>NC_092168.1:24050933-24713433 GCF_045791955.1 Oncorhynchus clarkii lewisi | reverse complement strand
AATAAGTTGAGGAGTAAAATGTTGCTTAAGAAGTCACATAATGACTTGTATGGACTCACTCTTGTGTACAATAATAATGTTTAACATGATTTTTGAATGACTACTTAATATCTGTACCCCCACATACAATTAGCTCAAGGTTCCTCAGTTGAGCATTGAATTTCAACCACAAGTATCATTGAGATTTTCCAATACCTTGTAAAGAAGGGCACCTATTGGATATCCCTTTGAGCATGGTGAAGTTATTAATTACACTTTGGATACAGCCGTTCTTCCTAACTCAGTTGCCGGAGAGGAAGGAAACCGCTCAGGGATTTCACCATGAGGCCAATTGTGACTTTAAAACAGTTACAAAGTTTAATGGCTGTGATAGGAGAAAACTGAGGTTGAATTAACAACATTGTAGTTACTCCACAATACTAACCTAATTTACAGAGTGAAAAGAAGGAAGGCTGTCATCAAAAAAATATTCTAAAACATACATCCTGTTTGCAACAAAGGCAGTAAAGTAATACTGCAAAAACTGTGGCAAATCAATTCACTTTTTGTCCAGTTTTTCCTGTTAAAGTAGACTTCAGCTTACATCACATCTCTCCAGTCTTAGTATGGTAAGAGATAGCTTAGGCACAGACAAAGTAAATCATCATGTGTTACACAGTCTTTGAAGTGTGTTTTAATGGGAAGAGATTCTTGGTACCTGTTTCAGGGAAAGATCGACTGTACAGGAAACAAAGCTATTGACTTTGCTCGTAACGCTTATCTGGGTGAGTTACGATGTGCACCACTTCCACAACTAGACAGACGTGTTTTTATACAAGAAGTCGTAGGCATGTCCCAAAAAATAAATACATCACAGTTTGACAGTGTGTGTGTGTATGTGCGTGCATGTGTGTGATGCTTGTCTAATTTATCCCAGACTCTCTTTTTTTGTCTCATTCCCATGTAAGACAGCATGTCTGACTGTTTGTTTATTGTTGCGGTCAATGTTGTCTGGAATATTCTGGATTCAGAAATATGGGAATGTTTTCCATTTTCTTTTCTTTTGGTGTTTTGTCACGGTCATGCTCTTTAGACTTTTAGATATCGCCCTGGTCAAAACATAGTCCCATAGAGTGCTGGATTTAAGTGCCACGGACCTGCCCTTCACATGGTTCCAATTTTCATGCATGTGTTCTGATCAGACAGCCCACAGAGAGTAGATGGTTGTGACCATGAAGGGTCTCGCGGACAACAGAGTCTAGCCAGTTCTGAGCATGAAACATGAAAGATAATTAACATTGGACAGTCACAGAGACAACTACAAACGTTTTTACAGATTATACAGTCTCTCTTATTGGATTCCCTTTGGTGCTTGTCATGTTGGGTTTCCTAGAAACAAACAGGATAGGCACTGAAACTATAGCTCAGCCATTCACTATAGCAATCTGTCTGTCCAATTCATTCAGAATAGGGGAGAAGACGGATCAGATCCTGTCTCAATTCATCATGTCAATTTTTATATGAGATTTACTGTACATTAACATAGGAGGTCTGAAGTTTTCTGTTTTACACTCCACAGACATAGAGTCATACAGATTACCATTCCGTCCTCCATCTTGGATCTTCGTGTGAGGCAGTCTTTCTGAAGCTTTCCTCTGTCACCCTGGCTGTCCTGCACACTGCTATAGTGTTGAGTTTGGTTCCATTGTTCATTAGGTCACTGACGAGACAGGGACTTGGTCCTCTGGCCCAATGGCTTTAAATAATGTAGGTGTCAGATAAATGGCAATAATCCAAATGCTTGTCCCTGAGCCAAAGCCTCAGCTGGTGTGTTGGGTACGTGGGTGGTCTGGTCTGATCAACTGTTCAGGGACAACATTCTAGGAGGACGTCTGGCTTCATGTCTGGGAACGCTGGTTCTGGACAGCTGGGAACGCTGGTTCTGGAGAGCTGGGAACGCTGGTTCTGGACAGCTGCAGTGTATGCTGGCCTTTGTCCCAACCCAATTAACTAATCCTCAAGACCATGCTTAGCTAGCTGAAGTAAAAGTGTTAGTGCTGGGCTATGACAAAAGCCTCCACACTCGGTACTTCCTCTAGGAACAGGAGTGAGGATAGAGAGAACAAATGGTGAGGAAATTAAATACCTTTGTGGTTTGTGTCTTGTGAACGAATTCATTCAATTGACCTTTGACCTCCTTTGGTTGACCCAGTTGCAAGTCTATGAAATGAATAAATCACGTCTTCATTTGATGTGAATAGTTGTTAACTAACTCGATTAACCATTGACTTCATGGACAGGACCATGTTAAAAGCCTCCAAGCCGCCCCTAAGCTAAGATGTTTAGGTAATTAGTGTAGCGCCTGGAAAAGGTGATGTCGGAAAGTGCAGGTTGTTGTGATGGGGCAGGATGTACTGTAACACAATATCATTGTCTTCAGCTGAAATAATCATCAACTATTTTAGGCCAAACAGCAAACCCAAATGGATTCCACAGGCACATGTTATGTTTTTGTCCTTTTTTGGAGGTGAAACGTCTTTGTCCTTTGTGTCTGTCCGGAAGTGATGTATCCTATTGTGTAGCTTGTGGGGTTTCCAGTCCACTGTCCAGGCGATTCACGCAATGCCTCTGTGATGTCACATCTCAGCAAGGGTCCATCCCAATAGTCTGACGTGGCTTCCTCTCCTTATCCTCTGCTGCACCTGTACTGGTGCGAGAATACAGGTTGGATGGAAGCAATATGGAGGATGCTGGTTGACTACCAGATACGCTTTCACCTGTCCAGTCCTGTAATGTCTGTGCAGATTAAGTTTTGATCTTTAAAAGCAGGTGGAATATAGATTTGAATGACACTGTCTCAAGTCAAGTCTTTGGTGTAGGCCTACCATTCAGCAACTATTCATTCTGGGCTATTCCTTCCCACACTATGGCTCTACTGCAGCTCTATGGTCTGCTAAAGACGGGTTTCCTTTAGATTCACAGATCCTCAGATAGATACAGCCAGTTAGAGAGGAAATTGAGCCCCATGCATTCCATAGGGGACGAGAACAAGGTCCTTTGTGTTGGGGCAGATAGGGGATCATGAAAGGACGTCGTCTGCATGGTGAAAGACTCTTTGTGCGCCCGGGGAGGGTCTCAATGTGCTCTTTGTCAGATCTGTGCCTAACATGTTGGGTCGCAGTAATGAGGGACAATTCTTGCCAGTCCAGATCTGCCACTTTGTGTTGCTGAGGACATAAAGTGACCGTTTTTACCGTTTTGGGAGTTTTTTGAAAAGGGGGGTTGAGGGATTGAGGCTGACGATTGCTGTCTAAGCAGGCCCTGGTGTAACTGTGTAGGTGGGGGGTGTAGGAGGACACAGTCCAATGATGTCAGAAGATAAACCAGCCTTAGAGACTCCTTGCATGGTCCACTATGGACTCAATGGGCATATTGGATTATGCTGAGCTGCGGGTCACCAGTCTATGGCCCTTGACGTAAACGGCATAAGCGGTGAGGGAGGAGCGCCATTCTCAAATGGAACAGTAACCTGCGCTACTCGGTCATGTTTTCAACAAGGCAGCATGGTGCATCGTCCAGAAACATAAAACATCTCTTTTCCATTAAATACAGTGCCTTCCGAAAGCATTCAGACACCTTGACTTTTTCCACATTTTTGTTACGTTACAGCCTTACTCTAAATTTTTTTTTTTTTTTTTATATCTTGAGCAATCTACACACAATACCCCATAATGAGGAAGCGAAAACAGGTTTTTCAAATTTTCTTCAAATGTATAAAAAAAAAACAGAAATACCTTATTTACATAAGTATTCAGACCCTTTGCTATGAAACTCCAAATTGAGCTCAGGTGCATCCTGTTTCCATTGATCATCCTTGAGATCTTTCTACAACTTGATTGGTAAATTCTATTGATTTGACATGATTTGGAAATGCACACACCTGTCTATATAAGGTCCCACAGTTGACAGTGCATGTCAGAGCAAAAACCAAGCCCTGAGGTCGATGGAATTGTCCATAGAGCTCCAGACAGGATTGCGTCATGGCACAGATCTGGGGAAGGGTACCAAAAAATGTCTGCAGCATTGAAGGTCCCCAAGAACACAGTGGCCTCCATCATTCTTAAATGAAAGATGTTTGGAACCGCCAAGACTCTTCCTAGAGCTGGCCTCCCGGCCAAACTGAGCAATCGGGGGAGAAGGGCCTTGGTAAGGGAGGTGACCAAGAACCTGATGGTCAGTCTGACAGAGCTTCCTCTGTGGAGATGGGAGAACCTTCCAGAAGGACAACCATCTTTATAGCACTCCACCAATCAGGCTTTTATGGTAGAGTGGCCAGATGGAAGCCATTCCTCAGTAAAAGACCCATGACAGCCCGCTTGGCGTTTGCCAATAGGCACCTAAAGACTCTCAGACCATGAGAAACAAGATTCTCTGGTCTGATTAAACCAAGATTGAATGCCAAGCGTCACGTCTGGAGAAAACCTGGCACCATCCCTACAGTGAAGCATGTTGGTGACATGTTGGGATGTTTTTCAGCAACATGGACTGGGAGATTAGTCAGGATCGAGGAAAAGATAAACGGAGCAAATTACAGAGAGATCCTTAATGAAAACCTGCTCCAGAGCGCTCAGGATTGGGGCGAAGGTTCACCTTCCAACAGGACAACAACCCTAAGCACACAGCCAAGACGACGCAGGAGTGGCTTCGGGACAAGTCTCTGAATGTCCTTGAGTGACCCAGCCAGAGCCTGGACTTGAACCCGATCAAACATCTCTGGAGAGACCTGAAAATAGCTGTGCAGCGACACTCCCCATCCAACCTGACTGAGCTTGAGAGGATCTGCAGAGTAGAATGGGAGAACTCCCCAAATACAGGTGTGCCAAGCTTGCAGCGTTATACCCGAGAAGACTTGATGCTGTAATCGCTGCCAAAGGCGCTTCAACAAAGTACTGAGGAAAGGGTCTGAATACTTATGTAAATTTGATATTTCAGTTTTTTGTTTTTAATACAAAAATACTAAAAACCTGTTTTTGCTTTGTATTGTGTGTAAATTGATGGGGGGGGGGGGGGGGGATGATTTAATCAATTTTAGAATAAGGCTGTAACGTAACAAAATGTGGAAAAGTTAAGGGGTCTGAATACTTGGCATCTACCACCCCACTACCACAATCAGATTAGTGGGGGATGGGGCAATGTAGCCTGTGCTTTTTTGTCCCCACAGTTCGTTTGAAATAACCATCACCCACTAATTAACTTTTTTTAAACAGATTCATTGTTTTGAGCTAGTAATGTATAAATATTACCCACCATAGGCTACGGGACTTCTGTCTTTGATCGTGTCATGTGACATGTCCACACTGACCTCATAGTTTTTTCCGTGTTTGTGTCCAGTCCTGCACAGGCTGCCCTGTTGTAGTAGTACTGGTATGCAGCCTAACGTCTCTACGGGGAGTCTGGGGATTTTTCACAAGCCCATTCTCACTGTCAGAATAAAGATATCAGTCCAGGGGGGTTAATGGCTGGACGTCCAGGGGGGTTAATGGCTGGACGTCCAGGGGGGTTAATGACTGGAAGTCCAGGGGGGTTAATGGCTGAAATGAGTCATATGAACCACTATAAAGCCCACAGACCACTATAAAGTACACATCCCAGACAGCACTCAGACTATTATACGCAGTCATGCAATGACCCGACAGTCATTAGCAACTAGTCTATACAGACAGTGTACAACCACGCGATACACACACAGACAGTTCTGCATTTTATAAATATTTATATATATATATATATACAACATTCACAGCACAGCAGATCATATGACTATATAGACTGCTGTATAACAATTAAGTGACATGCCTGTTCAACTATTCACATCCATATACCATAGAGCACCTTTAAGCTACACATTAACAAATTGTTCCTTGGGTTTGATAGACAGTATATTTTGCGGTCATTACTGTATTCCTCTCATGTGGTGAGTTATCATGATATTGTTTTGTTGTCTCTAACCCAGTCCTCTGTGTTATGTTCTCCAGGGTGGTAAGAAGCACAATGGGCCATGTGGAGGAAGAGACTGCAGCGGAGGATGCAAATGTTTCCCTGAGAAGGGCGCCAGGGTAAGTCATATTTTCTTCGTTGTTTGGCTGTCTAACCCCTATACAACACTATGTGCCCCCAGCTCTATCTCCATCTCTACACAACTCTCCTCTCCTCAACTCTATACCTATAATGAAGGTATTCATTGGCTATTCAGGAGGTATGAAAGCACCATAACAGTGCCACTGTGATAACACCCAACGAGACCTTCATCAATATGGACCTCTCTATCTGCGTAACACATGAACTCAGACCAATTACTGTTTGACTCCCAGTATATCTACTAATGGGCTATTGTCCAACCTCTTTGTCTCACGTCTTTATCACCTCACCACACATGCTGTTAGGGAAAGTGGTGAAACTCACACCCTTAACTTAACAGTAAAGAGAGGGGGTGGGTGGGTGGCGAACTGGACCCTCCTCTAGAGGGTCAGGGCCCTGTTCGTAAAATGGAGGAGAGGAAGGACAGGAACAGAGGACAGGAAGAGAGGTGGGGAGGAGATAGGGGGTGAGGTGGGGAGGAGATGTGGGGAGGAGATAAGGGGTGAGGTGGGGAGGAGATAAGGGGTGAGGTGGGGAGGAGATAAGGGGTGAGGTGGGGAGGAGATAGGGGGTGAGGTGGGGAGGAGATAGGGGGTGAGGTGGGGAGGAGATAGGGGGTGAGGTGGGGAGGAGAGTGGGGGAGATCCATGACAGATGTTGTGAAGGCAGGGAGGAAGTGAAACACTAAACACCAGGCTCATAATAACATAATGGACCAAGAGGGAGAGACAGAGGGGCTTCACAATAAACCAATAAGGAGAGAGGATCTGTGAGAGGAACCAATCACTTATTGGCATTGAGCTTTGATATCCCCTTGACGGTTTGTGTGTGTGTTATCTCTTAGGAGTGAGGGTGGTTGATTACCATGGAGACCAGCTAGAAAGTCACAGGGGACACAGTGTCTAACTGATAATATGGGAAGAGTTGTATTCAAACAGAGCCCTTGTTACCATGCATGCTTAAACTCAGACAAAGAAATGCTAAGTATTGAAACCAAAGATTTCACTCATAAATCAGCTGATCAAAGGCTGTGTAGTATCTCCTACAATGTGCTCAGTGCCCAGTTTGGTTCTTTCCCACTCATCTTCAAAGTATTCTCATAGGAACTGTTAACCCCCCTGTTAACCCCCCAGTTCAACCTTTATGTGACGTTAAACCACAAGGACAAAGTTATTCCGTTCATAAAACACAGGGCCAGTGAGAAGAAGAATGCTTTGTTAGTGAGTTCTTAAAAAGAAAAGAATGTGGCTTGAGGGAATTGTAGTCTGACCCGGCTGTGTTGGGACTTGGGAATTTACCGGGTCGACTTTACAGTATGCCTCTGACCTTTACGGTCACCGTGGTTAAAGGAAACCCCATAAGGAGGAGTAGATGGGAGAGACAGGAAGAACATTCCACAGCTTTAAGGATGCGAAGGCCTTGTGAGTGAGGGTCAGACCGTCTATGTTTTCTCACTCTCTCGCTCACTGTCTCTCTCTCCCAAGGCTGTAAGAGGGGATATCTCCCTAGTTGGCATCTTGGAATGTTGTTCCCCTGACCTTTGTTGCAGCAAACAAAAGAAAAACATCCGCTGGTCTCTATCACTCCCTATTCTCACACCCTCACATTCACACATTCAGTAGACCTAGTTACACTCTTTAGGTTCCAAAAGGGTTTTTTGGCTGTCCCCATAGGAGAAGCCTCTGTGGAAATGGTTCTACATGGAACCCAAAAGGGTTCTATCTGGAACCAAAAGCATTCTACCTGGAGCCAAAAACAGTTCTTCAAAGGGTTGTCCTATGGGGACAGCCAAAGATCCCTTTAAAGTTCTAGAATCTAGATAGTACCTTTTTCTCTAAGTCTATACTGTATATTGGTAAATTATTCATTTGTGTTTAACATTATAAACACTCGTGCTGATAGCAGGTTTGGCCTAATATTTTGTTTGAATATCCTAAAATGGCAATAGTCTGTTTTCACAATCCTCGTTTATTTTCTAGATTTGTTTTGTCTTTTGTTTTACTCTTTTTTGCTTTCCTATTTGCACCTTACATTTTCTAGACCATGAGCCAAATCCACATATTCTGCTCGTCAGGTTGATGGATTAGTCCATGAACCAAACAGAAAAGATTCTCCTCCCAGATGTCTGTCCCTCTCTTCCTCTCTCTCTCTCTCTCTCTCTCTCTCTCTCTCTCTCTCTCTCTCTCTCCAACTATCTATTTCTCTCTGTCTATCTCTCTCTACCTCCATCTATTGTTTCTATCTTCTATCCCTCTCCCTCCATCTATCTCTCTCTCTCGGGGTTGTTAGATAATGCAGCAGTGGACTCATCACGTTCTTTTGCTTATGGTTCATAAACCCCTGGATTGGACCACATCTTTTCAGAATGGATGACAGTTGTCTGCGGCTTAACTGGCGACCTCGCAAATATCAACACCTCCCAGGGGTCGATCATATTCATGCATTTGTTCTGTGTTTGCGGCTGCTCGACACTATGTGGATGTGGCAATGCAGTTGTAGAAGGGCATCGACCAACACTTTCTCGTATTCATCGGTCTGACATCTGTGTGATGACTACACTGAGGAACAACCCTAATCTAACAACCCTAATCTCCCAAAACGCCATGGTCCTTCAGCGTGTTGACATCTCCTCCAGAACTCGTTATTGTAGGAAAAACAGAGGCTGTGGTTTCTCAGGAAGGAGAGACTGACAGAGAGCAGAGAGAGGAGTTGATTGTGTGAGGGAAAGTTATGTTCCAGAGATGGTAATTTCATGGCTGTTTAGCATCGGGCAGAGAAGTGATTTGGCAGGGTTGTTCTCTACTCCTATCGCCCACTCCCCCTGGCAGACTGTGGAGGGTTTTATACGCAGAGGGCGTTCAAGAAAATATCACACTCCTCTAGGCACTGATACAAGCGCATAGTTGTTTCATAGTCAGCTATTGTGGGTTGTATCTTGTAATGCCAGTCCAAAAAGTGTTTGTGTCCATAAGACTATAAAGTGTTGACAAATGCATGTGAAGGGTTTGACAAGCCCAAAAATAGATGATGTACTTGTGTCTATAGCAGGTTGGTGATAGCAAGGTATGGATATTTGAGAGGTATTTTGACTTTTGAAGGACAAATTAAACCAAAAGCCTCTAGGCCAGAGGCCCTAGTCCAGTCGAGTGCAGTCCAGCGCCACACAAATGCTGGGTTGTTTGGTTGATCCAACTGCTGGATTGCAGGCATGGGTCACTTAGTTGGGTTATTTACTTTAAAAAGAGCAATGTTGGGTTCTTGTGCTGGGTTATGGGTGCTGGGTTATTGAGATATGACCCAGCGGGTCAGATCAAAAGACTGGAAGCGTGGATTAGTAGGGCTGTGGCTTTCTTTTTTGCCACCCGAAAGTAAATGTCATGCCCGTTCATCTGTTCTGTTGTATAGTTATCACATGTTAAGATATGTCATTTTTGCTTTGATGAGGTTTACAGAAATTTATGAATTCCCTAAAAACCTCTGTAAATCCCTTTCTCGGGACGCAATAAGGTGGCATACCTTATTATAATATGTAATAAATAATCATAATATTCCAGAAGGTGTATAACTATATATAAACATGTTGAAGAGGAATGACATTTACTCTCACAGGTGGTCAATAAGATCTATCTGAAAGCCACACCCCAAATAAGCCTTGCCTCCTGAAAATACGGATTACATAAAAAAAGACCCAGCTGCTAGCCCAGCTTGAGGACTTTGGACACGTTGTTTATCTTTGTGTTGCGTAAGATGAATCAGTCACTTAATGTACATACAAAAACACAGATATTAAAAACTATTTTTTTAAATCAACCTGCAGTAGAGTATGCTCGGTAAAAAGTACCTTTGTTATCATAACTTTTAAAAATGTAGTTGATGTGACTTCTCATTTAGTTTTGAGTCAGTACCACATACACATTTGAAGTAATAATGGCTTTTCAAAGACTTTGAGTTCAACTTACTAAAGGCATTTGAGTTAAAAATGCCTTGGTGTTTACAGTGTGTGTTTGCGTGTCTATAAATGGCATGATTTCCTTGTTCCATGAAACAAGGGCCATATATACATACCAAATTCCGTACTCTCGCCCGTCGTCAACTTCTCTGTCTCCATAGGGATGGAATATTTGAACAGTCTGGAATGCCATGGCATGTCCCTCTGAGGGAAGATCTGAGAGGCCACTTGTTCTATTTACAGTACTTGTGTGTGTGTGTGTGTGTGTGTGTGTGTGTGTGTGTGTGCACGCGCGCAGGAGAGACAACCTTGGTGAACCTTTCGATTAGGCGTTATTAGAGAATGTCCGCATAGATTGAACTTCATCAAAAACTAAACAAACTATTTTTGACAACTGTTTGATTGACACAGTGTATTGAGCCTAAGACAGTGAGATAAACCCCTAACCAGAGCAGGATCAGGTGGGATGTGATCTGGACTGATTCGCTGACCGGTTAGACATCTTGTCTATTGGCCTATACACCAATTTGGGTTATTTGGTAGCCCAGTGCTGGCAAAATATTGTCCAGAATAACCAATGGGTTATTTTGACCCAGTCAGCTGGGTTGCGTGAATAACCCAACAAGTTGGGTTGTTGGGATTACCCAAACATTGGTTCATTTAACCATCAGTTGGGTATTTTTACTCTCATGCTGGGTTGACCTAGCAGCTGGGTCTTTTGTTAATTGAATTCTCGTCCAGTGTTTGTACATGCCCACACTTATCAATGTTAACTGTACACACTAATTATTTGCATATTTCCCAGAGTGCCTTCCCTTTTGAGTAAATTGTAGAGTTACCACTCATGACTGTATTTGTTAGTGACAGAGACATGGTTGTTGCGTTCATTCATTTTCTGTCCAGTGATCTTCATCAAGTGAGGTTCTAAGCAAATATATTATCATTCAAATAAAAATCTCTGTAATACAATACATATTTTGTAAGCCTTTATTTTTAAGGCCTAGTTTTAGCCTAATACAGTACAGTGGCCTGAAACTCATGGTTTACAGGGAAAGTCAGACCTGCAAGTCACAGTAAAGTGATGCAAAGTGATGTGACATTTCTATTGGAATCCATCCCGAGTGGACATTTCCAACCATTTATTTTTATTCCCCTGCAACCTGCATTCAGAATGCTGCCGGTCTGGGAAGACTAAGATATGAGACTACCTAAAGCATTCAGCAAAGGGTGCAATAAATCAAAGTAACAGATTGGATTAGTTTAGAAAAATGTTTATGTATATTTGAGTAGCATAACATTTACTATTCAATCAATATACATGCAAAAACATAGATATTGAATCAAACAATTCAAAAAATCTACCTGCAATAGAGCATACAATAGAGCATACTGGGAAATATGATAATGATGGGCGTGGTTTTGGTTTAACACTGGTTATTAACACCAACACAGGGTTTCTTTTACACCAATGAGTGTTCATTTAACACTTACAGAGTTAATTTAACACCTGAATCAACTCTAGAAATGTTACACAAAAAAATCAAACACTGGGTAACACTGACCGATGTTCTATGCACACACCCAACACACACACACATACACACAACACAGGTCAAAGTGTTAACTACATTTCCTCCTAATCCGCTGGTATTTAGCTTTACATGTGTCTTAAATGTGAAAGGTCCTTCCTGTGGTGTTGATGAGGTACTATAATGTCCTCCAGGTAGAGAAAGGGTCTTTGGGGTCTGTTGTGGTATGTGACCAGAGTGGTGGGTCAACATGGCAACCCCATGTGTTCTCCATCAGTCAGCCCTGTTGTAGCCTGTTGTTGGAGCTGGTTTGAGCCCAGAGCATGGGCCAATTAGAGCGCTGGGCAGGGGCCTACTGGCTGCAGAGGAAACAATCCCGCAGTTCCGCTGTTACTCCACTCTAATTTACCTCTCAGTGAGAGAGAGCAGCAGAGCAGGGTACGTTACTGGTGGTGGAGTGTTGCGTACGGTGTTGTGTGTTAGCAACTATAGGCGTCTGTGTCAATGGTCTATACACAGTGTGTGTTTTATGGAGTGAATATTCCATGTGCTCAGCTCAACCTCAATTTCATATCTCCCCATTGTCCAAGCTAAGTTTAAGACACCTAACCTGCAGAGGGATCATTGCCTACGTGTAGCAAATCCTGATAATGGGTCAACTTCATGATGGGTCAACTTCTCAACGCATTCTACTGCCCACGCTTGGACTTCTGCCCTGATTGGCTCGTTTGTCCGGTGTGCAACAGTCTAGGAATGCCCTTCACAGCTGGGGAGAGAGAGGCGGCTTTACTCCAGCCTGGGAAAGTACGAGTTTTCCAGAATCGGAACGTTTGACCCATATGGACACTTCAGACAGGCCAGCTGGCAAAGGCTCTTCAGACTGGTGGATTATAGAGGTATCTCTGAGTGGAGTGGGATTGGCTGTCCATGTCAATTATCTGAAAATGATGGTTAATCCCCCCTTGTGGTCCCAGTCGTTTGTTCTAAATGTTCCATTGCCAGTTCTTATACCTTGCTTGCTTGCTTGCTAGCCAACTACAGCTAACTTACAGTCATGTCAAAAAGTGCAGCCAGAATAATTGAAAAGTAGCTGCATTTGCATTTGTTTCAGATGTTTTCTAGTGACGTTTATTTGGTACATCCATAGCAATGAGCTAATGAGGCGTGATTTCGCCGGGCATAGAAAATGCGCTCACTCGTCAGAACACTGATGTTCAGAGGAGCTAGCCAGTCCCGCTCCATGGCCGGAGTCTTCCTCTGCGCCGGTGCCCAGTCCAGGCACGGCGTCCAGTCCCGCTCCATGGCCGGAGTCTTCCTCTGCGCCGTTGCCCAGTCCAGGCACGGCGTCCAGTCCCGCTCCATGGCCGGAGCCTTCCTCTGCTCCGGTGCCCAGTCCAGGCACGGCGTCCAGTCCCGCTCCATGGCCGGAGTCTTCCTCTGCTCCGGTGCCCAGTCCAGGCACGGCGTCCAGTCCCGCTCCATGGCCGGAGTCTTCCTCTGCTCCGGTGCCCAGTCCAGACACGGCGTCCAGTCCCGCTCCATGGCCGGAGTCTTCCTCTGCTCCGGTGCCCAGTCCAGGCACGGCGTCCAGTCCCGCTCCATGGCCGGAGTCTTCCTCTGCTCCGGTGCCCAGTCCAGGCACGGCGTCCAGTCCCGCTCCATGGCCGGAGTCTTCCTCTGCGCCGGTGCCCAGTCCAGGCACGGCGTCCAGTCCCGCTCCATGGCCGGAGTCTTCCTCTGCGCCGTTGCCCAGTCCAGGCACGGCGTCCAGTCCCGCTCCATGGCCGGAGCCTTCCTCTGCTCCGGTGCCCAGTCCAGGCACGGCGTCCAGTCCCGCTCCATGGCCGGAGTCTTCCTCTGCTCCGGTGCCCAGTCCAGGCACGGCGTCCAGTCCCGCTCCATGGCCGGAGTCTTCCTCTGCTCCGGTGCCCAGTCCAGGCACGGCGTCCAGTCCCGCTCCATGGCCGGAGTCTTCCTCTGCTCCGGTGCCCAGTCCAGGCACGGCGTCCAGTCCCGCTCCATGGCCGGAGTCTTCCTCTGCTCCGGTGCCCAGTCCAGGCACGGCGTCCAGTCCCGCTCCATGGCCGGAGTCTTCCTCTGCGCCGGTGCCCAGTCCAGGCACGGCGTCCAGTCCCGCTCCATGGCCGGAGTCTTCCTCTGCGCCGTTGCCCAGTCCAGGCACGGCGTCCAGTCCCGCTCCATGGCCGGAGCCTTCCTCTGCTCCGGTGCCCAGTCCAGGCACGGCGTCCAGTCCCGCTCCATGGCCGGAGTCTTCCTCTGCTCCGGTGCCCAGTCCAGGCACGGCGTCCAGTCCCGCTCCATGGCCGGAGTCTTCCTCTGCTCCGGTGCCCAGTCCAGGCACGGCGTCCAGTCCCGCTCCATGGCCGGAGTCTTCCTCTGCTCCGGTGCCCAGTCCAGGCACGGCGTCCAGTCCCGCTCCATGGCCGGAGTCTTCCTCTGCTCCGGTGCCCAGTCCAGGCACGGCGTCCAGTCCCGCTCCATGGCCGGAGTCTTCCTCTGCGCCGGTGCCCAGTCCAGGCACGGCGTCCAGTCCCGCTCCATGGCCGGAGTCTTCCTCTGCGCCGGTGCCCAGTCCAGGCACGGCGTCCAGTCCCGCTCCATGGCCGGAGTCTTCCTCTGCGCCGGTGCCCAGTCCAGGCACGGCATCCAGTCCCGCTCCATGGCTGGAGTCTTCTTCTGCGCCGGTGCCCAGTCCAGGCACGGCATCCAGTCCCGCTCCATGGCCAGAGCCTTCCTCTGCTCCGGTGCCCAGTCCAGGCACGGCGTCCAGTCCCGCTCCATGGCCGGAGTCTTCCTCTGCGCCAGTGCCCAGTCCAGGCACGGCGTCCAGTCCCGCTCCATGGCCAGAGCCTTCCTCTGCTCCGGTGCCCAGTGGCTTTCAGCCCGGCTTCAGGGTCAGATCCGCGGTTTGAATGTGTCCCGCACCGGGGCCGCCACCAACGCTAGTTGCCCACCCTAACCCTCCCCATACAGGTTCAGGTTTTGCGGTCGGAGCCTGCACCCAGGGGGGGGGGGGGGGGGGGTACTGTCACGCCCTGACCTGCAATAGGTCAGAGCGTGACTAGGGGGTGTTCTAGTCTTGTATTTCTATGTTGGTGTGAGTATGGTTCCCAATTGGAGGCAGCTGATGATCGTTGCCTCTAATTGGGGATCATACTTAGTGTGGTTCTTTTCCCACCTGCGTTTGTGGGATATTGTTTCGTTTTGGTTTAGTGCTATGTGCGCTACAAATTGCACGTTCGTTTATTCTTTGTTGTTTTTTTGAAGGTTCACTTTAATAAATATGTGGAACTCTACTCACGCTGCGCCTTGGTCTGCTCATTATGTATACGAACGTGACAATAATGGACTATAATGTAATTGGCTGTTGTCCATGTGTCAGTCAACGCAAAACGTTGGGATACTCCCGCCTTGTCATTACCGCTCAAATACGCCCATTTAATGATGGCATCATCATCTTAAACTGTGCATGAAATATTCCTTATGAATGCATTCCTGAGTCTAGAACTTCTGTCCCATATTTTATTCCATTATTTATGCAGTATTATGTGGCTTTTAAGACTGTCCAACTCCCCTAAAGTCATTTTAATATGTTACTCTATCATCGGTGGTGTCATATGAAGTTAATGCCATATTGTGGCTATGTGAGGAAATGGAGTGTGTCTTTTGAGAACTATGGTAAACAGAAGGAGACGATGGCCTGGGGGGCTAGACTGCATGGAAGGACATGAGCTGAAATGGCTCTAGAACGGTGCTGATTAATGTAACAATGGCTTTTAGGGGCCACACGCCCCTATTCGATTCCCTTAAACACACACACTGCAGCTGGGTCCAGTTCTCACACACATGTGTCTGGGCCTCAGACCACAGATGTCTCATTCCAGCAGCGTGAGACAATCACACAGGTGTAAGGCTCCCAAAGACCCCTGGGATACTGGAGGGCCAAACCCTGCTGTTCTCAGCCTGAGATCCCCCAGAGCCTTGAGACTTAGCACACACACACACGCGCACATGTTATGTTCTTCTATCCTCGTCGGGACTTAAAATATATTTCCATTCTAAATCCTATTTTCCCTAACCCCTACCTTAACCTGTAACCCTAACCCAAACTCTAAACCTAACTCCAACCCAACCACTAACCTCTATACCCTAACCTGTTGGAAATGTCCCCATGAGGGAGAATGTTTCTTGGTCAACTGCATCATGTGTAGATTTCTCCATCCCTCTATCTCATCTCTGCATCGCTCTCTGAGCCCTCTCTATCTGGGCCCTCTCTATCTGGGCCCTCTCTGTCTGGGCCCTTTCAGTTAAGTGTGTTTGCACGTGCGCCCTATTGCTGCACAGTGATGCATCTGTAGAAATGAGATCTGAGTCTAAACACATTAAGGCTAATGTAAACGGCCCACAGCAGCTGGACAGATGTACGGTCCCTGTGTTAAACACTCCTTCACTCCTCCATGAGAAACAGAGAGAGTGATGACAAATGACACACATTGTCTATCCTCCTCCTCTCACCCCCCTGTTTTTTTCTGCAGGGAGAGACATGGGATCATGAGTCAGAAGAACTGTGTGTTTTAGGAGGATGAGAGCAGGAGGGATAGGTGTTGACAGAAATGTTCTCACTGGTCCCCCTTCTTTCCCCCTGGATGCAGTTTTTGTTGTGTTTTCCAGACTATTTCATTTTCAACAGCCAAACATATTCATATAATATACTGTATCATATCCCCCTTTGTTTGTCCATATTGCATGTGATCCTTTCACAAACATTTTTATATAAACAGGTCCTGGGAGGGTTTTCAGAACTAGGCCATGTAGCCATGGGGAGGGAAAGACGGGAAGCTGATCTGCTAACCTCTCGCTGGCTGGATCACTAAGATCTAAACACACTCTCTTATTTCCCCAGACATTTATTCATGCTGGTTGATTTCTCCTCGGGCCAGCCAGTTTGGGACCCCTCCTCTCCTCACCCCCTCAGGGGCACACTGAGTCCCAACATCCCCCTGGGCACCATGGAGAGAGGCAAGGAGGATGTTGATTTTCAGGGAGTGTGTCCAAGAGAAACATGGGGGCTGGGACAGGGCACAAAGGGGCTGTACTCCACCAGAACCCCTCTGAGTCTGGGTCAGGGCTGTGAGAGGCAGAGTAACAGAACACATGGTCCTGGTACTTACTAAATACAGTGCCTTGCGAAAGTATTCGGCCCCCTTGAACTTTGCGACCTTTTGCCACATTTCAGGCTTCAAACATAAAGATATAAAACTGTATTTTTTTGTGAAGAATCAACAACAAGTGGGACACAATCATGAAGTGGAACGACATTTATTGGATATTTCAAACTTTTTTAACAAATCAAAAACTGAAAAATTGGGCGTGCAAAATTATTCAGCCCCCTTAAGTTAATACTTTGTAGCGCCACCTTTTGCTGCGATTACAGCTGTAAGTCGCTTGGGGTATGTCTCTATCAGTTTTGCACATCGAGAGACTGAAATTTTATCCCATTCCTCCTTGCAAAACAGCTCGAGCTCAGTGAGGTTGGATGGAGAGCATTTGTGAACAGCAGTTTTCAGTTCTTTCCACAGATTCTCGATTGGATTCAGGTCTGGACTTTGACTTGGCCATTCTAACACCTTGATATGTTTATTTTTGAACCATTCCATTGTAGATTTTGCTTTATGTTTTGGATCATTGTCTTGTTGGAAGACAAATCTCCGTCCCAGTCTCAGGTCTTTTGCAGACTCCATCAGGTTTTCTTCCAGAATGGTCCTGTATTTGGCTCCATCCATCTTCCCATCAATTTTAACCATCTTCCCTGTCCCTGCTGAAGAAAAGCAGGCCCAAACCATGATGCTGCCATCACCATGTTTGACAGTGGGGATGGTGTGTTCAGCTGTGTTGCTTTTACGCCAAACATAACGTTTTGCATTGTTGCCAAAAAGTTCAATTTTGGTTTCATCTGACCAGAGCACCTTCTTCCACATGTTTGGTGGGTCTCCCAGGTGGCTTGTGGCAAACTTTAAACGACACTTTTTATGGATATCTTTAAGAAATGGCTTTCTTCTTGCCACTCTTCCATAAAGGCCAAATTTGTGCAATATACGACTGATTGTTGTCCTATGGACAGAGTCTCCCACCTCAGCTGTAGATCTCTGCAGTTCATCCAGAGTGATCATGGGCCTCTTGGCTGCATCTCTGATCAGTCTTCTCCTTGTATGAGCTGAAAGTTTAGAGGGACGGCCAGGTCTTGGTAGATTTGCAGTGGTCTGATACTCCTTCCATTTCAATATTATCGCTTGCACAGTGCTCCTTGGGATGTTTAAAGCTTCGGAAATCTTTTTGTATCCAAATCCGGCTTTAAACTTCTTCACAACAGTATCTCGGACCTGCCTGGTGTGTTCCTTGTTCTTCATGATGCTCTCTGCGCTTTTAACGGACCTCTGAGACTATCACAGTGCAGGTGCATTTATACGGAGACTTGATTACACACAGGTGGATTGTATTTATCATCATTAGTCATTTAGGTCAACATTGGATCATTCAGAGATCCTCACTGAACTTCTGGAGAGAGTTTGCTGCACTGAAAGTAAAGGGGCTGAATAATTTTGCACGCCCAATTTTTCAGTTTTTGATTTGTTAAAAAAGTTTGAAATATCCATTAAATGTCGTTCCACTTCATGATTGTGTCCCACTTGTTGTTGATTCTTCACAAAAAAATACAGTTTTATATCTTTATGTTTGAAGCCTGAAATGTGGCAAAAGGTCGCAAAGTTCAAGGGGGCCGAATACTTTCGCAAGGCACTGTACATCCTCCCTCACCCCTTGCTAACTCCCTCACTCATACTTACTTGATGCAATGCCGAAAAGGATCTGAGACCTGAAAAGGTTGGATAGGTGAAAGCAGTGTTGGGTGGAAACCTGATACCATCACAAACAGGTCCATTTTCTAAGTATACAGAGAGGCTCAGGCAAGAGACAATACCCACAGCTTCAGGTTACAGAACCATTAGAGCCTCAGGGTTTCTACTGCACCATCAGTCACCCCACAGATCTCACTCTCTACATGAAACTCGTTCCATTCTCAGCACATTCTAAAAACTGCTGGGTTAAAAACAACCCAGCACTGGGTAAATAGTGGACAGAACACACACTGGGTCACTTAGTTGGGTTATTGAGCTATGATCCACTGGGTCAAATTAGAAGACTGGAGGTGTGGCTTAGTAAGGGCGTGGCTTTCAGATGGTTCTTTTTGGTCACCCGTAACATGTCATTCTGGTTAATCTTTTGGTTGTATTATAAACATATTAAGGTTGATCGCTGACACTTTTGTAGTTTAATGAGGCTTACACAAGTTGAGTTCTTCAAGTGCCTATGTGTATTCCAATGTTAGTATACAGTAATTACTTTGTTATTATATTTAAATAATAATGTTATTAAATGTATATTCAAATATGTACTGTGCAAAGATATTTAAGGAATATTTAAGGGAAAAATAACATGATGAACAGGAATGATATTTACCCTCGTGGGTGGCCAAAAAGACCTAACTGAAAGCCATGCCTCCTGAAAATAACCTATGGATTACATTAAAAAAATAGCCATCTCTTGGGTCAACCCCGCATGAAATTGAATAAAAACCCAACTGATGGATAAATTAACTCATGTTTGGGTAATCCAAAGGTGTAGCTTTCAGATAGTTATTTTTGGCATCCTGTGAGAGTAAATGTCATTAATTTTCAAGCTGAAATAAATAACTTTTGGGCGCCCTGACCAAATGATCATAGAAATGTGAGTAATAGATATATCATTCTCATTGAAAGCAAGTCTAGGGAGTGGTAAATGTGTTCTATGGGTGCTATTTCTATGCTTCCAGTTCTTAAGTTTTGTTTTTGTGTCTTTTGGTTTTGTACACGAGCTTCAAACAGCTGAAAATATAATGTTTTTGGTTATGGAACAATGAATCTCTCTCTACACAATAACTGCTTGTTTTGTCACATAAACTGAAATTAGGCGAAGTGTTCAAATTTTAGCAACCAGGAACTGGCATAGCGATTCCTGCATATTACACCTTTAAGTTTGTACATGGCAAATTCAAATTTTCCCTCAATATTTTTGCACATGACATATATTTTTATGTAAAATTAATAAGATTATTATTTAAATATTATAACTAAGTTGTAATTATACCAACATAAAGCCCCTCAGTGGAGGTATCATAATACCCATAAAACCTAGCAGTCAAGCAGGGATTTTTTTTTTCCACCATTCATTTTTCTCATATGTAATTTTAGAAACAATTCAAAGAAGGGCTGTGTTTTATGTGGGCTTACCCTGGCGTGAAGTTTTGATAACCATATAAATCTCTCGGACAAGTTGATTTTTATCAATATATTTGGCTCTATTTATTCTCAGATTCAAAAATGCTAATTAGCATAAACGTAGACATCATGCGAGACTACAATTCCCTGCAAGATCCTGCACGTCATCTCTAACTGAAACCTTTGCTAACAGGTATTGTGTCAATTTTTTTACTTGCACAATACAGTTCACAGAATTGTCTATTTACAAACGTTTTGCCAATTTATTAATTAGCTAACATTAACAGATTGTTAATCCAGCGATTATTACCTTCGCCTCAATTTGGAAGTCTCGTCCAGATCCTCATGGCATTTGTAGATCTTTATGATAGCCACATTAGCAGCTAACTAGCATTTAATTTTTGGTGGGTAAATGCAAATATATTTATAAAAGTCACCTTGTCCTAGAGATATTTACAGGTTATCAAAATGTCACGCCAGAGTAAGCCTACGCTCATACGCTTTCGTAAACCTTATTAAAGATACAAAAGTGTCAGTGTTCAACCTTAACATGTGTTGACAATACAACAGAACAGATTAACTGGAATGACATTTACTCTCATGGGTGGCCAAAAATAACTATCTGAAAGCCACTCACCCACTAAGCCATGCCTCCAGTCTTCTGCTCTGACCCAATGGATCATAGCTTAATAACCCAGCATCAACAACCCAAATTAAAGAAAACAATGGGTTGTTTGTGACCCAACTGGCTGGGTCAAAATAATCCAACGTGTGTTCTGTCCAATATTTACCTAAATTGGGTTGTTTTTAACCCAGAAATTTTTTGAGTGCATGGAAGCTCACGTGTTCCCACAACTTCTTGAATCTCCACAATGGAGGAGGAGCTTGATATGACTTCATTGGGATTGATTGTTTTGAATTGAACCTAGAGAAGGGACGTATGTGCTACGTGTGTGTGTGGGACAACTCAATAAATCTCAGTTTAGTTAGTGGGGAGGGGTATAGTGTGTGTGCATGTTGTGTGTGTGCGTGTTTGTGTGTTTGCATGCATGAGTACAAGTCCCTGCTTTTCCCAAGGCTTGGAGATATTTTACAGCATGGATCAGTCACAGACTAAATATCCCAAAGCTCCTTAGGGAGAGAGGCTAAACCAATGGACAAAGAGCTAATAAATGGGCTGTGGTCTAGGGATCAGAACAGTTTGAAAACTAAAGCCCTCTCGGACATTACACTTCTTACGTTAAACTTGTATTAACACAAATTAACCTCTTCAAAATGTTCATGTCACATTGATTCATTCCACATTCCTTCACTCTGTGAATACCTATAGTGTTTGTTGTAGATCATTGGTCGTCACATCCACATACTGTACATGTATGGACACGCAGTAAATAGAAGGTATACCCTCGATGTCTGTCCATGAACGTACATACTGTATGTTCATAGATGGCTTCAGAAATCATAGATGTCTTCATTGGGGCGGCAGGTAGCCTAGTGGTTAGAATGTTGGACTAGTAATCGAAAGGTTGCAAGATTGAATCCCTGAGCTGACAAGGTAAAAATCTGTTGTTCTGCCCCTGAACAAGGCAGTTAAACCACTGTTCCTAGGCCGTTATTGAAATTAAGAATTTGTTCTTAACTGACTTCCATAGTTAAATAAAGGTAAAATACAAAGATATTCACTGACAAACACACACCTTCATACACTGCCTATCTGTCAAGGTATTACTTTCGTCAATCACCCTTTCAATTCTAGGCTATCACCTATCACCTCTGACTCTCAACCCAAATCCCTCTCATACATCAGGAATCAGACCCAAGGGCGTGATAGTACCCCGAACTGGGGACCGTCGCTGGAGACCCCGGACTGGGGCCTGTCGTTGGAGGTTCCGGACTGTGGACCGTCGTTGGAGGTTCCGGACTGTGGCCTGTGAAACGGACTGTGAAACGTCACTGGAAGCTCTGGACTGGGAACTGTCGCCGGAAGCTCTGGACTGGGAACTGTCGCCGGAAGCTCTGGACTGGGAACTGTCGCCGGAAGCTCTGGACACTGGAGGCCTGGTGCATGGGACCGGTACAGGTGGCACCGGGCTGATGACACACACCTCAGGGCGAGTGCGGAGAGGAGGCACAGGACGTACTGGACTGTGGAGACGCACTGGAGGCCTGGTGCGTGGGACCGGTACAGGTGGCTCCGGGCTGATGACACGCACCTCAGGGTGAGTGCGGAGAGGAGGCACAGGACATACTGGACTGTGGAGGCGCACTGGAGATCTAGAGCGTAGAGCTGGAACACTGCTTCCTGGCTGGATGCTCACTTGAGCTCGGCAAGTGCGGGGCACTGGCACAGGACACACTGGGCTGTGCAGATGCACCGAAGACACAGTACGCAGAGCCGGCGAAGGACATCCTGGTCCAAAGAGGTGTACTGGAGACCAGGAGCGCTGAGCCGGCACCATCCGTCCTGGCTGGATGCCCATTCTAGCCCGGCAAATGCGAGGAGCTGGAATAGAGCGCACCAGGCTATGAATGCGAACTGGAGACACCGTGCGCATCACTGCATAACACGGTGTCTGACCAGTCACACACTGCCCACGGTAAGCACGAGGAGTTGGCTCAGGTCTCCAACCTGACTCAGCCAGAAGGCCCCCCCCCCAAAAAAAAATAAATGTATGGGGCTGCCTCTTGTGCTTGTCTCGTTGGTACAACTCTTCGTAATATCGCCGTTCCGTTTTCGCTGCCTCTAGCTCCTCCTTAGGACAGCGATACTCCCCAGCCTTTGTCCAGGGTCCTGCTCAAATCAAAATCTCCTCCCAGGTCCATTCCTCCTGAACACGTTGCTTGGTCCATTTTTGGTGGGATCTTCTGTCATGTTCGTTACAAGGATCGGACCAAGGCGCAGAGTGGTGTGCATACATTCTTATTTATTTAAAGAACAAACACTGAACAAACTAACAAAAAAACTAAACGTGAAGCTATACAAACGAGTGCTGACAGGCAACTGCACATAGACAAGATCCCACCAACACCAAAGGGAGAATGGCTACCTAAATATTATCCCCAATCAGAGACAACGATAAACAGCTGCCTCTGATGGGGAACCATATCAGGCCACCATAGACATACAAATCACCTAGACCTACAAAAACCCTAGACATACAAAAAAAACCTAGACAATACAAAAACTAGCGTACCCACCCTAGTCACACCCTGACCTAACCAAAATATAAAGAAAACAGAGACATCTCAGGTCAGGGCGTGACAAACAATACTGAATGAACAATTAACACTTTTATTTTAACTTAATATAATATGTAAATAAAATATATTTAGTCTCAAAAAAATAACGAAACATGTTCAATTTGGTTTAAAACTTATTTGGGGTAGGGGGCAGTATTTTCACGTCTGGATGCAAAGCGTGCCCAGAGTAAACGGCCTACTACTCAGGCTCAGATGCTAGGATATGCATATTATTAGTATATTTGGATAGAGAACACTGGCAAACCATAACAACGCGCCAATGTAAACAGAGATTTTTGGATATAGATATGAACTTTATCGAACAAAACATACATGTATTGTGTAACATGAAGTCCTATGAGTGCCATCTGATGAAGATCATCAAAGGTTAATGATTAATTTTATCTCTATTTCTGCTTTTTGTGACTCCTCTCTTTGGCTGGAAAAATAGCTGTTTTTTTATGACTAGGTACTGACCCAACATAATCGCATGGTATGCTTTTGTCATAAAGCGTTTTTGAAATCGGACACTGTGGTGGGATTAACAACAAGTTTATCTTTAAAATGGTGTATACTACATGTATTGTTGAGGAAATGTAATTATGAGATTTCTGTTGTTTGAATTTGGCGCCCTGCACTTTCACTGGATGTTGGTCAGGTGGGACGTTAGCGTCCCACGTACCCTAGAGAGGTTTAAATAATGCAAAAATACAGTCTTGGAGAAGAAAGTAAAAGTGCTATATGTGCCACGTAAAAAGGCTAACGTTGTAATGGTCATTATTACATATATTTATAAAAATCGGCCGATTTAATCGGTATTGATTAATCGGTACTCCAGTGTTTAATTGGTATATTGTAATTACATCGCCACCATGGCCTATTTATTGCCTTACTGTCACGACTTCCGCCAAAGTCGGCTCCTCACCTTGCTCGGGCGGCGTTCGGCGGTCGATGTCACCGGTCTTCTAGCCATCGCCGCTCCATTTTCTCATTGTTCCATCTGTTTTGTCTTGTTCCCTGCACACCCGGTTTTCATTCCCCGATCGATCTACATGTATTTATTCCTCTGTTCCCCCTCATGTCTTTGTGTGAAATTGTTTTGTTACGTGTTTAGTGTGATGCGCCAGACTGGTTTTTCCCACCGGGTATCGTATTTTGACCCGTTGTATGTATTTATCATACTTGTATATATTTGTGAGTGTTTTCACGCTGATTGTCTGTCTTTTGTGCTTTTGCCAAATAAAAGTGCGCCTGATCACAACTCACTGCTTTCCTGCACCTGACTTCATACCAGTAGCGCACAAGCCTGACACTTACCTCCCTTATCTTACCTCACACACTGTAAATATATTTTTTTCTACTGTAAATAAATCAATAAAGGTGAAATAAAATAAAAATATTGGCTTTTTTTGGTCCTCCAATAATCGTATCGGCGTTGAAAAATCCAAAATAATCGGTCGACCTCTAATTTCTACGCTTTCAAAATCTCTCTCTCTCTCTCTCTCTCTCTCTCTCACACACACACACACACACACACACACACACACACACACACACACACACACACACACACACACACATCTTAACCCCCTGTCTTGCCCTTGTGCTGAAGCAGGCCTGTGGACTAGAAGTGGCAGACTGTTTATAAGTGATAGTCTGGGAGCTTGTCCAGAACTAGTTTGGCATCTCTGGGCCCTGGTCAGCTACGCACAGAGCAGCTCTCTGATGAGGGCATGCTGAATGATACACTGCACTTACAGAGGATTGTGTGACTTCAATTACATCTCTGTATAAAGTAGGCCAAACAGACATACACACACAAGTATGTAAGCAATTAGTCATGCACCGAGGCTGCTTGTCTTTGTCTTTAAAAGGTAAATGTGAGCTCCAGCTCTTCTACAGAAATAATGGCTGCCAATAAACACAATGAGAGAGAGAGAGAGAGAAAGAGAGAGAGAGAGAGAGAACTTAAGAGGCTCTCACACACACACAAGTCTGAGGAATGTCAGAGCCACTGTGTGTATGTACTGTATGTTTGTGTGTGTCACACCTGGGCCTCTGGTTCTCATTACTGAGTGTAAAGTGGACTTCCTCACATTAGACCAGCTTAGACCAGGCCTTTGTTCAGTTAGTGGGTTAGATTCAGTCCCCTCTCTTCCAATAGAGATCCCTCCTGATCTTTACTTTCACACGGCACAGCTAAAATCCTGCTGAAATGTCGGAATCGTATTAATGATCCCAGTCCACAATTCCCCTCACACACTCTTATTGTGTCATTTCACCGGTGACTGCCGGTGATAGTGGGGGTAAGCTTAAGCATTTGGAGAGAACCAACATGATATTGCAGTGTATGGATTGATGTGTAGGTAAGCAGCAGCAGCAACAGGTTAACAGTATTGCAGAGGCTTATGAGCTTTCATTGAGGCTCTGCTTCAAGCAGACAGAACAGCTGCAAGAGGGAGAGAGATGAGAGAGAGGAGAAGAGGCTTCAGTGCTGTTAAGAGTTCTGTCAGTAACCCATCGACACACACCTTTACACACCACTCACTCCTCACCTCTGACAGTATGTGTGTGTGTGTGGTTAATGCCATTCTGATGAAGTGTGAGGCGATCTGATACTTGGAGACAGAAAGCAGACAGTGGATTCCGGTAGATCTAATCCAGAACTGGAAGGAATGGTGTTTTACTGAATTTTTTCAACGTCTCTCTCTCTCTCTCTCTCTCTCTCTCGCTCTCGCTCTCTCTCTTGCTCTCTCTCTTCTTTCTTTTTCCATCTCACTAGCGCTCTCCCTATCTCACTCACGTTTTTATTTATTTACTCTCTCTGTCTGTGTGTCTGGTAATTTGCTCGTCCTGTTCCCATGGCAGGCCTGGGCCTGTGTTTCTGGGTGGGGGTACAGAGAAGACTTCAGTGTATGTGTTTCAGGGGGTGTCTGTTTTGGGACCATAGCATGTTTACTGCTGTGGGCTTACAGAGTTACACACTAATCAAAGCCAGGCCTCGTTTTCTCTCTTAGTCTACACTACCACTGGGCTCTAAACATGGACCAGTGGTATGGAAGGGTAGGAAGGGAAGCCTGCGTGGCTGGTCTCTCTCTGTCTCTCTCTCTCTCATACACACATACAGCATACACACCAGTGCTAATGCCCCTAATATAACATGGTGAGGTAACTGGGAATGTGTAACATTGTTCATTTGGAACCTTTGCATCATCACATCATAAAACCCAAGGTCAGTAATAGTCACCCTGTGTGTGTGTTGATATGCTGTGTTATGGGCAGAATGTAACTATTCTCGCTGTTAATGGCACAGGGGTTCTTTGTAGCATCATCACCTGGTTGGATCACAAGATATGACATAGGATCATTTGACCATGGTGGTGGTGTGGAATAAGAGACATCTTTATAGGAGAAACAGGAATGTAGCCCTTCATATCTTCTACTCTCTCTCTCTTTCTTTATCCATGTTTCTCTTTCTTTCTCCCTTTATTTCTAATACTTTGATTAGAATACTTGGGGGATGAGGCAAGAAAGAGAGAGAGAGCAAGGCATAGAAATACAGAGTGGGAAGATTGGACAGAGGTACAGTATCTCACAAGGAGAGGAGTGATCAGTAGTGAATGCGTGACAGCAATACCAGACAGAGAAAGAGAGAAAAAGAGATTGTGATTCAGATGAGGTGCAGTTGAAAGAGTTGAAGAGGGCAAAAAGAAGAAAGGTCCAATCAGCAGGTCAGGTCATGAACTATTGACCCCCATCCATTCTTTACAGACCATGCCCATCCCTCTCTTTTTTCCTGTCTTCCTTTTTTTCTTTTGATTTGTATCCTAATTGACAGCTGGCTGTGTCCCTTTAGGCCTGATTTCTCATGAAATGAGACGGAGGGAGACAAGAGGATTGAAAAAGATAGAGGAGTAATCAGCAGGTGCAGGGCAGCGGATATCTCTGTCATGCTGGAAGTTCTGTTATATCCATAACCAGCCTTCAAAGACTGCGTGAGCAAAGCTCAAAAGGGGTGTTTTTCAAAATGCTCCGAGCATGCAAATTGGAGCATGGGAGGATCGGATTATGAGTCCAAATCGAAATATGCGAAACAGAGCACGGATGGCACTTCTGGAATGTGTACTCCATTTGTACATATTTTGAAGCATGCATTGATGCAAACTTAAATGGAAAGTATGCAATGAAATAGGACACAACCACATAAAATTAAGACATTTTTCTTGAAATGAATGGCGGCCATTGTTTGAACTGAAGCGAGAGAAAATACACTCCAACTTCAGAATGAAATGTTGCCTATTCACATCTCATATGTTGCCTGACTACAATATTTTATCTTGATATGTTAATAAATACATGCTTTGTTTATTTTGGTATGGTTACCTGCCTACAATGCCCGTAGGTTGCATAGGTCGTAAGCCCGTAGGTCAAGTCAATAGAGCTAACTGGCTAACTACTACTGTTAGCTAGCCAGATAGCCACAAAGAATAGTTAGCTAGCTACCTACAAAGAATTGACCTCTACCTTGGATAACATTGGTTTTTGGTCATTTTTGCCTGTTATACTATCTGTATAGCTACATTACAACGATTCACATAGCTCGATTCTGATAGCTATGAAGTAAAATGTTTGCTTTGTATATATATTGTTTTCTCTATTGCCGTTGTCCTGGCTAGTTTATGCACTGGTTTATAACACTGAATGTGTGTCAATGCTTTCTCTCTCGTTGTCTTTCCTTCTTTTTCCTGTACTCTTTTTTCCCTTCTCCCGTCATCTCTCTATCTTTGGCCCTTCCTTTGACATCTGTTAAGTATGATTGAGGGCAGACCCCTTTCCACCTGGAAGCAGTTGTAGAGGCGTGAGTCTTTTTGCGATATGGATGTGTGCTAAGGTGGTTTAGTGTGGCAGGGTTTAAAATAGCAATTTTATCTGTGTATGTACTAATCCACAGTGGGTCTATATCATTTTAATGGATATTCTGAGAGTCTTTACTGTTTATGGTATACTAAAGCTGCTTTCAAACACCTCTGTATCTGAACCGTCTCATAGCTCTAAGCAGGTTGGGCTGCTCATTCACTCTATAACTCTACTTTTTTAAATACAGTCCAGATGTTTTCTTTCTGTCTCTCATACCTGTGGTGGAGGAACATCTCACTGCTACAGTATGTATGCCAAAGTGCTGGCCTTTACTGTTTGGTATTAGTTCTCTACTGCTGTTCTCATTGTATTTCTTAAAGAGGTTGGCCTGGGACTGATATCCATCCTCACTACTACTTTATGTGTCCCTCTATTTGTGAAGGAGCTGGGCTTCAGATATAACAGAGAGGACTAGGTCACCAAGGATGAGAGGACAGGAGATGTGTTACGTGGTGTTAGAGTAAGGAGGAGAAGGAACAGAGAAAGAGGAGAAGAGGTGTATAGGCAATAGAAGATTTAGAATTCAGACAGCGAATAGATAGAAGAGATGTGAGATGATGAGAGTGGGGAAGGAGAATAGAGAGTTAATGTAGGGGAGGGTGGACAGAGTGGACAAAAGAAGATTGGCAAATGAGGAAAAGGAGGAGCAGGAGAGTTAGGAGGGAAAGAGAAAGGGAGTAGGAGTAAGGTCATGGAGTTCATTTGCTTTAAACGTAACTGTCAGATATTGTGCTGTTTGTTCAGGTCCACTGTGATGATTTCCTCTTGTTTTGGTTAAGGTGTTCTCCCCTGATTCATACAAGCACACCCTGTATAAATAGCTCCCCCCACCTTTATCAGTTTCACGTAACGACTGGCAATTATCTGCTCTGTGTTTTAGCCATGCAGAAAGATACAGCCCAGTGTACATACCATTGCACTGCACTAGACGGTAATCTCTTACACACACACACATACACCCGTACACTTACACAGACACACACACACACACACACACACACAAATACTTGTTCTCCCCACTGTATGTGTTACGTGCCTCCTAAGAAGAGGTAGGTGTAGGAGTCAGGAGCAGGAGAGCAAGGAAGTCCCAGTAGCACAATCGTTTATTGAAAGTCCCAACACAACAACAACAAGTGGGGAAACACCCCCAACGAATTCGCCACACACAGGGAAATAACGTCACACCCGGAGGAGAAACCTCTACTCCTAAATTAGGGTCCAAACGGAACAACGACCGTGAGAAAACAAAACCCTGTGGCGCAAACACGCACCCCTAACAGAGCAACAACAGCAAATAATCCCGCACAAAAAATTAGCAGGCAGCATAAGATATTACAGTTTTGAATGTCCCGTTGGTAGTTTCATCTTCCGCCTAGGTCATCTATTTTATTCTAAAGATTGCACTTTTGCTAGCAGAATGGAAGGAATTGTGGGTTTATTCGATCGCCTATGAATTCTCAGAAGGCAGCCCCTACCTCCGGACCCTTTTTCTCCGCCTCCTCTTCACGCAAATCACGGGGATCTGGGCCTGTTCCCGAGAAAGCAGTATATCATTCGCATCGGTCTCATCAGACTCGTTAAAGGACAAAAAGGATTCTGCCAATCGGGGGTGAGTAATTGCAGTCCTGATGTCCAGAAGTTACTTTTGGTCATAAGAGACGGTAGCGGCAGCATAATGTACAAAATACGTTTAAAAAATAATGACAATCAATGCAAATTAACCAACAAAAAAACACAATAGGTTGGGGGCACGTAAAATGTCTGCTTTCTTCTCCGGCGCCATCTTATCTTAACTCCAATTAGTATAGGGTGTACTTGGATAGGACGAGCTGGAAGAGCTGCTTCACTCTACAGAAACAGGAGACTCCTGCCCCTATGGGTTGTTCCCGGCTCGGACAAGGCTATGTTTCTTTACTACCATAAAACTACACAAGAACACCATCCTCTTACTGAACCAGAATGCACTCATCCAATGGGTGTATGGTTTTGAAATCATCTCTAGTTTGTTGGAAATACTTTGTTTCTAGCAGTTGTGTAACACTTCTGTTTTATTGTTGTTTTCCAAATTCCTATTCCAACTGTTGAATTGGTTGCACCCCAAGCAGCCATGGTTTACATCCTGTGTGTTGCAGTATAAATGACAACAGAGTGATTGAGATTTACGTCACCAGCCCTGTTCAAGGGAAGAGGGCCCATGTTGTTTTGTCAGGACGATCTGTCTGTCTCTAATTGAGAACAGCGGTTGACGTTGGGACAGGACCGAGACCCCCCGGTCAAAACAACCCTTGTACCCCAAAACCGTCTCACCCAAAACACCCCAGAATACATTCCAAGCTTTATACTGCCCTTGACTATGGCTCATGTTGACCTTTGACATCTAACCATTAAACCTTTTTATGGTCATGTTGTTTTCAAACTCCTACACAATGCATACACATGCATCGATGACACACACACACACACTCCCCCTCTCAAGTGCAGTACTTGGTGGTCAGATACACGACAGACTCTAATCCACAATGACTAATCCACAATGAGCCACTTTATCACTCTGTGATAATGGGGTTTAGGGAGTTTGTTTACATTGTTGTCTGACTTTGTTTAAGCTCTCTCTGCTCCCTCCAGCTCCTAGGCCAGAGGTTCCCAAACAAGGGGTCGCGACCCAATGTGGGGTCACTTGATACACTACATGACTAAAAGTATGTGGACACCTGCTCATCAAATATCTCATTCCTAAATGATGGGCAGTAATATGGACTTGATCCCCCCTTTGCTGCTATAACAGCCTCCACTCTTCCGGGAAGGCTTTCTACTAGATATTGGAACATTGCTGCGGGGACTTGCTTCCATTCAGCCACAAGAGCATTAGTAAGGTCGGGCACTGATGTTGGGCGATTAGGCCTGGCTCTCAGTCGGTGTTCCAATTCATCCCAAAATTGTTTGATGGGGTCGAGGTCAGGGCTCTGTGCAGGCCAGTCAAGTTCTTCCACACCGATCTCAACAACCATTTCTGTATGGACCTCACTCTGTACACGGGGGCATTGTTATGCTGAAATAGGAAAGGGCCTTCCCCAAACTGTTGCCACAACGTTGGAAGCACAAAATCGTCTAGTATATCATTGTATGCTATAGAGTTAAGACATCCCTTCACTGGAACTAAGAGGCCCAAACCATGAAAAACAGCCACAGGCCATATTCCTCCTCCACCTAACTTTACAGTTGGCACAATGCATTTGGACGGATAGAGTTGTCCTGGCATCCGCCAAACCCAGATTCATCCATCGGACTGCCAGATAGTGAAGTGTGATTCATCACTCAAGAGAACACGTTTCCACTGCTCCAGAGTCCAATGGCGGTGAGCTTTACACCACTACAGCCGACACTTGGCATTGCACAGGGTGATCTTGGCTTGTGTGTGGCTGCTAGGCCATGGAAACCCATTTCATGAAGCTCCTGGCGAACAGTTCTTGTGCTGACATTGCTTACAGTTTGGAAGTCGGTAGTGAGTGTTGCTACCGAGGACACAAGGCGGTCCCATTCTGTGAGCTTGTGTGGCCTACCACTTTACAGCTGAGCCGTTGTTGCTCCTAGACATTTCCACTTCACAATAACACAATAACAGCAGTTACATTTGACCGGGACAGCTCAAGCAGGGCAGAAATTTTACCAACTGACTTGTTGGAAAGGTGACATCCTATGGCAGTGCCACAGGCACAGGCAATCTCCATGTTTGTCTATGGAGATTGAATGGCTGTGTGCTCAATTTTATACACCAGTCAACAACGGGTGTGGCGAAATAACCGAATCCACTAATTTGAAGGGATGTCCACATACTTTTGTATATGTAGTGTATGAAAATGGGGTCGCGGGAGAATTTCCAAAATACTCCCCAAAAAAACAAAATATATCGTCTTCGTATCTCAAAATCATTGTAACCTAAAACTCTAAATGGGCCCAGATTGCCCCGATCGTGGGAAAAGACCACACTTGACTGTTGCGCTTGAATCGGAAGGATTAAAGCGCAACAGTCAAGTGGGGCCTTTCGAGCTGTCATGTGACCGAAAACTACAGACAACGCATTCACAGGTCACTACGGAGGTGTTTTGGTTCCTGACTCAGAGGGAATAATACCCTGCCATCTCCCTCAGAGCATTAAAACTCATGGTACCCTTTGCCAGCTCATATATGTGTGAAGCTGGATTCAGCAGTGCTCTCGTCTGCATTAAGACCAGATATCAAAATGGGTCCGTGGACAAAAAAAGTTTGTGAACCCCTGTCCTAGCCCATAGCCCCAACTGTCTCGGTACACAGAACAAACATCCCTTGGACTTGAGTTGTTTGTGTGTTTGTTGGTTCTCAGTAACACGGTCAACACCGAACCTCACAGGTTACGACCTTATGACCCCACTCAGGCCTTGGGAAAGACATGGAGACTGTCAAAACACACTGTCAAGCTGAGAGACCGGCGATGATTGTGTTGTGACTGAATTAAGTGTGTGTGTGTGTGTGTGTTTGGTTTTACTCTCCTTGTGGTGACAGAAATCCTCACAAGGATAGTAAAACTAGGAAAATTCAGACAAATAGGAACATTTCACCAGTCCCCACAAGGAAAAAGTATATTTTAGGTTTAGGGGATAAGGTTTAGGGTTGGGATTTACTTGGCTCACCGCCCTCTAGCGACTCCTTTTGGCGGGCCGGGCACCTGCAGGCTGACCTAGGTCGTCAGTTGAACGGTGTTTCCTCTAACACATTGGTGCGGGCGGATGTTAAAGAGCGCAGTTTGGCGGGTCATGTTTTGGAGGACGCATGACTCGACCTTCGCCTTTTCCGAGCCCATTGGGGAGTTGCAGCGATGAGACAAGATCGTAATTTGATATGATGAAAAAGGGGGTAAAAAAATAATTAGGGTTAAGGTTAGGGTTACAGGCGTCAGAATACTTCGGTTCGGCTTGCGGCTAGCCGAAGTCGGCTAAGCGAACCGAACGAGTGTGCTAGCATACTCCCTTAAAATACCTTCCCTTTCACAGCCGGCCGTGACTTGGAGCCCCATGGGGCGGCGCACAATTGGCCCAGCATCGCCTGGGTTAGGGGAGGGTTTGGCCGGCTGGTATTTCCTTGTCTCATCGTGCTCTAGTGACTCCTTGTGGCGGGCCTGGTGCCTGAAAGCTGAATTCGGTCGTCAGTTGGACGGTGTTTCCTCCAACACATTGTTGCGGCTGGCTTCCGGGTTAAGCGAGCAGTGTGTCAAGAAGCAGTTTGGTGCAGGACTTCGCAATTTAAAAATGTACACGATAACTAGTCGTTGAATGACAACAATAACGTAATTGAAGAGTCCCTACTGTTGACCAATTACCGACAGCGGGGCGTAGACTTCGGCTCCGAACTTCAGCTTGACTCCAGAAGAACATGTTCTGTGCCCAAACAGCCAAGTGCAAAACTAACAAAAACGTCACAAAATGTGCTCATAATATACAGTGCATTTGGAAAGTATTCAGACCCCTTATTCTAAAATGGATTAAATAAATGTTTTTCCTCATCAATCTACACACGATAATCCATAATGACTTTTTTGCAAACGTATAAAAAAAACAGGTATACCTTATTTACATAATTATTCAGACCCTTTTCTATGAGACTCAAAATTGAGCTCAGGTGCATTCTGTTTCCTTAAATCATCCTTGAGACATTTCTACAACTTGGAGTCCACCTGTAGTACATTTTATTGATTCGACATGATTTGGAAAGGCAGACACCTGTCTATATAAGGTCCCACAGTTGCCAGTGCATGTCATAGCAAAAACCAAGCAATGAGGTCGAAGGAAATGTCCGTAGAGCTCTGAAACAGGATTGTGTTGAGGCACAGATCTGGGGAAGGCTACCAAAACATTTCTGCAGCATTGATGGTCCCCAAGAACAAACTAGCCTCGATCATTCTTAAATTGAAGAAGTTTGGAACCACCAAGACTTCCTAGAGCTGGCCGCCCGGCCAAACTGAGCAATCGGGGTAGAAGGGCTTTGGTCAGGGAGGGGACCAAGAACCCAATGGTCACACTGACAGAGCTCCAGAGTTCCTCTGTGGAGATGGGAGAACCTTATAGAAGGACAACCATCTCTGCAGCACTCCACCAATCAGGCCTTATGGTAGAGTGGCCAGGTGGAAGCCACTCCTCAGTAAAAGGCACATGACAGCCTGCTTGGAGTTTGCCAAAAGGCACCTAAAAGACTCTCTGATAAAACTAAGATTGAACTCTTTGGCCTGAAGTGTCACATCTGAAGGAAACCTGGCACCATCCCTACAGTGAAGCATGGTGGTGGCAGCATCATGCTGTGTTTTTCAGCAGGAGGGACTGGGAGACTAGTCAGGATCAAGGGAAAGATGACCAGAGCAAAGTACAGAGAAATCCTTGATGAAAGCCTTCTCCAGAGCGCTCAGGACCTCAGATTGGGGTGAAGGTTCACCTTCCAAAAGGACAACTACCCTAAGCCACAGCCAAGGCAATGCAGGAGTGACTTCCCGAACACGTCTCTGATTGTCCTTGAGTGGCCCAGCCAGAGCCCAGACTTGAACATGATCAAACATCTCTGGAGAGACCTGAAATTTGCTGTGCAGCGATTGTCCCAATCCAACCTGACAGAGCTTGAAGATGATCTGCAGAGAAGAATGGGAGAAACTCCCCAAATACAGGTGTGCCAAGCTTGTATTATCATACCCAAGAATACTTGAGGCTGTAATCGCTGCTAAAGGTTCTTCAACAAAGTACTGACCAAAGGGTCTGAATACTTATGTAAATGTAAATTTCCACTTTCTTTTTTTTGTGCAAAAATGTCTAAAAACTGTTATTGCTTTGTCATTATTGGGTATTGTGTGTAGATCGATGAGGGGAAAAAAACTATTTATACATTTTCGAATAAGGTTGTAATGTAACAAAATGTGGAAAAAGTCAAGGGGTCTGAATACTTTCCAAATGCACTGTATGCACTAACTCTTTCGGCTGGGAAGCATGCATCCCCAGGATCAGATCAATTGATCACTGAGAATAATTAGGCTCTGCAGGTGTGTGTGTGTGTGTGTGTGTGTGTGTGTGTGTGTGTGTGTGTGTGTGTGTGTGTGTGTGTGTGTGTGTGTGTGTGTGTGTGTGTGTGTGTGTGTGTGTGTGTGTGTGTGTGTCTCTTCATGTATGCCATGACTATCACTAGAGTCCTATTGTTTTATTATTAAAAGATAAAATTATTACAGTACAGGAAGAGAGAGAGGGAGAGACAGCGAAGACGTGGAGCGGGATAAAGAAACAGGGACATAACTACTGTCTTCACTACCTTCTTCCACTCCTTTTACCATCTCTATCACTGTTTTATATTTTTTCTGCACACAGAGCACCTTTATCAGACCATTATATTTAGTTGGTAGATTAGACTTTGTGTAGTTTCAAACAACCAACAACCAAAACACGCTGGTCTGAGTAATGCTCTGATTCCCTTTTTCAACTCCGACATGGGTATCATTGTGAACACTTTATTGTTGTTATTTTTTAAACAGTCATCAGCCAGAACACCCTGCATCAGACAGAACATCCTGCATCAGACAGAACACAGTGCATCAGACAGAACCTCCTGCATCAGACAGAACACAGTGCACCAGACAGAACACAGTGCACCAGACAGAACACAGTGCACCAGACAGAACACCCTGCATCAGACAGAACACCCTGCATCAGACAGAACATCCTGCATCAGACAGAACACAATGCATCAGACAGAACACAATGCATCAGACAGAACACCCTGCATCAGACAGAACACAGTGCATCAGACAGAACCTCCTGCATCAGACAGAACACAGTGCACCAGACAGAACACAGTGCACCAGACAGAACACCCTGCATCAGACAGAACACCCTGCATCAGACAGAACATCCTGCATCAGACAGAACACAATGCATCAGACAGAACACCCTGCATCAGACAGAACACAGTGCATCAAACAGAACACCCTGCATCAGACAGAACACCCTGCATCAGACAGAACATAGTGCATCAAACAGAACACCCTGCAGAAGACAGAACATCCTGCATCAGACAGAACACCCTGCATCAGACAGAACACCCTGCATCAGACAGAACATCCAGCATCAGACAGAACACCCTGCATTAGACAGAACACCCTGCATCAGACAGACCACAGTGCCGCAGACAGAACATCCTGCATCAGACAGAACACAGTGCACCAGACAGAACACCATGCATCAGACAGAACACCCTGCATCAGACAGAACACCCTGCATCAGACAGAACATCCTGCATCAGACAGAACACCCTGAATCAGACAGAACATCCTGCATCAGACAGAACACAGTGCACCAGACAGAACACCCTGCATCAGACAGAACACCCTGCATCAGACAGAACACAGTGCACCAGACAGAACACAGTGCACCAGACAGAACACAGTGCACCAGACAGAACACAGTGCATCAGACAGACCACCCTGCCTCAGACAGAACACCCTGCATCAGACAGAACACCCTGCATCAGACAGAACACAGTGCACCAGACAGAACATTCTGCATCAGACAGAACATCCTGCCCCAAGTCAGCCTCTTATCTGACTGTGTGCTCTGTGTATATGATGGAGAGATTAAAGGAAGTGTGTGTGTGTGTGTGTGTGTGTGTGTGTGTGTGTGTGTGTGTGTGTGTGTGTGTGTGTGTGTGTGTGTGTGTGTGTGTGTGTGTGTGTGTGTGTGTGTGTGTGTGTGTGTGTGTGTGTGAAAGAGAAAGAGGTGTGTGTGTGTGTGAGATATAGTAGGTTTCAGAGGTACATTGCATGAAAGCACTTGTTCTGAGTGGTTATCACAGATCAGACTCATATATGCAGAGTTTGGCGTGCTCCCAGGCAGAGTTACCAGATACAAAGTACGGTATGCATCATTCACATAGTCACTCTCAAATAGCATAACTCCTAGGAGTAGAACACACTTGAGTTTTCTTTCACAGTAAAATTGTCTCTCACTTAAACACTGGATGGTAGAAGAGAGCAGTTTTTCAGTATGCATAACTTTACAAACTCAAGAAGATGCACGTCTCACCCTGGTGGACATACATTGATACTACAAAGTCTTAAAAAGGTTTTGGGTGTTTCCAGTTCACTCTGAAGGTATGCTAGCCCAAACATAGACCTCTTTATTATTTATTTCATTTATTAATAAGACGAGGTCTAATTGCATTCCATAGTGAATGTGTTCGAGAGAACTCACAACCAAATCTGTAACTGTGTAGCAGCATGTGTTCTACGCCTCAATGTACACTGTACATTATCGAGTTGCAACCCCCCCCCCCCCCCCCTCCCCCCAGAACAGCCTCAATTCTTTGGGGCATGGCCTCTACAAGGTGTCGAAAGCATTCCACAGGGATACTGACCCATGTCGACTAAAAGTGCTTCCCACAGTTGTGTCAAGTTGCCTGGATGTCCTTTGGGTGGTGACCCATTCTTGATACACATGGGGAACTGTTGAGCGTGAAAAACCCATGAGCATTGCAGTTCTTGACACAAACCGGTGCACCTGTCACCTAGTACCATTCCCCATTCAAAAGCACTTAAATGTGTTGCCCATTCACCCTCTGAATGACACACATACCCAATCCATGTCTCAATTGTCTCAAGGTCTAAAAATCCTTCTTTAATCTGTCTCCTTCCCTTCGTCTGCACTGATTTAACAAGTGACATCGATAAGGGATCATAGCTTTCACCAGATTCACCTGGTCAGTATATGATCTATGTCACGGAAAGAACAGGCGTCCTTAATGTTTTGTACACTCAGTGTTTATCCGTAGTCGGTAGACAGTTCTTCTTGATAGGTTGTCCCTTACATCACTGAGCGGTGCCCAGGAAATAATTCAATCCAATTGTTAGATGCTACCACCCCACCCCCCAAATCAAAACCAAACATGGATGTCCATGTTTACGTGCAGACACTCCATTCTACTTCTTGTCTGCTTCCTGTCTGTGGCAGCATTGAACCAGGAAAAAAACAGCGGGTGGGGTGTTTCGCTTCCTCTTCCGTCTCTGGTGCCCGTACAGCAACTGACTAGTAAGGACAAACAGGTGTGAAACACAGACAGTTGTGCTCACACAAAGTGAGAACACAACAGGAAATCCATGTTTGGTTTTGATTTGGAGGGTGCTGTTAGCAGAGACGGAAGAGGAAGTGAGACATGCCACTCCTTCATCTTTTCTGGTTCATATACAGTCAATGAACCAAGTAGACCAGATCCAGCTGCTATTGCATTGGTGTCTATGGGAGAGCCACCCGTTAAGTAGACCGGAATTGTGACTCTTTTTTTCATTGGTAACCGGCCTGAGTAAGACATCTTCATTTATCCACCATCTTTGGTGTTATCATCTAACAATTGGATTTAATATCCCTCACCCTGACCCTTGCCTGGAATCCATCTCTCTGCTTCTTTACTGTTCCCCCAGAGTGGAAAAACTGTTTCTCCATGTAGGTTGTTGTAATAAAACCATAAAACACCACCGGGTGGAGTCTCACCACCACTGCAACATGTTTAGCTGCTGTAGTTGTTTTATATCATTTGACATTGTTGTGGTGCTTTCACCTGTATTCAACACTAAAGCCCTGTTACCGGCCTATAAGGGGAGTAAATGGCCTTTCCATGTTCTTTTTACAACAACGGTGTGTCTAAAGTGCCAGTGGTGTAAAATACTTAAGTAAAAATACGTTAAAGTACTACTTGAGTAGTTATTTTGGGTATCCTTTCACAAATTTTACTTAACTACATTCCTAAAGAATATAATGTACTTTTTACTCCATACATTCATACCCAAAAGTACTCGTTACATTTTGAAAGCTTAGCAGGACAGGAAAATGGTCCAATTCACACACATAAAGAGAACATCTCACTAAACATACATGCTTCATTTGTAAATTATGCGTTGGAATGTGCCCCTATCTATCTGTACATTTACTTTTTTATTTTTTTGGTTTTTAAACAACTAATTCACTGACGTCAGTTCAACTATTTGACCGTCAGTTTAATAATTTTAATTCTATTTGGTTCAAGTTTTTTTCTGTGAGCTCAATGTGCAGTTTCAGTAAAGATACATCAGATCAAGCCTGATCTGTGAAATGTAGTAGGAAGTTGTCGTTTCCAACAGGCCAATATTCTACATAGTTAGGTGCAGAAAACGTGGTAATTAACTACAATGACCATAATCCATTGCACGCCTGCTTAAACATGCCCAATTTGTGTGGAGCAGACATGGAGACGGCCCATGTACGCTCGGGGTGCACCACACAGTGAAACACCGCTTCCCATTCATTTTCAATGGAAGGAAAGCGGTGAGAAGCGGGTTGTACGAGGAGAGAAGATAGAACCCGGGATCGACATGATCTAAGTGATTCATAGTTGGTATTCAGCAAACATAAAAGTATGCCTTATTTACTTTGAAGAACTACTAAAATAGTGCTATAGAGATGAGATGATGACTTTGAATTAAGTAATAAAGTCATCAACTAAAACAAATATTTTATTAAATTAATGTGAATAAATGATGGTTAATAAGTGATAAGCATTAATGGGCAGTCACTACCATCATGGGACTTTTATGAATTGTTTTATTCAGTGTTGTTACAGCATTCAACCCACATAATGCATAGAGCATTTCATTTTTTTTTTATATTGAAACCAAAAATATTTTTTTAATAACGAACCAAAACTGAACCGACCTCAAAAAGCACTAATCGCTCAGCCCTAATATTTATCATTCTCCATCCCTTGATGTGTTTCATGTCTCCTTTCTTCTGTTGATTAACATGTCTCTCTCCTCCTCCTCAGGGCCAACCTGGTCCTCTTGGCCCGCAGGGACCCCATGGGCCTCCAGGGGGCCTAGGGGATCCAGGAGTCCAAGGAGTCCAAGGAGAGAAGGGCGACCGGGGCAGAGGAGGCTTCATCGGCCCCAAGGGTTCTGTGGTGAGGAACATTGACTGGAGAATTCTTCACTAGAGATCTCAGACTCTGGTTTAGTAGTGTGTCCACCCATCAAGTGTTGGTATGGACTTGTACAAGTGTTTTTCATTTCTCCTCAGGGGATGACTGGTGTTCCTGGGTTTTCTGGATCTGACGGTATTCCTGTAAGTGGGATAATATTGGGATTTTTTTTCTCCGAACAAATAAATAGCAGACACACCCATGCCAATAAATAATCTATTGTTGTCTTGTTAATACTGTAAGTAGTCTTAATACAACATGCAATGATGTTGTAAAGGTTTGTCATTAACTCCTCCATATCATCTCCAGGGCCATCCAGGACAGGCAGGGACTCGTGGGAAACCTGGAGCAGACGGGTGCAACGGAACACATGGAGATTCAGGGTTGTCAGGGAAACCAGGCTACGATGGCCAGCCCGGGTATAATGTACGTATGAACCCAGTGATGTCACCAGCAGTTGCGATTTTAGTATGTACATCTTGGTGGGCAAAAAAAATAATATTTTTTTTACATGCATGCCAGCAAAGCCACTACTCAACACAACACTAAACAATACATTAATTGCACTATAATGGTGACAAACGGTGCCCACAAACTGTTAGGGCCTACATAAAGCTGTCCTAACAGCAGAGTCCCAACAGCAGTCCCAACACCTTACCACTGCTACACCTGGCTATCAGCGGAGCCTTGTCTGGCAGTTCATTCAGTCTAATTTACTGCATTTAAAAAAACATAGCTGATATGGCTGACTTGCTGAAACTAATGTGGTTTCTAGTGACAATTGAGATGTACAAACTATGGCATAAGGGGACGACGAGCGGATAAGAGGCAATACGTAATTTCGATAACAAAAGTTTATCTCAATACTTTGTTATATACCCTTTGTTAGCAATGACAGAGGTCAAATGTTTTCTGTAAGTCTTCACAAGGTTTTCACACACTGTTGCTGGTATTTTGGCCCATTCCTCCATGCAGATCTCCTCTAGAGCAGTGATGTTTTGGGGCTGTTGCTGGGCAACACAGACTTTCAACTCCCTCCAAAGATTTTCTATGGGGTTGAGATCTGGAGACTGGCTAGGCCACTCTTCCCTCTGGATTTATGGTGCTTTCAAGACAACTGGGAACTCAGAAAAAAACAAGGCTGAAACATGATGACGTCAGTAATCTTCAGGTCGAAGCTGTAGAAAGAGGCCCGAGTTCCCGACTTGCAATTCCGAGTTGGATGACCATTCAAAACATTTTCTCCCAGTCGGAGCTATTTTTTTTCAGAGTTCCCAGTTGTCTTGAACTCACCGAAGTCAGATTTCCCAGTTCTGAGTTAACAGTTGTTTTGAGCGCGGCAGAAGTCATGATGGATAGACAGTATGGCCACAGTTGAATGTTTATCCTTTTAAGCTTGGAAAAGAGACCCTTAAACCCAGACTTGGGACCACACACCCGCTCCACTGAATAGCAGGCTAGTGATTGCTTTGCAATGCTTGCAGTTAGCCACTGATTCCTTCCAAACCACTAATTGTTGAATTTGCGAATTCCAATTTGTTGTGCAATGTTTATGGCTGATGAGCACCGATACATTTTAACTAACATTTCTCGTCATTATTTCTCTTCATATGACAAGGATTAAGAAACCTTTGCCAGTAGATTGTCGACTTGATTCATGATGATGACTGCTAGCTTGCCAATCAAAGCTACTGTAGATATAATGTGATTTGACGTCATTTTATCTGTGGCCAATGACCTTGACCCTTCTTGGATGGGTACTTCTAATGTAACTCAATGCCAGCACCCAAGGGGCTTTAATTTTCAAGCTCTTCCCTTAGATTTGGCGGTGACGTAGTGTCCCCATGAGTGACAGAACACTGAGCCAATCACAGCGTAAGTAGAGAATATTACCCAATCACGGCGCAACTGGAGAACATTACCAACCCCTATGCTCCGTATTTTCCGCTGGCTGCCCCACCACCACAGAAAGCACTGAGCTAGGCTGAAACTGAGCTCCGCTAAAAAGGTGTAGTTCTAAACAGGTGGGGCAGAGCCCTGAAAGACAGGTCACCAGAGACGTTTGTAGAGATATCATGGATTCCACCTTGTAGTCTGAGACGTTGAATAACTCCATCTCCTTCATTTTATCTTTTCATTTTATTTTTCACCCCCGCTTCTCTCTCTCTCTCTCTCTCTCTCTCTCTCTCTCTCTCTCTCTCTCTCTCTCTCTCTCTCTCTCTCTCTCTCTCTCTCTCTCTCTCTCTCTCTCTCTCTCTCTCTCTCTCCTCTCTCTCTCTCTCCTCTCTCTCTCTCTCTCCTCTCTCTCTCTCTCTCTCTACAGGGTCAGGCAGGCAGAAAGGGACAGAAGGGAGACACTCTGGAGCTTAGTGTGTACATGGAGCGGTTCAGGGTAAGAGAAGAGGGTTAGAGAACTGTGGGATAGACCTGCTATCAGTACTACAGTATTATCAATGTGTGTCTTTTCTACAGGGAGATTCAGGACAGCCCGGATATCCTGGATTTGTTGTAAGTATGGTGCAGCCGCCTTTCCCTGTCACTCTAAAGTTATGGTACAAGATAGCCAGCGTCATTATACTATATATATACACTGCTCAAAAAAATAAAGGGAATACTTAAACAACACAATGTAACTCCAAGTCAATCACACTTCTTTGAAATCAAACTGTCCACTTAGGAAGCAACACTGATTGACAATAAATTGCACATGCTGTTGTGCAAATGGAATAGACAACAGGTGGAAATTATAGGCAATTAGCAAGACCCCCCCCCCCCCCCCCAATAAAGGAGTGGTTCTGCAGGTGATAACCACAGACCACTTCTCAGTTCCTATTCTTCCTGGCTGATGTTTTGGTCACTTTTGAATGCTGGCGGTGCTTTCACTCTAGTGGTAGCATGAGACGGAGTCTACAACCCACACAAGTGGCTCAGGTAGTGCAGCTCATCCAGGATGGCACATCAATGCGAGCTGTGGCAAGAAGGTTTGCTGTGTCTGTCAGCGTAGTGTCCAGAGCATGGAGGCGCTACCAGGAGACAGGCCAGTACATCAGGAGACGTGGAGGAGGCCGTAGGAGGGCAACAACCCAGCAGCAGGACCGCTACCTCCGCCTTTGTGCAAGGAGGAGCAGGAGGACCACTGCCAGAGCCCTACAAAATGACCTCCAGCAGGCCACAAATGTGCATGTGTCTGCTCAAACGGTCAGAAACAGACTCCATGAGGGTGGTATGAGGGCCCGACGTCCACAGGTGGGGGTTGTGCTTACAGCCCAACACCATGCAGGACGTTTGGCATTTGCCAGAGAACACCAAGATTGGCAAATTCGCCACTGGCGCCCTGTGCTCTTCACAGATGAAAGCAGGTTCACACTGAGCACATGCGACAGTCTGGAGACGCCGTGGAGAACGTTCCGCTGCCTGCAACATCCTCCAGCATGACCGGTTTGGCGATGGGTCAGTCATGGTGTGGGGTGGCATTTCTTTGGGGGGCCGCACAACCTTCCATGTGCTCGCCAGAGGTAGCCTGACTGCCATTAGGTACCGAGATGAGATCCTCAGACCCCTTGTGAGACCATATGCTGGTGCGGTTGGCCCTGGGTTCCTCCTAATGCAATACAATGCTAGACCTCATGTGGCTGGAGTGTGTCAGCAGTTCCTGCAAGAGGAAGGCATTGATGCTATGGACTGGCCCGCCCGTTTCCCAGACCTGAATCCAATTGAGCACATCTGGGACATCATGTCTCGCTCCATCCACCAACGCCACGTTGCACCACAGACTGTCCAGGAGTTGGCGGATGCTTTAGTCCAGGTCTGGGAGGAGATCCCTCAGGAGACCATCCGCCACCTCATCAGGAGCATGCCCAGGCGTTGTAGGGAAGTCATACAGGCACGTGGAGGCCACACACACTACTGAGCCTCATTTTGACTTGTTTTAAGGAAATTACATCAAAGTTGTATCAGCCTGTAGTATGGTTTTCCACTTTAATTTTGACTCCAAATCCAGACCTCCATGGGTTGATAAATTTGATTTCCATTGATCATTTTTGTGTGATTTTGTTGTCAGCACATTCAACAATGTAAAGAAAAAAGTATTTAATAAGAATATTTCATTCATTCAGATCTAGGATGTGTTATTTTAGTGTTCCCTTAATTTTTTTGAGCAGTGTATATATATATATATATATATATATATATATATATATAACTACATATCAAAAATTACATTGCACTCTGACATTCTGTCTTTCTCCATCCTCCCTTCTCACTCTCAGGGTCCTCAGGGTTACCCAGGTCGGTCGGGCTACAGAGGACTCCCAGGACCACAGGTTAGGGGTGTGTGCGTGCATATGAATGTGTTGTTGTACCATATACACACTTCTGTGTACTAGATAGATACCCAATCATTATTCTGGTTTGTTTCCTGACTCAGGGCCCATTAGGGTTCCCTGGCCTTCCTGGACCAAAGGTAAGGTTCTCACATCAACATTTGTACTATGTTTCATCTCTCATTAAAAATAAATGGCTAGTGTATGAGATTAAAATAAAATAATAAAGATGGGTTTTAACCTGGTGTGTTTTCTGCTCAGGGCACCATGACCAAAGTGTTGAAGGGGGTCAAAGGAGAAGCGGTATGTGACTGCAGGGACAATTGTATGTTTCAAATAGTTTTATACTGCCCAGCACTTAATGTGTTTGACTTCAAAAAATAATGATTGTCAATGCTGTCCTCATCTCAGCTGCATGATTCTCACTGCACTTCCCTCTCTCACCACAGGGTGAGGCTGGACAGCAAGGTCCCCCAGGAAACTCCACCCATCCTCATACCAGCCCACTTACCGGACCCTATGTCAGTACAGCTCCACACTTTAATATGTTCAAAAATAACAATAAATATTTTGATTGTGTGTGAACTGAATCACTCTAACAATGTTCTGCTTTGTCTCCTCTAGGGCAGAAAGGGTGAAAAAGGGTTGAAAGGTGAAACTGGAGTTGAGGTAAGTGACCTCACTTCTCCTGTGGTCTCTATAATACCATGTTCCATCTTGACTGGCTGCATCATCGCTTGGTATGGCAACTGCTTGCCATCCGACTACCAGACCCTACAGAGGGTAGTGTGTAGGGCCCAGTACATCACTGGGGCCAAAATCCCTGCCATCCAGGACCTCTATACCAGGCGTTTTCAGAGGAAGGCCCTAAAAATTGTCAAAGACTCCAGCCACCCTAGTCATAGACTCTTCTCTTTGCTACCGCACGGCATGCGGTACCGATGCATCAAGTCTGGAACCAACCGGGCCCTGAACAGCTTCTACTCCCAAGTCATAAGGCTGCTAAATAGTTAGTTACATAGCTACCCGGACTATCTGCATTGGCCCATTTTGCACTAACTTTTTTGTCTCATCACATACGCTGCTGCTACTGTTTATTATCTATCCTGTTGTCACTTTATTCCTAGTTATAGGTACATATCTACCTCAATAACCTCGTACCCCTGCACATAGACACGGTACTGGTACCCTGTGTAGCCAAGTTATCGTTACTCATTGTGTATTTATTATACATTTTATTATTACCTGTTATTACTTTTCTATTATTTCTCTATTTTCTGTCTCACTACATTGTTGGGAAGGGCCCGTAAGTAAGCATTTCACTGTTAGTCTACACTTGTTGTTTACGAAGTATGTGACAAATAAAATGTGATTGAATCAATACTTATCAGGCTGACAACAAAGGAGAGACTGGGATTATGGGGATGCCTGGGCAAAGGGTTAGTATCACACAAACATTATACTGTACAAATTACACATACATTATTATACCTTATTGAACCCTTCTTTGCTGCTTGTTGAATATCCTTGTGTGTTCTTTCAGGGTGTCCCTGGTCGGGATGGAGAGCAAGGACTAAGGGTATGTTTGTGTGGCATAACAATGCCAAGATCTCCATATTATTGCAGTCAGTATTATGTGTTGGTCTTTGTGGGCTAATAGAGATGTTACAGTTGTATCTTTTGTGCTCTTGATGGAGCTTGACACCTTTCTCATAAACTCTCTCCCGCCATCTTTCCCTTTAGGGGGACCTTGGAGAACCAGGATTTAGGGGCAGAGATGGCCAAAAGGTGATCCTACAGTTGATACACACATCAAAACACTGTGATACTATCAAATCTTTGATTGGACAGTGGTCCATTCTAAACTTTCATTCAAATCCGAACACGCAAGCTATATACATGTGGTAGATTTTAACAGATGGGGATTATTTTTAGGGTGCCATCGGAGAACCTGGGGAGTTGATCTATTATGAAGGTCCCTCAGGAGGGCCTAACAGAGGTATGATTAGCCAATCAACTCATCAATCACTTTTCTATCAGCATCAACTATCTATCAACTATCAATATATAGTATCGTCTTTCTCCACGTAGTCAGCCTTTCATTGAAAATGATGTTGAACATTAAAGACTAGCTTGTAGCGTTGTTATAATATATTGCTTACTGTTTTATTGTTATAATACTGATTGTTATATTGCTACTGATTGATGTCCATGTTGGGGTGGGGATGTAGTTGGTCCCCCTGGACAGCTGGGACCCCAGGGAGAGATGGGTTTGCAGGGGGAGAAAGGTCTGCCAGGCCGGGCTGGACCTCCTGCTAGGAAGAGTGATAGTCAAATACAAGGTCAGTTCCAAACCCTTACTTATCTAGTCAGTGGCCAGTAGTTTTAGATGGTTTTTTACACTAGTTACAGTGATGTAGATCTATTGTACTTGTTAATATGGTATAATAACAATTATTATAATTGTATTGTTAACAAGTTGTGCACTGTTTTATCTCCCTTATCCCTCATGCGCCAACAGTGGAGTACCTGTGGGGTCCGTTTGGGGAACCGGGGATAAAAGGAGAGACGGGCCCACCTGGAGAGCCAGGTATCCCTGCTCTTAGCCCCGGACCCCCAGGTATCGGCGGAATATCTGGGTTAAGGGGCCCACCTGGACCACCAGGATCATGTGAGTGTGGACATGAAAGAGATTCATATTGATATTTTATTAAAAGGTTGTTTAGTATGATGGAATGATATTAAAGGAATTGTTGTGAGTTGTAAATGTGTTTCTTAATATGTGTATGTGTCAAAATATCTGCAGGGGCGGACTTCTACAAGGGATTTGCTGGGTCGAGAGGGCGGCCAGGCTCTGCGGGGAGAAAAGGACTGAAAGGTTAGAGTGTGTGTTTATTCAAACATGTAATCCGTGATGTACGTTTGTGCGCTGAATGCTCACATGTTATGTCTTACAGTACAGCTGATCTGTGTTGTGTATGTGTTTTAGGTGATCACGGGTTGTGTGAGTGCAACATTGTCCACTCTCCTCCGGGCCTGCCTGGCCCTGCTGGTAGCCAAGGCGACCCTGGAATGAGTGGCGAGTTTGGTCAGCAGGGCGATCCAGGCGAGCCAGGACCCCGAGGTGTCATCGGACTGCCTGTAAGAACAACTAACACTACCTCAGCTTGACAACGTCTACCTCGTAACAAATATCACACATCACTTTCAGTAGGGCATCGTTCATCTTAAACATTTCTCTTAATATTTTTTTTCCCTCTCCAATTCTCTCTCACTGGCTTCCTATTCCCCTACTATATGTCCCGTATTTCTTTCCTCCATAGGGGTTCCCTGGTGCCACAGGACAACCGGGTCCAAAGGGCAGGAAGGGCGAGTTAATTTGGGCCAAAGAGAAAGGTGGAGCATTTCTTATTCTTTCTTTTCACACACTTGTATATCCTTTACGCATTGGTGAGTGTGAGACACCATTAAGCAATGTGTAAATGAGTGCGTTTGTGTGTGAACTCTACAGGATATGCTGGGGACCCAGGAGACCCGGGTGCGACTGGTGAACCAGGATTGCAGGGCTTCCCTGGGCCAAGTGGGATCAATGGATTCCCTGGGAACCGTGGTCTTTCAGTAAGTGGCCTACTAGTGCAACATAATACCCACTAAATACCCATTCTTGTCTTTCCCACTACCTACTTTCTCATGGATAACCTGCTGTTCAAGCACCTCAAACACTTTCTACCTGATAATGTGTCTATAATATTAGCTGTTCAAGCCAATGCAGCTGTGTAGATCTTTAGCATTACAGGGAGGGATATGTTCTGAGCTATCTGTCCTGTGTTCTCTGTTCTAGGGGGACGCACCTGAGGGACTCACTGGAGAAAAAGGTTATCCTGGCCGGTCGGGTCTCCCTGGGTTGTTTGGACAGATGGGAGAACCGGGACGGGTTCTAGGTGCCACTAAAGGCGTCAGAGGGTTACAAGGCGATGATGGGGAGCCGGGTTACGCTGGTGTCGAAGGTCGAGCTGGAGATCCAGGTGTGTTACCCTCTCCCTCTTTTATCTCTCTTTCTCTCGCTGTCTTTCCCAATCACTCTCTTATCTCTCTTGAACTTTCTCATTATTTTCTTCTCTATCTACCCTCTCTCCTCCTCCGTTAATTGTGGGGAAAACAGAAAGACTAGTTGTAGTAGGGGGCGGCAGGTATCTTAGCGGTTAAGAGCATTGGGCCAGTAACCGAAAGTTCGCTGGTTTGAATCCCCGAGCCGGCAAGTTGTAAAAAATATTCCGTTCTGCCCTTGAGCAAGGCAGTTGACCCCAAAAAACAAGTGCTCCCCGGGTGCCGATGACATCGATTAATGCAGCCCTCGATACCTCTCTGATTTACTGCATTCAGTCGTGCAAGTGACTAGGTATCCCCTTTCCCCATAGTTGTAGACTCCAAGGCCTTGTCATGAATGGGCTGTGCAGAACATCTTATACCCGTGTGTCCAGAGATGGGCAGTATTTCTGTTACATGTATTTCAATGACTTCTGAGTATTTTGAGTCATTTGTATTACACTGGGCTGAACTAGGGCTCCCGAGTGGTGCAGTGGTCTAAGGCACTGCATCTCAGTGCAAGAAGAGTCACTACGGTCCCTTGTTCAAATCCAGGTTGTATCACATCTGGCCGTGATTGATAGTCCCATAGGGCGGCGCACAATTGGCCCAGTGTCGTTCGGTGTAGGCCGTCATTTGTTCTTAACTGACTTGCCTAGTTAAAATAAAGGTAAAAAAAAAAAAAAAAACTTTTGTGGTCCCCTTTCACCCTGCATTGGTATCAGAAGTCTGATGGCACTATGGTGTGATAAGAGTGTCTGCTAAATGAACTAAATATAAACGTAGAATGTAAGTCAGAATGTAAAAATGAACAATTGCAAAGCATGCTTAGTATTATTGTAATGAGATCTGCCCAGAAACAAGGCCAATCATAATACCCAGTGTGATTTGCAGTTCATTTTGGTATGTTCATATTCACACATAGATTTACATTTTGGTTATAGAGCAGACACTCTTATCCTGAGTGACTTACAGTCAGTGCATTCTAAGGTAGATAAACAACAACACATCACAGTCATAGCAAGTAAAACGTTTCTGTTACCATTACTGAGAATGTTGTTGCTGTTCGGGCCAACTACTTGCAAATGTATTTCTGCATTTGAAAATACAAAATACATGTATTTTAAAGTTTATTTTGATACATTAATATTTATGGTATTTTGTAACTGTATTTTGACATTTTTGCCCAATCCTGCTTGTGTCCATGATTGAAATGATGCTTCCACTTTCCTCATCTCTCTCTCCAGATGAGCCCTGATGCAGTCTGTCTGCATCACTCAAACCAGCCCCAACAGTGCTTGTATGAGATCATGCTTGAGCTTTTCTAACCCTTATGTTGAATGTCTCTCTTTTTCTTTCTCCCTCTCTCTTTCCAATCGCTCTTATTGCCATTGAAAGGAGTGTCTGGCTGTAGTCCGAGAGGAGATGGACGACTGAATGACAAAGGTAGCTGGAGTAACAGCATTTTCATTACATTAACCTTTCTCTACTTTTCTACTGGTGCTTTACTTCCGTAGCCTTTCTGTCTTAGGTTTGTTTACAGTCAGTGAGTATGTTTACATGCACACAAATAATTTGATATTAAACTGATTATGGTAGTAAGCCAAGTATTGCATTAGTCATGTAAACACTTTACTCGGCTTAACTTAATCAGCATAAGGTCATAGTCAATGTAAGGATACGCCAATTAAAAACACCTGGTTTTCTAGGCAATCTTTCAAATTATTAGGACATGTAAATGCCTTAATCAGAGTAACAATGGTGTATATATGCTCTGCGCATGTGCTTGCACAAGCAGTGCGAGCTTCCTTCTTTTGTGCAAATGAAGTGAGTTCAGAAAGAAAAGTATTCATCTTAGAAATAGTTTTCACATACAAACTGTATATGTCCGAACTCAGAATCAAATATGCTTCACAAAATAACATGGTCGCAGTGGTAGAACGTTTATTTTGATTGGTGATTTTCTGCATTTATCAAAGTCCCACCAGGTGGCCTGATTTGAAGTCCCACCAGGTAGCCTGATTTGAAGTCCCACCAGGTAGCCTGATTTGAAGTCCCACCAGGTAGCCTGATTTGAAGTCCCACCAGGTAGCCTGATTTGAAGTCCCACCGGGTAGCCTGATTTGAAGTCCCACCGGGTAGCCTGATTTGAAGTCCCACCAGGTAGCCTGATTTGAAGTCCCACCAGGTAGCCTGATTTGAAGTCCCACCGGGTGGCCTGATTTGAAGTCCCACCGGGTGGCCTGATTTGAAGTCCCATCGGGTGGCCTGATTTGAAGTCCCATCGGGTGGCCTGATTTGAAGACCCACCAGGTAGCCTGATTTGAAGTCCCACCAGGTAGCCTGATTTGAAGTCCCATCAGGTGGCCTGATTTGAAGTCCCATCAGGTAGCTTGATTTCAAGTCCCATCAGGTAGCTTGATTTCAAGTCCCATCAGGTAGCCTGATTTCAAGTCCCATCAGGCAACCTGATTTCAAGTCCCATCAGGTGGCCTGATTTCAGATGTGTCCATGTAAACAGGATTATTAGGGAAATCATTCTTCAAAGCATGACATGTTTAAATCAAACTAGTATATTAATCTGACTATTCCCAATAACCGTATTATTGTGTGCATGTAACCGTGCTCACTGTGTATAGACTAAGAGTTAAGTGCACTACTATTTTGTAACTGGTTTCTCCCGTCATAGTCTTGTCTTGTCTTGTAGTCTTTGGTTAATTGGCTAATATGTATACATTATTTTATCTTCGCTATGCTCTGATCCACAATCCACACTGGGCAACAGTAACGTCGAACCAAGGCAACAAGCAGGCAAACGCACAGAAGTTTCCACAGATATGTACAGTATGAGATGTGGAGTAGAGCTTCATTAGACAGTAGTGAAACAGCAGTTATAAAAGGAGGACCGTTCTCATCGTAATTATTGATACAATCTAAATATGCCCATTGTGTGTTATTTTTACTCAGGCGATTGTGATGCCGTACCCGGACCACCCGGTATGCCAGGACCACCAGGACCCCAAGGGTTAGTGGGTTTCCCAGGTAACGTTTTCTTTAAGTTCAGTTTGAGCTTTAGATTGCAAAACTGAAAATGTGTCATATGCCCTGCATGGTCTTTTCCTGTCAAGATTCACATTTATGATTAACTTCCTGTATGTCCTTTTGTCTGTGCTTCAGGCATCCCAGGTCAAAATGGATTCACAGGTCCACTTGGAGATGACGGGGCCAAAGGAGAGATAGGAGAGCAAGGCATAGGAGGGTCTCCCGGACAGCCAGGTAATCATGTTGCTGCTTTAGCTGTAATAGTAGTCTTTTTGCTCTAGTTACAGACACATAACATTCGATCCCTCTACACAGGTACATTTACTCTCACTTGTAATGGATACACTATAGAGTACTATAGTGCTTTAATACTTATTACATCTTAGTCCAGGTTCTAACCTCCTACCAGCTGATGGTGATAGTTCTGATGGTCTGGTCCTCTCTCAGGTTTCACTGGCCCCCGTGGAGACTTGGGTCAGCCCGGCGCCAAGGGTAAACCTGGAGATCAAGGTCTGCCAGGCCAACAGGGTCGGGACGGGGAGTCCGGGGAAAAGGGACCACACGGAGAGATCTGGGGAGCGTCGACCGGACAAACTGGAGAAGTGGGTCTTCCTGGAGAGCAGGGACCTAAAGGTTTTAGCGGAGAGCCTGGAAACGAGGGCTACCCAGGTGGGTACTACCATAACGTACCAGTGTACTGAAGTTGACAACTACAATGTCTCCACCTTTTCAAGAGTGGTAATGTATAGCTATTGTAATGGCTTCTCTCTCTGCCCGTCTCTCTCAGGGATGGGTGGCATGCCTGGGATGATTGGGTTCAAGGGCGACGTGGGTCCTTCAGGTCTACAGGGGGAGCAAGGAAGACCGGGAGCTGCTGGGAAGTACGGCTGGAAAGGTGTACCCGGACAGGCTGGAGTCCATGGACCAACAGGAAGCATCGGACAACCAGGTCAGACACACAACTGACTAATTTCTCTTTATGAACTTTTTTTATTTGCTTTGAAGAGGAACTCTTTGACTCACAGCTAATACACTGTGTATTGGTATCTTCCAGGTTTGAGCGGAGGCAGGGGTGATCAGGGCGACCCTGGCGCCCCGGGGCCAATAGGACTGAAGGGGACACCAGGGGAGTTTGGAGGTCTGGGTGCTGAGGGAAACACCGGACACCTGGGTGACCCTGGAGAGCCAGGACCTACAGGACACTCTGGCCTGCCAGGGTTCAAAGGTTACTTACTATACACATACTATACTCAGTGGAGTCATGTTCTGTCCAATGTTCTAATTATAGAGTTCGTGGTCATATACAGTATGGTCATACTCTGATCACATTCCACGTCATTTCCCGATGAAGAGTTGATATGAGGATACAATGTCGCACTGGAGTTTTGCAGTGAGTAATGCTGAAATATATAATAGCCACATGCTGCTGTAAGGACGTTCCTCCTGATCTGTGATGTCACTTCCTGTTCCAGGTATCAAAGGTTCTCGTGGCATGTCAGGGTTTGGAGGTATGCCCGGTGAGTCGGGCCTGAAGGGCTTCTCTGGACAGAAGGGAGAGGATGGCATACCTGGCGGATTTGGACAGAAAGGAATCATGGGCGACTATGGTTCAAAGGGTGAGACTGAACTGTCAATTAGAATGATGTGTCTTTCTGTGCTCTACCACTCTCTTTCCCTGTCTTTCTCTTACTCTTTATCAGATCCTTCTATCTGATTGGACACTCACACTTAAACCAGCTGTCTCCTAGGTGAACGTGGTCTGAGTGGCCTGCCAGGCGAGAAACCCCTCATCCCTCGTCAGATCATCAATGACATGAAGGGGACCAAGGGAGAAGATGGAACCCTAGGACAAATCGGATTTACTGGACCCAGAGGTGATTCATATCCTCACACATCCTCCCGCTCTTCTTTATTCACATACTCTCATCCTTCTCTCCTTTTAATTTCACTCCTCTCATTCTCATCCCTTCTTCACCTTCCCCACTTCTCTTCTACAGGTCCGAAAGGTTTTCCCGGAGTTCCGGGTATGGAGGGCTACCATGGCGTTCCCGGAGACCCCAGCGATGAGAAGGGTTTCCCAGGCAACCCAGGGGCGCAGGGACTTCCAGGGCCAAAAGGAATGCCAGGTCCGACTGGATCAAACGGAATCAGCGGCTTTCCTGGGATGTCTGGTCACAGGGTGAGACCATGTAGTCTGGTTCCAATTGTATCTCTGCTGCAGCCAGCCCCCTTTATTGTTGTTGCTAAACATGTCCTACAAACAGGTTAGACACATCTCTGTCCGATCTAATGTGGTGTTTCTTGTGTTTGTTTCTTAGGGGGAGAAAGGTACCCCGGGTGCCTACGGATCTTTAGGAGATCCAGGAGTGAAGGGTGTCAAAGGTATGACGCCCCTGTCTGTCCCAAATCTCACAGATGGATAAGTACAGTACCGTAGACCACAGGAGGTTGGTGGCACCTTAATTGGGGAGGACGGCTAGTGGTAGTTACTGTAGCGGAAAATAAGTGAAATGGTATCGAACACATGGTTTCTACGTGGTTTCTACGTGGTTTCTACATGGTTTCTGATGACATTCCATTCGCTCCATTCCAACCATTATTATGAGCCGTCCTCCCCTCAGCAGCCTCCACTGCCGTAGACGCCAGTAGTCATCCAAACTTCACTTTCCAGCTGTTTCAACTCAGTTTAAGCTTGTCTTTGTTAAGCACTTGGATTTGAAGCAAAAGTCCCAGGACTATTTAACATTTAAAGAAGAGAAGAGTGAGTAGTGAAAGGCACTGGCTGAAATACGCCTCATTGTTTTCTTCTCCAGGTGAGGAGGGTCCCATAATCGACATGCCTGGATCCACAGGACTGAGGGGGGAGGATGGTTTCCCAGGGGTTCCAGGTGAGTCACTCATTGAGGCTTTCTTCCTTCATTTGCATTAGGAACTGTGGACTGGTGAGAGAAAACACAGTGCACCTGGTGGTGGTAGGCCTCCACCATATTGATAACAGAACAGATGAAGAAAATGAGTCTAGTTTTACTAAGATGCTGTCTGAGATGCGTTAACATGGAAGCAGTGTTCCTGATGCCCTCTGTCTCTCCCTAAAGGTCAGAAGGGTTACATTGGGAATCCGGGAGACAGGGGCGGTGGTGGTTTCCATGGTATTGATGGCATGAAAGGGGGGCTGGGAGAGCCTGGCATAGGAGGACCTCTAGGTAAGAGACTTGACTTCCTACCATGTTGGTCACATTTTTTAAATGAGTGTCATTCATTGCCTGTGTCTGACTGTTTCCTGTATATGACTGTTGTTTGTGTCTGACTGTGGTTGCTGTCTCCAGGATCTGATGGTCAAGGAGGGTTTCAAGGCAACCAGGGTACGAAGGGATGGCCTGGGATCCCCGGAGAATCAGGCACAAATGGACGGCCAGGCTTCCCAGGACAGAGAGGTACACATACACACTCGCACACACACACGCGCACACACACACACACACACACACACACACACACACACACACACACACACACACACACAAGCATGGGTGTGCACACACAACACCTTTGCCTTATCATTGTGTTTGATCTGCTCCTTTCTGCAGGTTTTCCTGGACTGAAGGGTATATTGGGACTGGATGGACTGAAGGGTGAGAAGGGCATCCCTGGACTTCCAGGTCAGGATAACTTGGGAACCCCAGGTGTTCCTGGTGCTAAGGGAACGAGGGGTGAGACAGGTATACCCAACTCAGAGGTCGGGACCCCAGGATCGCTGGGTTTGAAGGGCGTTCAAGGACAACCAGGTTAGTCATTGCTCCAAAAGACACATGGCATCTTTTTGTTACAAGTTTTGGAGGACATTTCGTGTTTCAAAGTATCTAAGATCTCCCCCTTCTTTTTTGTCCCTTGTACTCAGGTGACCAGGGCCAGGTGGGACTCCCAGGGTTTCAGGGCCCCCAAGGACCACAGGGCACCTCAGACAAACCTGGACCATCAGGAGACCCTGGCTTCCCTGGGCCCAAAGGGCTGCCAGGTATAGTAGAGTGGGGAATGCGTGGATTTACAGTAGATTAACTAAGTATTTATCCTCTGGGATGTGGTGTGCATGGTGTGTGGGATGTGTTCGCTTGGTGTGTGTATTTGGTGTGCTAATAATGATTGTTCTGTTTCATAGGTTTCCCTGGGCCCCGTGGATATCCTGGTGAGCCCTCTCCATACGGAGAGAAGGGTTTAGCTGGCCACTATGGCTTCCCTGGATTCTCTGGTCTGAAAGGAAAGCAGGGGGATCAGGGACCATCAGGCTACAAAGGACAGAGTGGAGTGTCTGGGAAGAAAGGTACAGATCATAGAATTATAGTAGCCCGAGTGGGAATTCCAAAATACAATCCATAATTGAGTTTTATTATCCATCGTAGATCGCTGTCTGTTTCACATTTGACAAGGAGGGATTATTGAGCTGGTTACTTTGTACTGAAACAGTAAAATTAGTAACAGCCATGGTTTTTGTCCCAAAGGTGTGAAGGGAGAGCAAGGGATGATGGGAATTCCTGGTAGGTTTGGTTTCCAAGGAGACCGAGGTCCTTCTGGCCCAAAAGGAAATACTGGACTCATAGGTAGACATCATCTCCCTCGGTTTGATATCACGCTGCACCTCACTATAATTCACCTGAAAATCACCTACACTATTATTAAAGTTGCCTGTTTAACACGTACAAAATGTGTGTGACCTGGTCTGGTCCTGCAGGTTACCCGGGAGCCCCAGGTAACCAGGGCCCAGCCCCAGTCCCCCCCAGGATGCCAGGAGAAAGGGGTGCTCCAGGGCCTCAGGGCATCCGAGGACCAGAGGGGGTACGAGGGGAGACTGGCCCGAAAGGACCCCCTGGAGCTCCAGGTAGGAGGATCCAGCAGCACAACTACCTTATATTGTGTAACAATATTGTTGTATACTTCTCTATGTCAAATGTTGTTCTTTATACAAGCACTTCTGTAGGGTTGGCTGACTTTCTTCACTGAATTCCCCCCCCCCCCTTCCCATTTAGGCTACCTGGGCCCCCAGGGGCAGAAGGGGATGCCAGGGGTGGGTGGCAGACCGGGTACCCCTGGGTACCGTGGAAATGACGGAGGGAGGGGCCACCTTGGTCTTCAGGGCATGGAAGGTAGGTACAGTAAGGCAGCCACGCCAGGGAATATAAGAATTACAGCAATCAGGCCTGGATTAAGGGATTAAGAATGGGAGTGAGGCAGGGAGCTAGTTTCCACCAGGGTTTGGGTCAGAGTGTTATTTGTCTGAATGAGCCGCAGGTGTTTTATGAGAGAAATTACCCATGGTCTGTAGGGATTATTAGTTATGTAATTAGTTTAGTGCTGAAGGGGCCAGGATTTTAGGTGGCTGATCTGAAATGAATTAAAACCTGTATTCCATTGACAGTTCTCATAGTTCTCTTGTTTTACCTGAAAGCATCGGCGAACCGTGACTATAGGATTTAGGCCTTCAGAGGGACCAAAAATCTTCCAATACATTGTATCAGAAATCTAGGATATGGGCCTCCCGGGTGGCGCAGTGGTTAAGGGCGCTGTACTGCAGCGCCAGCTGTGCCATCAGAGTCCCTGGGTTCGCGCCCAGGCTCTGTCGTAACCGGCCACGACCGGGAGGTCCGTGGGGCGACGCACAATTGGCCTAGCGTCGCCCGGGTTAGGGAGGGCTTGATCGGTAGGGGTGTCCTTGTCTCATTGCGCACCAGCGACTCCTGTGGCGGGCTGGGCGCAGTGTACGCTAACCAAGGTGGCACGGTGTTTCCTCTGGCGCATTGGTGTGGCTGGCTTGGATGGATGTGCGCTGTGTTAAAGAAGCAGTGCGGCTTGGTTGGGTTGTGTATCGGAGGACGCATGACTTTCAACCTTCGTCTCTCCCGAGCCCGTACGGGAGTTGTAGCGATGAGACAAGATAGTAGCTACTACAACAATTGGATACTACGAAATTGGGGAGAAAAAGGGGTAAAATTCAAAAAAAAAAATATAATAAGAAAAAAAAAAAAGACATCTAGGATATAACAGAAAACATAGCTTCACTTAATGCACCTGACATGATATCTTCTGTAGTCAGACCATTCTAGTTCTAGTGAAGGAGGAACAATGCCTTTTGATGGCATTATGAATTAATCAAACAGGCTGCTGCACTTCGGGCTGCTGCACACAGAGACAGAACCGGCACAGACATTGCCGTGTGACACACAGTATAGATTTTATTTATTTATTATTTATCTATTACTTCCCATTGCAAATAAATATATTGTATCACGGTCATCCCACTAACCGGTGATCTAAAGTTTAAATGCACCAATGTCATTATTTTCCAAGAGATACTGTAGCTAACAGCAAGCAAGCTGCAACAAAAAACAGTGCCACTCACCAGATGATGATAATTTGTATGCGAAGTTTGAAAGATAATCTTGAAAAAGGTGATGCTAATAACTGAGCAACAACATCCACCTTAAAGTTGGGAACAGCTGCTGCAGACGCTGTGGCCATTGTCACATTACCACAACACAATCTAGGTAATGTTACTTGCATTATGGGAAAACTACAGCTTGCACCACTGATTATTTGCTTTTGCGCTCACTTTAAAAATAAAAAAATCTGTGCTACATATTGCAAGTCAAAATGTGATTGGTTAATTCCACTGTCACTCCAAAATTCTGTTCTAATACAGTTGAATGGCAGAGGACTTCTGTCCAGCTTCTGAAGGCCATTGGCTGGTTGAGCCAGCTCGACTTTTCTACACAGAGACCACCAAAGAACAATCCTGGATATTTCTTTATCCTCAGTATTAACCTAACCCTTCTCTTTCCATCACAAACAGAAGAGATGAAATCAGAAGATCATTAAAATGATTGTAAAGATGAAAATAACAATATATACATAGAAGGCCCTCACGGTTCCCTACTGTCTGAAAGTGTTATTTCATGTTATATTAAATTCATTTTAACCACTCACAAATTAAAAAGAACCATATGAATAAATTGCACACAATTTCTCTCTTATTCACAGAGGCATTTCAATCAAATGTTATTGGTCACATACACGTGTTTAGCAGATGTTATTGCGGGTGTAGCAAAATGCTTGTGTTTCTAGCTCCAACAGTGCAGTAATAAGTAATAGCTAACAATTTCACAACAATACACACATCTAAAGTAAAGGAATGGAATTAAGAATATATACAGTGCCTTGCGAAAGTATTCGGCCCCCTTGAACTTTGCGACCTTTTGCCACATTTCAGGCTTCAAACATAAAGATATAAAACTGTATTTTTTTGTGAAGAATCAACAACAAGTGGGACACAATCATGAAGTGGAACGACATTTATTGGATATTTCAAACTTTTTTAACAAATCAAAAACTGAAAAATTGGGCGTGCAAAATTATTCAGCCCCTTTACTTTCAGTGCAGCAAACTCTCTCCAGAAGTTCAGTGAGGATCTCTGAATGATCCAATGTTGACCTAAATGACTAATGATGATAAATACAATCCACCACTGTGATAGTCTCAGAGGTTCGTTAAAAGCGCAGAGAGCATCATGAAGAACAAGGAACACACCAGGCAGGTCCGAGATACTGTTGTGAAGATGTTTAAAGCCGGATTTGGATACAAAAAGATTTCCCAAGCTTTAAACATCCCAAGGAGCACTGTGCAAGCGATAATATTGAAATGGAAGGAGTATCAGACCACTGCAAATCTACCAAGACCTGGCCGTCCCTCTAAACTTTCAGCTCATACAAGGAGAAGACTGATCAGAGATGCAGCCAAGAGGCCCATGATCACTCTGGATGAACTGCAGAGATCTACAGCTGAGGTGGGAGACTCTGTCCATAGGACAACAATCAGTCGCATATTGCACAAATCTGGCCTTTATGGAAGAGTGGCAAGAAGAAAGCCATTTCTTAAAGATATCCATAAAAAGTGTCGTTTAAAGTTTGCCACAAGCCACCTGGGAGACACACCAAACATGTGGAAGAAGGTGCTCTGGTCAGATGAAACCAAAATTGGACTTTTTGGCAACAATGCAAAAGTTATGTTTGGCATAAAAGCAACACAGCTGAACACACCATCCCCACTGTCAAACATGGTGGTGGCAGCATCATGGTTTGGGCCTGCTTTTCTTCAGCAGGGACAGGGAAGATGGTTAAAATTGATGGGAAGATGGATGGAGCCAAATACAGGACCATTCTGGAAGAAAACCTGATGGAGTCTGCAAAAGACCTGAGACTGGGACAGAGATTTGTCTTCCAACAAGACAATGATCCAAAACATAAAGCAAAATCTACAATGGAATGGTTCAAAAATAAACATATCCAGGTGTTAGAATGGCCAAGTCAAAGTCCAGACCTGAATCCAATCGAGAATCTGTGGAAAGAACTGAAAAATGCTGTTCACAAATGCTCTCCATCCAACCTCACTGAACTCGAGCTGTTTTGCAAGGAGGAATGGGAAAAAAATTCAGTCTCTCGATGTGCAAAACTGATAGAGACATACCCCAAGCGACTTACAGCTGTAATCGCAGCAAAAGGTGGCGCTACAAAGTATTAACTTAAGGGGGCTGAATAATTTTGCACGCCCAATTTTTCAGTTTTTGATTTGTTAAAAAAGTTTGAAATATCCAATAAATGTCGTTCCACTTTATGATTGTGTCCCACTTGTTGTTGATTCTTCACAAAAAAATACAGTTTTATATCTTTATGTTTGAAGCCTGAAATGTGGCAAAAGGTCGCAAAGTTCAAGGGGGCCGAATACTTTCACTGTATATATTTGGATGAGCAATGTCAGAGCGGCATAGACTAAAATACAGTACAGTAGAATAGAATTCAGTATATAGGTATGAGATGAGTAATGCATAGACTAAAATACAGTACAGTAGAATATAATTCAGTATATAGGTATGTGATGAGTAATGCAAAATATGTAAACATTATTAAAGTGACTAGTGTTCCATTATTAAAGTGGCCAGTGATTTCAAGTTTATGTATATCGGGCAGCAGCCTCTAAGGTGCTAGTGATGGCTATTTAACAGTCTGATGGCATTGAGATCGAAGCTGTTTTTCAGTCTCTTTTTCACGTCCCAGCTTTGATGCACCTGCACTGAACTCGCCTTCTGGATGATAGCGGGGTGAACAGGCAGTGGCTCGGGTTGTTGTTGTCCTTAATGATCTTTTTGGTCTTCCTGTGACATCGGGTGCTGTAGGTGTCCTGGAGGGTAGTTTGCCCCCGGTGATGCGTTGGGCAGACAGCACCACCCTCTGGAGAGCCCTGCGGTTGTGGGTGGGGCAGTTGCCATACCAGGCAGTAATACAGCCCGACAGGACGCTCTCAATTGTGCATCTCTAAAAGTTTGTGAGGTGTGTTAGGTGCCAAGACAAATTTCTTCAGCCTCCTGAAGAAGGCGCAGTAGCACTGTCTGTGTGGATGGACCACTTCAGTTTGTCAGTGATGTGTACGCCGAGGAACTTGAAGCTTTCCACCTTCTCCACTGTGGTCCTGTCAATGTGGATAGGGGTGTGCATCCCCTGCTCTTTCCTGAGGTTCACAATCAGCTCCTTTGTTTTGAAGAGGTTGAGTGAGGTTATTTTTATGGCACCACACTCCCAGGACCTTCACCTCCTCCCTGAAGGCTGTCTCGTCATTGTTGGTAATCAGGCCTACTGTTGTGTCGTCTGCAAACTTGATGATTGATGATTGAGTTTGAGGCGTGCGTGGCCACACAGTCATGGGTGAACAGGGAGTATAGGAGGGGGCTGAGCACACACCCTTGTGGGGCCCCTGTGTTGAGGATCAGCGAAGTGGAGGTGTTGTTTCCTACCTTCACCTCCTGGGGGCGACCCGTCAGCAAGCCCAGGACCCAGTTGCACAGGGCAGGGTTCAGACCCAGGGCCCCGAGCTTAATGATGAGGTTGGATGGTACTATGGTGTTGAATGCTGAGCTATAGTCAATGAACAGCATTCTTACATAAGTATTCCTCTTGTCCAGATGGGATAGGGCAGTGAGCAGTACGATGGCGATTGCATCGTCTGTAGATCTATTGTGGCGGTAAGCAAATTGAAGTGGGTCTAGGGTGTCAGGTAAGGTAGAGATGACATGATCCTTGACTAGTCTCTCAAAGCACTTCATGATGACAGAATACTTATGTAAGAATGCTGTTCAAACTACCCTCCAGGACACCTACAGCACCCGATGTCACAGGAAGACCAAAAAGATAATTAAGGACAACAACAACCCGAGCCACGTGGCTAGGAACATCGTCTGGGCTGGCAGCCTTGCAAGGGTTAACTCGCTTAAACGTCTTACTCACGTCAGCCACAGAGGAGTGCCCACAGTCCTTGGTAGCTGGCCTCGTCGGTGGCACTGTGTTATCCTCAAAGTGGGCGAAAAGATGTTTAGCTTATCCGGAAGCAAGATGTAGGTGTCCACGACGTGGCTGGTTTTCCGTTTGTAGTTTGTGATTGTCTGTAGACCCTACCACATACGTCTCGTGTCTGCGTCTCCACTTTGTCTCTGTACTGACATTGTGCCTGTTTGATTGCCTTACGGAGGGAATAACTACTGTTTGTATTCTGCCATATTCCCAGTCACCTTGCCATGGTTAAATGCGGTGGTTGGCGCTTTCAGTTTTGCGCGAATGCTGCCATCTATCCACGGTTTCTGGTTTGGGTAGGTTTTAATAGTCACATTTTAACCTCTCTCTGACCCCTAGGACACCGTGGTAACCCAGGTACTACAGGGTTGCCTGGCATGCCTGGACGCAGTGTGAGTGTGGGATATCTGCTGGTGAAGCACAGCCAATCAGAGCAGACCCCCATGTGCCCCGTGGGCATGTCCAAGCTGTGGGATGGCTACAGTCTACTGTACTTCGAGGGCCAGGAGAAGGCCCACAACCAGGACCTAGGTGAGACAGAGAAGATGAGAACCTAAAAGACAGGAAATTTTAAAAAGACCACACAATTATTAGTTTATACTTGTATCTATTCAGATTTTATTTGATATTTCATTGGCAGATAGAACCAATTAGGCTCTCTCAATTTTGCCTGTAGTGGCTGTAGCACTGTGTCATCCTTTTATATGAATACATGTATTGATTAATTAAATGTTTCTATTGATCCCAGGTCTGGCAGGCTCCTGCCTCCCTCGTTTCAACACCATGCCCTTCCTGTACTGCAATCCCGGAGACGTCTGCTACTATGCCAGCCGCAATGACAAGTCCTATTGGCTGTCCACCACCGCACCCCTTCCCATGATGCCCGTGGAAGAGGAAGAGATCAAACCCTACATCAGCCGCTGCTCTGTGTGCGAGGCGCCATCCGTCGCCATCGCCGTGCACAGCCAGGACATCACCATCCCACAATGCCCTGTGGGCTGGCGCAGCCTGTGGATTGGCTACTCCTTCCTTATGGTGAGTCTCTTGCTTTCTGTTCTAATACAGTCTAAAGTGGCCTATTCTAGTCTCCTTTTCATCTTTATTGATCTGAAAACACAGGACATATGAAAGCAATCTCTTCCCCTCCCTCGTCTCCCCACAGCACACAGCAGCAGGTGACGAGGGCGGTGGTCAGTCTCTGTCGTCCCCTGGTTCCTGTCTGGAGGACTTCCGCACCACTCCCTTCATCGAGTGTAACGGGGCCAAGGGCACCTGCCATTACTTCGCCAACAAACACAGCTTCTGGCTCACCTCCATCGAACAGTCCTTCCAGGCAGAGCCTGCCTCCGAGACCCTGAAAGCAGGCCAGTTCCTCTCACGCATCAGCCGCTGTCAGGTCTGCATGAAGAACCTGTGACCTGGCTCTCACTTAGTCCCCTTTGACCCTGTGATGTAATTTCCTGTGACCGTTACCCCCCCACCAAACGCAATTCAGGTAGACATTACACTTAGGCACAGATCTAGGATTAGCTCACCCTCCCTAAATCTTAACCTTAGCCATAATGGGGAGAACACAAAACAGACCTTAGATCAGCATCTTGTGATGACTGAAGGACTGTGTGAACGCTTCAAGTGGAGAGCAAGTGTCCTGTGGTGATAATTGGAAAAGAATCCCCGGCATGAAGTCAACAGCGATATGAAATATACATGTTAATGTTATTTTTTAATTGTTTGTCCTATTTGATATGGTGCTCTAACTTATTACCTCAGCTATGTTATATACAGTGCATTTAGAAAGTATTCAGACCCCTTCACTTTTTCCACATTGTTACGTTACAGCCTTATTCTAAACTGTATTAAATAAAACAAATTCCTCAGTCTACACACAATACCCCATAATGGCAAAGCAAAAAGTTAACTTTTTATTTTTTTTATTTTTTACAAATGCATTAAAAAACACACAAAAACAAACAGAAATACCGTATTTACGTAAGTATCCAGACCCTTTGCGATGAGTTTCTAAATTGAGCTCAGGTGCATCCTGTTTCTACAACTTGATTGGAGTCCACATGTGGTAAATTCTATTGATTGGACAGGATTTAGAAACACACCTGTCTATATAAGGCCCCACTGTTGACAGTGCATGTCAGAGCAAAAACCAAGCCATGAGTTTGAAGGAATTGTCTGTAGAAACTCCCCAACTACAGGTGTGACAAGCTTGTAGTGTCTCCAGGCTGTATTGAGTAAAGGATCTGAATACTAATTTAAAATTTGTTTTTTTGTTTTTAATACAAAAACACTAAAAACCTGTTTTCACTTTGTCATTATGGGGTATTGTATGTGATTGATGGGGGGACAATTTCATCCATTTTAGAATAAGGCTGTACCGTAACAAAATGTGGAAAAGGTATACTATCCGAATGCACTGTACCAAACATGTTTAACTGACCATACCAAGAACATACAGCTGAAAGAACCAAAGATGCCTGTGTACACACTGCTTCAGTTATCAATGAAGCTAATGATTGATAATATTGATTGTGTGTGTGTGCACTGCTTGCACTGCTTCAGTTATTTAGATTTAAGTGCGCTTACGTTTTATTCAGGTATACAGTAATGCCACGACACTAACACTGACCCTCTACCAATTGTAAATTAGGTTTGGTTGAGGTTTAAGTGAGAAGAAATGCTCATAACATTCAGTATTAATCTGCTTTACATCAAGTCTTCTCACGTAACATAACATTTATGCATCAAGAGGCCTTACAGTGCAAACTGTTTGTTAGCAATGTATCAATATATATATATATAACCCTAATCTTACATTCATATATTGTTTTGGTCACAAAATGCACTGATTTACTTTCCTACGTATATTTATATCCACTGAATGAAATTGATTTTTATGTTTCTCAGAACTAAAAATATATTTTGTAAAATTGGCTATGAGTTCGATATGCTATGAATCCATTGAATTCTATTGTAATTGAGTCATAACAAAAAATTAAATGTTTTGTTTGTTATACTTCTGCTGGTGGTACATGCATTGACATTCTCACTTTAGCTCAAACAAACTATATCCCCCTATTCCTAAATGAGAAGAATCTTTTATCGTATATTTGAAAATATCAAACTTGTATCTTACACATATTGTAGTGTAGATTTGGTGCAAATTACATGAAAAAGGGAATCAGTAAAAAAAAAATGCAACAGAACACACCTGATGCAAATGTAAAGCCTGATTGTTAAACACATTAAAACATCTTTAAAATAGGATTCATTTACACAATTCAGTGTGGCCACCCTGGTAGTCAAACAATTACTGCTGTTGAACAATGGCATATGTAGCTAGGTTTCCATCCATTTGTTGACAAATTCTCATGTGAATATTCTAACCACGAAAAGAAAATCGGAATACTTTCTCACCCGTGGTGTGCTTTTACCAAACCGATTAAACATCTGTGCGTGATGACGTAGTGCACACAAAATATACTTTCGCTTAAATTTTCATAAAAACTATTGCGTTAAAATAGCAAATGTGCTACTCTGGTCTTGGCACGTGTGCTCTAACCAACAGCTCATAGAGACAGTGTGGGTAGGCTTAGTCTACGTGATGAGATTATGGATATTTTTATTGGTCAAACGGCAGTCAAGCATCGATAATCACGTCACACGTCACTTGATATTTATTGAAAAGGACCATCTCTCTCATCACCCTGTAAAGTTCATCATAATTTATCTTATCTGTAGCCTAATAAACTACGTTTTCCCGAGTCGTATTGGGGGAAAACACACATCATATCGCGTGACTCCAAGTTTACTTCGATATGCTGGTTATTGTAACAATATCTGCGCATAAAGGCATTTCCAACTCCATTTCTCGCGCAATTAATTTCGCCGACAGAAAGATGCCACCATGTCAAACGAACAAATCTGTTGGCATTTATAAAACTGTACCGAAACGTCCTGTTTCCCTCACAGTTGTCGTGATTGTTTTGGGGATACAGAATGACTTTACTCGCATAAAAACTGTGGATGGAAACAAAGTTAGTGACATTCTCATTCCAAAACATGAACAAAAATTAAATTATTGATTTATAAACAGGTGAACCAGTAGTCTATTTCCCATTTCCAGGTTGACATGTCATGCATCTTGCCCTAGAGCCAATAGATTGGCCACCTGCAAAGTCAAAATGGGCAATATTATAACAATTCATGAAAACAAAAAATAGCTTTTTGCTCTTAATTTAAGGTTATGGTTAGCAGTGTGGTTAAATTTAAAAATCAGATTTTATGACTTTGTGGCTGCGCCAGCTAGTGACCACTCTGCCGAAGATTAATTACATAAAACGCTAATCTGCTCTACACATACAGAAATTCTGGCCTGAACTCAAGTCCATACAGAACCTCTCGAAGACGTTTAAAATCCAAGAACGCCTTACTCCAGCTCTCCAATATAGTACTTTCCGGCTCATTGAAAGAATAATTAAATTACTTTGATTGACAGCTTGATTGAAAGAATGTGTGTGCAGGTGTGTGTGTGTGTGTATATCAAACAGTCACAGCTGAAAATTCTCAGAATGTCCTGGGAGACCAATACAGAGATGACATGAACTCCTCTCTTTACGGTCAGTCTAAAACCCCCAAACAGTTTATCCATCCCTCCCCACCTACCCCTAATCCCTAGCAGCAGGCGGCCCTAGCCCGTTTTCCTGTCCCTTTGCACTCTTCCAGGTCCACGGTGGACGATCCCTCTCTCTCAGTCCTCTTCTTGAGGACGGAGGGAAGCACCATGTCGAACAGCGTCTCAAACAGAGCGTCTACGTTGTAGCCTGTCTTGGCACTAGTCTCGAAGCACATCTTGTCCGCAGGCAGGCTGTTCGTCTCTTCCAGACCCTTGTATCTAAGGATCCTCCCATACAACGCCTCTGCGTCCTCCCGGCTCACCTGCTTGTTGACTGACACCCCTGACAGGGAGATGGGGGAGGCTGGAGGGGTGGGACAAGCAGAAGGCACCCTGGGCTCCCCAGTCCTCTCCCAGTCCCCCACTCTCTGGTCCGCTGTCAGGCCATCCTGGTTGGCTAGCAGCTGGGCCTGAGGGTCTGTGAGGTCAGCCTTGTTGCCCACGATGGCGTAGATGCAGTCGTTATTGGCCGTGTCGGTGAGGGACAGGAAGCGCTCCTCCAGCTCAGCCAGGCTCTGCCAGTTGGTCACATCGTAGGTGAGGATGGCAGCAGCAGCGCCACGGCAGTACATGGAGCCCAGCCCGTGGAACTGCTCCCGACCTGGGGGACACACAGGGAAGGATGACCAGAAAACGTTAGAAACACACAGGAGAGTAGATGCATACACATAATAGTTTATATAGATTCATGATGTTCTTATATAGACCAACGAACACCAAGTAATAACAATAATAAATTCCATTTAGCAGATGCTTTTAACAAAAAGGACTTAGTCATGCGTGCATAATTTTTTTTACATATGGGTGGTCCCGGGAATCAATCCCACTATCTTAGCGTTGCAGGCCTGCCAAGTGAGCTACCAAGTGAGCTATAAAAGGTAAACGAACCACAGACAAAAAAGGCACAAGTTTAAAAAGAATGGGCTTCCAAACTACAGGTAGCCTATAGCCTACATATTACAAAAGGGAGAGGGAGGGAGATATAAAGAGACAGCGAGAGAAAGAGAGTGAGACAGTCAGTAGCCGAAAAACAGAAGCAGCCATTGTTGTAGAATAACGCAAAAGCTCTTCAGTGTGTGTGTGTGTGTGTGTGTGTTTCAGTACAGCAATCTCATCTGGGAGCCTTTGTGCAAGTGTGGATTGTGTGAGAGAGCTCTTTGTTCCCAGTGTTTAGAACATCATCAGCCAAATATTCAGAAATCAGAAATCCCGGGAACCTTTGAACTAGGTCCAAATGAAATGTTTCAGAGGACGTAAGATATCTAATTACAAACCTTAGGCCTTACTATCCAGAAGTAAACTTGCCTGATACATAACCCACCAAATAAGGAGAGCTGAGCTAAAGTCTAGTTTATGCTGACACATCCATTTTCCTGGGATCAACAGAGTTTGAGGAAGATTTTGTTTGAGGGTAGAGAGTCATTGTGGGGCAGCAGGGATAGGGTCCTATTCTGCACAGAAATAGCCAGGATGTGGCAGTGTCATAAACAGGAGATGATACATCTGTAGGGAGGAGGGCCAGTCAGGAAGACGTGCTAGTTAGGGAGATGACTCGACACTTCAGGGTTATATTAGGTCCAGTAAATGGGTGGGAGGTGAAGCATATGCGGTCACCCCAAACCCCCTCCTCGTGACGCAGTCTTCATGTCATGTGGCTAAAGATGACGGCAGCCACCGGCTCTTGGCTCTATAACTTCCATAGGAAGTTGATCCACCTACCACTGAAACAGCCATTGGTTGAAGTGAGACAATGTAAGTAGTATGTGTTGGGAAGTAGGCCTAGGTCTATGTAGGCTACTGTTTACTAAAAAGCTAACCCTCCCCAATAGTCATAGGAATTCAAGTAAGCAGTGAAATAAATCAGAGTTGAAACTCCCATAGAAAATAAGGAACCAATACCGTGGCTGATTGACAATGGTATTTTCTGTTCTGTTCCCCTTTCATTTGCTTAGTTTCTGATACTATAGACTTTTCTGATATTCATTCCTTGCATTCAATTACAATACAGGGGGAAAAAAACACCTCTGGTTTCCATGATTGCAGAATCAGATGTTACACCAGTATGGGTATAGCATGATGTATAGCATTATGTCTGGCCGGAATTGGAGGATTTCGGGGAAATTACAACAATGTCTGAGCCCTACTATATACTGTAAATCATTCACTTACAAGGCTCATAACCTTCCCCAAGAACTTCGGACTTGATTGTGCAATCATAATACTTCCTATTTTAACCTGTGATGTGGACATAGCAGGCAACAGCATACTGCTGAGAGGTCATGGGGATAAGAAGCAGGGACGGGAAATTGTGTTTTGGTGACTCAGGGGTTTTTCTATCTTTCTGGAGTTAAGCCCCTTCATGCTTTTGACAATGGTGTGCAAAGCAAACACACTCGTTTTAGCATTCTGTCACCAGTTTCTTACAGTAAGTCAACCAAAATAATGTAGCTTTTTCTAATAGTCATAATATTCCTTGTGTCATATAACCAATTCACCTTTCTTTCAGCTGCTGTGATTTTAGTTGATTTTGATAAATGTTTACCCAAGTTCAAAGCACTGATATATCCCAACCTCTCATCTCACCTGTTATTATAGAGTATCAGAAAGTGGCCATTTGATACAGATGACCAAAACAATGCATATCATTACTTCCAGGTTACAACCTCCAATGAGACGAGGGCTTTAGCCCCACAAGTGTGCCAATCAGAATTTCAAAAACACTGAATGTCAAGATTAGGCATAGGCCTGTGTCTTTCTGAAAAGTAGGTCTAATAACCCAAAACCTAATTAATTGAAACTCTGGTCAATGCAATATTGCATATACAGTTGAAGTCAGAAGTTTACATACACCTTAGCCAAATACATTTAAACTCAGTTTTTCACAATTCCTGACATTTAATCCTAGTAAAAATTCCCTGTTTTAGGTCAGTTAGGATCACCACTTTATTTTAAGAATGTGAAATGTCAGAATAAGAGTAGAGAGAATGATTTATTTCCGCTTTTATTTCTTTCAACACATTCCCAGTGGGTCAGAAGTTTACATACACTCAATTAGTATTTGGTAGCATTGTCTATAAATTGTTTAACTTGGGTCAAATGGTTCAGGTAGCCTTCCACAAGCTTCCCACAATAAGTTGTATGAATTTTAGCCCATTCCTCCTGACAGAGCTGGTGTAACGGAGTCAGGTTTGTAGGCCTCCTTGGTCGCACACACTTTTTCAGTTCTGCCCACACATTTTCTATAGGATTGAGGTCAGGGCTTTGTAATGGCCACTCCAATACCTAGACTTTGTTGTCCTTAAGCCATTTTGTCACAACTTTGGAAGTATGCTTGGGGTCATTGTCCATTTGGAAGACCCATTTGCGACCAAGCTTTAACTTCCGGACTGATGTCTTGAGATGTTGCTTCAATATATCCACATAATTTTCCTTCCTCATGAAGCCATCTATTTTGTGAAGTGCACCAGTCCCTCCTGCAGCACACCCACAACATGATGCTGCCACCCCCGTGCTTCACGGTTGGGATGGTGTTCTTCGGCTTGCAAGCATCCCCCTTCTTCCTCCAAACGATGGTCATTATGGCCAAACAGTTATATTTTTGTTTCATCAGACCAGAGGACATTTCTCCAAAAAGTACAATATTTTTATTTATTTTATTTCACCTTTAGTTAACCAGGTCGGCTAGTTTGAACAAGTTCTCATTTGCAAAGCAGTTTGACACATACAACAACACAGAGTTACACATGGAATAAACAAACATACAGTCAATAATATAGTAGAAAAAGTATATATACAGGATGTGCAAATGAGGTAGGATAAGGGAGGTAAGGCAATACATAGGCCATGGTGGCGAAGTAATTACAATATAGCAATTAAACACTGGAATTGTAGATGTGCAGAAGATGAATGTGCAAGTAGAGATACTGGGGTGCAAAGGAGCAAGAGACATAGATAAATACAGTATGGGGATGAGGTAGGTAGTTGGATGGGCTATTTACAGATGGGCTATGTAAAGGTGCAGTGATCTGTCAGCTGCTCTGACAGGTGGTGCTTAAAGCTAGTGAGGGAGATATGAGTCTCCAGCTTCAGTGATTTTTGCAGTTAGTTCCAGTCATTGGCAGCAGAGGTCTGGAAGGAAAGGCGACCAAAGGAAGAATTGGCTTTGGGGGTGACCAGTGAGATATACCTGCTGAAGTGCGTGCTACGGGTGGGTGCTGCTATGCTGACCAGTGAGCTGAGATAAGGCAGAGCTTTACCTAGCAGAGACTTGTAGATGACCTGGAGCCAGTGGGTTTGGTGACGAGTATGAAGCGAGGGCCAGCCAACGAGAGTGTACAGGTCGCAGTGGTGGGTAGTATATGAGGCTTTGGTGACAAAACGGATGGCACTGTGATAGACTGCATCCAATTTGTTGAGTAGCGAGTTGGAGGCTATTTTGTAGATGACATCGCCGAAGTCAAGGATCGGTAGGATGGTCAGTTTTACGAGGGTATGTTTGGCAGCATGAGTGAAGGATGCTTTGTTGAGTAATAGGAAGTCGATTCTAGATTTAATTTTGGATTGGAGATGCTTAATGCGAGTCTGGAAGGAGAGTTTACAGTCTACCCAGACACCTAGGTATTTGTCCACATATTCTAAGTCAGAATCATCCAGAGTAGTGATGCTGGACGGGCGGGCAGGTGCAGGCAGCGATCTGTTGAAGAGCATGAATTTAGTTTTACTTGCATTTAAGAACAGTTGGAGGCCACGGAAGGAGAGTTGTATGGCATTGAAGCTCGTCTGGGGGTTAGTTAACACAGTGTCCAAAGAAGGGCCAGAGGTATACAGAATGGTGTTGTCTGCGTAGAGGTGGATCAGAGAATCACCAGCAGCAAGAGCGACATAATTGATGTATACAGAGAAGAGAGTTGGCCTGAGAATTGAACCCTGTGGCACCCCCATAGAGACTGCCAGAGGTCCGTTCAACAGGCCCTCTAATTTGACATACTGAACTCAGAGAAGTAGTTGGTGAACCAGCCGAGGCAATCATTTGAGAAACCAAGGCTGTCAATAAGAATGTGGTGATTGACAGAGTCGAAAGCCTTGGCCAGGTCAATGAATACGGCTGCACAGTAATGTCTCTTATCGATGTCGGTTATGATATCGTTCAAGACCTTGAGCGTGGCTGAGGTGCACCCATGACCAGCTCTGAAACTAGATTGCATAGCGGAGAAGGTATGGTGGGATTCGAAATGGTCAGTAATCTGTTAACTTGGCTTTCGAAGACCTTAGAAAGGCAGGGTAGGATAGATATAGGTCTGTAGCAGTTTGGGTCTAGAGTGTCTCCCCCTTTGAAGAGGGGGATGACTGCGGCAGCTTTCCAACCTATGGGAATCTCAGATGATTGAACAGGCTAGTAATACGGGTTGCAACAATTTCGGCAGATCATTTTAGAAAGAGAGGGTCCAGATTGTTTAGCCAAGCTGATTTGTAGGGGTCCAGATTTTGTAGCTCTTTCAGAACATCAGCTATCTGGATTTGGGTGAAGGAGAAATGGGGAGGCTTGGGCGAGTTGCTGTGGGGGGTGGAGGGCTGTTGATCGGGGATGGGGTAGCCAGGTAGAAAGCATGGCCAGCTGTAGAAAAATGGTTATTGAAATTCTCAATTATAGTGGATTTATCGGTGGTGACAGTGTTTTCTAGCCTCAGTGCAGTGGGCAGCTGGGAGGAGGTGCTCTTATTCTCCATGGACTTTAGTGTCCCAGAACTTTTTTGAGTTTGTGCTACAGGATGCAAATTTCTGCTTGAAAAAGCTAGCCTTAGCTTTCCTAACTGCCTGTGTATATTGGTTCCTAACTTCCCTGAAAAGTTGCATATCACGGGGGCTATTCGATGCTAATGCAGTACGCCACAGGATATTTTTGTGCTGGTCAAGGGCCGCACATTGTCCCCATGTGCAGTTGCAAACCATAATCAGGTTTTTTATGGCGGTTTTGGAGCAGTGGCTTCTTCCTTGCTGAACGGTCAATATATGTCAATATAGGACTTGTTTTACTGTGGATATAGATACTTTTGTACCCATTTCCTCCAGCATCTTCACAAGGTCCTTTGCTGTTGTTCTGGGATTGATTTGCACTTTTCGCATCAAAGTACGTTCATCTCTAGGAGACAGAACGCGTCTCCTTCTTGAGCGGTATGACGGCTGCGTGGTCCCATGGTGTTTAAACTTGAGTACTATTGTTTGTACAGATGAACGTGGTACCTTCAGGCATTTGGAAATTGCTCCCAAGGATGAACCAGACTTGTGGAGACCTACAATTTTTTGGGCTGATTTCTTTTGACTTTGCCATGATTTCAAGAGCAAAGAGGCACCGAGTTTGAAGGTAGGCCTTGAAATACATCCGCAGGTACACCTCCAATTGACTCAAATGATGTTAATTAGCCCATCAGTAGCTTCTAAAGCCATGACATAATTTTCTGGAATTTTCCAGGCTGTTTAAAGGCACAGTCAACTTAGTGTATGTAAACTTCTGACCCACTGGAATTGTGATAGTGATGTATAAGTGAAATTATCTGTCTGTAAACAATTTTGGAAAAATTACTTGTGTCATGCACAAAGTAGATGTCCTAACAGACTTGCCAAAACTGTAGTTTGTTAACAAGAAATTTGTGGAGTGGTGGAAAAACACATTTCAATGACTCCAATCTAAGTGTATGTAAACTTCCGACTTCAACTGTACATTCGTCGTCATTATGTTGACTAGATTGTCTCCCTTTCATCACCCCTTATACCAACCAGTTTTTTTTTAAATACGGTAATAATCAACAGTGTTGGCTGTTGGGGATTGCCCCCAGCCCAATATCTAACACCAGATCTGGAAGGATACAGCCCTTGATCATGACTTTCAGTTCGATTACATTACACATAAGAGTCACTGAAGGAGTCTTCTGTAGGAGGTGTTTTGTTAAGCGTTGCGGCGCATCACTTGCGGCATGGTTTTGGAAGCATAAGTTTCTTATCTTTCATATCAGTGAGAAAAAAGGTTAAACAGAACATGTAAAATGGTTAAACAGAACATGTAAAATGGTTAAACAGAACATGTAAGGTCCTTGGACTAAGGAGTAATGTTAGGCTCCTTTAGTCCAATATTGGTCTAAGAAGGATATAACCTTAACCTTGGTGGATGGAATAAATATAGAGATACATAATGTGATGTTATTGTCCCTGAACATCTTGAACCTTGAAAATGTGCAACATCATAACGTTTTAGTGTAGCACTATATAAAATCATGTGATATGACCTCATCCACAGTGCCAACTAGAATTTGAGATGGGTTTTGTAGAATTAGAATAGACCCATTTCAGATTGACCATGAATTTAACTGCATCTGTACCATATGACCTAGTCCAACATAATAGTAATCAACTTGTCCAACATCTGTAATTCTTGTCCAGTAGCCCATTTAACCTGGTAGGCCAGATCACTAATCTGATCTGGCCACAGTCACATGAAAGGGACTGTCCTTGCCAAGCAACCCTCAGGTGGTGGAGTCACATACTCTCCACAGGTAAACACAGCGGAAATCAACAACAGAGCTGACCCTTGTAAAGTGACAAAGGTTACTCAGGCTACACTGATTATTACACGTGTGGGGCCCTACTCCAAACAGGCTGTGGATATTAAAACAATTAGGAAAATAACGTAAGACCTACGATAAACGAGACCTACTCATGACAGTCAATAATGAACACCTTACCAGCAGTGTCCCAAATTGAGATATTGTAAGGTCCCCACTGTTTGAGGAAAAACGCCCCTCCGACGGTGCTCATGGTGTCTTTAAACTTCCTATCCATGTACCTGTGGAGCAGTGAGGTCTTCCCAACGTTCATGTCACCCAGAATGACAACCTTGACATCGGGCTTCCTCATCTTGGAAAGCTCGGGCATGGTTATTGCCCCGCGCCGCTTGGCAGCCTTCCTCAGCCGTGTAGCAGACACACTCCAAACTAACTTTGCTTTACTTTCCTTTAGTTTACGGATAAAGAGCAACGTAGGTACAGATTGCCATTAAAAACATAGCTACTTAACATAAACAGATTAAAACACACATACATCGTCCTTGGTTTTCGATATTACTCAAGCGATTATCAATACGATCTAACAAGCACGACTAATCGGAAGAACACCGATCTTCCCTCTCTCGTCCACTTGTTGAAAGTGAATTTCAAAGTTGTGGAGAAACCGGAAGTTGATTTAAACACTTGGGGAGGTTCAACCCATGAGGTGCACTTGATTTAGCTCGCATTGCGCTCCTTGAGGGCAAATCATATATTTTTTAAATGAACACCACTGCGCGCAGGAGAGCAAATCGAGCAAACTTGTTTATTGCTAGCATTTAGACGAGACAGGTGATGAGCTGCTAGTAACAATGTAAGTGTAACATTCGACTTTTCAATGACGTAAACAAATTACAACTCAATAGGACATTCAATATCCTATGTAGAATGGACGTCTATCTGTGAACTTTACCCTATATTAAATTGCATAAAGTACCTCTGCTTCTTTAAGAGCTTAAAAAACCAATCAGATTCCAGTGTCATATCACAGATAGAACAATCTTTGGTGAGTTTGGTCATATCTCCTCGCCGACCCACTTCCTGTTTTGGTTTGGGCTCTTTTAGCAGCTTTCATGATCCCAGTGACGCGTCTCTCTATCCTATTTTCAGCAGTAACGCACAGTTCGTGCCTAGGTAAGACCCGTCAGTGTGAGTGCGCGCTGTCTGTCACACCTAATACCACTGTTTATCTAGTGGCACTAAATAGGCTCGCAAGGGCATGTCAGAATCATGCAAAATGGAAGTTGGATGGTTGTATTTTGCCTCAGTACTGTTGCGCTGACGATTATTGTAACACTTCTGTATCTAAACGAGGAAGGTATAGTAAAAACAACAAATACTGTACTTTAACATTACACCCCTGGCACTATAATTGTATAAATCACAATAATCACTGAATTAATTTAGTTCCTTTAGGACCCAGCAGAGCTCCTAGGTGTCTATCCCTGTGATGTAGTACACATTCTGCCCCTGACGTTTGTGTAGTGGTGTACTGGTAGGGATCTATAACCATTCAGCTTTGCAGACTGTGGGACACACTAATCTCCATTATATGAAAGTGTATTGTCTGAAACTCAACATCAGGCTACTGAATGTGTGTCTTCCATGTCTAGGTAAATTGTTACCTGGTATCAATCTCAGTCTGAATGTCGAGCTTCGAGGTTTGATGCAGGCTGTTGCTAGCTAGCTAGATAGCTAACGTTAGGACATTTCACTAGCAGAATTGCTAGCTAACTTTTTTTGGTTTTCAAACTTCTGCATGCTTTAAAATATCAATCACGTTGAACTCGCACCTAATTATGCTCGCCATTTCAACACGGGGCTTTCTGTGGTCGGATGTCGAGACCAGAACCTTGCTTAACATCTGGGGCGAGCAGGACATCCAGACAGCGTTGGATGGAAACTTCAGAAACAGTCATGTCTACCGCGACGTCGCCCGAAGGTTGGGAGAGATGGGGTTCGAAAGAACCCCAGAGCAGTGTAGGGTGCGAATCAAAAGCCTGAAAAGGCAGTTCCTCCTGGCCAAGGAGGGCAACCTGAGGAACAATGGACAATACCACAAGATCTGCAAATTCTACGATGCCATGGAGAGGATCCTGAGCAGCCGTCCCCAGATTGACCCCCAGGAGCTGCTAGACAGTGGGGCTGTGGGGGATGAGACCATGGATGGGACAGAGGAGGAAGAGGACACAGACCCTCCACAGCACCCATACCTGGAGAGCACAGGGGAATGCTCCTATCCAGAGACCCAAGTGAAGATGGAATACCCTCCCATCCCTATCCCTGTGACCGTAGGAAATGGTAAGTACCATTTATATGGCATGTTGTTACATTGTTATCATATTGTATGCAGATACTACCACAGTCACAGCCCTCAAAACCTTAATCCACTTTCCTCCACAGGCACCACAGTCAGACAGACCAGCAGCAGCCAGTCAGCTAGTGGGCCGTCCTCCAGTCGACCCAAGCGGCCCAAGAAGCGGCACGCCGACCTGCCCCTGGACAGTCTGATGGAGCGATTCCTGGAGCAGAGTGCTGAGGCCGAGCAGAGCTTCTACCAGTTGGAGGAGCAGCGTCTGCAGGTCGAGGACCGGCGACGAGAGGCTGAACATGCCCGCGAGCTCCACATGCTCCAGGTGTTGGGACAGATGTTCTCCAGCATCGCTACCAGAAACCCTGTCGCCCCCGCAACCACAGCAATGCCGCCTGCTCGGAATACCATGGAGTCTACCATGCAGCCCGGTGTGCCGATGTCCGCCTCCAGCCATATGATGCGTGGTCGTTCGTGTCACCTCCGAGTCCACTCGCCCCAATCCCAGGCTGAGTGGCCCAGCTACCACACTCAGCCACAGTCCAACGCAGGTTCTCAGACTTTAGGTATTCACTTCTCTCACTCAGTTGGCCTGTGTTTGAGCAATGGCCAGCCCTGGTGAGACTGCCTGTCGAAAAGCAGGTCAAACAGAACTGAATAATGTGGAAACAGATGCACAAAGATGTCTAAGCCTAAAAGCACACACAACACACAAGCAGCTAGTGCAGGGAAGCTACACATTTTAAGGAGAACTCTGAATACTTCTCTCTTTTCTTTCTCAGTCATCGAGCGCTCCTTCTCCCTTGGGACAGCCGCACGCACAGGCATGGATGATATCCTTCCACTGGTGAAAAATATAGTCCCTCCATTGACATCTAAAAAGCACAAAGGCCAAGACGGGCGGATTGGGATTATTGGGGGATGTCAAGAGTAAGTGACCCAACCTAACTCCACCATCAACTTTGATTTCTAAATGAAGGTTTTCTGCCTTATACCAATATTGTGTGAGGTAACCAAAGTAATTTACCATTTTTCTCTCCTCTTCTTTGTGTCCTTTCATTCCATCCACCCTTCCTTCTGACAATTGTTCTTGTCATGGTAAGGTATACAGGAGCTCCGTACTTTGCTGCTATTTCTGCATTGAAAGTGGTAAGCACAGAGTAGCTTTATTGGTTCTGTGTAATTTGTTCTCTGCTGGAGACATTGATATGATAAAACCTCTGTCACTTCTTAGGGGGCCGACCTGTCACACGTGTTCTGCACTAAAGACGCAGCGATAGTGATCAAATCCTACAGTCCAGAGCTCATAGTTCATCCTGTGCTGTAAGTTACATCTTAAAAGCCAGTGTATACACCTTCCTAATATTGAGTGGCACCCCCTTTTGCCCTTAGAACAGCCTCAATTCGCCTGGGCATGGACTCTACAAGGTGTCGAAAGCGTTCCACAGGAATGCTGGCCCATGTTGACTCCAATGCTTCCCACAGTTGTATCAAGTTGGCTGGATGTTCTTTGGGTGGTTGTCCATTCTTGATAGAGGGGAAACTGTTGAGTGTGAAACACCCAGCAACATTGCAGTTCTTGACACCCTCAAACCGGTGTGCTTGGCACCTGCTACCACTTCAATATTTTGTCTTGCCCATTCATCTGAATGGCACACACACACAATCCATGTCTTAATTGTGTCAAGGCTTAAAAATACTTATTTAGCCTGTCTCCCTCCTTAATCTATACTGATTTGAAGTTGATTTAACAAGTGACATCAATAAGGGATCATAGACTGACCAGGTGAATCCCAGTGAAAGCTATGTCATTGAAATGGCAGATGTTCCTAATGTTTTGTACACTCAGTGTTTGTAAACAGTGTGTATATGATGTTGATGATAACTGTGTACATAGGGACAGCCCCAATGCAGTGGAGGAGATAGAGAAATGGCTCCCCAGACTCCATAGCCTGGTGGTGGGACCGGGGCTAGGCAGAGACGACAAGCTGCTGAAAAACGCCAAGGCACGTGGGACACTGAATATAAATATATACACACACAGTCAATTTTAGATTAGACAGTCCACATGATATTACCAATGTTCTTATGAGTCTTTTTCTTTAGGAAGTAATTGAGAAGTCCAAAGCAAGAGATATCCCTATAGTTATTGATGCAGTAAGTTGTACACACAACCAATTTTTGCTTTGGTAGTAGATAAAAAAAAATATATCTATCTATCTATCTATCTATATAAGGATGTTCAGTGATTGTGTGTGTTCCACCATTAGGATGGGCTGTGGCTGGTTGCTCAGCAGCCATCAGTCATCCAAGGGTACCAGAAGGGCATCCTGACTCCCAACTACATGGAGTTCACCCGGTTGTATGAGGCTATGGTGAGTCTGCCAGTGCTAGCGCAGTGTGTGTGTGTTTGTTCATTATTAACCCTCTGTGTTTTCAGTACCATGAGCCTCTGGATAGCAGTGACCATCAGAGGAGTGCCATGGAGCTCAGTGTTGCCATGGGCAACCTGACCGTGGTGCTCAAGGGGGAGGAAGACCTAATCACCGACGGTAACAAGGGTTAGTGTTACAAACACACACAGCTACACTCAAAGTAAGTGCTACACTCACAAATATTCCTGTAAAAAATCTGACGGTGTTTCTGTGGTGTCCAGTGATCTTGTGCAGACAGGAGGGCAGCGGGCGGCGGTGTGGGGGGCAAGGAGACCTCCTATCTGGCTCTCTGGGAGTGCTGGCACACTGGGCATACGCCTCCTCAGCAGACATGACCAAAAGGTACCATATTTATCTCATCATTTTGTGATTAAACACTGACACGACCAAAATGAATATAGCTTTATGATAACATATCGTCGCTGTATGATAAAAAACCTCGTCATTCAATTTTCATGTATTGAAAGCAGTAACTTTCATCAATGTGCTCCAAACATTTGACTCTAGGACCAAGAACATTTATTCAAAATAGCCTCTGAAGTTTTGAAATAGTATGTTTTGTTAATTGTAAACGAAAGCAATTTTTTCCATTTCCTGAATAAATAAATAAATGTTTTTGTAGCATATGTAACCTAGTTGGTCTAATTTTAAAGTGTATTCGTCATTAATCTAACTGTTATGTATTCTCCAATCTCTTCTTCTGCCTAAGTGTGAACCCATCAGTGGTGGCAGCTTTTGGGGCCTGTTGTCTGACCAGACAGTGTAACAAACAGGCCTTTCACAAACATGGCCGAGCCACCACCACAACAGACATGATCCAGGAGATCAGCTCTGCCTTCAAAAAACTATTTGAGAGCTGAGAACAGTCTATAGGAGCAGAGTCCAAGATAAACCCACATACATATGTACTGTACATACACTATATATACAAAGGTATGTGGACACCCCTTCAAATTAGTGAATTTGGCTATTTCAGCAACACCGTTGCTGACAGGTATATAAAATCGAGCACACAGCCAGGCAATCTTCATAGACCAACATTGGCAGTATAATGGCCTTACTGAAGAGCGTGGCACCGTCATAGGATGCCATCCTCCCAACAAGTCGGTTCATCAAATTTCAGTTTGACGAACAGGTGTCCACATACTTTTGGTCATGTAGTGTACTGTACATGTATACATAAAGTATTACATTCATACACACAAACAACCCTTTCTTCCATGGGAATCCAACTATCAATGTAGCTAGTCTTTACCTCAGACAGAAAAGCTAAAGCCCGGAAGTGAATCCGATCGCGCCTGTCGACAATGTGCCATTTAAAGGTAGTTTCCGATTGAGTCAACATTTGCATCGTTTTACCATGAATGCAATATTCACAAGTGCGGTAATATTGTCTTTAAAAGCTGCATTGTTGACAACCCTCGATCGGATTGAGTTCATAAGAAATAATTCACACAAAAAAGAATGACTCCAACATATGAAACCACTTCTAGCATAGCCACAGGAAGATGTTTGGGAGTGCTGCTCTTTTTTTTGCCCACGCTACAGAAGGCTTTATCGGTTCGCTAATGCGGACTAGTAAAGGCCCAGTGCGGTACTTTAGTGAAAAAACTAAATTAAAAAATGCATTAATTAACTACTACTTCCCACCTTGATTAATTTTGGCTATGTTGTCTCTCATACACTGGACCCATTGAAACAAAAAATGACAATGCAATATCTCCTTTACACTGGAGTCTTATTTTCTTAGTGTCTCCTTTGCTATTCAAAAAAGTGTGAAAGCCAGCACTTCATAATTAATGGGTCACATGAGGGTGAGCTGAGATTACACACCTTAATATCAGACTACCCAATGTACACATACTGTAACACACTGAGCAATTCCTGGTGAAAGTTAGAGAATACAATTATTTAGAATCTGTGATTTGTTTCCAGACAGTTAATCATATTCCATAATGACATTCCTGTCTTTACTGTCATCAATAATATAATCTAAGTGATTATGTGTTGTCTCCTGTTTTTGTCAACCACCCTATATTAAAATGTTGGAGTTCAATTATTTTGTATGTCTTTACTCTTCATCGGTCTCCCTAACAGTGTAGCAGAGAGTTGGTCTATAACGTATCAATGTCTGTCTTGCTCAAACAGTACGAACATGTGCAACTGTAACTAGCTAAATTGTAACATCAAGCATGGACCATTTTCACTAGATCTGCATCACTGTACGAATTAAATGTTTTAAAACGACTGCCTAAAGGATCTAAACTCACTGAAGGAAATTACCAATGGCAGATTTGTTTCTGATATGATGCGCATGCGCATACACATGTACAGTTCTCCACGTTGGACCAGACGCAATCAATACATAGTTGAGTTACAAGATTCTCCAGTTGGATTGAATACATTGTATGAAGTTCATTAAACGGCAAATATAAAGTTGCTGGTGAGTAAGAATTGCTCGCTAGTTGCGTAGCTTCATTTTCGTGTTCAGACAATAATTAGTTTGAAGGCTAACGTCACTACTAGCTTAGCTGTCGTTAGTTCGCTTCCAGGCTGTTAGCTCGTTTATGGGAAAGCTAGGTAAGCTAACAGTAGTAACGTTAGCGTGTCAAAAGTAAGCTGAGGGAGTTTGCTAGATACATATTTTTTAAATGAAAGTTCAACGCATATCTTTAGGATTATGAGTTTCGGATGTTCTGTATAACATATCTCTCATTTCGTTGTAGACAGCTTTGTGTGGACTTCGACAGAAGAACATGCTAAATCCGGCAAACGGCGACCCGGTCCACGTCGTTACAAATTATGTGGAAGAATATTTGGACTTGGTCGAGTCACTACCATTCGACCTACAGAGGAGCGTGTCTCTTATGAAAGAAATTGACGCAAAATACCAAGGCAATTTGTTCACATTTCATCCACCGACTGTATACATACCTCTAATCATAATGTAGCTAGCTAACGTTAGCCAGCGAAACTGTTAGCCCAGCTAACATACGTTAGCTACAGTAACTTAGTAGGTAGCAAGCACCTGGCTACTGCTGGCATTCAGCTGTACCAGCTTGTGCATGCATCAGTAATGTAGTTGGAATAGTAGATACCCTTTATTTACATTTTGTCACTTAGTTATTAACTATATTTGTTCCAAAGTATGTACATGTATTTAGCTAGCTACAGTAAAACTATTGTTTACCTAATTAACTATTGTTTTTCACTTTACTAATGTGCTATGTTTGTTACATTTAAAAAAAACATTTTAACTAGGCTGGCATAATTTGTTTTTCTCAGATGTCCTGCAGGAGCTGGATGATGCTTATGAGCGCTACCGTCGGGAGTCCGACCCTCTCCAGCGGCGCAGAATGCAGCTGTCCATCCAGAGAGCTCTCATCAGCAGCCAGGAGCTAGGAGATGAGAAGATCCAGATTGCTGGGCAGATGGTGGGTAAACGTGGCTGGCTGCCTGTATACTTTGCTGAATTCCTGTCCAGCTTGTAAATAACAATATATAGATGAGGCAGCCCCACATTGGTCACTCTCCTTGACCAACCTATGTTACCCCACTGATCACAACCCACACAGTATAAACAAATAAACCCTGTATTGTCCCAGGTGGAATTGGTGGAGAACCGTAGCCCCCACTGATCACAACCCACACAGTATAAACAAATAAACCCTGTATTGTCCCAGGTGGAATTGGTGGAGAACCGTAGCCGGCAGGTGGACTGGCATTCTGAGCTCCTCCACACCTCCCAGGAGATCCCAGAGATCCATGTACCCACATCAACTGCTATGACGACGACTACAGCCTCCATGTCAACGTTAGCAGTGACAACCACACCAGGCAAAGTGGGTCACCACGACAAGAGGCGTGACGAGGCAACGCCAGGCTCAGTCGGTGGAGGGGAAAAGTCTGGCGGGAAACGTTCGCGGCGGCAGAAGAACGGAGAGAACCGGGAGAGCTATGGAGGCATGGATCATGGTGATGAGGCGGGCATGGGGGCAGCCAGGGAAAAGAGGGCCAAAATGTCATCGTCCAAGAAGAAGAAGAGGTCAAAGGGCAAATCAGAGAGGGAGGTGTCACCCCCAGACCTGCCCATCGACCCAGATGAGCCTACCTACTGCCTGTGTGAACAGGTGTCTTACGGCGAGATGATTGGCTGTGATAACGACGAGTGTCCCATTGAGTGGTTCCACTTCTCCTGTGTGGGGCTACATCACAAGCCCAAGGGGAAGTGGTTCTGCCCCAAATGCAGGGGTGAGAATGAGAAGATCATGGACAAGGCCCTGGAGAGGGTGAAGAAGGAGAGGGCCTACAACAGGTAGCTGCTCTACCTGGCCCAGTGAACGTTGTTTGTGGTCATGTTAGTTTTGTTTTTTGTTATTGTATTTTCTACTCCCAATTAGTATCAATGCTGTTTGAAAATGAAGAATTGGGGCCTCCTTAGTGGCACTTCAGTCTAAGGCGTCACTACAGACCCGGGTTCAATCCCAGGCTGTGTCGCAGCCAGGAGACCCATGAGGCGGCACACAATTGTCCCAGGTTCTCCGGGATGTCCTTGTCCCATCGCTCTCGTCGCTAGTTGTACGATGTTTCCTCCGACACATTGGTGCGGCTGGTTTCCGGGTTAAGCAAGCAGTGTGGCTTGGCAGGGTTGTGTTTTGGAGGACGCATGGCTCTCGACCTTCGCCTCTCCCGAGTCTGTACAGAATTGCAGCAATGGGACAAGACTAACTACCAATTGGATATCACAAAGTTGGAGAGAAAGGGTTAAAAAGTACAAATGAAGAATTAGAAAGAGGGACTTGTCATTTTAGTAAAGGCTGTACTGTAAGATGGACATCCTAGTTCAGTACCACTGGTTTAGAGCAGATATGTAATACAGATTATTGTATCATAGCCACACCAATGATTGACGCTAGTGTATCATGCATGCAACCATACTAGCCATATTGCTCCATACGAACAAATAAAACATTTTAACCAAGATTACGTGCTGAAAGTCATTCTAGACATGTACTATATTACAAGGTGGCTTACAGATATGAATGCAATGTGCTTCCTATGTTGAATTGTCTTTGCATCATCTGTATTTACCATGGGATGTGACTGCTGTTTGTTGTAAGAGCCATTAGTAATAGGGCTGCTCTAGCAGCAAGTTGTTGACAGATGGTTAAATTGATAATACTCATGTTTGACTGATGGCATGGGGCCTGTAGTTGTGACACCAGTAAAAAATGTTATTTAAATGCATCTTAGCCTGGAGCCCATTGTGTCTGGTCCAATGGTAGTATTCTTGAAGGCCTTGGCTTGTATATCATGAAATCCTTTGGTCCCTAGTCTGTGCTTACTGTGTCAAAAATAGCAAAGCAACAACTCATGTGTACACCATCATGCCATGTCTGCGATTAGTTTGATGTTTAAAGAGTTCCTTGCCAATAAACCATATTCTCATTAAGTTGGTGTCAAATGTCAATGCTGCAGATGCATTAACTGATGGAAGTGTGCAGCTAGTTTCTCAGCATTGCAAGAGATTACCGATTTCACAGTATTTACCAGATAGCGAAAGCTAAATATAAAGGTAGGGAGCACATGGTTAACCAGCCAAGAGAAACGTTACTACTGTCATAAAGGTAGCTTTGACGACTTATTTACAATTGCTGAAAAAGTGACATGGTGGACAACCAGTGCAAAATCTGTACAATCAGGATGTATGTTCTATATACACGAGTACTTACTGAACAGACAACACACTCACTGTCATGCATGTAACAGAGCTCACAGCAAAGACATGGGTTAAGCATGTGGGTCTAGTTCTGAATCCGGTTGTTTAAGGATGAACACACGCAACAATTTTCCAAAGAAAGGTAATGAGCTTGATAGCTCAGATGCTGCTTTGTAAAGTGAGCTTATGTATTAAAGGGTAAGGGGAGCACACCAAAGAAAGGACCTACAAGCAGGTTAACATGATGAATTGATATTTCTTCCAAACATTACACATCAGTCCAACTAATTTATTTCAGTGTGGGAAGGGAGGAGGCAGGTAATTGACGTCCAAAAATTGTCCTCAATTGAAGACGGTGGCGACAAAAACAAGATTCAGCACATAAGTCCCCTGATAAGCCAAAACAGGAGAGAGACAGAAAAAAATAACAAAAACTCCACTCCAAGCGTGTTAGGAAAAAAAATGTTCAACAAGGGACAGGTAAAGTGCATAAATGTCAAATTAAAATGGAGGAAGAAACAAAAAAAATCTAAATTAAGATGTACTACTCAAACTCGCATCACACACAGCTCAGCGCTGGGGATAGAGAAGGCCAGAAGGGAGAGGATGTGGTCAACTGTCCCTCCAGCTCTGTTCTACAATGGCCGACACACGCTTCTCGTACTCCCTCTTGTTTTCTTGGTAAAGCTGGGCCGCCTGACTGTTGGCTGGGCTGTTGGGGTTTGGTTCGTCTAGCAGAGACTGGAAGAAGGGAAGGGAGCAAGGTGATGAATAATGAGCCAACTGAGTAGACAAGACAGGCTTTCTACAGCACAGAGATCAAGACATAAAAGTGGGCATGCACCATGACACTTCAGGATGTTCAGTATGGGAAGTCTAACATCTGTTGTGTTTTATAATCTCTGCTTTGTCGCAGTAGGACTAAATGTTGACAGGGAAGGGAGGATACATGGCATATAAAATGTATTATGGAAAACAAGATATATTTGCCTTGCCTGAATAGAGGTAAGAATGGATGACACATCATAGGTTGGACTCCATCGATTCTGCAGAATGTCTAGACATATACTGCCATCTGCATACACTGTAAATAAAACGGAAGGGTTAAAATACCATTAACCTTTGCAGTACTAACCATAATCAGGCTGTTTTGCTACTGTCGTTGTGACAACATACCATTTGGATGAAACATCTTTGACACAAATCGTACTGTGGGGGGTTTGTTAGGGTATTCTTCTGTGAACTCAACAGTAAGCTTAAATGTGCCTGGAACATAAAATATGGGGAGGAAAGAAGAATTAGAACCATGGCTCTAGTTCATATCACTCATACTATCATGAAACAAAGAATGTTAGAAAACTTAGCATTTACAGGTGTTGTATTATCTGTAACACTGCCGGTAGATAAAACAGGAAGTTGATGATTGACTGCTTTAGCCTACTTTATGTGAAATTGATAAAATCAACAACTACGTCACACACAACCCGTAGCTCCGTAGAGTATGAAAACATAAAGAATGGGGTGCACAGTGCTGTACTCACCGTCCTCAAAAGGTGTCCCTTCTGGGCTGTAAAGGGAAATAAATATGTTTAAATGTTCTCTGTATGTGTGAAAAATGTGTCATTTCCCAGTAAATAAGTTAACAGATGAAGGAGGAACATTGTGATGAGCAGATGAATCACTTCACATTTTTGGTATCATTGGCCCAGAAAGGTATTGAAATGACCTTGATCTCACAGAATTACCAATAACTACGCTGACCAGCTGGCAAGTGTCTACAATGACATGTTCAACCTCTCCCTGATCCAGTCAGTAATGCCTACACGTTAAGACCACCATAGTCCCTGTACCCAAGAATGCCAAGGTAACCGTCTAAATGACTATCGCCTCATAGCACTCACATCTGTAGCCATGAAATCCCTTGAAAAGCTGGTAATGGCTCACATCAACACCATCACCCTAGCCACCCTGGACCCCTTCAAATCTGCATACCGCCCAAACAGATCCACAGATGATGCAATCTCTATTGCACTCCACACTAGAGGTGGACCGATTACTCGGCATGGCCGATTAATTAGGGCTGATTTCAAGTTTTCATAACAATCGGTAATCGGCATTTTTGGACGCCGATTATGGCCGATTACATTGCACTCCACGAAGAAACTGCGTGGCAGGCTGACCACCTGTTACGCGAGTGCAGCGTCAAAAGGACCTTGGGGCTGCAATGAGCCAAGGTAAGTTGCTAGCTAGCATTAAACGTATCTTATAAAAAACAATCAATCTTCACATAATCACTAGTTAACCTAGTAATATCAACCGTACTCCCTCTTACTTCCGGCGCCGACAGAGATGGCCGCCTCGCTTCGCGTTCCTAGGAAACTATGCATTTTTTTTTTTTTTTTTTTACGTGTTATTTCTTACATTGGTACCCCAGGTCATCTTAGGTTTCATTACATACAGTCGAGAAGAACTACTGAACATAAGAGCAGCGTCAACTCACCATCAGTACGACCAAGAAGCGAAGCGGATCCTGTGTTCTGCCTTTCACCCAGGACAACGGAATGGATCCCAGCCGGCGACCCAAAAAAACGACTTCGTAAACAGGGGAAACGGAGCGGTCTTCTGGTCAGACTCCGGAGACGGGCACATCGTGCACCACTCCCTAGCATTCTTCTCGCCAATGTCCAGTCTCTTGACAACAAGGTTGATGAAATCCGAGCAAGGGTAGCATTCCAGAGGGACATCAGAGACTAACGTTCTTTGCTTCACGGAAACATGGCTCACTGGAGAGACGCTATCGGAGTCGGTGCAGCCAGCTGGTTTCTCCACGCATCGCGCAGACAGAAACAAACATCTTTCTGGTAAGAAGAGGGGCGGGGGCGTATGCTTCATGGTTAACGTGACGTGGTGTGATCATAACAACATACAGGTACTCAAGTCCTTCTGTTCACCTGATTTAGAATTCCTCACAATCAAATGTCGACCGCATTATCTGCCAAGGGAATTCTCTTCGATTATAATCACAGCCGTATATATTCCCCCCCAAGCAGACACATTGATGGTTCTGAACTAACTTTATTTGACTCTTTGCAAACTGGAATCCATTTATCCAGAGGCTGCATTCATTGTAGCTGGGGATTATAACAAGGCTAATCTGAAAACAAGACTCCCTAAATTTTATCAGCATATCGATTGCGCAACCAGGGCTGGAAAAACCTTGGATCACTGCTACTCTAACTTCCGCGACGCATATAAGGCCCTGCCCCGCCCTCCTTTCGGAAAAGCTGACCACGACTACATTTTGTTGATCCCTGCCTACAGACAGAAACTAAAACAAGAAGCTCCAGCGCTGAGGTCTGTTCAACGCTGGTCCGACCAATCTGATTCCACACTCCAAGACTGCTTCCATCACGTGGACTGGGATATTTTTCGTATTGCGTCAGACAACAACATTGACGAATACACTGATTCGGTGAGCGAGTTCATTAGAACGTGCGTTGAAGATGTCGTTCCCATAGCAACGATTAAAACATTCCCAAACCAGAAACCGTGGATTGATGGCAGCATTCGCGTGAAACTGAAAGCCCAAACCACTGCTTTTAAATCAGGGCAAGGTGACCGGAAACATGACCGAATACAGTGTAACTATTCCCTCCGCAAGGCAATCAAACAAGCTAAGCGTCAGTATAGAGACAAAGTAGAATCTCAATTCAACAGCTCAGACACAAGAGATATGTGGCAGGGTCTACAGTCAATCACAGATTCCAAAAAGAAAACCAGCCCTGTCACGGACCAGGATGTCTTGCTCCCAGGCAGACTAAATAACTTTTTTTGCCCGCTTTGAGGACAATACAGTGCCACTGACACGGCCCGCAACTAAAACCTGGACTCTCCTTCACTGCAGCCGACGTGAGGAAAACATTTAAACGTGTCAACCCACGCAAGGCTGCAGGCCCAGACGGCATCCCCAGCAGCGCCCTCAGAGCATGCGCAGACCAGCTGGCTGGTGTGTTTACGGACATATTCAATCAATCCCTATCCCAGTCTGTTGTTCCCACATGCTTCAAGAGGGCCACCATTGTTCCTGTTCCCAAGAAAGCTAAGGTAACTGAGCTAAACGACTACCGCCCCGTAGCACTCACTTCCGTCATCATGAAGTGCTTTGAGAGACTAGTCAAGGACCATATCACCTCCACCCTACCTGACACCCTAGACCCACTCCAATTTGCTTACCGCCCAAATAGGTCCACAGACGATGCAATCTCAACCACACTGCACACTGCCCTAACCCATCTGGACAAGAGGCATACCTATGTGAGAATTCTGTTCATCGACTACAGCTCGGCATTTAACACCATAGTGCCCTCCAAGCTCGTCATCAAGCTCGAGACCCTGGGTCTCGACCCCGCCCTGTGCAACTGGGTACTGGACTGACGGGCCGCCCCCAGGTGGTGAGGGTAGGCAACAACATTTCCACCCCGCTGATCCTCAACACTGGCGCCCCACAAGGGTGCGTTCTGAGCCCTCTCCTGTACTCCCTGTTCACCCACGGCTGCGTGGCCACACACGCCTCCAACTCAATCATCAAGTTTGCGGACGACACAACAGTGGTAGGCTTGATTACCAACAACGACGAAACGGCCTACAGGGAGGAGGTGAGGGCCCTCGGAGTGTGGTGTCAGGAAAATAAGCTCACACTCAACAACAATACTGAACAAACACTCAACAAAACTAAGGAGATGATTGTGGACTTCAGGAAACAGCAGAGGGAACACCCCCCTATCCACATCGATGGAACAGTAGTGGAGAGGGTAGTAAGTTTTAAGTTCCTCGGCGTACACATCACAGACAAACTGAATTGGTCCACCCACACAGACAGCATCGTGAAGAAGGAGCAGCAGCGCCTCTTCAACCTCAGGAGGCTGAAGAAATGTGGCTTGTCACCAAAAGCACACAAACTTCTACAGATGCACAATCGAGAGCATCCTGTCGGGCTGTATCACCACCTGGTACGGCAACTGCTCCGCCCACAACCGTAAGGCTCTCCAGAGGGTAGTGAGGTCTGCACAACGCATCACCGGGGGCAAACTACCTGCCCTCCAGGACACCTACACCACCCGATGTCACAGGAAGGCCATAAAGATCATCAAGGACAACAACCACCCGAGCCACTGCCTGTTCACCCCGCTATCATCCAGAAGGCGAGGTCAGTACAGGTGCATCAAAGCTGGGACCGAGAGACTGAAAAACAGCTTCTATCTCAAGGCCATCAGACTGTTAAACAGCCACCACTCAACTCCAGCCCCTTTAATAATGGGAATTGATGGGAAATGATGTAAAATATATCACTAGCCACTTTAAACAATGCTACCTAATATAATGTTTACATACCCTACATTATTCATCTCATATGTATATGTATATACTGTACTCTATATAATCTACTGCATCTTTATGTAATACATGTATCACTAGCCACTTTAACTATGCCACTTTGTTTACATGCTCATCTCATATGTATATACTGCACTTAATACCATCTACTGTATCTTGCCTATGCCGCTCTGTACCATCACTCATTCATATATCTTTATGTACATATTCTTTATCCCCTTACACTTGTGTCTATAAGGTAGTAGTTTTGGAATTGTTAGCTAGATTACTTGTTGGTTATTACTGCATTGTCGGAACTAGAAGCACAAGCATTTCGCTACACTCGCATTAACATCTGCTAACCATGTGTATGTGACAAATAAAATTTGATTTGAACCATGTGTAGTTAACTAGCTTGTCCTGCGTTGCATATAATCAATGCGGTGCATGTTCATTTATCATCGAATCACAGCCTACTTCAACTTTGCCAAACGGGTGATCACAGCCTACTTCAACTTTGCCAAACGGGTGATCACAGCCTACTTCAACTTTGCCAAACGGGTGATGATTTAAAAGCTCATTTCCAAAAAAAGCACATTCGTTGCACAAATGTACCTAACCATAAACAGCAATGCATTTCTTAAAATCAATACACAAGTATATTTTTTTAAACCTGTATATTTAGTTAAATTAAATGCATGTTAGAAGGCAATATTAACTAGGGAAATTGTGTCACTTCTCTTGCATTCAATGCAAGCAGAGTCAGGGTATATGCAACAGTTTGGCAGCCTGGCTCGTTGCGAACTGTGCTTCTTCCTAACAAAGACCGTAATTAATTTGCCAGAATTTTACATGGTTATGACATAACATTGAAAGTTGTGCAATGTAACAGCATATTTATACTTAGGGTTGCCACCCGTTCGACAAAATACGGATTGGTTTCTTATTACACTGAAAGAATAAACGCTTTGTTTTCAAAATTATAGTTTACGGATTTGACAATATTAAATGACCAAAGGCTCGTATTTCTGTGTGTTTATTATAATTAGGTCTATGATTTGATATTTGATAGAGCAATCTGAGCGGTGGTAGGCAGCAGTAGGCTCGTAAGCATTCATTCAAACAGCACTTTCCTGCGTTTGCCAGCAGCTCTTAGCAATGCTTGAAGCACAGCGCTGTTTATGAATTCAAGCCGATCAACTGCCGAGATTAGGTTGTCAATACTAAAGTGCCAATAAGAACATCCAATAGTCAAAAGGTATATGAAATACAAATGGTATAGAGAGAAATAGTCGACGCGTCATAATTCCTATAATAATTACAACCTAAAACTTCTTAACTGTGAATATTGAAGAACTGAGAATATTGAACCACCAGCTTTCATATGTTCTCATGTTCTGAGCAAGGAACTTAAACGTTAGCTTTTTTTTCTACATGGCACATACTGCACTTTTACTTTACTTTCTTCTCTTTGCATTATTTATTTGAGACTAAATATAATTTATTTATGTATTATATTAAGTTAAAATAAAAGGGTTCATTGTTCATTCAGTATTGTTGTAATAGTCAGTATTACAAATACATATAAAAATCATCCGATTAGTCGGTATCTGCTTTTTTGGTCCACCAATAATCAGCATTGAAAAATCATAATCGGTCGACCTCTAGTATAGAGGACCTGGATGACAGGAAGTTTAGCCCCAGTGATGTACTGGGCCGTTCGCACTACCCTCTGTAGTGTCTCAATTTTTATTACTATTTACTTTTTAACTCCGCATTGTTGGGAATGGGCTCATAAGTACTTCACGGTAAAGTCTACGCCTGTTGTTTTTGGCGCATGTGACCAATAAAATATGATTTGAAACCAAGACAGAAGGCGGTTTCTGAACCCAATATTTGCTGCCAGAGCATGGGGTTATAAATAATATTGCACAGAAAATCTGTGACAGTCTGAATGTGCACCTCTGACCGCTTGCGCTTCGCCATCTTACCCAAATATGACTGCATTCCACACCATTATGTTGTTTTCGGAAGGGGCACCACTGACGCCAGCCGGAGGGTCTTCTTGTAACCTATGGGGCCCGAGAAAAACAACTTTAGTTCCGTGTCAAAATTGCTTGCTACCTAGCTAATATATACTTATTAACCCTACTTTCAAACTGATAGTTATTTTACAAATCGACACATTACTATACTCACTCTTACTTGCAATATTATCAACCAATGCAGAAGCCCATAAAAGTGTTAACGCTACTTAGCTAGCTCAACGTACTACCCTGTACAGTAGGTGGTGGTTACACACCTTATGAGTGTGGTCTGCCAATAAACCTCAAAGAAGGGACGTAAGTGGGAAGATGGCGGAAGTGGATGCGGAGTTTGAATCAAGCAGCACGTTGAGCAAATTTGGTTGAAGACAAATGTTCCGAATGGACAACAGTAGTATTTAAAACTGGAACGAAAAGGAAATTGTCTAAAATTGGATTGGAGGATACGTGTATGAATGATAATGAATCGCTTCTTGTTGGGATGCGTTTGTTGAGCAAGGATGCATATGTGAGAAACCCATTTGAGGTGTCAAATGGTGAAGTACGCGCTTGGAAAAGTCTGAGAGTGACCAGTAGTGGTTTTATTTTGATTAATTGTATTTCTGAAGAGTAGAGGAAGATTGCTGTGGGCCTAAAAAGAATCCGGACAACAGAATTTTTGAGTTCTGAACTTCGCAGTAGAGCACCTGTCAACCGAGTCATCTCAGGGGTGACGACGGATGTTCAGGTGGAATACCTGAATTGAATTCCTGGTGTGGTTGATGCACAGCGTCTGATCCCCTGGGTGAACAAGAAGAACGTCTGTCGGGCCTGTTGTTTTTTGATAAAGAGCAATTACCTATGCATGTGAAGCTTGGTTACGTAAGATACGCAGTAAGAGCTTTCACCTGAGTGTAAGGATGTAAAATTTGGCCATTTTTCAAGTGTTTGGACTTAAGGCTCGACATCTGAAAACTTGCATGGGGTACTGGCACCGGAAGACCCGCCCTCACCAGGTTCCCCTTGAGCCTGTGTAGGGAACAGATCTGTTTTATTTATTTTTTACAGAAAATTTGTTTATTTTCTTTTGGTAGTTTGTTCACTTTTTTGGGGGAACCCTGTTTCCACCCCGCATTGTGGCGGGATGCACATTCAATTGTGTGTTCGCCAATATACCATAGAAGAAACTAAACGTCACTCACAAACCGTAACGGTTAACGTTATGCATTCAAGCACGGGACATCGCAAAACCAACCTGAGTAATCTTATGACGTATTGTTAATCTAACCCAGTTTCGCTTGCGAGTGAGCTATGGTGACTCGCATTGGGAGAGCAAATTGTTTTCTTCGCTAGCTAATCTGTAGCCAAGTATTGGCTGGCAAGCTAAATAATTAACGTAGCTGACTGTTTTAGAGTTCGACGACTTTCTCGGCATGAGCTATTTTCAAACGCAACATTACACATTTGAGAATTGTAAACTAGGTAAACCCCAAAATGTCAGGAAACAGACGGCTGTGTGACTTGCTGGTTAACGTTTGCTAGCTTGCTTGGTAACCTTCGCTGACTAGCTTTGCTAGTTAGCTTCTTCAGACATCAATAACACCATCCGTGAAAAATGTTCATCTCACCGTTTAAAATCTCTCATCAATCGTCTTCTTGCCGGAGTAGACATCGTAAACTAAATATATAACGGTAACACAAATGTACTGCTTTATTTACAACAAAAGTGTTTATAATATAGCTAGTTAATGTTGGGTTTACAACAACATTCAGCTCTCTTTTTTTCCGCTGCCGCCTCGGTGAAACGATATCCTCCGAGTCCTACCCTAGCCGCTGGTAAGTGGCATATTAGGCGATACCACTTCAGCTAATAGGGGACGTCTTCGTTTCCGTAGTCTTCTAAAGAAAACAGAGACGTACGATAATTTAGGTTTTAATATAATTTGACTTTATTGTATTACATTTGTATTGATAAACGATTTAATACGTATCTATTGACTTAGTCTCACCTTATTTTTTATTTGAGACCGTGTTTGACGGGGGGCGTGGTTACAGTAAGGTAGCATTTGTACGGTTAGGTTAAAAAAAACTCCAGCTATGAACCTCGGTCTTGGAGACAGGTGACAAACGGGTGTTCGCACAGGTGAAATAGTGGGCATTTTCCAGATACAAAGGGAGCGGAGAGGAATACTAGGACATTTTTGCAAAAATCATGGTTGCCTCTGGCAGGAGGCTGAGCCTTGGCCGCAAGTGGATCTTCCAATAAGGCAATAACCCCAAGCACACATTAACATCTACAATGAAATAATAATTGACCACAAAATCAACAGTTTGCAATGCCCATCTGTCTCTGGACTTCGAACCCCATTCAAAACCTGGGGTTTGAAATGAAGAGGGCAGTCCAAAAAGGGAGACTATGTATATCAAAGATCTGGAAATATTCTGTATGGAGGAATGGTCAAAGAGCCCTCCCAATGTGTTCTCCAATCTCATATTTTCTTCTAGAAAAAGGCTGTGTTGGTCTATCCTCACAAGGTAAGGTATTGAAAACAGGTGTCAATTTTAACCCCTATAATTCTGAAACAAATATTACTTGTTAAATAACATTTATTTTAATAAAAATTGGTTTCTTCTATAAAAATACACTACCGGTCAAACGTTTTAGAACACCTACTCATTCAAGGGTTTTTATTTATTTTTACTATTTTATAGATTGTAGAATAATAGTGAAGACATCAAAGCTATGAAATAACACATGGAATCATGTATTAACCAAAAAAGTGTTAAACAAATCCAAATATATAGCCACCCATTGCAGTGATGACAGCTTTGCACACTCTTGGCATTCTCTCAACCAGCTTCACCTGGAATGCTTTTCCAATAGTCTTGAAGGAGTTCCCACATATGCTGAGCACTTGTTGGCTGCTTTTACTTCACTCTGCGGTCCGACTTACCACAAACCAACTCAATTTGGTTGACGTCGGGGGATTGTGGAGGCCAGGTCATCTGATGCATCACTCCATCACTCTCCTTCTTCGTAAAATAGCTCTTACACAGCCTGGAGATGTTTTGGGTCACTGTCCTGTTGAAAAACAAATGATAGATCTACTAAGCCCAAACCAGATGGGATGGTGTATCACTGCAGAATGCTGTGGTAGCCATGCTGGTTAAGTGTGCATTGAATTCTAAATAAATCACAGTGTCACCAGCAAAACACCCCCACACCATAACACCTCCTCCTCCATGCTTTACAGTGGGAAATACACATGCGGAGATCATCCGTTCACCCACACCGCGTCTCACAAAGACATGGCGGTTGGAACCAAAAATCTACAATTTGGACTTCAGACCAAAGGACAAATTTCCACCGGTCTAATGTCCATTGCTCGTGTTTCTTGGCCCAAGCAAGTCTCTTCTTATTGGTGTCCTTCAGTAGTGGTTTCTTTGCAACAATTCGACCATGACGGCCTGATGCACACAGTCTCCTCTGAACAGTTGATGTTGATGTGTCTGTTACTTGAACTCTGTGAAGCATTTATTTGGGCTGCAATTTCTGAGGCTGATAACTCTAATGAACTTCTCCTCTGCAACAGAGGCAACTCTGGGTCTTCCATTCCTGTGGCGGTCCTCATGAGAGCCAGTTCATAGGACTTGATGGTGTTTGCGACTGCACTTGAAGAAACGTTCAAAGCTTTTGAAATGTTCTGTATTGACTGACCATGACTTAAAGTAATGGACTGTTGTTTCTCTTTGCTTATTTGAGCTTTTCTTGCCATAACATGGACTTGGTCTTCTACCAATTACAACTGATTGGCTCAAACACATTAAGAAGGAAAGAAATTCCACAAATTAACAAGACACACCTGTTAATTGAAATGCATTGCAGGTGACTAGCTCATGAAGCTGGTTGAGAGAATGCAAAGCATGTGCAAAGCTGTCATCAAGGCAAAGGGTGGCTAATTGAAGAATCTCAAATATAAAATATATTTGGATTTGTTTCACACTTTTTTGGTATACATGATTCCATATGTGCTATTTCATAATTGCGATGTCTTCACTATTACTCTACAATGCAGAAAATAGTAAAATAAAGAAAAATCCTTGAATGTGTAGGTGTTCCTAATAATTCAGACGGGTAGTGTAGGACATGCCTCTCACTAAATAGCAGAATGTCAACGTTCCTTCCTGTCCTAGACTTACATTTTTTGTATATTACCTTTATTTAACTAGGCAAGTAAGTTAAGAACAAATTCTTATTTTCAGTGACGGCCTAGGAAATGTGGGTTAACTGCCTTGTTTAGCGGCAGAAGGACAGATTTTTACCTTGTCAGCTCGGGGATTTGATCTTGGAACCTTTCGGTTAACCACCTGGCTACCCGCCACCCCAGACTATGGTGACATACAGTGCATTCAGAAAGTATTCAGACTCCCTTGACTTTGTACAAATTTTGTTACGTTACAGCTTGTTCTAGAATTGATTAAATCGTTTTTTCCCCTGATCATTTTACACAATACCCCATCACGACAAAGCAAAAACAGGTATTTAGACATTTTTACAAAACAACTGAAATATCACATTTACAGTACTCAGACCCTTTACTCAGTACTTTGTTGAAGCACCTTTGGCAGCGATTACAGCCTTGTGTTTTCTTGAGTATGGCGCTACAAGCTTGGATCACCTGTATTTGAGGAGTTTCTCCCATTCTTCTCTGCAGATCCTCTTAATTAAGCTCTGTCGGTTGGATGGGGAGCGTCACTGCACCGCTATTTTCAGATCTCTCCAGAAAGGTTCAATCGGGTTCAAGTCCAGGCTCTGGCTGCGCCACTCAAGGACATTCAGATACTTGTCCCGAAGCCACTCCTGCGTTGTCTTGGTGTTGAAATATTTTTTATCAGTAATGACTAAATAATGTATACATTTAACGTAGAATTATAACTAATATAATTATATCCTGTCTGATAAAGAATGGTTCTACATAGGCAAAGAGGAAGTGTTAACAGACAACTTGTGACCACTGTGAAACCGATAACAGGAAGAAAGTCTCCCCAAACCGTTAGGCTTGCAGTAGATTATGCAACTTGTGGTAGCATATGATAAGCAATATGTGTGTGTTGGAATGGACTTTTGAAAGCAGCTATGTCCTTGTCGGAGAGGAGGGACATTTAGGACGCTATGACGCTATGTGTGATATATAAACTAATGTACATGGTATTTTGAGCAGAGCTCTTGAGAATAAACGCTAGTGTTTTAATTGAATTGGTTAATGAACACATAACACATAACTAAATTCATCTAACACTTGGTTGTGTGCTTAGGGTCGTTGTCCTGCTGGAAGGTGAACCTTCGCCCCAGTCTGAGGTCCTGAGCGCTCTGAATCAGGTTTTCATTAAGGATCTCAATGTACTTTGCTCCATTCATTTTTCTCTCAATCCTGACTAGTCTCCCAGTCCCTGCCGCTGAAAACCACCACCATGCTTCACCGTAGGGATGGTGCCAGGTTTCCTCCAATCTTTGTTTCATCAGACCAGAGAATCTTGTTTCTCATGGTCTGAGAGTCCTTTAGGTGCCTTTTGGCAAACTCCAAGCAGGCTTTCATATGCCTTTTACTGAGGAGTGGCTTCCGCCTGGCCACTCTACCATAAAGGCCTGATTGCTGGAGTGCTGCAGAGATGATTGTGCTTCTGAAAGGTTCTTCCATCTCTACAGAGAAACTATTGAGCTCTGTCAGAGTGACAATCAGGTTCTTGGTCACCTCGCTGACCAAGGCCCTTCTGCTCTATGGCTGAGTTTAGCCAGGCAGCCAGCTTTAGAAAGAGTTTTGGTGGTTCCAAACTTATTAGATTTAAGAATTATGGAGGCCACTGCGTTCTTGGGGTCCTTCAATGCTGCAGAAATGTTTTGGTACCCTTCCCCAGATCTGTGCCTCGACACAATCCTATCTCACACCTCTATGGACAATTCCTTCAACCTCATGTCATGGTTTTTGCTCTGACATGCACTGTCAACTGTGGGACCTTATATAGACAGGTGTATTTCTTTGAATTTACCACAGGTGGACTCCAATTACGTTGTAGAAACATCTCAAGGATGATCAATGGAAACAGGATGCACCTGAGCTCAATTTTGAGTCTCATAGCAAAGGGTCTGAATACTTTTGTGAATAAGGTATTTTTGTTTTTTATTTTAAAGAAGTTATTTAAAAAAAATATATATATATATTTTTGCTTCGTCATGGTGGGTAGATTAATGAGGATTTTTATTTATTTTATTTAATTTATTTAATCCATTTTAGAATAAGGCTGTAACATATGTAGAAAAAGTCAAGGGGTCTGAATACTTTCCGAATGCACTGTAATCTACATGAATGCAGTCGCCACTTCATTAAAGCCTTTAGATGCAATTTAACATGATAAAACAAAGTGCACTAAGTGTGACAGATGTTGTACTCATCACTGCTCGCTCTATCAGAAAGTAGGATGGCCCTCTTTGACCTCACGTAGGTTGAAACACTACATTTTATTCATTTATAAACTCTCACATTACCTGACATCTTTACTTATCCATAGATGTAAGAGTTACCATACCCAATCACAATGATGACTAACTCTGGATATTCTGTCTGTTGCTACACACTTAAAAAAAACTGCTTTTACACTGAATAAAAATATAAATGCAACATGCAACAATTTCATAGATTTTACTGAATTATATAAGGAAAACTGTCAATTGAAATATATTCATTAGGTCCTAATCTATGGATTTCACATGACTGGGAATACAGATATGTAAATCACAGAGACCTTAAAAAAAAGGTAGGGGTGTAGATCAGAAAACTAGTCAGTATCTGGTGTGACCACCATTTGCCTCATGCAGTGTGACAACTCCTTCACATAGAGTTGATCAGGCTGTTGATTGTGGCCTGTGGAATGTTGTCCCACTCCTCTTCAATGACTGTGCGAAGGTGTTGGATATTGGCAGGAACTGGAACACGCCGTCGTACATGTCGATTCATCTCAAACATGCTCAATAGGTGACATGGTGAATATGCAGGCAATGGAAGAACTGGGACATTTTAGCTTCCAGGAATTGTGTATAGATCCTTGCGACATGGGGCAGTGCATTATCATGTTGAATGAGGTGATGGCGGCGGATGAATGGCACGACAATGGGCCTCAGGATCTCGTCACAGTATCTCTGTGCATTCAGAGTGCCATCAATAAAATGTAATTGTGTTCGTTGTCCGTTGCTTATGCTTTCCCATACCATAACCCCACCGCCACCATGGGGCATTGTTCACAATGTTGAACAGTAAGCCGCTTGCCCACACAATGCCATACACGCTGTCTGCCATCTGCCCGGTACAGTTGAAACTGGGATTCATCCGTGAAGAGCACACTTCTCCAGCGTGCCAGTGGCCATCGAAGGTGAGCATTTGCACACTGAAGTTGGGCACGACGCCGAACTGCAGACAGGTCAACACCCTGGTGAGGACGACAAGCACACAGATGAGCATCAGTTTCTGACAGTTTGCGCAGATATTCTTCAGTTGTGCAAAGCCAGTTTCATCAACTGTCTGGGTGGCTGGACTCAGACAATCCGCAGGTGAAGAGGCCGGATGTGGAGGTCCTGGGCTGGCGTGGTTACACGTGGTCTGCGGTTGTGAGGCCAGTTGAATGTACTGCCAAATTCTCTAAAACGATGTTGGAGGTGGCTTATGGTAGAGAAATTAACATTAAATTATCTGGCAACAGCTCTGGTGGATATTCCTGCAGTCAGCATTCCAATTGCACACTCCCTCAAAAGTTTAGACATCTGTGGCATTGTGTTGTGCCAAAATTGCACATTTTAGAGTGGCCTTTTATTGTCCACAGCACAAGGTGTGCCTGGTTTAATGATCATGCTGTTTAATATGCTTCTTGATATGCCACACCTGTCAGGTGGATGGATTATTTTGACAAAGGAGAAATTCTCACTAACAGGGATGTAAAATAATGTGCGAAATAAGCTTTTTGTGCGCATGGAACATTTCAGGGATCTTTTGTTTCAGCTCACGAAACATGGGATCAATACTTTACATGTTGAGTTTATATTTTTGTTCAGTGTAGTTTCTTCTGACACCATGTATGGAGCATCTTCAGAGTTCCCTACAAATGGATGTATCGGTGCCTTTCAGGCATTTAAGAGTGTTGATTGAGGACCTCTGCTGAGGAATATGATTGTTTTTCAAGTGGGTTTTTACTTCGGTAATCCCTTCTTATTTTCTGGTGTATTTCCTGTGTAATTTGTTGTGTAATTGTAAGATGCAGGGCTCCCTTGCAAAAGAGATCTTGAAGTCAATCGAACTCCATTCAAATGAAAATAAATACATGCAATTCTCACCTGTGGTGTGTGATTCTAAGTTCTGGACAATTCAAGAGAATTATGCCAGTGCCCAACCAAGGTCCAACCAAGGTCCCATTGTTTGTGTCCATCTCATCTGTGTGGACTGTGGAGTGAGCATGGTCCCCAACCACAGGTATAGGACCTCACATGGACAGAGAGTAAATCCATTGTCTGTGGCGTTCCCTTCCACTGCACGTGCAGATGCCGTTTCCAGGCTTCTGGGTGGTCTTATGGCATTGAATAACACTCATAATGCAAAACACAGACATATTGCAGTAATTATTGGTTCATTGAGTACAACTCAAAACAACAATTTAACAAATGGGTTATGACATGTGCAATTCAACAGAGGCCCCAGTGCACACAGGGTAAGGTTCAGTTCACTCAATACAAAAAGTTAATTGCAATTCCCAATGTGAAAAATTGGAACTGGAATTTCAGTTTACTTATTGGATAAACTATGGGAGGAAATACACACTGCACAAACATTAAGAACACCTACTCTTTCCATAAGACTGACCATGTAAACTCTGATCCCTTATTGACGTTACTTGTTAAATCAACTTCAATCAGTGTAGATGAAGAGGAGAAGTCTTAAAAATCCTACTTAACCTTTGAAAACAACAGAGACACGGATTTTGTGCCATTCTGAGGGTGAATGGGCAAGACAAAAAATTTAAGTACGTTAGAACACGCTCGACAGTTTCCCGTGTATATCAAGAATGGTCTACCACCCAAAGGACATCCAGCCAACTCACATATTCAAGCTTTATGAGGCGTAAATGATACAGGATAGTAGTTCAAGACAAAAGTCCTGTATTCCATTTTCATAGCATACTGTATTGTTCCCCATACATTAGTGTAGGAAGGAGCAGTCACATTTTCTGACAATTTGAAGAATCACATCCCAATGTGCTTTTAAGGTGATCGCATATTTAATTATCATCAGGATACAGATGAATGAGGATGACAAAACAAAGAACCTGACTCCAAGACATTCTTCACATTACATTAGAGGTTGAGGAATTATTTCATTACTCAGAAAAAAAAATAGATCTGACATAACATATCACTTGAATTTACATTCAGACTAGTTTTAGCCCCAGAACAAGATCAATGGGTAAAATAAACAGTACATGACTAATTACAGGATAAATGAACACAGTTTTTTTAAAGTATAAACATTAAGTTGAAAATCAAAAGATAATACATTATATGCATTTAATCTAGCTTTTTCTTTAATCACTCGAAATCAACTTTTCACATTAGAAAACTGTATCAAAAACAAGTTACTGTTTTACAGAACATTTCATATCCAAAAACTAAACATCCCCTTTAGAAGAGGGATAGGCCTTCCCTTTACATTAAAAATATATATAAAAAAATCACAATGACCATATGAAAAAGGAACCACTCACTCCATGATTTTAAGGCATATGAATGCTTGTTTACATCAAGCATAAATTACAGGCAAACCGAGGGACGGCCTGACAACGGGGTCCTTCCAACTCCTTATGAGCCGTGGTAGAGGAGGATGGTGCTGAACAGGGCATGGTTATACTGCTAATAGTAGTACTGCTGCTCTGCCTTCACCGACGTCTGGTGTTCCACCTGGCTGCCTGCGTTACCAGTAGAACCATGTGCTCCGCTGTATCCCCGTAGACGTGGTGGTGTACGATGTCGGCGGGGGCGATGGTAGAGCCGCTCGACCGGGTCCCCTCACACCCTAAACCTGCTGCTAGAGGGTCACCTGCCATTGGAAATGGGACACCTGGTCAAATTATTTCAATGCTGGTTTTGCCAGTGCGGGGCCAAAACTTCCTGCTCACAGATGAGCAAAGATTTAAGAATTGATTTTGCACAACTATTACTGATGGAGATTAACATTTCAGAAACGGAAAACCTGACTACAGATTGCCAAATAGGTTCCAGTAAACCTCACAATCTTGTGTTACATCACTGTACATCCTGGTTACATCGACACACAAACCCTGCTCGCTGCTGCACTAGGGATTTGTTCGTAGATTCATTCTGGAGCTATACGGTTCTGGGAGTTCGTAAATTCCGAGCGTTGTCAAATTGCCCGTTCGTAAATTCAGAGAGTTTTGCTCTCGGAGCGTTCAGAGCGAACAGTCTAAGATCTGGCAGATGAGTAGGGTTGACCCGAGCGTTCTGACTTAACATCTTTAGTTCCAAGCTAACTGGCTAACATCTCAAGCTTCCAAGCTAACTGGCTAATGTTGGCTAGCTACTTCCAGACACAAATGAGAGAACATCTCACTCCATTTTACTCGCACTAGCAGAGCTGGTTAGGCTTTGGTTTCCATGTTATCCAGAGTGTTGGCGACTAACTGTGCTGCTGGCAACAACTTAATTGTGCTTTTTTGCAGACGTTTACTGACACCGGTCATAATCAACGGGTGTTGAGCGTTCGTAAATTCAGAAATTATTCTGCACTCTGGCACACTCAGATGATAGTGCTCTGAAATCGGAGTAGATAGCCAGAGTGAATTTACGAACGCACCCCTAGTTCCACCCCCTTCCCGCTCCCATTGGAGCTGTCTATATGACAGCATAATCTTTAGAAATGAGACGGCACAATTGAGGGCCTGCACAGCCTTCTCAATATCACTAGAGGGCACCAAACTACTCAGATATTCAGGTGAACTATAGAAAATATGAAATAATATTGCTTCTGTGTTTTCAGACGATTGTAGATAATTTTGTGTGTGCATGAGAAAGTAACAAATTAAGAGAAAAATCATAGCCCCACCATCATAATTTTATTCAAAATAATTACATTTTAATGAGTTTAAACCGTACAAAACTACTCCACACTGAGTGTCAGCTCTAATTTGCATCAATATATGCCATCTACTCATTAACATTTGTGATTCTGTACAGACTGAATAGTACTGCTGAGCGGATTGCTCGACCGAAAAATTGTCATGAAGCAGATGTATGCAGGGAGGGATTTAAAGTTTGTGACCAATACATTTATGAAGGTTCCTATTTTTCCTTCTTAAAAAATTGCCTTAGGCAAGAGTAGCTTTGCCTTGCTTTATAAAAATTGTAGCACTACTAATCACGCTCATTTGTCATAGATCAACGTCTACATTTTGTCATTACTGCAGTTAGCAAAGCAATACAACAAAACACAAGCCAAATAAAGCTGCAAAAACGTAGAAAAACAGTCAAAATAAACTCACAATTTTCAACACCAGACACAATAGATAGGCTATACAGAAAAGCGTACAAAGTCCTTTCCTAGAAAAGTAGAATGAGAGAAGATGAGGGCACTAGGAGGGGTTAATCCAACCAAAGTCTCCAGTCTGCGAGCTAATAGGACAGGGTCAAGCCATATAGCACACCTTGGACATACCTAAAAGCTCACATAATACAGAAAAGTTGCACAGTAAAGATGTACTTTAAACATTAACGTAAAGATATGCTTTGGCATAACAAGGGAGTTCTTGTATAAAAAAAATAGCTATGAGACAGAGTCACCACCAGAAATGTCCAAAAAGGTAGATTTTCTCAGGGGGAATAAAAGAAAAAGCAGATAAAACAAAATATGCTTTCCCTTATTTTTACTTTAAGGGCAGGAACATTCTCTAGTAGTCTCTTCATTCTGACATGATGGACAAATGATGTCTTTATCCCCTTATTGGCCAAAGTGGTGCAACAACATTACTACCACTAAATGCAGTACTGGATGTCTTAACTCAGTGGCCCCTAACCGATGTTTAACACGCACTTATAAAACGGGACCTGTGGAATGCACATGGAATTTTTACTTTGGCGCACTAGAGTCGGTTATATAATTTATATCACTTTACTTAGTCTGTGAAAACCATTAAAACAGGAAAGTCTGATTAAACTTAGCCGGAGTCATTTAATTCCTACTATATGGCTCTGAGCTCAGCTATACCACAGCCTGTGCTATAGAAACAAACAGAGCATGGCTTTGTGTCCTTGGTTGCACCTTTATAATGCAGAAACCCGACTGTTTGTAGCGCAAACCGTTAAAAACTAAAATACATATTTAACCAGTGCTACATTTGGTTATTTCTGGTGCAGATTCGGGGACGCTCTTAAACCGGTAGAGGCATTCACGGGTCAAAAAAGATGGATCCATTCTAAAATGGACCTGGGGTTTCCCATCCGGACCCTATATGCATAAATAAAATACAACTATATAGGGACCTGTTCTGAACAGAACAGAGGACAACTAGACCCGTTCGGTATAGACCTGATCGATACAGACCCGGTCCTGAAGCAACAGACAAGTACATTTTTAAGCTACTTTATTAACCGGAGCTGATAAAGCCCAAGGGAAGAGGTAGAGAGTAATGACGCTATAGCAGGGGCCATGCTGTGTGGTAGGCTACTGTGAGTGTGCGTGAATGAGCGACACAGGAACAGTGGCGGGAGAGACCGCAACCAACCAATCCGACTTGAGCTATAGTAGACTAATCGCTGCCATAGCTAGGTTATTTATCATCATATATGATTAAGTACTGGTACCTATATTGACTGCATCAAACCGGGAGAAGCTAGTTAAGATCGCAAGCTACACTATTTGATGCTGCATACGCTTTCCCGTTCTACAGTTACAAACAACTCGCAGAGCTGTAGTGAAGGAAGTTGTCAAGGAAGTCAGTTTGTGTTTATACAGGACCTCCCGCCCTCACCTAGTCAACCAATCAGTCAACGCGGCGCTATACGGAGACCTCCGCATTTGAGTGGCGCACGGCGATGCGGTACAGAGCTCAATTTGGCCTGTGCGTGCCCTCGGAGGCTCCGCAATTGTGTCACACCATCCATATGGTGCCTTGACCACATTTTCGGACCAAGCATACATTGGCTCTTATGATTGGCCAACAACAAGCTACACGTACCACTCTCATGAAAAACAAAGAGCAGCAGCAACATTTATACAACTTCTCTGTCTCTCTCTACTGCAGCATTCGTGTTCGAATTTATGTGGGTCCTAGCAAGTCAGTTAAAAATTACACATACCCAAGGCAATCATATCAGAGCCGACCCAGACCCTTGATATTACTAAGAATTCTCGACCCGGACACGCTTGCATCCCAGATCTGGTCTCGGGGATTCGTGTACAGCTGGATTCACAAAGACCTCTAGTACACACACACAATCACAATCATGAGTAAGGAACTATTTCAAACAAACCATATTTAATGTATAAAAAACGTGTCACAGAAAATAGATTTGCTGTATGGATCAGATAAAATAAAGAGGTCATTACCACTAAATAAATTAATAGTGAAATGCTATCCCATCAAGGTGTGCCACAGTTAAAAAACAATTGGGAACCACTGGTCTAACTTCGTAAAGGTCAGAATTCCGCCATTGCATATTCATGATGCGGAGGGAAACTTCAGTGCAGCCTCTAGGATTTGAACTAACCAAAGTCTAACCTTCTCCCTATTCTTTTCCGGAAATCAAGTGAGGCTGGTTTCACTAAATTGTTCCCAAGGTGTGGGCGTTTCTACATCAAAGGAATGTAGATTAGAACTTTACAACATTATTACAGTTACCATTGGGCAATGTAGGGTGTGGAGGGATAATTGTGCAAAACAGAAGTCACTCATCGTAAGGGGCTTTGCCAAAAACACAAGACTATTTAACAAGAATTGTGTGGATCATTCAAAGAACCTGGTATAACAAAACATAAAACGAATGTTTCTCTATCAATTAAGTATGGTAGCAAGGCAATGGATTTCTTAACATGTATGTAGAATACAATAAATTAACTATTTATGCCTTTATTTCTAGAACCCGGAAATATATCATTATCATGCCAAGAACCCAACAATGGCACTAAAATTAATTCCATCAGTGAGAGAACATGGTCAGAGAGGGCCTGATGGACATTCTACCAAGATACAATGACTAGGAGGGTCAACACTCAACTCAATACATGCACTCTAAGGTCTCTACAGGTAGGCATAGGAGTTAGTGCAGCGACAGGGGATCTGCATGGAGGCCACAGTGAAGATCTCAAGCTCCTTAGGGGCCGGTGTGGACACCTCCACTCCCCCCTGGTCCACCAGGCCTGGCACCGGCGCAGACCCATTCATCCCAAACGCCAAGGGTCCTGGCCCACCTGAGCTCACTGCCGGTGGCGCTGACTCCATGCTCTCCATCAGGAACTCTCCGACGCCGCAGACCGACCCATTCAGCATCCCCAGCGGCAGGCCCATACCTAGTTAGAGCAGTGGATGTAGTGGATGAGCATGTTGGGCTACCATCTAGAATACAACTAAATAAGAATACAATGACATACAGGTCAGAATACTCCACAGTCCCAGAGGCCATTCCATCATGCACAGGCTGTCTGGGCAGAAGGGGAGACACTGGTATTTAGCATTCTAGAATAATCAACCTTACTCAGCAAGTCCAACGTCCAATTTTAGGCTTTATCATTCAGCAATAAAAAATAAAATAAAAAAATCAGCCACTGCCCCATTTTCTGATTCCCTACAGCCTTTATCAACTTCCTGGCAACAGCTCAAAACTCTGCTCCAGAGTCTAATAAAACAAGCAGATGCTTTTACATGTCAACATCAGAGGCCTGGCAAACAGCAAAGGGTAAGTCCCCTGCCACCCCCTTCTTCCTCATACTGCTCGTTCTAACGCTGCACAATTAAGTAAACAATGTATTCTACCAGGTTCTCATATGGGCTAGGCCAGTTTAATCATGGTTTTACAACAGGATTTTAGAATCGGAAAGGTTTTATGACACTCTTTGCTTTATTACGCATAATTAGGTGAGGAGAACATTCAGTCAGGAATAGGGCTGCAAATGGATGCTATACTACTGGAAACTTTCAAAAGTTTACCAACATTTTGGTAACGTAAAGTATTTTATCTTATCAGGTGACATCTAGTGACCTTTTTTGGGTACTTCAGATTACCACAGGTGTCCATCTCTGGCCAACAAACATATATAAAATAAGATGATTTTCAAACAAAAAGGGTATGACAAAGCTGTAAACATTATCCTAAATATAACCCATCAACTTAGTGAATACCATTGGTGTTAAATTAGGGCTTCAGCATGAAATATCACTAATATACACACCCAGTAAAAAGTTTGGACACACCCATGGTGTGGGTTTTTCAAGGGGTTTTCTTTATTTGTAATATTTTCTACATTGTAGAATAATAGCAAAGACTTAAAACTATGAAATAACACAATTTAATCATGTAGTAACCAAAAAAAGTGTTAAGCTTTGCACACTCTTGGCATTCTCTTAACCAGCTTCACGAGGAATGCTTTTCCAACAGTCTTGAAGGAGTTCCCATATGTGCTGAGCACTTGTTGGCTGCTTTTCCTTCACTCTGAGGTCCAACTCATCCCAAACCATCTCAATTGGGTTAAGGTTGGGTGATAGTGGAAGCCAGGTCATCTGATGCAGCACTCCATTACTCTCCATGGCAAAATAGCCCTTACACAGCCTGGTGGTGTGTTTTGGTTCATTGTCCTGTTGAAAAACAAATGATAGTGGGACTAAGTGCAAACCAGATGGGATGGCGTATCACTGCAGAATGCTCATGTAGCCATGCTGGTTAAGTGTGCCTTGAATTCTAAATAAATCGCAGACAGTGTCACCAGCAAAGCACCCCCACACCACCTCCATGTTGCACGGTGGGAACCACACATGCAGAGATAATTCGTTCACCTACTCTGCGTCTCACAAAGACACGGAAGTTGGAACAAAAAACATAAAATCTGGACTCCAGATCAAAACGACAGATTTCCACCGGTCTAATGACCATTGATCGTGTCTTCTTATTATTGGTGTCCTTCAGTAGTGGTTTCTTTGCAGCAATTCGACCATGAAAGCCTGATAACAAACCTCCAGATGAGCTTCAATGACATACAACACTCCTTTGTGGCCTCCAACTGCTCTTAAATGCAAGCCAAACTAAATGCATGCTCTTCAACCGATCGCTGCCCGCACCTGCCCGCCCGTCTAGCATCACTACTCTGGACGGTTCTGACTTAAAATATGTGGACAACTACAAATACTGAGGTGTCTGGTTATACTGTAAACTGTCCTTCCAGACTCACATTAAGCATCTCCAATCCAAAATTAAATCTAGAATCGGCTTCTAATTTCGCAACAATGCCTCCTTCACTCATGCTGCCAAACATACCCTCGTAAAACTAACTATCCTACCAATCCTTGACTTCGGCTTACCTCCCTAATCTTACTACATTTGCACACACTGTATATCGATTTTTCTATTGTGCTATTAACTGTTTGTTTATCCCTTGTGTAACTCTGTTGTTTGTGTTGCACTGCTTTGCTCTATTTTGGCCAGGTCGCAGTTGTAAATGAGAACTTGTCCTTAACTGGCCTACCTGGTTTAATAAAGGTGAAATAAAAAATAAATAAAAACTGTACATAGTGTCCTCTGAACAGTTGGTGTTTGGTCTGTTACTTGAACTCTGTGAAGCATTAATTTGTGCTGCAAATCAGAGGTGCAGTTAACTATAATGAACTTATCTTCTGCAGCAGAGGTAACTCTGGGTCTTCCTTTCCATTTGGCGGTCCTCATGAGAGCTAGTTTCATCATAGCGCTTGATGGTTTTTGCAACTGCACTTGAAGAAACTTTCAAAGTTCTTGAAATGTTACGGATTGACTGACCTTCATGTCTTAAAGTAACGATGAATTGTTGTTTCTCTTTGCTTATTTGAGCTGTTTTTAGCATTAATATGGACTTGGTCTTTTACCAAATAGGGCTATCTTCTGTTTACCACCCCTACCTTGTCACAACACAACTTATTGGCTCAAACGCGTCAAATAAATAAATTCCACAAATGGCACACCTGTTAATTGAAATGCATTCCAGGTGACTACCTCATGAATCTGGTTGAGAGAATACCAAGAGTGTTCCAAGGGTGGCTACATTGAAGAATATCAAATATATTTTGATTTGTTTAAACCTTTTTTGGTTACTACATGATTCTATATGTCATTTCATAGTGTTGATGTATTCACTATTATTATACAATGTAGAAAATAGTACAAATTAAGAAAAAACCTTGAATGAGTAGGTGTGTCCAAACTTTTGACTGGTACTGTATATTTTACACACTTATTTTACTATGTCAATAAGTCTTTGTTGTAATCATTTTGGCTCCAAACTGGTGGTGAAAAAAGTAAATCAGTAGTTTATAGAATAAAACAAAATGTTCATTTTACCCAAACACATACCTATAAATAGTAAAACCAGAGTAACTGATCATGTTGCAGTGGTCTCAATTTTTTCCAGAGCTGAACATGAATACATTTTTTTAAAAGTATAAATTAGCAAAATGACCAGATTGCAGAAGATGCCGGTAACTTTGGTAAATTACCAGTTCTCTTTGCAACCATAGTCAGGAGATTAATCACCCTAAAACTCTTGCTCATTAAAAAAAAAAATCACTGGAATACGTTAATAATCCCTCGCAAATTGAAGTTATTTTTTACAGAGTATTAAAACTGCAAAAATCTACCGTCAGTTCTGGCCTTCTTGATTTGATTGGCTTCCATGTTATCAAACGATCTCTTTCTATTGGGTGCCCCGTTAAGGAGGCTCCGCCCTAGGATGAGAGGGTGGGAGTGGCCTCCGTTCTGGGTGGTACCGTTCAGACAGAAGCCGTTAAGCTGGGTCTGGGTCAGGTTCTGCTGCAGGTTCTGCGCATTGGAGAGCATCTCAGCACATTCACGGAACCCCTGGGCATGGGCCAGGTCAGCGGCGGACAGCCCACTAGCGTTCCTCATACTGCGCAATAAGAGAAGAGAGCATTAGAGAAACCTACGCCCGGCCATAGCCAGGGATCTCACACACACACACACACATCCCTGACTGCCTCTATTACACTAACCTTGCACATCTACACTACCATTATCTCTTTGAGGGAGAGATGACAACTGATTTTTTTCCCTGAAATTAAATGTATCTGGAAATAAAAATCTCACATCTTTTTTGAAATGAAAATGTAGAACTGTCCACTGCAAGAGAACATGATAAATAACTATCAATATGCACACATTTAAAAAATGTCTGAATCAGGAGACCAAAGTCATTCCCACATCCCAGAAATGTTGATACATTTCAAAGATGCAAAACATTGAGTGGAAGAAATGCACATCCTTGGAGATAACGGACAAGTTCGTTCTGATTGACGGTGACCTCAAAGAAATATATAATAGTAAAAAAGAGGAAAAGTTACACAAGGTGGTGTTCTGAAAACAGCACTTGATTTTCAGGTACAGAGGTTGAACAGGGTCAAAATCATGGTATCAAGTCATCAAGTCCACCTTGCAGAAAATGTATGTGCATGTATGTGTGTTGAGTGGATGTGTGTGTGTGAAGCTAACAAAGTGTCTCTAAAAAAAGCTGAATAATAGTTAAATTCTTGCTAAAGTGAGTAGAGACTGGCAACACAGGATCAAAGTTCTGCTTATTTGGTCCAAAGGCAGTTCTAAAGACAGGCTTCAGGGTCCTCCAACTCTTTCATCAGTCACAGGGAAAGCTAGGTTTTTTTTCAGTACATCCATGTTCATGATTTGATGCAGATGGAAGAAGAGACAGAAAGAAGACCGGGATAAAAATGGAAAAGCATAAGAGAGAAGAAAAGAGATTCAGCAGAGTAATCTTCAAGGAACAGGGATGATGAAAGATGTCCTTTCTTCCAGGAGAGAAAAGCAAAAATTAGACAATATGTTGGAGCTCTACAGTGGCACTCACTGTTTAAGAAGAGGGAGAAAAAAGATTGAAAACAGACAATGTCAAAGCAGCCGGCATCCAATCAGAAGGAACCAATAAAGGTTAAGAAAACAACAACCCTTCATGTTGGTATCACAGCAGACACCAAAAAGACCTATGGTTGATTTGGTCTCAGATTCAGGCGTGTGCATAACAGATAGTCTGTTTAGTCATTTCCTGTTGCCACTATAAATCTGTAATAAACCTACAGTAGGACTTTATGAATGAGCGAACAGCAATGCAGTGAGCATAGTTGATCATGATTTCTGATCACGATTTCCATAATGCTTATAGATATGCTAGAAAGAAGACAAGGATGTCACTGGGTGGGTAACAATTCAGAGCATCAGTGTTTGAGCTGTTTTCTGTGTCTGGACTTCTAAAATCAGTTGGGTAAAAAGTAAAAAAGTGAGCATCAAAGCAAATTAGTCTAAAAAGATAGGACTACTCTAACCTGGCTACTAAGCCAAAATTGGCCATCTAAAGCGATCAGACAGGGCCAAACCAGTGACCTGCTTCTAAGCAGGTCATAAACAAAAACAGACACCAGGTAGAGAATTGCCTGGTCACTGTTCCTGTCCTGGCATGTGCTGTACCAGACCAAAAAGATTCCCTTGTAAGGATTGAGGTCTGCTCTGCTCTGCCATGGAAATGGTTCAATTCATTTCCAGGAAGTATCTCGAAAAATACTCTAAGCTAACAGAGGCCCGAAACTTGACTGTTTGGATGCCAATCGCCAAACATCTCTGCTGTCTAATGGGAGAACCATTCTGCACTTGTTGTTCCGAGGCTAAACACCATTGGATTCCGTGGCAAAATAATTTCCCAAGCTGAACAACCAGGTCTTTGTAAGGGGAAGAGGGCATTCGAGGCAGGTCCCCCATATTGATTGAACTTTTTTGTTGTATTATTTAGAAATGAGAAACACTTGACCTTGTGGGCAGTCTCTGCCTCATATAGATTGCAATGATGCACTAGGCAAATAACCTGCTACTGCAGTGTTGCTGTAAGGGGTTGTAGGACGTTGAAAAGACGTGTAATATACTTTCCAGACGTTGAAGTTGGGTTCAATTTAGGTTCTGTATGAAAGATGAAAATATGTATTTTCCGTATGTTGAAAAGGTATCTTTTCCAGATGTTGAAAAGGTATCTTTTCCAGGATGTTGAAAAGGTATCTTTTCCAGGATGTTGAAAAGGTATCTTTTCCAGGATGTTGAAAAGGTATCTTTTCCAGGATGTTGAAAAGGTATCTTTTCCAGGATGTTGAAAAGGTATCTTTTCCAGGATGTTGAAAAGGTATCTTTTCCAGGATGTTGAAAAGGTATCTTTTCCAGGATGTTGAAAAGGTATCTTTTCCAGGATGTTGAAAAGGTATCTTTTCCAGGATGTTGAAAAGGTATCTTTTCCAGGATGTTGAAAAGGTATCTTTTCCAGATGTTTAAAATATGTATTTTCCCGATGTTGAAATCAGGCAATTTTTTGGTTCTAAATTAAAGTTGAAAATATGTAATTTATAGATGTCTATGATTGGTTCAGATTTTGGACTTACATTTTTTTTTTAAAAGAGATGACCAAAAAGGCATTAGTGTTGGTCCGTGCTTACTGGGGTGTAGCCTACAGTTTTGCCTGAGATTTAAGTTTATGAATGCCCATCTGTGTGGTAAGCCCACCACTTGTAAAACACAAAAAAAAATACATTTTGTCCAGACAGGAACAAAGAGAGACGTTGGCTCGTGCTTACTGGGGTGTAGCCTGCCATGACAGCCACAATGGAATTGTATGAATGCCCATCAAGTTGTAGGCCCACCATTAGTAAAACAGGCCATTGCATAGGCTTTATTAGTCATAAATGCGCTGACTAATCAATTTGCCAATTTAAGCTCTGAATATCAGATATCCAACTTTATCAGGAGTTAGTGAGCCTATTTGCAATGTGTTTACACTGCGGGAAATGCAGAAGTATTTAATTTTTTGCTATAACCAGCTTGTCAAACATTGACGGATACAAACTTGAAACTACTGATCATGTCAGTGGGGTGAAACTCCTGGACAACAGTTGTACAGCTGTTTTTAGGATTGTTTGTTAACATGATAACGCATATTTGTATTTGATTGGGTGTCATTTAGGTTAGGCTATTTGACAGGAAAGACCTGCATGTAAAAACTGTCAGTCTCATTACATTGTCATACATTTTATCTACAGCCTGTAGGCAACAGAAAAGACCATTTAACATATTCTATATTTGCTACACAATTTAATTAAGTCAAAAATTGCCGTAATGTTGGTGCAACACCGCAGCGAGGGGTCTCTAGATGAGCACCCTGAAGAGGCACGCTTCAAATAGGAGTTATAAATGTGAATAAAGTGAAAGGTGTAGCAACCCAGTGACATCCATGACGAAACATATACTCTCCAGTTTAGATACTGTTGTTCACTCATTCATAAACTCAGTGCTTTGTCTTTCTTACGATCCCTAGAACTATCTTAATGTGTACAAAGTCAAAAACAATAAATTAAATCAAAATGCACTGTAATTAACGTGCTTAAGATCACATTCCTCTGTTGAATAAAAAAAAAAAATCACACATGATTAACTTTCATACATATCCCATTCCCCCCATTCTGACTCAGTTTGAAAAAACAAAAATTAACGCTTCCAAGAGATCCCACCTTCAAGCAAAAGCTTTGTTTATATAGAATTTGTGAGCATGTACTGTAGGCTGACGGGTCTCACTAAGAGGAGTAACAATCCTTCAGGGTGCCAGAGAATCTAATACAACCAGTGTAGGGAACATTATGTGCACAAAGAACATGACACCAAAGTATTCTGCTATGGCTTCTGAAAAATTGCCTATTTTTGTATTAGTTATCAGGTAACATTTCAACCCAACACTAAGTGAATTTGTTGAAGGGACAAACAAGATATACTGCAGTTTATTATCAACAAAACGTAATTATACTATGCGTATGTCATGTGTATTATATGTCTAAGTAGATCAAAGGCCCCATTGCCCAAAACCCAAACTATCCATTTAAAGTAAAGGGATTTTTTTTTTTAAAGAGAAAAAAAGGATAGCTAGCAACTCTATCTCCTTGAACTAGACTCATTTATTATGGATCAAATTAGACTGAGATCCTTTTAAAAAGGTTGCTTCTCTTTTTCTTCAAACAAACTGCAAAAGTGTTCTTCATTACAAGAAAAACAATTGGTTCGAAAAGTAGAGAACATGGGCTTGAAGAAGGAATCCTGGAAATAACATCCCGAAAAGATGAATGAAAGTGACTTTTGGTTGAACATAATCACACAGAATGTTTGCTAATTGTATGTTAGCAGATGCTGAAGTAACTGATAGGCTGGAGTGGCGCCCAAAAGTATCAATGTGACAGGTTAGAAGCTATTTTTAAGCCACACAACCACAACACTAATATAGGCTTAACCCATCAGTTTACTGGTTTTAAAGAACTAGAGAACTTAGTCCAATAAGTTAAAAGGACTGAAAATGTAAAAATAATAGCTCAAATATAAGAATTATATAATATTATGAATTACCAGTAGAACCACATGTTCCCATTCACTTAAATAATAAACACTTGTAAAAATCCTAATTATGTTATTACAATCAATTATCTCCATAATAAAGTTAAAGATTTGGATGCAACACATTAGATATAAAGACACAGTAAGAATCAAAATATTATGGATTTGTTTTATGTGGTGCCTTGTTCCTTTGTACACATAGTGCCCATCATTAGATCTTTCATAGGGCTACAGTTTAAATCAGATTTCTGGCCAGACTTGATGCCAGTGTGTTTATGGTTTAACTCCTCAGTTGTCAGTATCATGCCATGTTGTTTGGAATGACAACAACAATGCGAGTTGGATATGGCAGAAACAGACTGGCATCCAGTCTAGCTTCTGGCACCAAACATATGAAAAACTTCCAACATAGGCAATGGAGCCATTGTGAGCAACCATTCAAGTAAAGTGTGCTTGAATCATGAACCCTCAAAGTGATTACAATCTTAGCATAATGGCCCTTTGACTCAAGCAGAGTTATGGACAGATGATCCATCCAGACGAAGCGATAATGTCTAAAATCGGAACTTTGGATCCTCAATAAGTTCAGCTGGATCAGATGTTTCACTTTAAATTCACCATTATTAGAGTATATAAAAATCTTACATGTGTAGTTTTAAGCGTATGAAAATCTCTGCTATGCATTTCATAACAGAACACATGCTTATTTGTATGTTAACGAGAAATATCTTAAAATATAGGGGGGGAAATAAATAAATCAGCCACAAGAGCATTAGTGAGGTAGGGCACTGATGTTGGGTGATTAGGCAGTCGGTGTAACAATTCATCCCAAAGGTGTTTGATGGGGTTGAGGTCAGGGCTCTGTGCAGGCCAGTCGACTTCTTCCACACAGATCTAGACAAACCATTTCTGTGTGGACCTCGTTGTGCACAAGGGCATTGCCATGCTGAAACAAGAAAGGGCCTTCGGCAAACTTTTGCCACAAAGTTAGAAGCAGAGAATCGTATGGTGTAGCGTTAAGATTTCCCTTCACTGGGGCCATAGCCTGAACCATGAAAAACAGCCCCAGACCACTATTTCTCCACCACAAAACTTTACATTTGGCACTATGCCGTCTCATTCAGGCAGGTAGCGTTCTCCTGGCATCCGCCAAACCCAGAGTTGTCCGTTGGACTGACAGATTGTGAAGCGTGACTTTCCACTGCTTCCACTGAGCTTCACACCACTCCAGCCGACTTTTGGCATTGCGCATGGTGATCTTAGGATGGTGTGCGGCTGCTCGGCCATAGAAACCCATTTCATAAGACTCCCGACTAACAGTTCTTCTGCTGACGTTGCTTCAAGAGGCAGTTTAGAACCTTGGTAATGAGTTGCAACCGAGGACAGACGATTTTTACACTCTACGCGCTTCAGCAATCCCGTCCTGTGAGCTTGTGTGGCCTACCACTTCACGGCTGAGCCATTGTTGCTCCTAGGTTTCCACTTCACAATAAAAGCACTTACAGTTGACCGGGGCAGCTCAAGTAGGGCAGAAATTTGACAAACTGACTTGTTGGAAAGGCGCCACATTGAAAGTCACTGAGCTCTTCAGTAAGACCATTCTACTGCCAATGTTTGTCTATGGAGATTGCATGGCGGTGTGCTCAATTTCATACATCTGTTAGCAATGGGTGTGGCTGAAATAGACAAATCCACAAATTTGAAGGGGTGTTCACATGCAAATACTTTTGTACTATATAGTGTAAGGGTCTCCATAGAAAACCCTCTATTTTGGGAACACTGTTCTGAGAGTTCTGTTAAAGCCTGATAATGTAGCATTTCCCTTCACAGGATCAGAGCGGCACTGGAGAAACTCTATTTTAGTTGCTCTAACTGCATTTGTCATCTTGGCTTTAAACCGTCAATGGACAAAAGGAAATCCCCCTTCCCCCTGTGAATTATATTTGGAGACAGGTCCCACAATAATGGTAACCTGGTTTCTGGGATGAGTCAAAAACATCCAGTGGCCAAATTGATTAATATACCAACATATGTCAGGACATTTGATTTTGTGCATTTTAGTGGTTTTTCTTAAACTCAGATCTCACATCACGGAATGTTGTAAATGTGCCTACTAACGATGACTGTCCAATTGAAACGTAAAAACATACTCAGTTAAGCTAAGTGGGTTTTTGATCCTGCAGCTCTTATGAAGTTTTCAGCTATGGTTCTTAGTCTCTGGCGTAACTCATCACATAGCTCAGCACGGGAGCCAATCGAATGACGCCAGAGCTGACATGAACAACAATAGACTGATTGCAGTCTTGCTCAGGGCAAATCCCTTAGATAAGGGAGGCCTTGCATTCCCCCCACTCTTCCTGCCCCTGAATTCTAGCCAACTACATTCTATCTCCCACCATCTCCCATTTGGTTCCTGTAGTTACAAAGTGATCCATTTAGATTTTTTGTTTAACTGCAAAGTTTGACATAGTTCAGGTCGAGAAGAGAGTGGTAAATGAACACCAACTTTATTTGAAACACAATGATATCTACAATCACACTCATGTCCTGTTATTGAGACCCGTCATGTGTGTGTGAATGCTAAAGGGTGATACAGTACCTTGAATAATCAGCCTGTTGGATTCTAAATGGTCTATAATTAAGCAATAAGGCCCGAGGTGGTGTGGTATATGGCCAATATACCACAGCTAAAGGCTGTTCTTATGCACAACGCAACGAGGAGTGCTAGAACACAGCCCTAAGCCGTGGTAGATTGGCCATATATCACAAACCCCTGAGGTGCCTTATTGCTATTATGAACTGATATCAACATAATTAGAGGAGTAAGAATAAATGTTGTGTCATACCCATGGTATTCGGTCTGATATACCACGGCTTTCAGCCAATCAGCATTTAGGGCTTGAACCACCCAGTTTATAATACGGGATGACCATGTCCAAAACTGAGTGGTAAGTAAGGAAGCGTTAATTTCTCTTTTAAATGCCTGGTATGCTTTGCTTTTCAGTTGTGAACACACAACCACTGCCTTCTGTTGCTAGCCTATCACCTTCGAGAGAGATCCTAAAACTCATGCTGACCTGTAACTTTACATAGGACTAATTAAAAGATCACTAATCATAAAATGGGTCCTATGGTTAGTTTACAAATAAAATACAGGGACAGGTAATATTAAGCAAAGCATGCAGGTCTAAACATGTCTAAAGAAATCAAACTATTTAAAAGATATTCATAATCATAAATGTCCTAGCATTAAAACCAATCACCGCATGAAATACCTCAACAGTTTGCCAGTTTGTAGATAGGAAGCGATAGTGAGAACACTCAATGCCACAACAGTACGGCTATCCCAGGGAACGGGGCAGACTCTGCAGTGTCTATTCTCCCCCTTTTCTAGGATTACTTGAAAAAATCAAGTCATTTCGAATTCAATGGCTGCAAAACATTGAGATGTGGAGGTTTCTGAGTCTTATTTGTTGACAGTACAAAAAAGAAGAGATCATACGTTTTTCTATTAAGTATTTTTTCTCTCTTCTCATTGCCACTTTCATAAGAGAAAATGTGACAGAATATCAGATAATCAAAACAGATCTTACGGTATATCATAGAAATGGGTTAATATTGAAGGTGACATTCAAAAACAGAACAGGTTCTTTTATACAAGCAAAATATTTATAGCATTATAATGTTAGCATTATATACAGTTAAATAGTATGACCCTGGTGACTGCTCTACTCTGGACTATTCTCTATCCACTACACTACCCAGAGTGATTCTCTATTCACTAATCTACTGAGCTTACCCCCTAGAGTAGCTCATTGTAAAACCCTAAAAGTGCTAGAGGCTCATGACAAGAAATTCAAAAGGAGAATCCAAAAAGTGAAATTAAATAAAGTTTGATGTTTTAGGTTCAAAACGATCTACGCATGTTTCTAGATATTTAAGGTTTTGATTGAGAATTATGCTATTTTTTCCCCACGTCAAAATCAAAATGGATAACTATTTGAATGAAACAAACACTAATTCATATTCATTGCCCTATTATGATGGTGACGTAAAACCATACATTTAGGGTTCTACACCTGTATTGTTAAGCCGTGCTTCTACACCTGCATTGCTTGCTGTTTGGGGTTTTAGGCTGGGTTTCTGTACAGCCCTTTGAGATATCAGCTGATGTAAGAAGGGCTTTATAAATAAATTTGATTTATATATATTATATTGGAATAAACCAGAACGTTTGGCCTGAAATTCCCGAACAAGGAAGTTACCACTTGCTGCTCCATACATGTATTGTTGAAGAATATCTGTGAATAGTGATACCAAGAGATTTGGTAAATGATCTGGAAAGATCATGTAAACGTTGATGGGAGAAAAAAATAACTGAACCAACAATAGAAGACAACCAAGCTTCTGTGAGTAAGTACGCCAGCTGAAATATTCATGGTTTGTGCAGGATGATTCATGATGATCAGGTCACAAGAAAAGCACCTGTCCAGAATAAATGGGCCAAGGTCCTTGTCAATGTACTGCCACTGACAAACAACAAGAAAATAGGTCATCGTCTTAATACGTTGAACTTGAGTCTTGAGATGCAGAAAACACTATGATAGACGGTTGAACTATCATTTTTTTATTAGAAAATGATCCTCTTTCAGATAGGCTATTCGAGGTGGTTCAGGGACAAACCCACAAACAAGGACATGCTCCATGGCTTCAGAGATTTCACAAGAGAATGAAAATATTTCATTAAAATCACACATATTGGGTGATAAGATGACGCAGACAGATATGGCAGCTCTGCTTCTAGCTCCTAAGCACAATCATTTTGCTACACCTACAATAACATTTGCTAAATATGTGTACAGTGGGGCAAAAAAGTATTTAGTCAGCCACCAATTGTGCAAGTTCTCCCACTTAAAAAGATCAGAGGCCTGTAATTTTCATCATAGGTACACTTGAACTATGACATACAAAATGAGAAAAAAAAATCCAGAAAATCACATTGTAGGATTTTTAATGAATTTATTTGCAAATTATGGTGAAAAAAAATTTTTTGGTCACCTACAAACAAGCAAGATTTCTGGCTCTCACAGACCTGTAACTTCTTCTTTAAGAGGCTCCTCTGTCCTCCACTCATTACCTGTATTAATGGCACCTGTTTGAACTTGTTATCAGTATAAAAGACACCTGTCCACAACCTCAAACAGTCACACTCCAAACTCCACTATGGCCAAGACCAAAGAGCTGTCAAAGGACACCAGAAACAAAATTGTAGACCTGCACCAAGCTGGGAAGACTGAATCTAAAATAGGTAAGCAGCTTGGTTTGAAGAAATCAACTGTGGGAGCAATTATTAGGAAATGTAAGACATACAAGACCACTGATAATCTCCCTCAATATGGGACTCCACGCAAGATCTCACCCCCGTGAGGTCAAAATGATCACAAGAACGGTGAGCAAAAATCCCAGAACCACACGGGGGGACCTAGTGAATGACCTGCAGAGAGCTGGGACCAAAGTAACAAAGCCTACCATCAGTAACACACTACGCCGCCAGGGACTCAAATCCTGCAGTGCCAGACGTGTCCCCCTGCTTAAGCCAGTACATGTCCAGGCCCGTCTGAAGTTTGCTAGAGAGCATTTGGATGATCCAGAAGAAAATTGGGAGAATGTCATATGGTCAGATGAAATCAAAATATAACTTTGTGGTAAAAACTCAACTTGTCGTGTTTGGAGGATAAAGAATGCTGAGTTGCATCCAAAGAACACCATACCTACTGTGAAGCATGGGGGTGGAAACATCATGCTTTGGGGCTGTTTTTCTGCAAAGGGACTAGGACGACTGATCCGTGTAAAGGAAAGTATGAATGGGGGCATATATCGTGAGATTTTGAGTGAAAACCTCCTTCCATCAGCAAGGGCATTGAAGATGAAACGTGGCTGGGTCTTTCAGCATGACAATGATCCCAAGCACACCGCCCGGGCAACGAAGAAGTGGCTTCGTAAGAAGCATTTCAAGGTCCTGGAGTGGCCTCGTCAGTCTCCAGATCTCAACCCCATAGAAAATCTTTGGAGGGAGTTGAAAGTCCGTGTTGCCCAGCAACAGCCCCAAAACATCACTGCTCTAGAAGAGATCTGCATGGAGGAATGGGCCAAAATACCAGCAACAGTGTGTGAAAACCTTGTGAAGACTTACAGAAAACATTTGACCTCTGTCATTGCCAACAAAGGGTATATAACAAAGTATTGAGATAAACTTTTGTTATTGACCAAATACTTATTTTCCACCATAATTTGCAAATAAATTCATTAAAAATCCTACAATGTGATTTGCTGGATTTTTTTATTGATATTTATTATATTTATTGATATGATATTTTATTTGATTTATATCAAGGTTTTTCATACTTTGCTCTTTCTTCAAGGGAAGTCATTCTAGCTGCTCTTCATGTTGTGGAGGTTTGAGAAGCCTAATTTGCTTAGCCTCTGAATAAAATCATGTAGCACATTAATGCAGCGGTATTGGTCAGTTAAATGGTAAAGGTCAGTCTGGGAGGGGGCAATGGGCAGCAGACAGGAGCTCAGATGTCCAAGGAGAAGGTCATTCTAAGTTTAGGTCACAGCGACGACCAGTAGAGTGACATAAAGCGGGAGGGAAAGAGTACTGGGGCAAAGTGACGAAGCAGAAAAAACCCAGCGTCACAGTCATGATGGCGACTTCTGTGATTGGTAAAGGTTGAAATGTCCTCTTCAGAAGTGAGAAAGAGCTTTGTTTATGACAGTGAGAGAGAGATATGATACTAGAACTGTGAATGATGTGTGCAGCAGCAGAAACAGGGGGATGAGTTTGACCAAGGAATTTCAGATCAAACCAGTTTGATTAAGAACAAAAGCAAGTTTTAGAGTATTTTAGTAATTTTGAAATAAATATAGTGTTAGCACAATGACTGGTAGTCTATGGGATCTGGTAGCATGCTGGAGATGCTGTGGCTCAACGATTGTGAATGTCACAGTGAAGGGAAAGAGGATGGGCTGTTCATGTATAGACAAGGGAACATTCTCAGAATGGAATCATCCTTGTGGAACTGTGCCATGTAACACAGTGACAGAGTGCCTCGCTAATGGTGGCGGTTGGTACGGGAGGCATCCATTACTAGAGCATCAAAGAATGTGTGTGTGTGTGTGTGTGTGTGTGTGTGTGTGTGTGTGTGTGCGCGCGCGTGTTTGTCTGACAGTCACACCAGACAGCAGCTTAGACAAAGTATTTTGAGAGTAGGATAACAGGTTTAAAATGGTTGGGTGCATTTAATAGTTCAATATTCTCCCTATTCTACAGAAAATTATTTTAAAAGGTAAACTTATAGTTGGTAACAGTGAGAAATTGCAATATTGCGGCATATGATTCATACAAATATTAATCTGCCTGGCACAGACATAACTTCCAGAATTCAAAGGAAGCAGCTGCGGAAACCTGGCACAAATGGCACCAGTCTGTATTGGAATGTCTGTGTGCAACTAAGAGCTATGTTTACAGTAGCTAGAGCTGGCTGGTCAACTACAGGCCCAGTAACAACCTTATGTTTGTAGAAGCTATTTAAAAGCTGAATGCATTTATGTGGCACTGCCATTTACAGTGCCTTGCGAAAGTATTCGGCCCCCTTGAACTTTGCGACCTTTTGCCACATTTCAGGCTTCAAACATAAAGATATAAAACTGTATTTTTTTGTGAAGAATCAACAACAAGTGGGACACAATCATGAAGTGGAACGACATTTATTGGATATTTCAAACTTTTTTAACATATCAAAAACTGAAAAATTGGGCGTGCAGAAATTATTCAGCCCCTTTACTTTCAGTGCAGCAAACTCTCTCCAGAAGTTCAGTGAGGATCTCTGAATGATCCAATGTTGACCTAAATGACTAATGATGATAAATACAATCCACCGGTGTGTAATCAAGTCTCCGTATAAATGCACCTGCACTGTGATAGTCTCAGAGGTCCGTTAAAAGCGCAGAGAGCATCATGAAGAACAAGGAACACACCAGGCAGGTCCGAGATACTGTTGTGAAGAAGTTTAAAGTCGGATTTGGATACAAAAAGATTTCCCAAGCTTTAAACATCCCAAGGAGCACTGTGCAAGCGATAATGTTGAAATGGAAGGAGTATCAGACCACTGCAAATCTACCAAGACCTGGCCGTCCCTCTAAACTTTCAGCTCATACAAGGAGAAGACTGATCAGAGATGCAGCCAAGAGGCCCATGATCACTCTGGATGAACTGCAGAGATCTACAGCTGAGGTGGGAGACTCTGTCCATAGGACAACAATCAGTCGTATATTGCACAAATCTGGCCTTTATGGAAGAGTGGCAAGAAGAAAGCCATTTCTTAAAGATATCCATAAAAAGTGTCGTTTAAAGTTTGCCACAAGCCACCTGGGAGACACACCAAACATGTGGAAGAAGGTGCTCTGGTCAGATGAAACCAAAATTGAACTTTTTGGCAACAATGCAAAAAAAATGTTTGGTGTAAACGCAACACAGCTGAACACACCATCCCCACTGTCAAACATGGTGGTGGCAGCATGGTTTTGGCCTGCTTTTCTTCAGCAGGGACAGGGAAGATGGTTAAAATTGATGGGAAGATGGATGGAGCCAAATACAGGACCATTCTGGAAGAAAACCTGATGGAGTCTGCAAAAGACCTGAGACTGGGACGGAGATTTGTCTTCCAACAAGACAATGATCCAAAACATAAAGCAAAATCTACAATGGAATGGTTCAAAAATAAACATATCCAGGTGTTAGAATGGCCAAGTCAAAGTCCAGACCTGAATCCAATCGAGAATCTGTGGAAAGAACTGAAAACTGCTGTTCACAAATGCTCTCCATCCAACCTCACTGAGCTTGAGCTGTTTTGCAAGGAGGAATGGGAAAAAATTTCAGTCTCTCGATGTGCAAAACTGATAGAGACATACCCCAAGCGACTTACAGCTGTAATCGCAGCAAAAGGTGGCGCTACAAAGTATTAACTTAAGGGGGCTGAATAATTTTGCACGCCCAATTTTTCAGTTTTGGATTTGTTAAAAAAGTTTGAAATATCCAATAAATGTCGTTCCACTTCATGATTGTGTCCCACTTGTTGTTGATTCTTCACAAAAAAATATAAAACTGTATCTTTATGTTTGAAGCCTGAAATGTGTCAAAAGGTCGCAAAGTTCAAGGGGGCCGAATACTTTCGCAAGGCACTGTATATACCAGTAAGTAAACATCTGAACATAAAAAAATAAGAGATTTAGTAATGTTATATTTTATAAAACCAATATGCACATTTTGTTAAGCCTTCTTTGCATACAACTGGCTGATGCTTCAATTACTATTAGGCTAGATTTACTCAAACTACAGCTGCCTTTAGCAGCATAGAAATCCCCAGTCAAATGTGTTTCCATTGCAGTTTTATCAGCTCCCTCTGGGTACTGAGAGCAGATAGGGAAGCAACCACTAAGCACAGGAGAAAATGGCTCTATTCAAAATAGTTTTTCGACAGCAAAAAATAAAAGATGGTTTCATATAGATTAGCCTATATTTTACAACTTGTTTGCTATTGGTCAAAACCTTTGGCCTTTTGAAGCACCATAGGGCAATAGAAGATTGCAGGGAACAAAAATGAAGACAACTAACAACAATACTTTTAAAGGCTTTAAATAATTTTACTTTCACCTATAATTTCTTAATACGTCACGTCACTCTAGGGCAATGTTTTTGAATTTGAGAATGTATAGTAAAGAAAAATGAAAATCTGTTGCCATGAGCCTCCTGTCTAGTTTGCCTTTTTCTTCCATACTCTAGAATAGTGGACCATCAGAATCAAACATGAGCTACAGCTGTCAAAGGAAACAACATTGTGACAAACAGTAACTCAAACAGCTGCACAGTAGCATTTCTAAGACCTTTAGGGAAAAACAAACAGCTTTCAAAATTGTCAGAGGCTAGCGACCATATGCACATTTCATCATAATGAATAGAATGAAAATAATCTAGAAGTGATTTTTTTCCCCCCACTGAAATTGTCACCAGTGATTATAAATGCCATAGACCACCAACCCAACCCAATACAAAGCGTTTTCCATTTTTTTTTACCTGGGTTAACAATATTACCATAACAATATTGTCTAAATCTGTTCTACAATGCTTGTTGGAATTTGGGTTTGTATGACTATAATTTATACTATGTTTGGTTAGGTCGCAACTCTACACGATGAGAATTGAGAATCCTAAAAATTGTCATAGCGCCTGCCAGAAATTAAAATACAATTCACCTCAATGAAGTATGGCATAACTCACTGTGTCAGCTGAAATAAGGAGTAGAGTACCCTATAGTCACCTGAAGATTACATTTCACTAGCTCAGGGATGTAGAACTCAAATTCTCAAGTGCTAGTGTCATGCTGGTTTTTGTTTCTCCCTGGCAATAAAAGTAGTTTCTTCCTGATCAGAAAGGTTTTTGTAAAAGTTATATAGTAAACCCAGGTAGTGGTAGAAGTTCAAATATAAACATGGCGTATAAACTCACTGGTGTTTCTGGTTTAAGGTGTCTGCGTTGGGGTTTTAACGGACAGATGAAAAAGGTATAGGCTACAGGTTGTCCCACAGATGACACGAAGAGGGTACTGTAACTAAAACACCTATTTCTGCCTTAAATGTTGAACTATCCTTCAGGGTGAATCCTTCCAACACTTGCTAAGAATTTTGGGGAGCAAAAACATTCCCTTGAGTGAATCGGACTATGCATGTTTGTGAGCAATTTGTCCTTGAGACAGATAAAAGGTATAATCAATTTAAACAGACAATGATTATCATTTAGTAGCTAATTTAAAATATGCTGTGAAATAATTAGATCCCTGTCAAATTGAGGCAGTCTCTGCGGTCTGCTGTCAACAATGTGTCTTGCCTATGCTAACAGATGTGTATTTGTCAAGGTTTCAATACTGCTCTTGTAGAAGTTAATGGTTCTAGTATCTCTGTCGACCTAAACACGATGGCACTTGGTCATACAATGAGGAGCACCCTAAAACTGTTGGTAAAGCACTATTTGCAGGGCATGGTGGTGGCCTTGACTAAATGTATGCACTAACATTCAGTACGTACAGTGCATTCAGACCCCTTGACTACTTCCAAATTGTTACGTTTAAGCCTTATTCTGAAATTGATTAAATAATTGTTTTCCCCCTTATCAATCTACACACAATATCCCATTATGACAAAGCAAAAACAACTTTAAGAAAAAAAAACGAAAATATTTAGACTCTTTACTCAGTACTTTGTTCAAACACCTTTGGCAGTGATTACAGCCTCGAGTCTTCTTGGGTATGACGCTACAAGCTTGGCACACCCGTCTTTGGGGAGTTTATTCCATTCTCCTTTGCAGATCCTCTCAAGCTCCGTCAGGTTGGATGGGGAGAATCGCTCTACAGCTATTTTCAGGTCTATCCAAAGATGTTTGATCGGGTTCAAGTCCGGGCTCTGGCTGGGCCACTCAAGCACATTCAGAGACTTGTTCTGAAGCCACTCCTGCATTATTTTGGCTGTGTGCTTAGGGTCATTGTCCTGTTGGAAAGTGAACCTTCGCCCCAGTCTGAGTTCCTGAGTGCTTTGGAGCAGGTTTTAATCAAAGATCGCTCTGTACTTTGCTCCGTTCATCTTTCCCTCGATCCTGACTAGTCTCCCAGTCCCTGACGCTGAAAAACATCCCCACCGAATGATGCTACCACCACCAAGCTTCACTGTCAGGATGGTGCCAGATTTCCTCCAGACGTGACACTTGGCATTCAGGGCAAAGAGTTCTATCGTGTTTCTCATGGTCAGAGTCCTTCAGGTGCCTTTTGTACAAACTCCAAGCGGGCTGTTCCTTTTAATTAGGAGTGGCTTCCGTCTAGCCACTCTACCATAAAGGCCTGATTGGTGAAGTCATGCAGAGATGGTTGTCCTTCTGGAAGTTTCTCCCATCTCCACAGAGGAAATCTGGAGCTCTGGCAGAGTGACCATCAGGTTCTTGGTCACCTCCCTGACCAAGGCCCTTCTCCCCCAATTGCTCAGTTTTGCTGGGCGGCCAGCTCTAGGAAGAGTCTGGGTGCTCCCAAACATCTTCCATTTAAGAATGATGGAGGCTTTTGCACTGACATGCCCTGTTAACTGTGGGACCTTATATAGACAGGTGTGTGCCTTTCCAAATCCTGTTCAATCAATTGAATTTACCAGAGGTGGACTCCAATCAAGTTGTAGAAACATCAAGGACGATCAATGGAAACCGGATGCACCTGAGCTCAATTGAGTCTCATAGCAAAAGGTCTGAAAACTTAGGTAAATAAGGTATTGTTTTTTTATTTGTAATAAATTAGCAAATTTCTAAAAAATGTTTTTTTGCTTTGTCATTATGGGGTATTATTTAGAAAAAGAATGTAACGTAACAAAATGTAGAAAAAGTGAAGGGGTCTGAATACTTTCCGAATGCACCCAGAACTTCATTGAGCATCTGACCAATTACGCAAGACATTAGTTCTGGGTTAACTGATATTAGGCAGCGTCTAACCCACAGAATAATTGACAGCAGAGCAAATGTAGGCCTATATTAAAAATCCATCAGTGTTATACCATGCCTTCTAAAATAATCTCTCTCCTCTTTGAGACTGTTCAATTTACATCTGTCATTTGTGGGAAACTGCAGATATAGCCTACCCTCTACAAAACTTTTTATTGGGCACTTTTGTTTCAGATCACAATATGAACCCATTTACTTGCAAGGAGATAAAGTAGCTGGCACGGAGAGCGTTCTTAGAAGCACATCCACAGTATGGCGAGCAGAGCTTCATCTGGATCTATTTTAATCATGTCAAACACAGACCTTTCAAGCCCTGCTAGTTGTGAGGGATTATGCAAGTATTGAGTCATAGTCCAATTCCTCTCAGGTATATCAAATGCACTCAATCAAAACACAAAACAGGACTGGCAGGTTGTATGTTTCTGTATTTGTCCATTTATTAGTCTCTCTGGAAAACATACTGAGGGGGTGAGAGATTAAGAACGGATTGTGTTAACGATAATTATTTCATGGTTCTTTCTGGAGTTATGCTAACCTAACATATGGCTAAACTAAAAACACAGGACTTGTCTAGGGTGAGGTGTGTAGTTCACGTCAGGTAAACAACTTATCAGCTTTCTGGAACTTTGGGCACCTGCGCTGAATGGCTGGAGTAGTTTATCTGTGTGTGGTCTGTTATCACCAAACAAGCCTTTTTCAAACGGCAACTTTGTTCGGATCATAGGAGCTGCTGCACAGCATATAATTGTATTCGCTATTTCTATTAAGAAAGGTTGCAAATTTCTCTTGGATTATGCATTTAATGTTTCAACCAATCTGCTGACAAGAACAAATGGGGGTAATTAACACTACAGTGTTCATACTTTTTTGTCAGTGTGTCCCTCTCCATATTTCTCGCTCACCATTTACCTGCATGCACTGCACCAGCCCTTTAAAGTGATGGGAGACCAGGCTGGCTACATCCTGATATGATAAACAAATTCTCAACTAGATGTTTTTTTATTTATGACAAATGGTCAGAAAAGGACTGGATAGGTGAAACCAGTTTGTTATGTGGCGTTTCTGCCACATTGCCTAAAAGTTTAACCGATCCAATCCTTTCACATTGTTTGGTTCAACGAGGACAGAAACTCATTAAGGGGTTTTGGGACATAATTTGATGTGTTTTCAGTGTCATCTCCGAGCAAGTAAAAAAGATTTAAAAAACACATTTTACCTCCATTTTGTTCAAATCTACCAGGAATTGTCCGTTTCTCCTCTTCAGGTTCGTAATGAGGAAATGTGCATTTGGTCAGGCGCTACAGCTATAGAAAAACACTTACCAAAGCAAACGTGAACAAAGAGACAGTAATGCTATATTAATTCTACAAATAATAATCTACAGTTTAAACATATCAAAATAATTTGCAGATGGTAAAGCTTATCAACCTGGGTCACATTTGCAGGAAATCTCCACCAAAAACAATAGAGGTATCACAAATATTTTTCTCTGAAAAGACACCGCTCCATGATCAGACTGTGACTAGTGCAGGAGGGAGAGATTCTCACACACCAGTTTATAGACTAAGGTATTCATCCCTGGCCCGGAAGAGCTACTGGGTATGTAGGCTTTTGTTCCAGCCCTGAACACACACATTCAGTTCAGGTAATCATTGTCCAAACAGAAGACCATGATTAATTGAGTCAGGTGTGTACAGGTCTGGAACAAAAGCCTGCACCCTCCCGTACCTCTCCAGGAATAGAGTTAGAATCCCTTGGAGTAGGGAGTGTTTTGACGTCAGATGGTCCAAATTGAGGAACAGCAGCGGATTGCGGAGCAACATGTTGGGATTCAGCATGAATTTATCAGGAATTGTATTATTGTTCTCCATTTATCTGGAAACATGCATCCTTCCAAAGACATGTTGTTCTGCTTTCCTTGTCTGGTTGCTACAGTAACAGGACTCACACGGAGGAGGAAATCTCAGCAACACATTACTTTTCATAGGCGTAATTTCAGGGTAACTACTAACTAAGGGTATAACTCCTGTAATTACCTTGTAACAAAGTCTAAGTACAGGCAGCTATATTTCTTACCTTTATTAATCTAGTTTTGAAACAAAAAAAAGAAGTTCTAAACACAGCATATCTGCACATAAATAACTTGTTACAGGGTAAGAACATGTTATTCCACTGGTAGTCCCTGTGCAGTTATTCTACTTCATTATCTATCCAGAGAACCTAAGAACCATTCCCGAAAAATCCACACCAATTTTCACAGTTTGAACATGGAGCACAGTGTCAACTGTCCTAAAAAAAAAGCACAGCTTGTTCGGGTTTTGATGGAGTCCTCCTGTAAATGTGTAGGTATAGGAGATTTTGGGTGTTACAGTGAGGGGAAGACAGAGCACACAGGGGGTGCAGTAGCACGACTTACTCAGCTTTCGCCCCCTGAATCAGGAGAGCGTTGACACAGTCCAAACTGCCTGCACGGGCAGCCTTATGGATGGGTGTCTCACCCACATAGTCCTGAGAAAGAGAGGGAGGTTATAGAGAAAGAGAAGGAAAGAAATACGTTACACACTGTATTTACACAAACTGAAGCAGTTGCTCACATTGGTTTCTTGTGCTGCAATAATATGCAGCAGGTTAGCCTCCCCTCTCATTTCCCTTAGAGCAGTGTCTGGTGAGGTCTGCCAGACACCAGGGTAAAGTTCTCCAGAGGCAGAGTGAACTCTTCACCCCAGCTGCACGGCGGGCCACACGGCTGTAGAGTATCACGCATGAGAGAAAGAGAGAAGGCAGTAGAGAGAGAGGGAGAGAGATGTAGAAGGCTGTGGCAAGAGCGAGCATTTTTTTTATAAATAGATCCCTCCTCCATGAGAGAGAAAGTGAGGGAGGAGCTGAAAGAGTGGTAGAGAGAGAGAGATTGAGTGTTTTTCCAACATATCCCTCCTCCATACATAACCGCTGTTCTTCACATCCAGAGAATGTAGGCCATTTGACATGCTGTAGTGGTGACCCACCCTGCACCTCATTCCATACAAGGGAGGGGTTAAAAGAGGGTGATGGGTTTAATGAAGGGGAAACTGTATGGCTATTTTTGAAATGGGTGTTGAATTTTTTAATGTAAGCTGTATTAAAGCTCTATTAGAAACAACAGTAACATTCTGCAGCAAGCCAAGAGTAGAGGTAGGAGTTATGCCATCATGACCTACTATTCAGATGTCTCTGAGTGGTGCAGTGAAGCGTCAGATGGTCAGTGAAAATGTGTGCACACAAGACAGGAGCGTAAACAAAATAACATGTCAGAAGAACAAACACCAATGACATCAAGTCTAAATAAAAACAATAGTCTATTCATATGTAGATAAGCGTACATGTGCACTCACACACACCGACTAGTGGTTTTCTGTCAGTCATTAATAGAACAGCACGGAGATAAAAGCAGGCTAGCTGGGGCTCGTAACAAACACTGGGTTGAGGAGGTTTTATAGATGTAATAACCATGGCCACAAAACAGAATGGATATCTTTCCTTTTAAAATATACAGTACCAGTCAAAAATTGACACCAACTCCTTCAAGGGTTTTTCTTTACTTTTACTTATTTCTACATTGTAGAATAATAGTGAAGACATCAAAACTATGAAATAATACATACGGAATCACGTAGCAACCAAAAAAAATGTATATTTGAGATAGAGGCAAACCCTTTGTCTTGATGACAGCTTTGCACACCCTTGGCATTCTCTCACCCAGCTTCATGGGGTAGTCACCTGGAATGCACTTCAACTAACAGGTGTAACCTTGTTAAACATGACATGTAGAATTTCTTTCCTTCTTAATGCGTTTGAGCCAAACAGTTTTGTTGTGACATGGGTGGTATACAGAAGATTTGATTAAAGACCAAGTCCATATTATGGCAAGAACAGCTGACATAAGCAAAGAGAAACGACAGTCCATCATTACTTTAAGACATGAAGGTCAGTCAATCCGGAACATTTCTAGAATTTCAAAAATGTCTTCAAGTGCAGTCGCAAAAAACAATCAAGTGCTATGATGCAACTGGCTCTCATAAGGACCACCACAGAAAATACCCAGTTACCTCTGCTGCAGAGGATAAGTTCCTTAGTTCAGAAATTGCAGCCCAAACAAATGCCTCAGAGTTCAAGTAACAGACAGTCTCCTCTTGAGATGTGAGTTAGGCCTTCCTGGTTGAATTGCTGCAAAGAAACCACTACTGAAGGACACCAATAATAAGAAGAGACTTGCTTGGGCCAAAGAAACCCGAGCAATGGACATTCGACCGGTGGAAATCTGTCCTTTAGTCTGATGTGTCCAAATTTTTGATTTTTGGATTCCAACCGCCGTGTCTTTGTGAGATGCAGAGTAGGTGAACGGATGATCTCTGCATGTGTGGTTCCCACCGTGAAGCATGGAGGAGATGCTTTGCTGGTGACACTGTCTGTGATTTATTTAGAATTCAAGGCACACTTAACCAGCATGGCTATCACAGCATTCTGCAGCGATAAGCCATCCCATCTGGTTTGCACTTAGTGGACTATCATTTTTTCCCCAACAGGACAATGACGCAACACACCTCTAGGCTGTGTAAGGGCTATTTGACCAAGAAGGAGAGTGATGGAGTGCTGCATCAGATGACCTGGCATCCACAATCACCCAACCTCAACCCAATTGAGATGGTTTGGGATGAGCATTGGGGCTGGGGACCGCAGAGTGAAGGAAAAACATATGTGGGTACTCATTTAAGACTGTTGGGAAAGCATTCCAGGTGAAGCTGGTTGAGAGAATGCCAAGAGTGTGCAAAGCTGTCATCAAGGCAAAGTGTGGCTACTTTGAAGAATGTCAAATATATTTGGATGTGTTTAACATTTTTATGCTTACTACATGATTCCATGTGTTATTTCATAGTTTTGATGTCTTCACTATTATTCTACAATGTAGAAAATAGTAAAAAATAAAGAAAAACCCTTGAATGAGTAGGTGTGTCCAAACTTTTGACTGGTAATGTACGTTCAATCTAAATGTGTAACTGGTACCAATTCAGATGGGTCAAGGGTCAGGTGGCCCAAAGACAGGATGATCCCTTTGATTGGATCAGTCTGAGCACAGCCCCTCTCACAAACACTGGCTGCTGTCATTTTTACTAAGTCTGTTCCCCTTTTCCTACTGTGTGTGTGTGTTTTGGTAAGTGTATGCATCCATGTGCAATGTACCTGTCTGTTGATGTCGGCGCCAGCTTGCAGAAGCCACAGCAGGCATTCTGGGTGGCCCCCAAACGCAGCGATGTGAGTGGGTGTCTGAGCAAACCTTGTGGTCACCGCGTTGACCCCACAGCCCACCTGCACCAGACGCATCACACACTCCAACTGAGAAGAGACAGAAATATATAGTTGTACACACACACACACACACACACACAGTTGAAGTCGGAAGTTTACATACACCTTAGCCAAATACATTTAAACTCAGTTTTTCACAATTCCTGACATTTAATACTAGTACAAATTCCCGGTCTTAGGTCAGTTAGGATCACCACTTTATTTTAAGAATGTAAAATGTCAGAATAATAGTAGAGAGAATTATTTAATTCAGCTTGTATTTCTTTCATCACATTCCCAGTGGGTCAGAAGTTTACATACACTCAATTAGTATTTGGTAGCATTGCCTTTAAATTGTTTAACTTGGGTCAAATGGTTTAGGTAGCCTTCCACAAGCTTCCCACAATAAGGTGGGTGAATTTTGGCCTGTTCCTCCTGACAGAGCTGGTGTAACTGAGTCAGGTTTGTAGGCCTCCTTGCTCGCACAAGCTTTTTCACTTCTGCCCACAAATATTCTATAGGATTGAGGTCAGGGCTTTGTGATGGCCACTCCAATACCCTGACTTTGTTGTCCTTAAGCCATTTTGCCACAACTTTGGAAGTATGCTTAGGGTCATTGTCCATTTGGAAAACCCATTTGTGACCAAGCTTTAACTTCCTGACGGATGTCTTGAGATAGTGCTTCAATATATTCAGATAATTTTCCCTCTTCATGATGCCATCTATTTTGTGAAGTGCATCAGTCCCTCCTGCAGCAAAGCACCCCATAACATGATGCTGCCAACCCGTGCTTCACACTTTGGATGGTGTTCTTTGGCTTGCAAGCCTCCCCCTTTTTCCTCCAAACATAACGATGGTCATTATGGCCAAACAGTTCTAATTTTGTTTCATCATACCAGAGGACATTTCTCCAAAAAGCACGATCTACATCCCCATGTGCAGTTGCAAACCATAGTCTGGCTTTTTTATGGCGGTTTTGGAGCAGTGGCTTCTTTCTTGCTGAGCGGCCTTTCAGGTTGTCAATATAGGACTCGTTTTACTGTGGATATAGATACATTTGTACCCGTTTCCTCCAGCATCTTCACAAGGTCCTTTGCTGTTGTTCTGAGATTGATTTGCACTTTTCTCACCAAAGTACATTATTCTCCAGGAGACAGCACGCGTCTCCTTCCTGAGCGATACGGCGGCTGCGTGGTCCCATGGTGTTTATACTTGCGTACTATTGTTTGTACAGATGAACGTGGTACCTTCATGAGTTCAGAAATTGCTCCCAAGGATAAACCAGACTTGTAAAGGTCTGAAAAAAAAATTCTGGATGTCTTGGCTGATTTTTTTATTTTCCCATGATGTCAAGCAAAGAGGCACTGAGTTTGAAGGTAGGCCTTGAAATACATCCACAGGTACACCTCCAATTGAGTCAAATGATGTCAATGAGCCTATCAGAAGTTTCTAAAGCCATGACATCATTTTCTTGAATTTTCCAGGCTGTTTAAAGGCACAGTCAACTTAGTGTATGTAAACTTCTGACCCACTGGAATTGTGATACAGTGAATTAGAAGTGAAATAAATTGGTTGGTAAACAATTGTTGGAAAAATTACTTGTGTCATGCACAAAGTAGATGTCCTAACCGACTTGCCAAAACTATAGTTTGTTAACAGGAAATTTGTGGAGTGGTTGAAAAACTAGTTTTAATGACTCCAACATAAGTGTATGTAAACTTCCAATGCAGTGTGTCAAAGCCCCCTGCTGTGTCTGTCCTGCTGTGAGGAAATCCACAGGCATCAAGCAAAACAGTATAGTGAAGAAATACAAAAGAAAAGGCCTACAGTATCAGTATTTCCTGCAATCAAATACCTCCCTGTGGTTATTTTACAACCGGTACAAATCACACTAGGCTGGGGTGGTATCCAGATTGTCATACCGACCTTCAGCCATACATGGATATTTGGTAATACCACCACTGAACACAAGGGACGCTATTTTCAAACACCACTGAGCCTTTTTAATACGAAGGTTAGCAATGCTAACAAGTACATGCAAGGCTCTTGATCCACGAGGCGATTTTCTGCTGTTACTGGCAAGCGAAGCTTGATTTTCAAAGACGCTAACCACTTAGCTAAATAGCTAACTAGCTACTAATTTAGCACACCAAATGCACAACTGCAGAGCATTTAGAACATTTTAGACAGTTAACTTAATAGTTATAAGAAATCTTAGCTGGCAAACATTTAGTTGTGAATTCCATTCTGTAACTAGATCACCTGGCTCGTGCTGCACAATGAGTCACAAGTATCCGGTCTCTCATTGTTGTGTGCTTGTAAACAAACACCACGTGAACGGGTACTACCGGTAAGCTTCATAATGAAAAATGATGTGACCGGTGAAATGAAGAAGGCAATCTTCTTTATCGCCGAACATATTGCACAAGTTGGCTGCAGGTATTTACTTAAAATGTAGCTTCAACATTCAAATGTATATCAAAATGTAGAAAATTGTTAACGGTATTGAAAAACCATTTGTAATTATTTCCAAATACTCCGGTATATGGTATACCGCCAAAGCCTAAATCAGACCCAGTTAACCACCACCAGGGCAATATAATAATGCATCAATCCAAATAACTATATTATATTTACATTTGTGTAATGCATCTTATCCAGAGTGACTTACAGTAGTGAGTACAAACATTTTTGTACTGGTCCCTTGTGGGAATCGAACCCACAACCCTAGTGTCTCAAGCACCATGCTCTACCAACAGCCTCATGGGACCTACCACCTCACTTGGTGTTAAACCAACCTATAAAGGGTGTTTTTAATGGTTTTATTTTTTTTATTCAAACTATTTGACATGTCAAATGTTGATTTCTGCAAGAGTGAGGTGTGATTTAAAGTGCCAATCCAGTCTCCTTTTCACCTCATTTAACACCTGATTTACTCACATCTCAATAGGTGGTGCAGGTAATTCATGGAGCAATTGGGGGGGATTTCCTTACCCCTATGCAAATACAGTCTGACCCTCCGTGGGAGTGGCATGATCAAACATCTCTTTTTTGCAGCAGTAGTAACAGTGCTGTAGCAGGACATTTATTAGACAAGGATGTAACCTGGAAGTTGGCCATGCTCCATTTTGTTTGTATATTGTGTTTGTGCAAGTTAGGTTTTTATGATCAACACAAGTAAGAAAACTATGCTTCTCACAACCACAAACTGCCTTGTGTTCAGTCATCGAGTCAGGCAGAACATGCATCAGGCTATTTGTAAAACCCTGCTCTAACAGTAACAGGATACAGTAACAGTGTGAATACTAACTCAGTAGCACAGAGGAGAGTCAACGGATGACTCGATTTCAGTAAATGCCTGAGGCTGAGCTAGCATACTGTCACTAACCAGGCAGGGACAGGGAAATAGAGAGGGCAGAATGTGTTGTTCTCAGTGTGTGCTGAAAATAGATTGACAATTTATACAGTGTAGCTATTGTACTTTCACTTCTCTCAAATCGATCAGCATCCAGTCAGTCAGTGATGAGGCTGATTTGTGCAGCAAGTGGCACAGCGGTATAAGGCACTGCGTCCCAGTGCCGTCACTACAGACACCCTGGTTCGAATCCAGGCTGTATCACAACCGGCAGTGATTGGGAGTCCCATAGGGCGGCGCACAATTGGCCTAGCGTCGTCCGGGTTTGGCCGGTATTGTAAATAAGAATTTGTGCTTTAACTGACTTAGTTAAATAAATAAAAAACATGGATTTATAATGTTCCTCTTAGTTAAACAATCAGGTAAGCTGGACTGGGGCTCACCCCGTCCTTCGGTTGACTTGTTTACAATGTTTATGTATACACTTACACATGGGAAGGAGTCCTGTGTGCTTACAAACCGCCTATTGGCGCGTTACAGGTTATTGGTTTTTCCAACGCAACCAATAAACAATCGAGCCCGCCACACTGTAACCGGTGCACATATCAAAGAAACCACACTTACCGAGTTAAATTTACACACATGTGTTCGGAGCATGCTAGATAGCTAATTAGTACAGGTGGTCGGTCACCTCTTGGCTTCCATCTGTTTTCCGTAAACAAGCGCTGTAACGTGGAGATATGCCCGTGTGGGAACACGTTATCAAGGTGTGTATCAAATTGTTATTTCTGGCTGATATGAATGCTTCCAACCCCGTACCGCAAGAGACACATGTTAATAATGTTCAGACCGAACCGTGTCAGGGAGGGAGGGACCTTAACAAAACTCCCCCTGAAGACGCCTTTGTCCAATGACTTGTGTAATCTAATGGAACTAAGAGTAATGATCAAGGGCTAGCTAGCGTTACCTAGATATTTATAATTTAGTCAGTCCGTCTTAAAATGGCAGCTGGAAACCTCGGCCAAAGATGGTTAGAAACTCTGTGCCTCGGCCTTTTCATTTCTTGGTAATAAAAAAAATCCCATTACCTTTCCAAAATGAGCAGCCCAATGTATGGGTGTCCAGCCATAGAAAGAGTCCTCCACGGCTAAATCCGCCGGGTTTGAGGTGCACTGAAGAAGCGAGCACAACGCACCGATATCTCCATCCCTGCACGCCCGGTGGAGTGGGAAGCGAACGTTCAGAACCTCTTCACTTGAAAATCCCGACTGAATGCCCACCGACATTATCAAACTAATATAAAATACTATTTTAGCAAGGTACCGGTAAACGCAGTCGCCTGTTTCCAAATGTAATTATTGTGGTAATGCTTCTTTGAGTGCCTTTTCAGTAAGGCACGGTCACCCTGCTTGCTTGCAACATTGAGCACACAGAGACAGTGACGAGGCTCGAGTTTCTTGTCCAATGCACCGAGAATAAAACTTGAAGCGACTTGCAAATTCAGGAATGGAGTTTTGTACGCATGACTCGGCACTAAATTCACACCTTATTATCTGATACATGTAATAGAAATACGGCCAATCTCTGCCTGTATCCTAGGCTATTATACCTGCAAAACGTCAACAAACCCAGCCGATCTACTTACAATTGGATGCATGGCTCTTTGCAATTAGATTGCACAAAAACATCTGCCTAAATTACTTTGTATTTCAACAATGAAACATAAGATTGGGTTACATACTGTAGTCTACGATTCACAAAATAAGCTCAGATAGTCTACTATTCAGTATGAACATTTTTTAAACAATGGATTGTAAGTAGCCTATATTCAGCTAAGGTAGGTCAAAACATCCACATATACCAGCCGGGCTATTTTGACTGTGATTTCTGTATGTGCATGGCTTATGCATAAATACGTGTAACACTTCCTGCTAAGGAAAACTTTTATCCTACTTACTATTACTGTGCGAGGGGATCAGCAGTTTTCCTCTTGTCATGTCAGTCATTGCATACATTAGAGAGCTATTTATAACTTCTTAGAAATGTCCAGATCAACTAGCCCATGTCAGCAAACGTTATTTAGCTAGTTTTTTTTAGCCCATTGATTTTGTTGTAACGCTTGAGTCACTCAAATATAATGAAATATTGGGGGTCACGAGTTTACAAGGACACACGGGTGTCTAATCACGGCTAGATGTTTTCTTTTTTTAATCTTTATTTAACTAGGCAAGTTAAGAACAAATTATTATTTACAATGAAGGCCAAACCCTAACCCTGACGACACTTGACCAATTGTGCGCCACCCTGTGGGATGGCCGGTTGTGATAGTGACGCCTCTAGCAATCTAGCAGTGCCTTAGACCGCTGCGCCATTCGGGAGTCCACATGAACACATAAGACATGGCAAAATGTCTAGAATTGCAGGAAATGTGCTTTAAAATGGTGAAAAAAAGTATCCATCCTATGGCAAAATGTATTTATTTGCAGAAAATAAGCGTTAAACATGCTAAATGTTATCTCCACCAACGAGGTGTGTGAACAGTTACAAACAGACTTCTGCCCATAGAAGTAGACCTGGCGCGCGCGCAGAAGGGCGGGGCGCGGGATGTTCGCCAATGCTGGAATAGTGGCCTGAGTGAAAACGTTTGGGAACTCCTGGCCTACTACCAAAAATACTGGTGATTAACTATACCCTCTTCTATTCAATTCAAGGGGTTTTATTGGCATGGGAAACATATGTTAACATTGCCGAAAGCAAGTATAGTATATGTGCTCATACTCAGTATTGTTGTGGATGAAGTAATGAGATACTGTCTCTCCTCCATATCTGGGGGTTGTATCCCACCCTGTGGTCGATGGTCTAATTGCAACATGTTTCACAGAGCGCAGAACACAAGCACAGTAAAACACACTCTTGTGATATGCGACAGACGTTATAGATATTAAAAAGTCAATGTATAGGTGATTTCTATCGTGTTGCATGATTAATCGTTTTTCCACTGTTCTGTCCGCAACTGCGTTCATAAACGCCATGAAACCCTGAATTTCAAACACAGATTCAACCACAAAGATCGGGGAGGTTTTCCAAAGCAAGCTACACTGTGATTAGGGAGGATAGCCCTATTTCGCCTGCACCCCGCAATTCTGGAAATATATTTCTCAAAACTATGGATCCGTTCTGCGCATGTATTATTTTACGCACACATTTTATTCTACGTAGCTTTTGCTGCTCACGCCACCTCCCTTCACTCACGTCCATCCTTTTCTGAATAATGATGATGTAGCCTATGTCTCTGCCTCATAACTGAACAAAAACTTCGCACAGATGTAGGCTAATCTTTGTAGTTGTTTTGGGCTTTGTTGGTATGCTTTCTAATGTTTGGCTATGTGTAAAATGGAATACACCTTTTTCAATTCAAAGAGTGCTGACCTTCTCTCTACTGATGATTTTAAGTCAATAGGCTACACCAACTAACCATCTAAAAAATAATACTTTAATGATTCCTTACACAGGTGGTGTGTGTATACTCTAAAAGTTCAACAAAGGTTCTTCTAAAATCCTCAATGTTCTTTGAAGAACCTTAGGGTTCTTGGCACTGAAAATGACCCCCAAAAAGTTATTCCAAGTACACCATAGGAGGTAGGGTTCATCGAGAAACCTGCGTAGTTGGTGTGGGTTCTTGCAGGAACCTAACTGCCCCACTGAAACATGTGGGTTTGGATTTGAAAGGACAGCAGGTGAAGAACACATTTCAATTAATATCAATCAACAGAGGTAAGAGTATGTCAGCTATAAGAATATGTTGCAGGCTAGCTATTTTGGGTGCAGATGACTGAACTTTTCACTGTTGTGTCTGTGCAGGTATACAGACAAGGAGGCGTGCAAAGGTACATCAATTGGTATGTTATGCAGATCACGTTTACCATCCTCATACCTTACATCTTCAACGAATATCCCATAGGCCTCTACATTATGGACAAGGTATGTGTATGAAAACAATTATCAAAACAGTTTATTTTTATTCACCTTCGTTTTGTTCATCTGTATTTTTGGGGGGATTCAGACTTCACCCTCCCTACACCTCTGATTAATATAACAGGAAACCTGTTCAATCACCATGCACTGCAAAATCATTCTGGCTATGGATACGGAGAACATCAACACATTAATATCAACACGCCAGAGGATAAACCCATTGTTCTTGGGGCTCTGCTGGGAGTTTACCTCATATTTTGATTTTTATATTCTGCTTTGACACTAAAACCATAATAAACACTGAAAACTAAAAGTGTGTTATTGTTTACCCCAAAAGGTTATGAGGATCCATTAAAAGGGGTTCTTCAAGGGACTTATAGGGGTTCCCCCACATTTTCAATTTGAAGAACCCCTAAAGGATACTCCAGGAATCTTTTATTTTTAGAGTGTATACCTGCAACTGAATTGTAATAGCTATCTACCCTGTTTCAGTCAGAGGTTGCCGTCAAGTCCCCTCACACGCCCGTCCGCAGGGTCAGGAAGGAAGACAGCCAGTATTAGAGAACCCATGCATGGGATACCAGAGAGGATGTACAATGTTATCTTTTGCCTATTTCTGCCAGCAGGAGGTGCCATTGTATAATTATACGGTAAAGTACAGTTTGATCAAAGATTTGTATAACTAAATTAAGATTGAACACAGCCTGTCGTTTCCAATGGGAACAAATTAGTCATTGTGGGCAGAACAAGCAAAGAGGTGGGCAGAGCCAAGCACGAGCTAGCGAGATACTATTGGCCCGTTCTGAGATGCATCTGCATATTTACGTTAGAGACCGCCTACTGTGTGACGTGCGCAATAACTCAATTTGCCTTTGCACTCCTTCTAAACAACACAATTAAAAAAAACTTTGCCAAAGGCTAAAAATCCATCACCGTCCATCTTCAACCACTGCCGGCCGCTATCATCCTAACCAACTTGCCCTCTAAATACACCACTGCTGTTTTCAACCAAGATATCATTGATCACTGCCTCATTGCCTGCATCCGTAATGGGTCAGCGGTCAAACGACCTCCACTCATCACTATCAAATGCTCCCTGAAACACTTCAGCGAGCAGGCCTTTCTAATCGACCTGGCCCGGGTATCCTGGAAGGATATCAACCTCATCCTCATCAGGATGCCTGGTTATTTTTTTTAAATGCCTTCCTCACCATCTCAAATAAGCATGCCCCATTCAAGAAATTTAGAACCAGGAACAGATATAGACCTTGGTTCTCTCCACACCTGACTGCCCTTAACCAACACAAAAACATCCTGTGGGGTTCTGCATTAGCATCGAACAGCCCCCGTGAAATGCAACTATTTAGGGAAGTTAGAAACCAATATACACAGGCAGTTAGAAAAGCCAAGGCTAGCTTTTTCAAGCAGAAATTTGCTTCCTGCGACACAAACTCAAAAAAGTTCTGGGACATTGTAAAGTCCATGGAGAATAAGAGCACCGACTCCCAGCTGCCCACTGCACTGAGGATAGGAAACTGTCACCACCGATAAGTCCACTATAATTGAGAATTTCAATGTAAAAAATTATACCGGCTGGCCATGCTTTCCAACTGGCCACCCCTACCCCAGTCAACAGCAACTCGCCCAAGCCTTCCCCATTTCTCCTTCTCCCAAATCCAGTCTGCTGATGTTCTGAAAGAGTTGCAAAATCTGGACCCCCACAAATCAGCCGGGCTAGACAGTCTGGACCAGCTCTTTCTAAAATGATCTGCCGAAAATGTTGCAACCCCTATTACTAACCTGTTCAACCTCTTTCGTGTCGTCTGAGATTCCCAAAGATTGGAAAGCAGCTGCGGTCACCCCCCTCTTCAAAGGGGGACACACGCTTGACCCAAACTGCTGCAGGCCTATATATATCCCTGCCTTTCTAAGGTCTTCGAAAGCCAAGTTAACAAACAGATCACCAACCATTTCGAATCCCACCGTACCTTCTCCGCTATGCAATCTGGTCATGGGTGTACGTCAGCCACGCTCAAGGTTCTAAACGATATCTTAACCGCCATCGAAAATAAACAATACTATTCAGCCGTATTCATTGACCTGGCCAAGACTTTCGACTGTCAATCACCACATCCTCATCGGCAGACTCAACAACCTTGGTTTCTCAAATGATTGCCTCGCCTGGTTCACCAACTAAATCTCCGACAGAGTTCAGTGTGTCAAATCGGAGGACCTGTTGTCCAGGCCTCTGGCACTCTCTATGGGGGTGCCACAGGGTTCAATTCTTGGGCCTACTCTCTTCTCTGTATATACAGTGCCTTGCGAAAGTATTCGGCCCCCTTGAACTTTGCGACCTTTTGCCACATTTCAGGTTTCAAACATAAAGATATAAAACTGTATTTTTTTTGTGAAGAATCAACAACAAGTGGGACACAATCATGAAGTGGAACGACATTTATTGGATATTTCAAACTTTTTTAACATATCAAAAACTGAAAAATTGGGCTTGCAAAATGATTCAGCCCCCTTAAGTTAATACTTTGTAGCGCCACCTTTTGCTGCGATTACAGCTGTAAGTCGCTTGGGGTATGTCTCTATCAGTTTTGCACATCGAGAGACTGACATTTTTTCCCATTCCTCCTTGCAAAACAGCTCGAGCTCAGTGAGGTTGGATGGAGAGCATTTGTGAACAGCAGTTTTCAGTTCTTTCCACAGATTCTCGATTGGATTCAGGTCTGGACTTTGACTTGGCCATTCTAACACCTGGATATGTTTATTTTTGAACCATTCCATTGTAGATTTTGCTTTATGTTTTGGATCATTGTCTTGTTGGAAGACAAATCTCCGTCCCAGTCTCAGGTCTTTTGCAGACTCCATCAGGTTTTCTTCCAGAATGGTCCTGTATTTGGCTCCATCCATCTTCCCATCAATTTGAACCATCTTCCCTGTCCCTGCTGAAGAAAAGCAGGCCCAAACCATGATGCTGCCACCACCATGTTTGACAGTGGGGATGGTGTGTTCAGCTGTGTTGCTTTTACGCCAAACATAACGTTTTGCATTGTTGCCAAAAAGTTCAATTTTGGTTTCATCTGACCAGAGCACCTTCTTCCACATGTTTGGTGTGTCTCCCAGGTGGCTTGTGGCAAACTTTAAACGATACTTTTTATGGATATCTTTAAGAAATGGCTTTCTTCTTGCCACTCTTCCATAAAGGCCAGATTTGTGCAATATACGACTGAGTGTTGTCCTATGGACAGAGTCTCCCACCTCAGCTGTAGATCTCTGCAGTTCATCCAGAGTGATCATGGGCCTCTTGGCTGCATCTCTGATCAGTCTTCTCCTTGTTTGAGCTGAAAGTTTAGAGGGACGGCCAGGTCTTGGTAGATTTGCAGTGGTCTGATACTCCTTCCATTTCAATATTATCGCTTGCATAGTGCTCCTTGGGATGTTTAAAGCTTGGGAAATCTTTTTGTATCCAAATCCGGCTTTAAACTTCTTCACAACAGTATCTCGGACCTGCCTGGTGTGTTCCTTGTTCTTCATGATGCTCTCTGCGCTTTTAACGGACCTCTGAGACTATCACAGTGCAGGTGCATTTATACGGAGACTTGATTACACACAGGTGGATTGTATTTATCATCATTAGTCATTTAGGTCAACATTGGATCATTCAGAGATCCTCACTGAACTTCTGGAGAGAGTTTGCTGCACTGAAAGTAAAGGGGCTGAATCATTTTGCACGCCCAATTTTTCAGTTTTTGATTTGTTAAAAAAGTTTGAAATATCCAATAAATGTCGTTCCACTTCATGATTGTGTCCCACTTGTTGTTGATTCTTCACAAAAAATACAGTTTTATATCTTTATGTTTGAAGCCTGAAATGTGGCAAAAGGTCGCAAAGTTCAAGGGGGCCGAATACTTTCGCAAGGCACTGTATCAATGAGGTCGCTCTTGCTGCTGGTGAGTCTCTGATCCACCTTTATGCAGCCAACACCACTCTGTATACTTCTGGCCCTTCTTTGGACACTGTGTTAACAACTCTCCAGATGAGCTTCAATGCCATACAACTCTCCTTCCATGGCCTCCAACTGCTCTTAAATACAAGTAAAACTAAATGCATTCTCTTCAACCGATCGCTGCCCACACCTGCCCGCTCGTCCAGCATCACTACTCTGGACGGTTCTGACTTAGAATATGTGGACAACTACAAATACCTAGGTGTCTGGTTAGACTGTAAACTCTCCTTCCAGACTCACATAAAACATCTCCAATCCAAAGTTAAATCTAGAATTGTCTTCCTATTTCGCAACAAAGCATCCTTCACTCATGCTGCCGAACATACCCTCGTAAAACTGACCATCTTACCAATCCTCGACTTTGGCGATGTCATTTACAAAATAGCCTCCAACACCCTACTCAACAAATTGGATGCAGTCTATCACAGTGCCATCTATTTTGTCACCAAAGCCCCATATACTACCCACCACTGCGACCTGTACGCTCTCGTTGGCTGGCCCTCGCTTCATACTTGTCGCCAAACCCACTGGCTCCAGGTCATCTACAAGAACCTGCTAGGTAAAGTCCCGCCTTATCTCTCCTCGCTGGTCACCATAGCTGCATCCACGCGTTCCAGCAGGTATATCTCACTTGTCATCCCCAAAGCCAATTCCTCCTTTGGCCGCCTCTTCTTCCAGTTCTCTGCTGCCAATGACTGGAACGAACTACAAAAATCTGGAAACTCAAAATCTCCCTCACTAGCTTTAAGCACCAGCTGTCAGAGCAGCTCAGAGATCACTGCACCTATACATAGCCCATCTATAAATAGCCCAAACAACTACCTTCCCCTACTGTATTTATTTATTTAGCTCCTTTGCACCCCAGTACTTCTACTTTGCACACTCATCTACTGTCAAATCTACCATTCCAGTGTTTTAATTGCTATATTGTAATTACTTTGCCACAGTTGGGGATGGAAACTTCATAATTTTTGGTGGCCTTCTTAAGCCAGGATTCAGACACGGCTAGGACATCAGGGTTGGCGGAGTGTGCTAAAGCAGTGAATAAAACAAACTTAGGGAGGAGGCTTCTGATGTTAACATGTGTGAAACCAAGGCTTTTACAGTTACAGAAGTCAACAAATGAGAGTGGGTGTGGTGCTGGGGGCTACAGGGCCTGGGTTAACCTCTACATTACCAGAGGAACAGAGGAGTAGTAGGACGGCTAAAGGCTATAATAACTGGTCGTCTACTGTAGTGCGTTGGGGACAAAGAATAAAAGGAGAAGATTTCTAGGCGTGGTAGAATAGACTCAGAGCATAATGTACAGACAAGGGTATGGTAGGATGTGAGTATAGTGGAAGAAAACCTAGGCATTGGGTGACGAGAGCTGTCGCGTCTCTGGAGGCACCAGTTCAGCCAGGTGAGTTCTCCGCATGTGTAGAGGGTGTGACAAAATAGCTATCGAAGGCATTTAGGGCGGGGCTGGGGGCTCTACAGTGAAATAAAACAATAATAACTAACCTAAACAGCAGTAGACAAGGCATATTGACATTAGGAAGTGGCATGTGTAGCCGAGTGATCATAGGGTCCAATGAGCAGCAATAGGTGAGTCAGGGAGCCGTTCGGTAGGTGCTACTACGCTACGCGAGCTGGAGCTAGCGGGCCGTGGCCAGCAGATGGGTCTTCGGCGACGTCACAATGGAAAAGCCTGTTGAAACCACCTCGGATGATTACGTCGGCAGACCAGTCGTGATGGATCGGCGGGGCTCCGTGTCGCCAATAAAGGGTACAGGCCAATTGGCATAAGAGGTATTGTAGCCTAGGAATTAGCTGGTAGACCTCTTTGGCTAGCCGGAAAATGGGCCTAGCTCGAGGCTAGCTCAAGGCTAACTGCTGTTTGCTTCGGGACAGAGACAGGAGTAGCCACTCGGATTGCAGCTAGCTAGCTGCGATGATCCGGTGTAATGGCCCAGAGCTTACGCTAGGAATCCGGAGATGTGGTAGAGAAAAAAGCAGTCCGATATGCTCTGGGTTGATATCGCAGGCTGTGCAGACTGGCAGGTATTGACCAAACTGAGGCTGGCTGGTGTCCGAGTTAACGGTGAAGACCGCTAGCAGTGGTAACTGACTAATGGGCCTAGCTCAAAATCAAATCAAATCAAATTGATTTATATAGCCTTTCGTACATCAGCTGATATCTCAAAGTGCTGTACAGAAACCCAGCCTAAAACCCCAAACAGCAAGCAATGCAGGTGTAGAAGCACGGTGGCTAGGAAAAACTCCCTAGAAAGGCCAAAACCTAGGAAGAAACCTAGAGAGGAACCAGGCTATGTGGGGTGGCCAGTCCTCTTCTGGCTGTGCCGGGTGGAGATTATAACAAAACATGGTCAAGATGTTCAAATGTTCATAAATGACCAGCATGGTCGAATAATAATAAGGCAGAACAGTTGAAACTGGAGCAGCAGCACAGTCAGGTGGACTGGGGACAGCAAGGAGTCATCATGTCAGGTATTCCTGGGGCATGGTCCTAGGGCTCAGGTCCTCCGAGAGAGAGAAAGAAAGAGAGAATTAGAGAGAGCATATGTGGGATGGCCAGTCCTCTTCTGGCTGTGCCGGGTGGAGATTATAACAGAACATGGCCAAGATGTTCAAATGTTCATAAATGACCAGCATGGTCGAATAATAATAAGGCAGAACAGTTGAAACTGGAGCAGCAGCACAGCCAGGTGGACTGGGGACAGCAAGGAGTCATCATGTCAGGTAGTCCTGGGGCATGGTCCTAGGGCGCAGGTCCTCCGAGAGAGAGAAAGAGAGAAGGAGAGAATTAGAGAACGCACACTTAGATTCACACAGGACACCGAATAGGACAGGAGAAGTACTCCAGATATAACAAACTGACCCTAGCCCCCGACAAATAAACTACTGCAGCATAAATACTGGAGGCTGAGTCAAAAGCTAACAGATAGTAACAGATCCATACCATGTTGGGTGAGGCGGGTTGCAGGAGAGTATATTCAGTCCGTAGATGGAAAGTGAGATTAAATTATATAACAAATATATACGGTAGGAAAACTATTATTTACACGGGACAAGACAAAACACACGTCCGACTGCTACGCCATCTTGGGAAAAAATGAGCATGTGTAGGGCTGTGACTTCAATCAAATCAAATTTATTTATAAAGCCCTTCTTACATCAGCTGATGTCACAAAGTGCTGTACAGAAACCCAGCCTGAAACCCCAAACAGCAAGCAATGCAGGTGTAGAAGCACAGTGGCTAGGAAAAACTAGCCAAAGACTTGAATGGAATATGACTGAAGGAGTGGGATATTTATTTTTCATGTGTCTCGTTTTTACATTTTGTATATCGTTTTTTCCCCTTTCCAACTATCGATATTTGTTCCATAGTTTACCATCCGTACAGTAGGTGGCGGCATGCATCTCTACGATTATTTGCGGACCGCCATAATACCATAGAAGAAGAAGGTTATTTCGGTCGAGGAACGTCACCTGCGTCTGTCTGTAAGGTGTTCCGAAGCCAGGGAAGGGATGACCGGCCAGACGGAGGCTGATATACCTGGTAAGAAAACCTGTCAAGTGTCTGTATCTCGCTTTTTGAAGCATATGGCTGTTATTTAGATAGTGTAGCACCTGTAATGTGTGGTGGTGAGCATTCGCTAACCGGTTGCTATTTCTGGCTTGCTGCGACTTAACGTTTAAATAGGTAGCTGACAACCGCTTGGCATTAGGATTTACCTACTCCTGTAACGTTAGCCTAGTGAAATCAGGGTCATTTTAGTACAACCAGACCTTGTAGGCTATATTAGACCTGTTATATTCCTAAACCCCAATGAAATGTCATAGTTTCTCTCCTGTCTGAAGGTATTTTTATTTTTTTTACCGTAACAGAAACGGGAGCAGTCTTCACCTTTGGGAAGAGCAAGTTTGCTGATAATATGCCCAGTAAATTCTGGCTGAAGAATGACCATCCAGAGGAAATCTCATGTGGGGGGGATCACACTGCTGTCATAACAGGTACTCAGTTTGTAGCCAACTCTCTCCCATGGGAGTGGGTGACTTGGAGATGCTGTATAAAACCATAAATTATCTGTCTGTTGTTTATAAAATGACAAAGTTATTATAAATAGTTATTAACAGTTTATTGATGCTATATTGAACCTGTAATTAGTTATTGCGATGAACAAAAGGTTTTATACTTCAAGACGTGTAGTATTTAGGCATTCAAATAAAAATTATGTTTTTACAAAAAATGCATAAAAACAGTGTAATTAAGAGTTTTTTTATTAGCAGTTTATGAAATATAAGTGTAATGCCTTTTCTCCTACCTGTAGGCCATGGCAGGCTGTTCATGTTTGGAAGTAATACCTGGGGTCAGCTAGGACTTGGGTCAGAGATCAATGTCAACATCAACAAGCCCACCGCTGTGAAAGGTCAGTCAGTCCATCATGTACTAGGATTATGTTTGACTCATGTTTTGTCGAAGTTTTGCTACGTTTTGTAATGTTAAAACCTATGTTTTTTCCTTTAGCGTTGAAGTCTGAAAAAGTTAAGTTTGCATCATGTGGGAGAGACCACACAATAGTGTGCACATGTAAGAGAACCATGTTATTTTACTCTGCATTACTTGAGAGGATGTTATGAATGAATATCTGCTGTTATCATTACTTATGAGTCTTTCCCCCATGATTGTCAGGGAGTGGGCGTGTTTATGGTGCTGGCAGTAACCAGGAGGGGCAGCTTGGTTTGGGACACTGTGACGACACAAACACCTTCCACCTGCTTCATCCTTTCTCCGACCATGCACCCATCAAAATGCTTGCTGCTGGCTGCAACACCTCAGCTGCCCTGACAGGTATGGATGACGACAGATAGGTTGTTTACTGGCATCATCAGTGTAGAGCAGTCCTATCTGTCTGTCTGTCTATCTGTCTGTCTATCTATCTGTCTATCTGTCTATCTGTCTATCTGTCTATCTGTCTATCTGTCTGTCTGTCTGTCTGTCTGTCTGTCTGTCTGTCTGTCTATCTGATCTTTCACATGCCGTCTGTGTGCTGTATTGTTAAGAGGACGGCAGGCTGTTCATGTGGGGTGATAACTCTGTGGGCCAGATCGGTCTGGGCACAGAGAGCTACACCTCAGAGCCCAGAGATGTGATGGTGGGACAGCCAGTGGCCTGGGTGTCTTGTGGATACCACCACTCAGCGTTTGTCACAGGTACACTCACACGTGCATGGTTATTTTATATTGGGATCTTAACCTTATGCATACCACATCCTGTTGTTATATAATAACGCGGCTGGGTTATTGTTGTTGGTTTGGGCTTGTTCCAGTGGATGGGGACCTCTACACGTTTGGGGAGAGTGGGAGCGGAAGACTGGGTGTATTCCCAGACCAGCTAGCCAATCACAGAGTCCCTCAGCGTGTGGAAAGCATCCAGGACCCGGTCATCCAAGTGTCCTGTGGAGGGGAGCACACAGTGGCACTCACAAGTAAATACCTCTGTGAAAGACTATTACTATTAACCTTTATACATGTGAGTTCCAAATATCTCTAACGGTCGCCCCAGTGTGAGATGTTTTAATGCGCGTGATGTCAGAATGCATCACTGTTCCAAAATATGATTGTTACGCAATAGGACAGTTAACCCATGCTGCCCTCAAACCAAGGCACACTGCCTGCTAATCTATAGGCTACGAATTGAGGTCTGTTCCGTCTCCTCGTTAATTCACATAAGAATTAGCCCATTTCACTGTTGCTGACAATTTATGTTTTAGGCTTTACTGAGCCGGACAAACTTCTCTCTTCGACAAGAGCCCAAGCACTTCCCCAGTGTTTCCCCCAAGTAGGCATCTCTAGTCAGAACAGGCCCTGCACAAACTTTTTCCCCCTGGCAAATTTTCTGACTGGCGCCCGCATTGTGTTCATTGTTGTTTTCCTTACAAATAATAACTTTGGACATGTGTGCATTCCTATCCAAGTAAGTGCCTTATTTTCTGTATATTGTGTTGTCATTTCTACTGTAACATACCGTATGTATGTATGGAGCAAAATATATTTACTGTATTCCGATTCTTGCATAGATTGTAATGGACACATATGAAAAAAGTAAAATACTTTTTTGAAGGTTGTACTGATTACGATGAGCTAATGCTAAGCTATTTTCCAGCTATTTGTGGTGCCATGTTTGTTGACACCATACAATGCATTCTGATTGTCACATAAAGATGTCAGACAAATATGCTATAAAAAACAAGGTGAAGGGATAGTTCACTCGACTGACTTATGGTGCTTTGAAGACAACTGAGAACTGAAAAATACGAGGTCAAATCATGATGTTTTTTTCCCGAGTTCCCAGTTGTCTTGAACGAAATGAAGGCGGAAGTCAGAGATATCTAGTTGTTTGAACATCAGATTGTAACTATGGTATATCAGGGTTGCCAACTTAGACCTTTCCAGGGGTTTTATTTGTATTTAACGTATAAACTTCTCCTGTGTTTGCCCCCCATTTATTGATAAATCCCCCCATCGTAGTAATATTTCCTGCATGATATCCCCCCACGATACCTTCCCCCATTTCTTCCGCCCATAGACTTAAACTCCCCACAAATGAAATTAACCCCCGCAACAAACTGTTTCATCCCTGTTTAGCTTTCACACTATGGTTAGGCTAGGCAGTAGGCTTGTATTTGGGGTAATGATCTGTGAGGTGATAACATTTTATTTGCTTTGTGATTTGTCAAAAATGGTAAATTCATGTGCTCTGGTTATTGTATACACTGTAAAAAGTACATCAAAGATTTGTAATATGCTGAAAGTTCATATTTTTCACGCATTGGGCGCAGCCATCTTCGACTTTGACTTTGACTTCAAGCATAAACAAACCTGGCTGCCAGCATAAATAATTTAGCTGCTGTTAGTTTAGCTCACACGCATCTATTTTCTAAACAATATTACATTTCTCCCTTCTGCTCACCAGATATGTGGTATATTGTAAACAAGTTTAGTTGTTAGGTCGCTAACTTATGTTAATTTTTTTGTCAGCACAGCTTGTTATTTAGACTGGTTTATGGAATGAGTTTGGATGTGTTCTGTGTGATGTTTGGATGATGAAGTTTGCATTTATCTTTTACAATAAAAGATGAAATTGAGGAATTAAGTTGTGAAGACCTTTTATTTATCATCAGTACAAAAACATTGTTTAGATGCTTTTCAGACAACAATGCAGTGTAGACATGTAGACACGTTTGTTGCATCATACGTTCTGTTGCCACTGTTCCAATCACATATTTGCGAAGGTACTCTGCAGGGACCACTCAACAATGATCACAAATATGTGATCGTACGTGTCAAAGGGTTAATACTAACTAAAGATACAGTACTGTTAATGAAATAAAATAGTCTGTCTACTGTTCCTAGCTGGTAACTGTCTCATCTTCTTCTACACCTCTCTCTCTTCCTCTCCATGTTCCAGAGGACAATGTGTACGCATTTGGGCGGGGGCAGCATGGGCAGCTAGGCCATGGGACCTTCCTGTTCGAGGTACCTTTGCCAAAAGCACTGGACCACTTCCGGAATGGCAGAGTCAGTCACGTAACCTGTGGAGAGAACCACACTGCCGTGATCACAGGCAATCTTCCATACTATTCTACTAGTATACACTGTTGAATGGATGTTATTCAGAAATTTGAAGCCTGAGCATTTTTCCACTGAGGCCTCATTTCTCTCACTCCAGACAGTGGGATTCTATACACCTTTGGGGACGGTCGCCAGGGTAAACTAGGACTGGGGGAAGAGAACTTCACCAACCAGTTCAGACCAACACTGTGCCCACGCTTCCTCAAATACAGTGTCCAGTCAGTAAGTCAAGTAGTGTCTGTGTCTGTGTCTATGTTCGTGCACCTGCTAATACTGTGTATGTGTGTTCAGGTGGCATGTGGCGGCTCTCACATGCTGGTGCTGGCTATGCCCAGACTCCCAGAGGTTGAGGAAGTGGTGATAGAGGAGGATGATGTTACAGAGAGCATTCTGGAGTCTCTGGAGACCTACACCGAGCTGCTCCTGATGGACCCCTCCTTCCTGATGCCCAACTCACAGACCACACCTCCTCTCTGGACCCTGTCTGCTAGGGCCCGCCGCAGGGAGAGGGTGAGTACTGCCAAAACATCTGACAGTTCCAGAAAGGAGATCTGAAGTGTTGATTACAAAGGGTGACAAGAGTTGTGGTGTTTTGGTTGCCTTCACTAGCGACCAGTGTTGCATCACATTGCTGCACCTCAGTAATGGTCATGTGTAGTAGCCAACTTTATATGAACCAGTCTAAGTAACTACTCTTTAATACTATTATTATGGTCTGAGGGAGCAATTTAGCCCTTATGTAGCCATTATTTAGTAGATGTATCTACTTTTCTGTGTTGTGTGTTTCAGGAGAGTTCTCCAGAGCAGTTTGGCCAGATGTTCCGTAACCTTCCGCCTCTGATGTCAGGCTTCCTCAACACCTCCCTGCCCCTGTCCAGAAATATCCGCATCTCCAGAACACCATCTGAAGACCTCTGCACCTCCTCACTGTCCTCCAATCCCTCCTCAAACGACCCCCCCAGCCCCTCACTCTCCCTTAAATCCAGATCCAAAACCCCATTAACACCGTCACCCAAGTTCATATTCCCAGACCCTCCTAGCCCTTCACTCTCCTCCAAGTTCTCCCCTAAGAAGAGGCTCAGCCCATCAAAATCCCCCAAATATGCATCTAAAGAACACCTCACCCCCCCACAGTCCTTTAAATCCACACATAAACTCATCCCCACCTCCTCAGTGTCCCCTAAACCCTCCTCTGTAAAGCCCACAGATGACAACCAATCCTCCAAAATGCTGTCTGAGGGTCCCACCACACCACAGACAGGTAGCTGAATCCTACAATGCTGTCTTTCCTTTTCACCACAGTACAGTGCCTTCGGAAAGTATTCAGACCACTTGAATACTTTTGTCTTAGAATTAATTTATTTTTTATCCATTCTAGAATAAGGCTTTAACGTAATGTGTAAAAAGTGGTCTGAATAAGGCACTGTATACAGGCATAACTGCTTCCCATATTCTATGACCTATCCAGACCTGGGTTCAAATACATGGATTTCAGTATCTGGTATTTCAAATATTTTTTCTGTGTATTTGTGTATTTTCAACTACACAGCCCAAAACAATCATTCATAAAACTTAAATTAATCGCAGTCTCAAATAGCCACCTATCCCTTTTAAGGCAACTGCACACATTTCAGCAAATAACGCCTAATTCAAATAAATACAGGGCCTATGTGAATTTTTTATGAGGTAACCATGAATTACCATGACATTTACAAGGTTTAATATTTGAATTTGGTAAATAAAATAATTCAGTGATGACTTGAAAAAATTGTCAATCATCCGATTTTTATCGCCAGTAAGAAACTGCTAGCCAATGGCTACTAACAGCTGAGAGCTGCAACTAACTGGCAGGCACAAAAACCATCAACATTCTAGGGAGAACAGACCCCCAGAAATTGGCCGATCACATTCTAGTGGAGAAAGTAAAAACTGCCAAAAATGCACAGTCAAGAGGAGAATAATTATTCTGTCAATGAAAAGTTTTTATTTTTCGAATATAGGCATACTAAGACAAAACGTGGCACAACGTGTAAATGATAACACATTAGTGCAGGAAATGAAGACATTTATTAAAATGCTGGAAGTGCATGCTGGAATTCAACAATTAACAATGCAAATGAGCAAACGTTGTGTTAATTATGGAAGTAGATGCCTGGCTCAAACAGAAGCCTTTCTCTAATAAACAGCTGTTGTGATCAGTGATTCAAGCAAATAAATGTCTGAGCTATTAATTGAAGTTTTACAGACTTTTATTTGTAAAAACCAAATAGTCTGCCAAATTGTATTTAACAGTATGTTTAAATACTTATTTCAAATAGTATTTTCAAATACCTGGGTTAAAAGCATTGGAGTGTATTTGAGTCAGTGTATTTTAGTTTTCAAATACTTTCCAAGTGTATTTCCAAATGCATTATAATATTTTTAAATAAAATACCAGTCAAAAGTTTGCGCTCAACAGTGCATCCCACTTGTAAAGCCATCCGAAACGGTGAATCCCACTTGTAAAGCCATCTTTAAGACTAAACTTTGGCTAGCCTATCCTTCCTCCTAGACTTTACTTGTTGCTTTTATATATTTGATTCTTGCCTTTATTTATTTATTTATATATACATACATATACACACACACACACACACACACTACCATTTAAAACTTTGGGGTCACCTTGTTTTCCATGAAATATAGTCGAGACGTTGACAAGGTTATAAATAATGATTTTTAATTTAAATACTAATTGTGTCCTTTGCTTTCGTCAAATAATCCTCCATTTGCAGCAATTACAGCCTTGCAGATCTTTGGCATTCTAGTTGTCAATTTTTTGAGGTAATCTGAAGAGATTTCACCCCATGCTTCCTGAAGCACCTCCCACAAATTGGATTGACTTGATGGGTATTTCTTACGTACCATACGGTCAAGCTGCTCCCACAACAGCTCAATAGGGTTGCGATCCAGTGACTGTGCTGGCTACTCCATTACAGACAGAATACCAGCTGACTGCTTCTTTCCTAAATAGTTATTGCATAGTTTGGAGCTGTGCTTTGGGTCATTGTCCTGTTGTAGGAGGAAATTGGCTCCAATTAAGCTCCGTCCACAGGGTATGACTTGGTGTTGAAAAATGTAGTGATAGTCTTCCTTCTTCAAGATCCCTTTTACCCTGTACAAATCTCCCACCTTACTGCCACCAAAGTACCCCCTGCTTGACAGATGGCGTCAAGCACTCCTCAACATATTTTACTTTTTTCTGCGTCTCACAAATGTTTTTCTTTGTGATCCGACACCTCAAACTTAGATTTGTCTGTCCATAACACTTTTTTCCAATCTTTTTCTGTCCAGTGTCTGTGTTATTTTGCCCATCTGAATATTTTCTTTAAATTGGCCAGTCTGAGATAGGGCTTTTTCTTTGCAAATCGGCCTAGAAGGCCAGCATCCCGGAGTCGCCTCTTTTTACTGTTTACGTTGAGACTGGTGTTTTGCGCATACTATTTAATGAAGCTGCCAGTTAAGGACTTGTGAGGTGCCTGTTTCTCAAACTAGACAGTCTAATGTACTTGTCCTCTTGCTCAGTTGTGCACCGGGGCCTCCCACTCCTCTTTCTATTCTGGTTAGAGCCAGTTAGCGCTGTTCTGTGAAGGGAGTAGCAGACAGCATTGTACGCTATTTCTTGGCAATTTCTTGCCTGGAATAGCCTTAATTACTCAGAACAAGAATAGACTGACGAGTTTCAGAAGAAAGTCTTTGTTTCTGGCCTTTTTGAGCCTGTAATCAAACCCGCAAATGCTGATGCTCCAGATACGCAACTAGATACGCAACAGATACACAAAAAACAAGGACATTTCTTAGTGACCCCAAACCTTTTAACGGTAGTATACATATATATATAGAGTTGAAGTCAGAAGTTTACATACACTTAGGTTAGAGTCATTAAAATTAGTTTTTCAACCACTCCACAAATTTCTTGTTAACAAACTATAGTTTTGGCAAGTCGGTTAGGACATCTACTTTGTGCATGACACAAGTACTTTTTCCAACAATTGTTTACACACAGATTATTACACTTATAATTCACTGTATCACAATTTCAGTGGGTCAGAAGTTTACATACACTAAGTAGACTGTGCCTTTAAACAGCATGACAAAATTATGTCATGGCTTTAGAAGCTTCTAATGGGCTAACTGACATAATTTGAGTCAATTGGAGGTGTACCTGTGGATGTATTTCAAGGCCTACCTTCAAACTCAATGCCTCGTTGCTCGACATCATGGGAAAATCAAAAGAAATCAGCCAAGACCTCAGAAAAATATTGTAGTCCTTCACAAGTCTGGTTCATCCTTGGGAGCTATTTCCAAACGCCTGAAGGTACCACGTTCATCTGTACAAACAATATTACACAAGTATAAACACCATGGGACCACGCAGCCATCATACCGCTCAGGAAGGAGATGCATTCTGTCTCCTAGAGATGAACATACTTTGGTGTGAAAAGTGCAAATCAATCCCAGAACAACAGCAAAGGACCTTGTGAAGCTGCTGGAGGAAACAGGTACAAAAGTATCTATATCCACAGTAAAATGAGTCCTATATCGACATAACCTGAAAGGTCGCTCAGCAAGGAAGAAGCCACTGCTCCAAAACCGCCATTAAAAAGCCAGACTACAGTTTGCAACTGCACATGGGGATGTAGATTGTACTTTTTGGAGAAATGTCCTCTGGTCTGATGAAACAAAAATAGAACTGTTTGGCCATACTGACCATCGTTATGTTTGGAGGAAAAAATGGGGAGGCTTGCAAGCCGAAGAACGCCATCCCAACCGTGAAGCACGGGGTGGCAGCATCATGTTGTGAGGGTGCTTTGCTGCAGGAGGGACTGATGCACTTCACAAAATGGATGGCTTTATTAGCAAGGATAAATTACATGGAGATATTGAAGCAACATCTCAAGACATCAGTCAGGAACTTAAAGCTTGGTTGCAAATGGGTCTTCCAAATGGACAAGCATACTTCCAAAGTTGTGGTAAAATGTCTTTATGACAACAAAGTAAAGGTATTGGAGTGGCCATCACAAAGCCCTGCCCTCAATCCTATAGAATATTTGTGGGCAGAATTGAAAAAGCGTGTGCGAGCAAGGAGGCCTACAAACCTGACTCAGTTACACCAGCTCTGTCAGGAGGAATGGGCTAAAATTCACCCAACTTATTGTGTGAAGCTTGTGGAAGGCTACCCAAAATGTTTCGACCGAAGATTAACAATTTAAAGGCAATACTGCTAAATATTAATTGAGTGTATGTAAACTTCTGACCCAAATGGGAATGTGATGAAAGAAATTAAAGCTGAAATAAAAGCTGAAATAAATCATTATCTCTACTATTATTCTGACATTTCACATTCCTTAAAATAAAGTGGTGATACTAACTGACCTAAAACAGGGAATTTTACTAGGATTAAATGTCAGGAATTGTGAAAAACTGAGTTTAAATGTATTTGGCTAAGGTGTATGTAATCTTTCGACTTCAACTGTGTGTGTGTATGTATGTATATATATATACAGTGCCTTGCGAAAGTATTCGGCCCCCTTGAACTTTGCGACCTTTTGCCACATTTCAGGCTTCAAACATAAAGATATAAAACTGTATTTTTGATTTGTGAAGAATCAACAACAAGTGGGACACAATCATGAAGTGGAACGACATTTATTGGATATTTCAAACTTTTTTAACAAATCAAAAACTGAAAAATTGGGCGTGCAAAATTATTCAGCCCCCTTAAGTTAATACTTTGTAGCGCCACCTTTTGCTGCGATTACAGCTGTAAGTCGCTTGGGGTATGTCTCTATCAGTTTTGCACATCGAGAGACTGACATTTTTTCCCATTCCTCCTTGCAAAACAGCTCGAGCTCAGTCAGGTTGGATGGAGAGCATTTGTGAACAGCAGTTTTCAGTTCTTTCCACAGATTCTCGATTGGATTCAGGTCTGGACTTTGACTTGGCCATTCTAACACCTGGATATGTTTATTTTTGAACCATTCCATTGTAGATTTTGCTTTATGTATTGGATCATTGTCTTGTTGGAAGACAAATCTCCATCCCAGTCTCAGGTCTTTTGCAGACTCCATCAGGTTTTCTTCTAGAATGGTCCTGTATTTGGCTCCATCCATCTTCCCATCAATTTGAACCATCTTCCCTGTCCCTGCTGAAGAAAAGCAGGCCCAAACCATGATGCTGCCACCACCATGTTTGACAGTGGGGATGGTGTGTTCAGCTGTGTTGCTTTTACGCCAAACATAACGTTTTGCATTGTTGCCAAAAAGTTCAATTTTGGTTTCATCTGACCAGAGCACCTTCTTCCACATGTGTGGTGTGTCTCCCAGGTGGCTTGTGGCAAACTTTAAACAACACTTTTTATGGATATCTTTAAGAAATGGCTTTCTTCTTGCCACTCTTCCATAAAGGCCAGATTTGTGCAATATACGACTGAGTGTTGTCCTATGGACAGAGTCTCCCACCTCAGCTGTAGATCTCTGCAGTTCATCCAGAGTGATCATGGGCCTCTTGGCTGCATCTCTGATCAGTCTTCTCCTTGTATGAGCTGAAAGTTTAGAGGGACGGCCAGGTCTTGGTAGATTTGCAGTGGTCTGATACTCCTTCCATTTCAATATTATCGCTTGCACAGTGCTCCTTGGGATGTTTAAAGCTTGGGAAATATTTTTGCATCCAAATCCGGCTTTAAACTTCTTCGCAACAGTATCTCGGACCTGCCTGGTGTGTTCCTTGTTCTTCATGATGCTCTCTGCGCTTTTAACGGACCTCTGAGACTATCACAGTGCAGGTGCATTTATACGGAGACTTGATTACACACAGGTGGATTGTATTTATCATCATTAGTCATTTAGGTCAACATTGGATCATTCAGAGATCCTCACTGAACTTCTGGAGAGAGTTTGCTGCACTGAAAGTAAAGGGGCTGAATAATTTTGCACGACCAATTTTTCAGTTTTTGATTTGTTAAAAAAGTTTGAAATATCCAATAAATGTCGTTCCACTTCATGATTGTGTCCCACTTGTTGTTGATTCTTCACAAAAAAATACAGTTTTATATCTTTATGTTTGAAGCCTGAAATGTGGCAAAAGGTCGCAAAGTTCAAGGGGGCCAAATACTTTCGCAAGGCACTGTATATATAAGAAAACCCTTGAATGAGTAGGTGTGCCCAAATGTTTGACTGGTACTTTATATGTAAGTTTGGACACACCTACTTTGGACTGGTACATATATATTATATGTGTATGTGTATGTATGTATGTATGTATGTATGTATACAGTCCCAGTCAAAAGTTTGGACACACCTACTCATTCAAGGGTTTCTTTATTTTTACTATTTTGTACATTGTAGAATAATAGTGAAGACATCAAATGTGAAATAACACATATGGAATCATCTAGTAACCAAAAAAGTGTTAAACAAATCCAAATATGTTTTACATTTTAGATTCTTCAAAGTAGCCACTTTGCCTTGATGACAGCTTTGCACACTCTTGGCATTCTGTCAACCAGCTTCATGAGGAATGCTTTTCCACTACCTGAGCACTTGTTGGCTGATTTTCCTTCACTCTGCGGTCCAACTCATCCCAAACCATCTCAATTGGGTTGAGGTCAGGTGATTGTGGAGGCCAGGTCATCTGATGTAGCACTCCATTACTCTCCTTCTTGGTCAAAGTGCCCTAACCCAGCCTGGAGGTATGTTTTTGGGTCATTGTCCTGTTGAAAAACAAATGATAGTCCCACTAAGCGCAAACCAGATGGGATGGCGTATCGCTGCAGAATGCTGTGGTGCCATGCTGGTTAAGTGTGCCTTGAATTCTAAATTGATCACAGACAGTGTCACCAGCGAAACACCCCCACAATATCACACCTCCTCCTCCTCCATGCTGCACGGTGGGAACCACACATGCAGAGATCCTAGCGTTCACATACTCTGCGTCTCACAAAGACACGGTGGTGGGAACCAAAAATTTGGACTCATCAGACCAAAGGACAGATTTCCACCAGTCTAATGTCCATTGCTCGTGTTTCTTGGCCCAAGCAAGTCTCTTCTTATTATTGGTGTCCTTTAGTAGTGGATTCTTTGCAGCAATTTGACCACGAGGGCCGGATTCACGCAGTCTCCTCTGAACAGTTTTTGTGTAGTGTTTGTGTCTTTTACTTGAACTTTGTGAAGCATTTATTAGGGCTGCAATCTGAGATGCCGTTAACTCTAATGAACTTATCCTCTGTAGCAGAGGTAACTCTGGATCTTCCTTTCCTGTGGCGGTCCTCATGAGAGACAGTTTCATCATAGCGCTTGATGGTTTTTGCGACTGCACTTGAAGAAACTTTCAAAGTTCTTGACATTTTCCGGATTGACTGACCTTCATGTCTTAAGATTGGTGTCCCTAAACCGGAACGGTTGTTGTTAACATGCGCTAATGTGACTAGAATGACATTGTAAATAGCAGCCAACTTTCCAGGACATATACAGTAGACATGTCTTATGTGGGCAGAAAGCTTATATTCTTGTTAATCTAACTGCACTGTCCAATTTACAGTAGCTATTAGAGTGAAAAATACCATGCTATTGTTTAAGGAGAGTACTCAACAACAAAACACTTATCATGGCAACTGGTTTGATATATTCACCTCTGAAGGTAAATAATGTACTTACATTCAGTAATCTTGCTCTGATTTGTCATCCTGTCTTAATGTAATGATGGACTGTCGTTTCTCTTTGCGTATTTGAGCTGTTCTTGCCATAATATGGACTTGGTCTTTTAACAAATAGCGATATCTTCTGTATACTACCCCTACCTTGTCACAACACAACTGATTGGATCAAACACATTGAGACGGAATGAAATTCCACAAATTAACGTTTAACAAGGCACACCTGTTAATTGAAATTCATTCCAGGTGACTACCTCCTGAATGCCAAGAGTGTGCAACGCTGTCATCAAGGCAAAGGGTGGCTACTTTGAAGAATCTCAAATATATTTTGATTTGTTTAACACTTTTTTTTGTTACTACATGATTCCATCTGTGTTATTTGATAGTTTTGATGTATTCACTATTATTCTACAATGTAGAACATAGTAAAAAATAAAGAAAAACCATTGAGTAGGTGTGTCTAAACTTTTGACTGGTACTGTATATCTGAATTCTTACATTGAATGTATGTGAAAGTAATTGAGATTTTTGAAATAGTATTTTAACTCAAGTCTGGACCTATCCCAGTGCAGCCATGTTCTCAGTATCTGTATTTACAGAGAGGACCAAGGACACTGTGATAGAAGCAACTGACAGCCGGATGCTCATTGAGAATTTGGAGAAGAACATGGATGAAGAGGACAATAAAGACATGTTGCCAGACCTGGTGAGTACATTGGTTTTATTATAGAATTATTACAATTTGTAGCATGTGTTATGTGTAGGTAGGTATGCTGTCTTGCTTTCTTCTGAGGTACAGTATGTGGGCTCCATGTCTTTGGCCTGGGATCATAATGATCTCTGTTCCCATCTACGTTTGTCTGGGTTTTCTGTTCTCCTTTACTTTGGTCTGTGGCCTGGGTGCTCCAAGGCAGGAAACAGTGTTTGCAGGCAGTCTTTGAGTATTCCAGGAAAATGTGCATAGCTCAGCGCACTCGTGTGTGTGTGTGTGTGTGTGTGTGTGTGTGTGTGTGTGTGTGTGTGAGAGATAGGGGGGCATTTTCCATTTGGTGGAACACTGGGGGGGAAACCCAAAACCATTCATTTTAATTGTACTTGTTTTGGGATCTCTCCATCTGTTTCTGTATCTGTCTCACGCTCATTTGCTTTTCCAAGAAAATATGTCATAAGTCTCCTCAAGGCAGCTTCAGTGCTACAGATGGCTCCTGCCAATAAACAAATGTGTTTGAGCTTAACCCATGTCCCTGCCACCATCTCTCCCATCACCATACACACACAGAACAAGTATACACATGCACACACGCATACAGCACCTCCTTGTGTGTAGCTAATCCATAGTGTTGACTTGGCTGGGATGACGACACACTTCACGTCCATGTTTCCATGACTCCTGCTGAGGGAGACTGTGAGGGAGTCTCCTGTGTTCAGATGAGAAGCGTATTTAGCTACACATAGGCAAACACTGCCACAGAAGCTGGATGCTTTTAGTGATACAAGCACAATGTTTTTACCAACAATATCTTCATCACAGTCTTCATCAGACCATGCTTGTTGCAGCACACAATGACATCCAGCACTGTGAACAACAGATGTGGAGGAGAGAGAGCAGCTAGAGAAACACATGATATTGGGAAGACCAGGCTTTTCTTTTCGTTGTGCTTCCTCTCCCATGCATCTGAGGTCATTCTTTACACAGAGCCATTACAGTGTCTTGCGTGCTATGAGCCTGAGTGTATACTGTACAGGTTTTATCTAGTCCATGAGAGCCTCTGAGGTGTAGTATATGAGAAGTTATGAGATAGATGAGTTTGGCACACGTTGATGAAGGTGCATATGTTAATGAATTGTATGGAAAATCTTCTAATAAAGGTTGCCTTGGCAATGAGCCAAGGCAAATAGAGGGATTGAATCGCCATGCGTCTTAGTTCTTCCTACCGGCCTCTAGTTATGTGGTTTGTAGGCTCATGCTTGCCTCCAGGAAAGCTGATTACACACACTTTGTTTACATTCCTGATGGAAAGAAGATTATAGCTTTTGTGTTGTAACCCTTTATAGTGGTTTCATTGTAAGAACTTCTATGTAAGTATTGCCGTATCTCTATATAGTTCAATGAGATGTTGAGTTTGGTTGTGAGACTTGTGTCCCGTTCTCTTTGAGGCAGGCATTACCATCAGGAGGAGATTTTGGCGATGAGACTGGGACTACATCTGCAGAACAGAAGGATGTATGTTATTGTATTTACTGGAAGGGAGAGGAAATAAGGACTGCCATCTACAAGTCTTTCTCCTTTTGTCCTTTATTACACTCTACCTTTAGCTACTTTATTCTGCTTTACACTTTACTGTCTCCTCTTTATGTTTCAAATCCTTCTCTCTTTTTCTCTACTCTTTGAATATTCTCTCTTTTTGCAAAACCTTATCCTGTTTTCATCTAATTCTTCCTTTGCTCTCTTACTTTTATTTCTCTCTCTGTCTTTCTCTTTCTGTCTCCTTCACTCTTTCTCTATCGCTCCAGGGACATAAAAAGGGTCGGGCTCTGAGGAGAGCTGTTAAGGAGGCAGAAATGGAGGTTGAACAAGCCCCGGCCAACAGGAAGCCGCAGCTACTTTCTCATAAGGCCCTTCCCACCGAGCTTCTGAGAGGCTCCAGCTTGAGTTCATTAAAGGCAGAGGGCACGCCCCCAAAGAGCCCCAAATGCTTAATGAACCCTCAGACCCCAGCCAGCGGCAAGGAAAACATTGTCTTGACAGGAGAAAATTCTGGCATCAAAGTGAACACCAGTAAACTGACAGGTAGTAATCTGCAAAGCACAGGTAAAGCAGGGTCTAAACCAATTTCACCAGCAAAGAAACAAAGCAAGTTATCCGTATCGAAACCTAGCACTCCTACACACAGCCAGATCCAGATATCTGTGTCTAAACCCAGCACTCCAAAATATGGTCAAAACAAACCATCTGAATCTAAACCCAGCACTCCAAAACATGGTCAAAACAAACCATCTGAATCTAAACCCAGCACTCCAAAACATGGTCAAAACAAACCATCTGAATCTAAACCCAGCACTCCAAAACATGGTCAAAACAAACCTTCTGAATCTAAACCCAGCACTCCAAAACATGGTCAAAACAAACCTTCTGAATCTAAACCCAGCACTCCAAAACATGGTCAAAACAAACCTTCTGAATCTAAACCCAGGACTCCAAAACATGGTCAAAACAAACCATCTGAATCTAAACCCAGCACTCCAAAACATGGTCAAAACAAACCTTCTGAATCTAAACCCAGCACTCCAAAACATGGTCAAAACAAACCTTCTGAATCTAAACCCAGCACTCCAAAATATGGTCAAAGTAAGCTGTCTGAGATTAATAAAGGTACAGAGATGAAAGGTAAAGGCCCTGTAAAAGTTCAAGGTAAAGAGGCTTTCAAAGACAAGAAATCTAAAATTGCAGCGGAAGATACTAAAACAATTGAAGTTCAAAATAAACCACTTCAAGAGATCATGTCCCCTCCAGTCAAAGTTAAAGGTAAACCTGTGGAAAAGGAAACAACTCCAATTAACGCTACTGCTGAAACCATTCCTTTGAAAGTAAAGAGCATTCCCAAGAAGATTGTAGATGATAACAAACCATCTGAATGTAAAGGCACTCCAATAAAAGGAAAAAAGAAGGCAAAAGAGGTGAATGAAGAGAAGATGGAAGAGTCTATTACTTTCAACGAGTCAGGGACAACAGTGGGGAACAAAATGGCAGTTAAAGATAAAGGTAAAGAAAAAGAAAGTGCACCCACCAAAACAAAAAATGTGCCCAAACCAAAAGATGTTGAAGCGAAACTAACTGAGTTAGAGGGAGCCCCAGTGAAACTGAAAAGCAAGCCAACAGAGGTTTCCAGCCAAGCAGTCTTAGTAGAACCTACCTCAAAGGCCAAATCACCAGTCACATCACTCTCATTATCAGATGCACTACCTCAAAATGCTGGAGATAAGAAGTCAACAAAGTCACTGGTTGTCTGTCAGGTCAGGGATAGAGTGGAGGTCCCAGGGGAAGATGCCTTTGATGAATCCCAGGAGGGGAAGCCTAGCTGGGGAGGATTTCTCAGCGATGCAGCCTCTCTCCTTCCAGATGTGGGGATGGCGGGGACAGCCATGGGGGTCCTGAGTGAGGCGGTGACCAGCGTGAGGGGGATTCAGTCGGAGAGTGACACAGACACTTCTATCCCTCCTCGGCGGTCCAGCCGGGTAGAGAGGTTCACCAAACAGAGCGCCATCACCCAGCCTTCCTCCACATCACCCTCTTCTTCAACATCAGATCCAAGCACAGCTGAGCAAAGCAAGAGGACTGACGCCTGCATCGGCACCCTCAGGAATTCTGATCAGGAAGTGGGGAGCAGGATTTTTGAGAAGGATCCAGAAACCACAGAGGCTGCTAGCGAGAGGTCAGGAGGTCAGGCCAAGGTCGATTATGATGAGAACTCTAGTAGTCAAAGTTCGGGAGCTGAGGATGATGAAGATAAAGAGTCCACAAAGAGACATGGAGATGGGACAGAAATGGAGAGCACCAAACAAGAGGAAAAAGAGGATTACAGAAGTGTTAAGGGTCTGGAAGATAACAGTGAAGACGGTGATACTGTGGCCAGCAGAGAGGGAGAGGAGGGTAGAGAAGAAAAGAGTGAAGACAGCGAGGGCGCGGAAGAAGAAAAGAGTGAAGAGAGCGAGGGCGCGGAGGCAGAAGAAAAGAGTGAAGAGGATGCGGAGGCGGAAGAAGAAGAAACGAGTGATAGTGTGGGGACAGGAGGGGGGGAGGAGGAAGACGAGAGGTGTGAGAGTGAGGGGACAGGAGAGGGGGAGGAGGAAGACGAGAGGTGTGAGAGTGAGGGGACAGGAGAGTGGGAACAGGGAGAGAAGAGTGATAGTGATGTGACTATAAAGGGGGAGGAGGAAGAAGAGAAAATTGATGAGGGCACAGTACAGGGGGAGGAGAAAGAAGAGAAGAGTGATAGTGAGGGGACAAGTGATGGGGAGGAGAGCAAAGAGAGTGATTCTGAGGCAAGCCTAGAGGAGGAGGGAGACGAGACGAGTGCACAGAGTGAGGGGGAAGGAGAAGAGGGCGAAAGTGGTTCTGGGACAAGTGGAGAGGAGGAGATGAGTGAAGAAGAGTCCAGTGATGAAGAGAGTGGGGATAAAGAGGAAGAGGAGGAGAGCAATTCGAGTGAGTATGAAAATGAGGAGAGTGGTGATGAATCCAGAAGTGAGGCTGAGAGCAAGAGTGAGGTATCAGCAGAAGAGAAAGAAGATAAACAAGCAGAAAGTAAAGCCACTGAGTCAGCAGAGGAGGAAGGAGAGAACCAAGAAGAGGAAGAGAGTGGAGCAGAGGAGGAAGGAGAGAACCAAGAAGAGAAAGAGAGTGGAGCAGAGGAGGAAGGAGAGAACCAAGAAGACGAAGAGAGTGGAGCAGAGGAGGTAGGCGAGAACCAAGAAGAGGAAGAGAGTGGCGCAGAGGAGGAAGGAGAGAACCAAGAAGATGAAGAGAGTGGAGCAGAGGAGGAAGGAGAGAACCAAGAAGATGAAGAGAGTGGAGCAGAGGAGGAAGGAGAGAACCAAGAAGACGTAGGGAGTGGAGCAGAGGAGGAAGGAGAGAACCAAGAAGATGAAGAGAGTGGAGCAGAGGAGGAAGGAGAGAACCAAGAAGACGTAGGGAGTGGAGCAGAGGAGGAAGGAGAGAACCAAGAAGATGAAGAGAGTGGAGCAGAGGAGGAAGGAGAGAACCAAGAAGAGGAAGAGAGTGGAGCAGAGGAGGAAGGACAGAACCAAGAAGAGGAAGAGAGTGGAGCAGAGGAGGAAGGAGAGAACCAAGAAGAGGAAGAAAGTGGAGCAGAGGAGGAAGGAGAGGGAGAGGAGAAGGAAAGTAGTGAAAGTAAAGAAAATGAGGAGGAGGGGGAGGAGGAGGCAGGCGTAAGTGAGGAGGAGGGGGAGGAAGAAGAAGACGAGGGAAAGGATGAAGAAAGTGGAGAAGGTGAGGATGATGCAGGAGAGGGGGAAGCAGTTGAGGGTGAGGATGAAAAGGAAGGTGAAAAGGATGAGAACAACGAAGTTGAAGAGGGTGAGGAGGGACGAGAAGATGATGAGAAAGAAGCCAGGGGAGAGGAAGAGGTTGAAGGTGGAAAAGGTGAGGAGGAGGAGGAAGAAGAAGAAGAAGAAGAGGGAGACAAAGAAGCAGAAGGAGAAAAGGAAGGAGAGGAAGAGGGAGAGGAGGAGGAAGAAGAAAGACAGCAAGGAGAGGGGGAGGATGAAGGAAAGGAAGAGGGTGAAGAAGAAGAGGAAATTAAGAATAGAGAAGATCAAGGAGAAGGAAAGGATGAGGATATGAAAGAAAGAGAAGAGAATAATGAGGAGAAAGGAGAGGATGAGAGTGAAAAGGGGGATGGTGAAAAACAGGAAGAGGAGAAAGAGGAAAGAGGAGTGCATGAAGAGAGAGATGAGGAAGCAAATAAACAAAAAGAGGAAAGGGAGTGGCAAGAGGAGGAAGATGAGGAAGTGAAGGGAAAAAACGGGGAGGGGGAGGAGAAGGGGGGAGGTAAAAAAGAAGGGAAAGAAAATAAGACAAGTGATTGGGAGGTAGAACAAGAGGAGGAAGAAGAGGGCGCATGTGAACAGAAAGGGGAGATGGATGAGGAGGAAACGGGAGCGGGAGAGGAGGAAGGGGAAGGAGAAGAAGAGGAAGAGGAGAAAGATAGTAAAGGAGAGGAAGAGGAGGGAGAGGAAGAGGGAGAGGAAGAAGAAGAGGGAGAGGGGGAGGAAGAAGAAGAGAGAAAATCACAGAAAGGGATAAAGAAAGGGTCACAGAGCGTACCACCTAAAGCAGCTCCCCCCAGCAGGAAAGGGAAGGAAGAGCCCCCAATGGAGAAACCCAAACCACCGGCCCGCACCAAGCTGAGGACCACAGGGGGAAAACAGGCCAATGGAACCCAAGAATCCCAACAGTTCTGGAACAATGTCTTACCCCAGTACCTGGAGCTGAAGTGAAATATACTGGACATCAATGGTTCCCAATTTTATTTGGGTCAGAACCCATAACCTGACTGTTAATAACAGCTGGAATGGGTCTGGACCTCAGAAAACTAAGCCAGGTGCTCAATATACAGCACGACCCTACGTAAACTCCTTGAATTTAATCAATATCTGCATACAATTTACACAATATGCCCACTGTACTGTAAGGTACTGAACTGAGTGTACTCATGCACTATACTGTACTGAATTGTAATATACAGATATTTGTATTAAATAAAGAGAAATTGAGAATTTCACAGGACTGTCAGGAGCAAAGACTGTTTTTTTAGTAGATATAGTAAACATAGTTAAAGATGATTGTTCTGTCTCTATACCTAGGCGATAGGGTATCATTAACCCCTAGAGTTCAGTATACTGTAATTATAGATGAATGTACTATGACTGTCTGGAAGGGCACTTGGAGCCAGCAGAAGACATGGGATCCACTTCTAGAATCTAAAACATCCATTTCTGCAGTACATGTAGGAGAAACAAACACTTGCACAGTCACGCGCACACACATGCAGTTTTTTGTGTTTCAGCCTAGTTCAGTCTGGTTTGGTGTTATTGTTATTATAGTTCCTGAGAGGCTACTGCACAGAAGCTCTGTTTGACTCACACTACCCTCTCCTGTTTCCTGTGAAGACAAGGAGCACCTTAACACCTTCATGTGGAGACTCGCCCCTAAAGAAACCAGAGAGGAGAACTGGCAGGCAGGCAGCCAAAGGTGTGTGTGTGTGTGTGTGTGGTGGAGAGTCTTTCATCAGCTGTATACTTTCTCTCACCACTCATGTGCGAGTGTCTGTGTGAGATCTCTTTCTGTGTGTGTGGACGTGAATGGACATGTTTAACTATACTTGTGGGGACCAGAAGAATAGTAAACAAACCAAATTTGACTAACTGGGGACATTTTGTTAGTCCCCATGAGGTCAAATTCTATTTCTAGGGGGTTTAGGGTTAAGGTTAGAATTAGTGTTAGGATTAGATTTAGGGTTAGGATCTAGGGTTAGTTTGGGGGGGTTAGGAGCTAGGGTTAGGGTAAGAGTATAGGTTAGGAAAATAGGATTGTGAATGGGACTGAATTGTGTGTGTGTGTGTGTGTCCAGCAATGATGTATCACTTTGGTGTTTGAGATGCCTTTATTTGGTTGTGCTTTTAGATTTTTTTCTTGGGGAATGTATTTCCCCAGCAGCCTTGGCAAGTGGCAACTAGACCGAAATGCGTAAGCTATTGTATGAAAACAAAGTCCCTTTGTTGCAGGTTAAAATGTCTACTATAATTTGTTAGAGTTGTTTGCAGTGTTTAGTTCAGTGTTGCTGCACTTAGCTGTGACGCGCGCGCCGTGGCTCAAGCCAGATTCGATTATGATCCTGGTGGAGTATCCTCTCGTGTTTCTGGAGCAGGAGGCGGGTCTTTGGAAAGTTGGAATGCCTTGGAAGTTTTCCTGTACTTTACAAAGATGTTGAATATGGACACCTGGCTGGTAGTGTCCCTGTTCGTGTTTGTCCAGCTCTTCTTCAGTTTAGCGTATGAAGGTAAGGAATTGCAAATATTTATCCATCCCGCGGATCAGAGGGATTTAGTTAACCCACTAGTGTCCAAAATGACACCGTCCATTTAATTTACATTTCTCAAATGTAACGTTTTTAGATATTTGCATAACATAGTTAGTGGTTGTTGCAATTTGTTCTGTTATTACGTATTCATTATCGGTTAGCCTATATCCCACCGCTACTTTTTGAGAGACACATTTTATGTTTACGTGGAGGGGGGTGAGGCTAGGGTAAAAGGGGGAATGCAGTGCGCATCTGGGGGACGTCTCCCGCAGAATTCATGAGAGACACTAAAGCCAGCATTATGTACATGGTGCCTTAGCTTACCTTCGTGCTATAGCTTGTAAAAAAAATGTTTTATTAATTAAGTCCCTTGTTCAAGTTATTTTGCCATGCAAAGTAAGGGCGCTATCCCACTGGGCACAGACGTCAATTCAACGCAGCTATTCCACGTTGGTTCAACGTAATGTCGTGGAAACAACATTGATTCAACCAGTGTATCCAGTGGGTAATGAGTTTAACAGTTGTACATTCGTTTAACAAGGGAATATGTACGTTGAACGTGCCAAAATGTAACTAATCTTTACCTAGCTAATGGTCTATGATTTCAGTCAACAGAGTGGCGAATCACATCGAAGTTGTCAATAGCCTAGATAATTCCACGTCTCCAGTAAATATTTCCCGACTACAGTCCACCCCAGTGTGACCGGCATTGGAGCTCCGTGCTCTGCAATCAGAGCCCATAGCTCCGGGATGTCGGAGCCGTCACCGGCCACAAGCCACACAAGGGCTCCTGTGTTCGGACTAACTGCACATTTGCTCGGGCTGCCTCCTCCCATTTCCTAGCTTTCCTAGACCCACAGATGTGTGGAGTCAGTGTCTGTCCAGTGCTGGGTGGTTTTGTTTAATAAGATTGTAGGGTCTCTTTGGAGGGTGACAGGAGGACTGTACCAGTTGAATGGAACCGTCAACAGGCCATACCATTGATTTAAAGGTAGACAGACACCATGATGGGATAGAGAGACCATTATAGTTGTTTTATTTTTTGCTGGTCGATTGATTTGATTCCATGTGGTGTTCTCTCATCTTAGCTTGGTTACACAATAATTTCACACAAAGTCACACACACATATATGCAAGCACTTACACACACACACACTGAGAGAGAGTTTTCCAGATGGCTGGGTGCCAACAGGGCAGGGACAGTATCCTGCAGAGGAACATTCACTGAAGAGTAATGAGAAGCTGAAATAAGTTCAAGACGAGATGGGACTGTATAATAGTTTGGATGCATGGGTGTATACGTGTGCGTTTATCATGGAGTGTATGTGCATGTGTATGTCTGTATCAAGGTTAGAGATGTAATGTGTGTCAGAGAGAGAGATTGTGTGGGTGTGTGTGCTTGAGGGTGTGTGAGGGTGTTGATTTGGAGATGTATGTGTCTTGTCCAGTGGCGGCGCGGCTCACCACTTCTGTCTGAGAAACAGGCTGAAACATGTGCATACGCTACTGGAGTTAGATTTACACTGACAGGGTAAACACAGCTTGTCAAACTGATGCTTATAGCTGGAGGTCACTGGTGAGTCTGTGTGCTTGTGAGTGTGTGTGTGTGTGTGTTTATGGGGGTCTTTGTATTTATTTGCGGGTTGTTAGACTTTATGTGGCGTAATTTATGTGTGTGTGTGTGTGTGTGTGTTTTAAAGGGGGTTGAGAAGGGTGGATGGTTTGGGTTTTAAGTAGCCTTAGTAACCTTTCTTTGCTTTGGTGTTATAGAATGCATTGAGGTGTCTACTGAGAGACAGGCTGAGTGTTGTTACTTTACATGCATTGAGGTGTCTACTGAGAGACAGGCTGAGTGTTGTTACTTTACATGCATTGGGGTGTCTACTGAGAGACAGGCTGAGTGTTGATGCTACCTCCAGGGCATATGAAGATGGGTGGTAACTGGCAAGGGAAGGGTTTGATGGTTGGTTCTCTCCGGAACTCGGTATGTTTCTGTCTCGGCTGCTGTCTCAAAAAACAAGATGGTTGCCGCTGTCTCCTTTGTCCCGTCTCATTACTATTTTCTCTGTCAGCACAAGCAGACACTCACACAGACACACATACACACTCAGTGACGCCTTCTCCTTTATTGCTCGCTCAGCATGCATTTCTACTTACAGTGAAACCCAGTCATAATGACTCTATGAATCATTCATATTCTACGAATGGACTGCTGTGCTGTTGGTCTATGGTAGGTGAGTGACCTTGTATGTATAGTTAATTGTCAGAAAGCTCAAACATGCCGTCTTGCCACTGGAGTAGCAGTAATAATGGTTCTTCTCATTTTCCATGGTGAGAGAGAAAGAGAGCATGACGGTAAGCGAGTCAGGGATTGATGCGTTAAGAAAGGTGTTGTGAGCATGTGATGTTGGAGAGAACACAAGTTAAAGTGGTTGGTTGAGGAAGAGATCTATTAAAGGGAAGTTGTGCACAGAGGCAGTGCGAAAAATATGGTCAAATCACTTCACTGTCTTTAGTCTGTGTGTTTCTAATGCCCAGATTAAATAACAGATGCCTGTACTGCCTGTTCAGTTCTCCTCCTGGCATGTTTCTACATTAACCCTGTCATGGATTCCTATTACGCACAGCTCAGCTGAATAAAGCTGACTGGAACCTCAGTTTGTGTTCCCTCTGGCCCTGTTGTTCTCATTGAGCTTGGCAGGAGAGCCTCTCTCTCGCTCTCTCTGTTTTATCAACACCGTGTTCTCTCTGACGTCTTCCCACCCTCTGAGGAGTCATTTTCACTGTGAGAGAGAGGAGAAAAGAAGAGAGAGGCTGTTAGGGATTCTGTCTGATTCCAAACCTCAGTGCACTGACAGAAAGACTGTTGGGACCGGGACCATGTTTATGTGGATGAATGACAACTTATAGGTTTTCTCTTTCTTTGTTATTGAAAACTCTGGATCTGGCCTTCATTCACACACTGATGTTAAGCAAATAAGAAATAACTTTATACTGCCAAGTTGAGTGTCAACTTCTCAGCATATCGGCTTTTATTCAAGGCTGGCTCAATTTGATGATGTGGATGAGATCGTTTCAAGTTAATCATAGTGTTATTTTGTCCCTGGCTGTTCTGGAGACCGCTTTGAGTGGAAAAGGAACAGTACTGCGGTATTCTAAGATCCCTCTAAGATCCCTTAGGAAAGGAGAGAGACAAGTCTATAATAATGTGTTATGCCCTCTGCTGCAGATTGCTGGATGGGATGTGAGTGTCAGTCTAACTGGCTGCCTTTGTCTCTAAGGATGTGCATGTGGAGAAGATGGACTAGCTCTGCATCTGGGAAATATCCCCTGCTATAGGCTATGAGGCTCTCTGCTGGTATGGTGTATGTCAGTAGAGCCCCCTAGGATTCAATTTATTACAGAATAACAAAACCAAAAAATCAGAGCAGAACTTTAGTTGTTGTAGCAGGATAGTAATCTGTAGAACAGTCTCGATAGAGAGAGAAAGGAAGGCCTACGTGTGTGTGTGTGTGTGTTAGATTTACTCTGTTGTCTGTTGTCTATTATGGCTCCATAACAAAGCCCAGTAGAGATGTGTGGTAAGTTCTCCATGTGCACTCTGGTGTTGGGCCATATAGCGGTAGTACTCTGTAAGGATAGTCATATATAACCTCACTGTAGGCAGTGAATTGACTGCAAGCTTGTTATAGAACTGATCTGAAGCAGCAGCACACACCTGTGATTAGTTTCCCAGATATGTCTGTTTCCCTCTGATAGACTTCCTTGGCTGTGTGCCCGTGAGTTTTCCCCTCAGTCAGCCAAATCAGATTCAGGGTCTGTATAAGGATGTGCTCAGTAGCAGTGTGATCTGACTGCTAAAACCGCAGTGCACGTTAGGCATTTGGCTGACGTGTATGTACGCCCGCCGGGCTGGGAGCGTGTAGCTGTAGCAGGAGTGAAAGACTTCTCTGTCTGTTTTGTCCCTCATGGATCCTGAACAGAGAACACATTCACACTGGGTTGGAGTCCACAACATCCTCCTCTGGTAGCGATTGGGCCTATCTGAGCTCACTCCTCTCCCATTTACACCCCTTTCCTTCCCTCACCCATTCTCTCTCCCGCTCCCTTCACTATAATCCTCACCTTTTTCTCTCTCCCTCATGTCACTCCTTTATCTTGCATTGTGAATTGAAAGGTTATGTATCATTTTGAAGCAGAAGGCTCTAGATCATGCAGTAATTTTGCTGTGACAGCGAAGCATTGTCTGCCAGACAAGCAACGTCCCAATACTCATATCTGCTTTCCTTTTGACAACTGATATCAAATATCTTGACAGATGAAAGCAATAAGCCAGATTTCTATTGGAAGGGCCATTCTTTTTCTAGCTCTCTCACATAGAGGTCGACCGATTAATCGGAATGGCCGATTAATTAGGGCCGATTTCAAGTTTTCATAACAATCGGAAATCGTTATTTTTGGCCCCCCGATTTGGCCGAATTCTTTTTTTTTTTTGTACACCTTTTTAACTAGGAAAGTCAGTTAAGAACACATTCTTATTTTCAATGACGGCCTAGGAACGGTAGGTTAACTCCCTTGTTCAGGGGATTCAATCTTGCAACCTTACAGTTAACTAGTCCAACGCTCTAACCACCTGCTTTACATTGCACTCCACAAGGAGCCTGCCTGTTACGCGAATGCAGTAAGAAGCTAAGGTAAGTTGCTAGCTAGCATTAAACTTATCTTATAAAAAACAATCAATCAATCATAATCACTAGTTAACTACACATGGTTGATGATATTACTAGTTTATCTACCGTGTCCTGCGTTGTATATAATCGATGCGGTGCGGGAAAAGGACTGCCGTTGCTCCAACGTGTACCTAACCATAAAAATCAATGCCTTTCTTAAAAATCAATACACAGAAGTATATATTTTTAAACCTGAATATTTAGCTAAAAGAAATCCAGGTTAGCAGGCAATATTAACCAGGTGAAATTGTGGCACTTTTTTTGCGTTCATTGCACGCAGAGTCAGGGTATATGCGATAATAATAAACGTTTTGTTTTCGAAATGATAGTTTCCGGATTCGACCATATTAATGACCAAAGGCTCGTATTTCTGTGTTATTATGTTATAATTAAGTCTATGATTTGATATTTGATAGAGCAGTCTGACTGAGCAATGGTAGGCAGCAGCAGGCTCGTAAGCATTCATTCAAACAGCACTTTCGTGATTTTGCCAGCAGCTCTTAGTAATGCTTCAAGCATTGCGCTGTTTATGACTTCAAGTTTATCAACTCCCGAGATTAGGCTGGTGTAACCGATGTGAAATGGCTAGCTAGTTAGCGCGCTAATAGCGTTTCAAACGTCACTCGCTTTGAGACTTAGAGTAGTTGTTCCCCTTGTTCTGCAAGGGACACGGATTTTGTGCAGCAATGAGAAATGCTGCTTCAAATGGTGGCTGTTGTCGATGTGTTCCTGGTTCGAGCCCAGGTAGGAGCGAGGAGAGGGACGGAAACTATACTGTTACACTGGCAATACTAAAGTGCCTATAAGAACATCCAATAGTCAAAGGTATATGGAATACAAATGGTATAGAGAGAAATAGTCCTATAAATATAATATTAACTACAACCTAAAACCTCTTACCTTGGAATATTGAAGTCTCATGTTAAATCTTCTTAGGGCTGCAATCCCGTTAACGGGATCGACATGAGCCAGTGAAAGTGCAGGGCGCCAAATTCAAAACAACAGAAATCTCATAATTACAATTCCTCAAACATGCATGCATCTTATACCATTTTAAAGGTAATCTTGTTGTTAATCCCACCACAGTATCCGATTTCAAATATGCTTTACAGCAAAAGCAACACAAACGATAATGTTAGGTCACCTCATAGCCACAGAAAAACACAGCCATTTTTCCAGCAAAATATTTTCCAGCCAGTCACAAGAACCACAAATAGAGATTAATCACTTTGATCATCTTCATAAAATGACACTCATAGGACTTCATGTTACACAATACATGTATGTTTTGTTTGATAAAGTTCATATTTATCAAAATATGAGTTTACATTGGCGCGTTACATTCACTAGTTCCAAAAACATCCAGTGATTTTGCATACCCACATCATTCAACAGAAATACTCATAATAAATGTAGATGATAATACAAATTATACACATGGAATTATAGATATACCTCTCCTTAATTCAACCGCTGTGTCAGATTTCAAAAAAACTTTACGGAAAAAGAAACCCATGCAATAATCAGCGAAGGCGCTCAGAAGTAAACGTCATAATAGCCGCAATGATGGCGTCAATATAAACAAGAAATTATATGATAAATATTCCCTTACCTTTGATCTACATCAGAAAGCACTCCAGGAATCCCAGGTCCACAATAAATGTTTTTTTTGTTCGATAATGTCCTTTATTTATGTCCAAATACCTTCTTTTGTTAGCGTGTTTGGTATACATATCCAAACGCTCATTCTGGTCAGCGTTACATCGGACAAAAACTTCAAAAAGTTATATTACAGGTCGAAGAAACATTTCAAACTAAGTACAGAATCAATCTTTAGGATGTTTTTAACATATAGCTTCAATAAAGTTCCAACCGGAGCATTCCTTCATGTCTTCATGAGCAATGGAACGCAAGTGAATACCATGAGAAATAAGCGTGATCAGAAAATGGCTGACTGCCAGACATCTGATAGATTCTGCTCTCATTCACTCCCACAACACCGTAGAAGTCTCATTCAAATTTCTATTGATGGTTGACATCTAGAATAACATCTGGAACCCCTAGGCAGTGCAACATCATTCATATCTCAAGAGGATTTCATTGGGGACTCTGGTGAATACATACAAAGCTCAGATTTCTCACTTCCTGTTTTGATTTCTCCTCAGGATTTTGCTTGTCATATGAGTTCTGTTATACTCACAGACATCTTTCAAACAGTTTTAGAAACTTCAAAGTGTTTTCTATCCAATACTAATAATAATATGCATATATTAGCAACGCAGACCGTTTCCTTTGGGCAACTTATTCATCCAAGCTACTCAACACTGCCCCCCAGCCATAAGAAGTTAATGCAACCGCTGTGTCAGATTTCAAAAAAGCTTTACGGAAAGAGCAAACCATGCAAAAATCTGAGAACGGCGCTCAGAAATTATTATTTTTTATCCGCCATGTTGGAGTCAACAGAAATCAGAAATGACATTATAAATATTCCCTTACCTTTGATGATGTTCATCAGAATGCACTCCCAGAATCCTAGTTCCACAATTAATGTTTGATTTGTTCGATAATGTCCATTATTTATGTCCAAGTAGCTACTTTTGTTAGGGCGTTTAGTACTCAAATCCAAACGCTCGTGCAGGTCCAGCCAAACGGACGAAAAGTTCAAAAAGTTATATTACAGGTTGTAGAAACATTTCAATCTAAGTATAGAATCAATCATTAGGATGTTTTTATCATAAATCTTCAATAACGTTCCAACCAGAGAATTCCATTGTCTGTAGAAAAGCCATGGAACTCAGGTCGCTCTCATGTGAAATGCGCTGACCAGGACCTGGCTCTCTGCCAGACCACTGACTCAAAGAGCTCTCATTCAAGCTTCTAAAGACGGGTGACATCTAGTCATCCCTAGGAAGTGCAACATGAACCATATCCCACTGTGTATTCGATAGGGCTGTTCAAAAACTACAAACCTCAGATTTCCCACTTCCTGTTTGAATATATTCTCAGGTTTTTGCCTTCCATATGAGTTCTGTTATACTCACAGACACCATTCAAACAGTTTTAGAAACTTCAGAGTGTTTTCTATCCACATGTACTAATAATATGCATATATTTGCAACTGGGACTGAGGAGCAGGCCGTTTACTCTGGGCACCTCTGGACACCTTATTCATCCAAGCTACTCAATACTGCCCCTGCAGCCATAAGAAGTATAAAAAGGAACCACCAGCTTTCATATGTTCTCATGTTCTGAGCAAGGAACTTAAACATTAGCTTTTTTTACATGGCACATATTGCACTTTTACTTTCTTCTCCAACACTTTGTTTTTGCATTATTTCAACCAAATTGAACATTATTTATTTGAGGCTAAATTGATTTTTATTGATGTATTATATTAAGTTAAAATAAGTGTTCATTCAGTATTGTTGTAATTGTCATTATTACAAATAAATAAATAAAAAATTGTCCGATTAATCGGTATCGGCTTTTTTTGGTCATCCAAATTATCGGTATCAGCGTTTGAAAAATCATAATCGGTCGACCTCTACTCTCATAGTGACCAAGAAGGAGAGAAGGAAAGGAAACCAATATTGGAGCACTAGTCACATATCACAGTAAGTATGTTGGTGACCTCACAACAAGACCCTGAGTCACATTTCAGCAAGAACAAGCAGGAGAAAACATTTTGGTATGGAGAAAAGGTTTAGGTAGTTCCTCCTCCGTTTCAAAACGTTTCCTTCAGTTTCATACTTACTGAATGTGACCCCAGTGTGAGGTTGCCATTGCACCACTGGTTTTAGAACAAGGTTGCAGTAAAAGTGATTCATTGTGCCAAACCAGCTGGGGAGAAAGGCTCCCTTGGGGTTCTTCTTCTCTGCATGTGTTAAAGAGATTTCTGTCATTCCTCTTTGGAGGAATAGTTTAGCAACGTTTTCCAACAGTGATAATCTTGATTTAATAATGACCTCTTGCAAAACACCAGTAAAATCCAACCCAAATCTTTTGTTGAAGGATTAGGCCCACGTCATGTTTTGAAACGTTGATAAACCCTTTCAATCAAATGTATTTATAAAGCCCTTTTTACATCAGCAGATGTCACAAAGTGCTATACAGAAACCAATGCAGCCCTACTCTTATCTTGAATGCAGCCTTGCTCTCTCCCTGCCTTGGTCACTAGCTGCTTTCTTCTCCCTCTTACTTTCTCAGGGTCGGGATACTATGGCTATGGAGATGATGAAGATGCATATGCTCGTAGAAACGGAGGTGAATGCTTTGACCAAGCTCTGCTGCCACACGCACGCACGCTTTTTACACACTCTGGCACTCGCTTTCAACACGCAGGAAAGTTTAGGGTTGAAATAAGCCTTTTAAACTCAAAGCATTGACTTCACTTTTTATCAACATTGAAAACATTTATTTTATTTGAAAAGCCAATCAAAGTTAGCTGTGTGTCTTTCACTTCAATGTGATGTACATAACTGTTATTTTCTTCTCCACAAGATAGCGATATGCTTCATCCCATGTTTTACAAACTGACACAATTATGTCAAACTAACTTTCAACTTTTCTTTGAGGTCAGTTAGACATGGAATTTTACCCTCTGGGCCAAACCAAACTCCTGGACTATTTCTCTTCTGTAGAGACTCAAATATAGTATTGTGTTATTTTACTCAATGACAGTGGAGACTGGAGTTACAGCCAACACACACACACAAACTGTCCAGCTCCTGTCCAGCTGGTGTATGTTTGTGTGTGTGCGTGCGTGCGTGCGTGCGTGAGTGCGTGCGTGCGTGCGTGCGTGCTTACAAGAAAGTGTGTGTTTTGAGTCAGTGGGGAAAAGACTGCAGATTTTATTTCCCTGGAATACAAACCTGCTGGCCCCTCAAACTTGGCATTCCCAAAAGGAATCTTTAGGTAAGCTTTTGAGGGATGGATAGAGCCATCCAACTGGTCGAGGAAAGTTGGAGGCAACTTCAGTGTTCTTCTGACAAATCTTTATCCCTCATGCTGTAAATCAGCTCTAGATCATCATCCACTTCAGCCTCCATTCTGAAGGTTATATTTATTAATAGTTCTATTGATGGGGTTTAGTAGCTCTAATCAACAGTATGATTGAGTGATCCCGTTTAAATACACTGGATCAAAGTGATCAAAGACAGACACCCACACACACACACTCAAACTATTTCCTACTATTCCTACTATTTCCCTTACTCTCAATCTTTTCTTTACTCAAGCAAGTACTTCTTGTTGTCAAGTACTTCTTATTGTCAGTATGGATTATGGTAAGTGACAAAGCCATTGTATCATTCTGTCTACCTGTGATAAGATGATGGATGGGTTTACACTAGCACTCCAGATTTCATCTCTTTAGTCTGCTGTAAACACGGTGTCCTGTGGTAAATCAGTATGGATTATGTATGTTGCTATGGGAAACTCACTGCCTGACTTACACTCACAGCCTCTCTTCATTTTAGCAGTAAGGTGAGAAAACACATGGATGTCCAAAACACTGGTAAATACCCCCCGGCCCCCAATAGTTAATTTACATTGCGGCACAAACAGACAATGTCTATCTCTATCCTGTATAGGAAGATGTCTGTCCAGCATCTGAACCAGAAGGACATTTATTTCAATATTTTATGTGAATGCTATAACTCTCCCTCTTATTCCCCCCATAACCCCATTTTTAGGGACCCCTTGGTGCGCGCCCATCAAGGTGAAGCATGGCGACGTGAGTTGTCGGAGTCCTGGGGGGCAGTATTATAAGAACGTGATGGGATCGCGCTGTAAGATCCGCTGTAAGAGGGGTTACGAGATGCAGCAGGGACACCCAGAGGTGGTGTGTATGGCCAGCAAACACTGGTCAGGAAACTACGCCTGCAGGGGTGAGACCACCACACACACAAACTCGCACACCTGGCCTACTGGCGAGACCCAAAATCACTGGACACCTTTACACCAAACATACAGTACCAGTCTGTACCAGTCAAGTTTGGACACACCTACTCATTCAAGGGTTTTTCTTTTTCTTTATTTGTACATTTTTTTACATTGTAGAAATAACACACATGGAATCTTGTAGTAACCAAACAAGTGTTTTACAAATCTTTTACAAAATCTGGACCCCTACAAATAAACTGGGCTAGACAATCTGGACCCTCTCTTTCTGGACCCTCTCTTTCTGCGGCAATTGTTGCAACCCCTTTTACTAGCCTGTTCAACCTTTCTTCCCTTCTTTAAAGGGGGAGACACTCTAGACCCAAACTCTTATAGACCTATATCCATCCTGCCCTGCCTTGCTAAAGTCTTCGAAAGCCAAGTTAACAAACAGATCACCAACCGTTTTGAATCACACCGTACCTTCTCCGCTATGCAATCTGATTTTCGAGCCTCCTTCACTCATGCTGTCAAACATACCCTCGTAAAACTGACTATCCTACCAATCCTTGACTATGGCGATGTCATTTACAAAATAGCCTCCAACACTCTACTCATCAAATTAGATGTAGTCTATCACAGTGCCATCCGTTTTGTCACCAAAGCCCCATATACTACCCACCACTGCGACCTCTATGTTCTCGTTGACTGTCCCTCGCTTCATGTTTGTCGCCAAACCCACTGGCTCCTTGTCATCTATAAGTCTTTGCTATGTAAAGCCCCGTCTTATCTCAGCTCACTGTTCACCATTGCAACACCCACCTGTAGCTCGCGCTCCAGCAGGTATATTTCACTGGTCATCCCCAAAGCCAACTCCTTATTTGGCCGCCTTTCCTTCCAGTTCTCTGCTGCCAATGACTGGATCGAATTGCAAAAATCACTGAAGCTGTAGACACTCCCTCACTAACTTTAAGCATCAGCTGTCAGAGCAGCTTACCGATCACTGCACCTGCACACAGCCCATCTGTAAATAGCCCACCCAACTACCTCATCCCCATATTGTTATTTATTTTTGCTCTTTTGCACACCAGCATCTACTTGCGCATCATCATCTGCACATCTATCACTCCAGTGTTAATGCTAAATTGTAATTATTTCGCCACTATGGCCTATTTATTGCCTTACCTCCCTAATCTTACTACATTTGCACACACTGTATATATATATTTTTATTGTGTTATTGACTGTATGTTTGTTTATCCCATGTGTAACTCTATGTAGTTGTTTTTGTCGCACTGCTTTATCTTGGCCAGGTCGCAGTTGTAAATGAGAACTTGTTCTCAACTGGCCTACCTGGTTAAATAAAGGTGAAATAAAATAAAAAAATCTCAAACCATCTCAATTGGGTTGAGGTCGGGTGATTGTGGAGGCCAGGTCATCTGATGCAGCACTCCATCACTCTCCTTTTTGGTTAAATAGCCCTTCCACAGTCTGGAGGTGTGTTTTTGGGCCATTGTCCTGTTGAAAAACAAATGATAGTCCCACAAAGCGCAAACCAGATGGGATGGTGTATTGCTGCAGAGTTCTGTGGTAGCCATGCTGGTTCATTGTGCCTTGAATTCTAAATAAATCACCGACAGCGTCATCAGCAAAGCATTCCCACAACATCCCACCTCCTCCTCCATGCTTCACGGTGGGAACCACACATGCGGAGATCAAGCGTTCACCTACTCTGCATCTCACAAAGACATGGCACTCAAATTTGGATTCATCAGACCAAATGACAGATTCCTACAGGTTTAATGTCAATTGCTTGTGTTTCTTGGCCCAAGCAAGTCTCTTCTTTTTATTGCCGTCCTTTAGTAGTGGTTTCTTGCAGCAATTCAACCTTGAAGGCCTGAACAGTTGATGTTGAGATGTCTGTTACTTGAACTCTGTGAAGCATTTATTTGGGCTGCAATTTCTGAGGCTGGTAACTTTAATGAACTTATCCACTGCAGCAGAGGTAACTCTGGGTCTTCCTTTCCTGTGGCGGTTCTCATGAGAGCCAGTTTCATCATAGCGCTTTATGGTTTTAGCGACTGCATTTGAAGAAACTTTCAAAGTTCTTGATGTGTTCGGTATTGACTGACTTCATGTCTTAAGATCGGTGTCCCTAAACTGGAACGGTTGTTGTTAATATGCGCTAATGTGACTAGAATGACATTGTAAGTAACAGCCAACTTTCCAGGACATACAGTAGACATGTCTTATATGGGCAGAAAGCTTAACTTCTTGTTAATCTAACTGCACTGTCCAATTTACAGTAGCTATTACAGTGAAAAAATACCACGTTATTGTCTGAGGAGAGTGCAAAACAACAACATGCTTTTATCACGGCAACTGGTTTGATACATTCACCTTAGAAGGTAAATAATGTACTTACATTCTGTAATCTTGCTCTGATTTGTCATCCTGAGGGTCCCAGAGATAAAAGGTAGCATAGTTTTGTTTGATCAAATCCATTTTTATATTCAAATGTAAGAACTGGGTTCTACAGTTTGAACCCCTGCCGTCTCTGGCCCCACACCCACCCTGCCCGGCAATCTAGTTGCGAAAGTTGAAAAAGAGGCTGTGATCCTTGCTTATTTGAGCTGTTCTTGCCATAATTTGTATAAGACTAAGTCCATATTAACTTTTAACAAGGCACACCTGTTAATTTAAATGAATTCCAGGTGACTACCTCATGAAGCTGGTTGAGAGAATGCCAAGAGTGTGCAAAGTTGTCATCAAGGCAAAGAGTGGCTACTTTGAAGAATCTCAAGTATAAAATATATTTTTGATTTTGTTTAACACTTTTTTGGTTACTACATGATTCCATATGTGTTATTTTATAGTTACGATGTCTTCACTGTTATTCTACAATGTAGAAATGTAGTACAAATAAAGAAAAACCCGGAAAAGAGTAGGTGTGTCCAAACTTTTGACTGGTACTGTATGTAACCACTGAAGATACACACAACCAATCGTATCATTGTCAGATTCATCAGCTACCTGCTAATCATACACCCTCTTTGTGAAAATAGATTTTTGGACTTGATTTGTGTTTCCCTGTCAGAGATCCGGTGTCCTAAGCTACAGATGCCTGCTAATGGTGGCTATAAGTGTTCAGATGGATCCTACTTTAACTCCCGCTGTGAGTTCTTCTGCTCCCTTGGATACACTCTGAAGGGGTCCAAGACTGTCACCTGCCAGTACCACAAGACCTGGACCTCAGGGGAGAGTGCCTGCATAGGTGAGTCAGAGAGTGCTTGTGTGGATGTGTGTGCGTGCGTGCGTGTGTGCATTTACCGATGTACAGTATGTGTATGGCGTTTGTGTGTGTGGTGTTTGTCTGTAGCTGTCAAATCAAATCAAATTGATTTTTTCAACAGTGAAATGCTTACAAGCCCTTAACCAACAATGCAGTTTTTTTAAGTGTTTAGAAAATATTTACTAAATAAACTGAGGTAAACCATAAATAAATAAAAAGTAAAAAATAAGAAAATAGAAAAATGGCAAATAATGAAAGAGCAACAATAAAATAACTGTAACAAGGCTATATACAGGGGGTACCGGTCCATGTGTGGGGGCACTGGTTAGTCGAGGTAATTGACGTAATATGTACAGTCGTGGCCAAAAGTTTAGAGAATGACACAAATATTAATTTTCACAGTCTGCTGCCTCAGTTTGTGTGATGGCAATTTGCATATACTCCAGAATGTTATGAAGAGTGATCAGATGAATTGCAATTAATTGCAAAGTCCCTCTTTGCCATGTAAATGAACTGAATCCCCCAAAAACATTTCCACTGCATTTCAGCCCTGCCACAAAAGGACCAGCTGACATCATGTCAGTGATTCTCTCGTTAACACAGGTGTGAGTGTTGACGAGGACAAGGCTGGAGATCACTCTGTCATGCTGATTGAGTTCGAATAACAGACTGGAAGCTTCAAAAGGAGGGTGGTGCTTGGAATCATTGTTCTTCCTCTGTCAACCATGGTTACCTGCAAGGAAACACATGCCATCATCATTGCTTTGCACAAAAAGAGCTTCACAGGCAAGGATATTGCTGCCAGTAAGATTGCACCATAATCAACCATTTATCGGATCATCAACAACTTCAAGGAGAGCGATTCAATTGTTGTGAAGAAGGCTTCAGGGCCCCAAGAAAGTCCAGCAAGCACCAGGACCTTCTCCTAAAGTTGATTCAGCTGCGGGATCGGGGCACCACTAGCACAGAGCTTGTACAGGAATGGCAGCAGGCAGGTGTGAGTTCATCTGCACGCACAGTGAGGCGAAGACTTTTGGAGGATGGCCTGGTGTCAAGAAGGGCAGCAAATAAGCCACTTCTCTCCAGGAAAAACATCAGGGACAGACTGATATTCTGCAAAAGGTACAGGGATTGGACTGCTGACGACTGGGGTAAAGTCATTTTCTCTGATGGATCCCCTTTCTGATTGTTTGGGGCATCCGGAAAAAAGGTTGGAGAAGACAAGGTGAGCGCTACCATCAGTCCTGTGTCATGCCAACAGTAAAGCATCCTGAGACCATTCATGTGTCGGGTTGCTTCTCAGCCAAGGGAGCGGGCTCACTCACAATTTTGCCTAAGAACACAGCCATGAATAAAGAATGGTACCAACACATCCTCCAAGAGGAACTTCTCCCAACCATCCAGGAACAGTTTGGTGACAAACAATGCCTTTTCCAGCATGATGGACCACCTTGCCATAAGGCAAAAGTGATAACCTAAGTGGCTTGGGGAACAAAACATAGATATTTTGGGTCCATGGCCAGGAAACTCCCCAGACCGTAATCCCATTGAGAACGTGTGATCAATCCTCAAGAGGCGGGTGGACAAACAAAAACCTACAAATTCTGACAAACTCCAAGCATTGATTATGCAAGAATGGGCTGCCATCAGTCAGGATGTGGCCCAGACGTTAATTGACAGCATACCAGGGCGGATTGCAGAGGTCTTGAAAAAGAAGGGTCAACACTGCAAATATTGACTCTTTGCATCAACTTCATGTAATTGTCAATAAAAGCCTTTGACACTTATGAAATGCTTGGAATTATACGTCAGTATTCCATAGTAACATCTGACAAAAATATCTAAAGACACTGAAGCAGCAAACTTTGTGGAAATTAATATTTAGTGTCATTCTCAACTTTTGGCCACGTCTGTACATGTAGGTAGAGGTAAAGTGACCATGCATAGATAATAAACAGAGTAGCAGCAGCTTAAAAATGGGGGTTTAATGCAAATAGTCCAGGTAGCCATTTGCTTAGTTGTTCAGCAGTCTTATGGCTTGGGGGTAGAAGCTGTTAAGAAGCCTTTTGGACCTAGACTTGGTGCTCTGGTACTGCGGTAGCAGAGAGAAAGGTCTATTACTAGGGTGGCTGGAGTCTTTGGCAATTTTTAGGGCCTTCCTCTTACTGGTATATTTTTGTTTTATTTTTATTTAACCTTTACTTAACTAGGCAAGTCAGTTAAGAACAAATTCTTATTTACAATGACAGCCTAGGAACAGCGGTGTAACTGCTGTGTACATATTTTTACCTTGTTCTTATTCGATCTAGCAACCTTACGTTTACTGGCCCAATGCTCTAACCACTAAGCTTCCTGCCATCCAGTATAGAGGTCCTGGATGGTAGGAAGCTTGGACCCACTGGTGTACTGGGCCGTACGCACTACCCTCTGTAGTGCCTTGCGGTCGGAGGCCGAGCAGTTGCCATACCAGGCGGTGATGCAACCAGGATGCTCTCGATGGTGCAGCTGTATAACTTTTTGAGGATCTGAGGACCCATGACAAATATTTTCAGTCTCCTGAGAGGGAATAGGCATTTTCGTGCCCTCTTCACGACTGTCATGGTGTGCTTGGACCATGACAATTCGTTGGTGATGTGGACACCAAGGAACTTGAAGCTCCCAACCTGCTCAATGACCTTGACTAACCGGTGCCCCTGCACATTGACTCTGTACCGCTACCCCCCGTATATAGCCTCGCTATTGTTATTTTAATGCTGCTCTATAATGAATTGTTATTTTAATTTTTTACTTAAGACTTATTTTTCTTAACTGCTTTGTTGGTTAACAGCTTGTAAGTTATCATTTCACTGTAAGGTCTACTACACCTGTTGTATTCGGCGCATGTGACAAATACAATTATATTTGATTTGTAAGCAGGAATCAGGAGGATAGAGTTATGGTCAGATTTTCCAAATGGAGGGTGAGCTTTGTATGCATCTCTGTGTGGAGTAAAGGTGGTCTAGAGTTTATTCCCTCTGGTTGCACATGTAACATGCTGGAAGAAATTAGGTAAAATGGATTTAAGTTTCCCTACATTAAAGTTCCCGGCCACTGAGAGTGCCGCCTCTGGATGAGCATTTTCTTGTTTGATATGGCCTTATACGGGTCGTTGAGTGCGGTCTTAGTGCCAGCATCGATTTGTGGTGGTAAATAGACAGCTACAAAAAATATAGATAAACTCTCTTGGTAAATAGTGTTGTCTACGTGTTATCATGAGATACTCTACCTCAGGTGAGCAAAACCTTGAGACTTCATTAATATTAGATTTTGTGCACCAGCTGTTATTGACAAATAGACAGACCGCCACCACTTGTCTTACCAAAGGCAGCTGTTCTATCTTGCCGATGCATGTAAAACCCAGCCAGCTGTATGTTATTATCAATGTCGTCTTTCAGCCACGACTCGGCGAAACAGCACTCCATCACAGCAGCTTCTCTAGTCTAAAATCACCCCAATTACACAGACAGGACATAACATAACACAACATAACATGACAGAACAGAACAGGGAAAAGCACATTCTTTTTCTCTCTTCCTGTTTCTCTTCCCTCCACATCTGCTGACATTTTTAACCACTCTTTCCCCCATCTCCTCTCTCCTTCTCTGGTAGATGTGGATGCCCCAGTAATAAAGTGTCCTAACCTGAAGGACAAGATGGCAGAGCCTGGCAAGCTCACTGCCAGGGTTACCTGGGACACACCGGAGGGCAAGGACACGGCCGATGGCATCCTCACTGAGTCAGTCTGACCCCTGATCCTTAACCCCTAACTCCACTGAACCTTCATTTATAACATCTAGTGGTAGTTAGGCTTGGGCTGTATACTGTGTATTAGAGGTCGACCGATTATGATTTTTCAACACCGGTGCCGATTATTGGATGACCAAAAATGCCGATACCGATTAATCGGACGATTTTTATTTTTTTATATATTTTTTTTATATATACACTGCTCAAAAAAATTAAGGGAACACTAAAATAACACATCCTAGATCTGAATTAATGAAATATTCTTAAATACTATATTAAATACTTTTTTCTTTACATAGTTGAATGTGCTGACAATAAAATCACACAAAAATGGGCGGGCCAGTCCATAGCATCAATGCCTTCCTCTTGCAGGAACTGCTGACACACTCCAACCACATGAGGTCTAGCATTGTCTTGCATTAGGAGGAACCCAGGGCCAACCGCACCAGCATATGGTCTCACAAGGGGTCTGAGGATCTCATCTCAGTACCTAATGGCAGTCAGGCTACCTCTAGAGAGCACATGGAGGCCTGTTTGGCCCCCCAAAGAAATGCCACCCCACACCATGACTGACCCATCGCCAAACCGGTCATGCTGGAGGATGTTGCAGGCAGCAGAACGTTCTCCACAGCGTCTCCAGACTCTGTCACGTCTGTCACATGTGCTCAGTGTGAACCTGCTTTCATCTGTGAAGAGCACAGTGCGCCAGTGGCGAATTTGCCAATCTTGGTGTTCTCTGGCAAATGCCAAACGTCCTGCACGGTGTTGGGCTGTAAGCACAACCCCCACCTGTGGACGTCGGGCCCTCATACCACCCTCATGGAATCTGTTTCTGACCGTTTGAGCAGACACATGCACATTTGTGGCCTGCTGGAGGTAATTTTGCAGGGCTCTGGCAATGGTCCTCCTTGCACAAAGGCGGAGGTAGCGGTCCTGCTGCTGGGTTGTTGGCCTCCTCCACGTCTCCTGATGTACTGGCCTGTCTCCTGGTAGCGCCTCCATGCTCTGGACACTACGCTGACAGACACAGCAAACCTTCTTGCCACAGCTCGCATTGATGTGCCATCCTGTATGAGCTGCACTACCTGAGCCACTTGTGTGGGTTGTAGACTCCGTCTCATGCTACCACTAGAGTGAAAGCACCACCAGCATTCAAAAGTGCTGGTCTCCTCATTCCAGTAAGACCTGTTCCGGCTCCATGTAGGAAAATCTGACCATAACTCTATCCTCCTGATTCCACGTACCAGGCCTCCAGTATGTCTCCCCAGCCTGGTAAGCCCTGTGGCAGCTCCACGCACCAGGCTTCCAGTACGTCTCCTCATTCCAGTAAGACCTGTTCCGGCTCCACGTAGGAAGCCTCCAGTGATGATCCAGGGCCGAAGCCTCCAGTGATGATCCATGGCCCGAAGCCTCCAGTGATGATCCATGGCCCGAAGCCTCCAGTGATGATCCATGGCCCGAAGCCTCCAGTGATGATCCATGGCACGAAGCCTCCAGTGATGATCCATGGCACGAAGCCTCCAGTGATGATCCATGGCACGAAGCCTCCAGTGATGATCCATGGCACGAAGCCTCCAGTGATGATCCATGACACGAAGCCTCCAATGATGATCCACGAAGCCTCCAGCGACGGTGTCCAGTCCGGAGCCTCCAGCGACGGTGTCCAGTCCGGAGCCTCCAGCGACGGTGTCCAGTCCGGAGCCTCCAGCGACGGTGTCCAGTCCGGAGCCTCCAGCGACGGTGTCCAGTCCGGAGCCTCCAGCGAAGGTTTCCAGTCCGGAGCCTCCAGCGACGGTCCCCAGTCCGGAGCCTCCAGCGACGGTCCCCAGTCCGGAGCCTCCAGCGACGGTCCCCAATCCGCGGCCTCCAGCGACGGTCCCCAGGCCTCCGGATGGCCTCTAGCGACGGTCCCCAGTCCGGGGCCTGCGGCGAGGGTCCCCGCACCAGAGGCGCCACAAAAGTGCGTGGAGCCAGAGGTGGAGCGGGGTCTACACACCGAACCGAAGCCGCCACCGCCAAGGGGGGGGGGGGGGGGGGGTACTGTCACTCCCTGACCTTAGAGAGACGTTTTATTTCTCTACTTGGTGAGGTCAGGGTGTGATGTGGGGTGGGCATTCTATGTTTTGTATTTCTTTGTGTTTGGCCGAGTGTGGTTCCCAATCAGAGGCAGCTGTCTATCATTGTCTCTGATTGGGAATCATACTTAGGTAGACTTTTTCCCACCTATGTTGTGGGATCTTGTTTTTGTACAGCTCTTGTAGCCTACGGAACGGTACGTTCGTTTTGGTTTCACTTTGTTATTTTGGTGCTGGTTCTCATTGAAATAAATATGATGACCACAAATTACGCTGAGCCCTGGTCTCCTTCAAGCAAAGCACGTTACATGCCATGTAAAAAAGCTAACGTTTAAGTTCCTTGCTCAGACCATGAAAACATATGAAAGCTGGTGGTTCATTTTAACATGAGTCTTCAATATTCCCAGTTAAGACGTTTTAGGTTGTAGTTATTATAGGAATTATAGGATTATTTCTCTCTATACCATTTGTATTTCATATACCTTTGACTATTGGATGTTCTTATAGGCACTATAATATTGCCAGCCTATTCTCGGGAGTTGATAGGCTTGAAGTCATAAACAGCGCTATGCTTCAAGCTTTGTGAAGAGCTGCTGACAAACGCAGGAAAGTGCTGTTTGAATGAATGCTTACGAGCCTTCTGCTGCCTACCACCGCTCAGTCAGACTGCTCCATCAAATCATAGACTTAATTATAATATAATAAACACACAGAAATATGAGCCTTAGGTCATTAATATGGTCAAATCCGGAAACGATCATTTCGAAAACAAAACGTTTATCAGTGAAATACGGAACTGTTCCGTATTTTATCGAACGGGTGGCAACCCTAAGTCTAAATATTGCTGTTACATTGTACAACCTTCAATGTTATGTCATAATTATGTAAAATTCTGGCAAATTAATTACGGTCTTTGTTAGGAAGAAATGGTCTTCACACAGTTCGCAACGAGCCAGGCGGCCCAAATTGCTGCATATACCCTGACTCTGCTTACACTGAGCGCAAGAGAAGTGACTATGATTATTTTTAACTAAATATGCAGGTTTTAAAAAATATACTTGTGTATTGATTTTAAGAAAGTCATTGATGTTTATGGTTAGGTACATTGGTGCTACGATTTTGCTTTTTTCGCGAATGCACTTTTTGTTAAATCGGCACCCGTTTGGAAAAAAAGTTATTTTATTTTTATTTATTTCACCGTTATTTAACCAGGTAGGCTAGTTGAGAACAAGTTCTCATTTGCCACTGCGACCTGGCCAAGAAAAAGCATAGCAGTGTGAACAGACAACACAGAGTTACACATGGAGTAAACAATTAACAAGTCAGTAACACAGTAGAAAAAAAAGGGAAGTCTATATACATTGTGTGCAAAAGGCATGATAGCGAATAATAAGGCGAATAATTACAATTTTGCAGATTAACAACACTGGAGTGATAAATGATCAGATAGTCATGTACAGGTAGAGATATTGGTGTGCAAAAGAGCAGAAAAGTAAATAAATAAAAACAGTATGGGGATGAGGTAGGTAAAAATGGGTGGGCTGTTTACCGATAGACTATGTACTGCTGCAGCGCTCGGTTAGCTGCTCAGATAGCAGATGTTTGAAGTTGGTGAGGGAGATAAGTCTTCAACTTCAGCGATTTTTGCAATTCGTTCCAGTCACAGGCAGCAGAGAACTGGAACGAAAGGCGGCCAAATGAGGTGTTGGCTTTAGGGATGATCAGTGAGATACACCTGCTGGAGCGCGTGCTACGGATGGGTGTTGCCATCGTGACCAGTGAACTGAGATAACGCGGAGCTTTACCTAGCATGGACTTGTAGATGACCTGGAGCCAGTGGGTCTGGCGACGAATATGTAGCGAGGGCCAGCCGACTAGAGCATACAAGTCGCAGTGGTGGGTGGTATAAGGAGCTTTAGTGACAAAACGGATGGCACTGTGATAAACTGCATCCAGTTTGCTGAGTAGAGTGTTGGAAGCAATTTTGTAGATGACATCGCCGAAGTCGAGGATCGGTAGGATAGTCAGTTTTACTAGGGTAAGTTTGGCGGCGTGAGTGAAGGAGGCTTTGTTGCGGAATAGAAAGCCGACTCTTGATTTGATTTTCGATTGGAGATGTTTGATATGAGTCTGGAAGGAGAGTTTGCAGTCTAGCCAGACACCTAGGTACTTATAGATGTCCACATATTCAAGGTCGGAACCATCCAGGGTGGTGATGCTGGTCAGGCATGCGGGTGCAGGCAGCGAACGGTTGAAAAGCATACATTTGGTTTTACTAGCGTTTAAGAGCAGTTGGAGGCCACGGAAGGAGTGTTGTATGGAAGCTCGTTTGGAGGTTAGATAGCACAGTGTCCAAGGACGGGCCGGAAGTATATAGAATGGTGTCGTCTGCGTAGAGGTGGATCAGGGAATCGCCCGCAGCAAGAGCAACATCATTGATATACAGTGCCTTGCGAAAGTATTCGCCCCCTTGAACTTTGCGACCTTTTGCCACATTTCAGGCTTCAAACATAAAGATATAAAACTGTATTTTTTTGTGAAGAATCGACAAGTGGGACACAATCATGAAGTGGAACGACATTTATTGGATATTTCAAACTTTTTTAACAAATCAAAAACTGACAAATTGGGCGTGCAAAATTATTCAGCCCCCTTAAGTTAATACTTTGTAGCGCCACCTTTTGCTGCGATTACAGCTGTAAGTCGCTTGGGGTATGTCTCTATCAGTTTTGCACATCGAGAGACTGAAATTTTTTCCCATTCCTCCTTGCAAAACAGCTCAAGCTCAGTGAGGTTGGATGGAGAGCATTTGTGAACAGCAGTTTTCAGTTCTTTCCACAGATTCTCGATTGGATTCAGGTCTGGACTTTGACTTGGCCATTCTAACACCTGGATATGTTTATTTTTGAACCATTCCATTGTAGATTTTGCTTTATGTTTTGGATCATTGTCTTGTTGGAAGACAAATCTCCGTCCCAGTCTCAGGTCTTTTGCAGACTCCATCAGGTTTTCTTCCAGAATGGTCCTGTATTTGGCTCCATCCATCTTCCCATCAATTTTAACCATCTTCCCTGTCCCTGCTGAAGAAAAGCAGGCCCAAACCATGATGCTGCCACCACCATGTTTGACAGTGGGGATGGTGTGTTCAGGGTGATGAGCTGTGTTGCTTTTACGCCAAACATAACGTTTTGCATTGTTGCCAAAAAGTTCAATTTTGGTTTCATCTGACCAGAGCACCTTCTTCCACATGTTTGGTGTGTCTCCCAGGTGGCTTGTGGCAAACTTTAAACGACACTTTTTATGGATATCTTTAAGAAATGGCTTTCTTCTTGCCACTCTTCCATAAAGGCCAGATTTGTGCAATATACGACTGATTGTTGTCCTATGGACAGAGTCTCCCACCTCAGCTGTAGATCTCTGCAGTTCATCCAGAGTGATCATGGGCCTCTTGGCTGCATCTCTGATCAGTCTTCTCCTTGTATGAGCTGAAAGTTTAGAGGGACGGCCAGGTCTTGGTAGATTTGCAGTGGTCTGATACTCCTTCCATTTCAATATTATCGCTTGCACAGTGCTCCTTGGGATGTTTAAAGCTTGGGAAATCTTTAAACATCTTCACAACAGTATCTCGGACCTGCCTGGTGTGTTCCTTGTTCTTCATGATGCTCTCTGCGCTTTTAACGGACCTCTGAGACTATCACAGTGCAGGTGCATTTATACGGAGACTTGATTACACACAGGTGGATTGTATTTATCATCATTAGTCATTTAGGTCAACATTGGATCATTCAGAGATCCTCACTGAACTTCTGGAGAGAGTTTGCTGCACTGAAAGTAAAGGGGCTGAATAATTTTGCACGACCAATTTTTCAGTTTTTGATTTGTTAAAAAAGTTTGAAATATCCAATAAATGTTGTTCCACTTCATGATTGTGTCCCACTTGTTGTTGATTCTTCACAAAAAAAATACAGTTTTATATCTTTATGTTTGAAGCCTGAAATGTGGCAAAAGGTCGCAAAGTTCAAGGGGGTCGAATACTTTCGCAAGGCACTGTATACAGAGAAAAGAGTCGGCCCGAGGATTGAACCCTGTGGCACCCCCATAGAGACTGCCAGAGGACCGGACAGCATGTCCTCCGATTTGACACACTGAACTCTGTCTGCAAAGTAATTGGTGAACCAGGCAAGGCAGTCATCCGAAAAACCGAGGCTACTGAGTCTGCCGATAAGAATATGGTGATTTACAGAGTCGAAAGCCTTGGCAAGGTCGATGAAGATGGCTGCACAGTACTGTCTTTTATCGATGGCGGTTATGATATCGTTTAGTACCTTGAGCGTGGCTGAGGTGCACCCGTGACCGGCACAGCGGAGAAGGTACGGAAGGTACGGTGTTGACTTGGCTTTCGAAGACCTTAGATAGGCAGCGCAGGATGGATATAGGTCTGTAACAGTTTGGGTCCAGGGTGTCTCCCCCTTTGAAGAGGGGAATGACTGCGGCAGCTTTCCAATCCTTGGGAATCTCAGACGATATGAAAGAGAGGTTGAACAGGCTTGTAATAGGGGTTGCGACAATGGCGGCGGATAGTTTCAGAAATAGAGGGTCCAGATTGTCAAGCCCAGCTGATTTGTATGGGTCCAGGTTTTGCAGCTCTTTCAGAACATCTGGATTTGGGTAAAGGAGAACCTGGAGAGGCTTGAGCGAGTAGCTGCGGGGGGGGGGGCTGAGCTGTTGGCCGAGGTTGGAGTAGCCAGGCGGAAGGCATGGCCAGCCGTTGAGAAATGCTTGTTGAAGTTTTCGATAATCATGGATTTATCGGTGGTGACCGTGTTACCTAGCCTCAGTGCAGTGGGCAGCTGGGAGGAGGTGCTCTTGTTCTCCATGGACTTCACAGTGTCCCAAAAGAGTTGGAGCTACAGGATGCAAACTTCTGCCTGAAGAAGCTGGCCTTAGCTTTCCTGACTGACTGCGTGTATTGGTTCCTGACTTCCCTGAACAGTTGCATATCGCGGGGACTATTCGATGCTATTGCAGTCCGCCACAGGATGTTTTTGTGCTGGTCGAGGGCAGTCAGGTCTGGAGTGAAGCAAGGGCTATATCTGTTCTTAGTTCTGCATTTTTTGAACGGAGCATGCTTATCTAAAATGGTGAGGAAGTTACTTTTAAAGAATGACCAGGCATCCTCAACTGACGGGATGAGGTCAATGTCCTTCCAGGATACCCGGGCCAGGTCGATTAGAAAGGCCTGCTCACAGAAGTGTTTTAGGGAGCGTTTGACAGTGATGAGGGGTGGTCATTTGACTGCGGCTCCGTAGCGGATACAGGCAATGAGGCAGTGATCGCTGAGATCCTGGTTGAAGACAGCGGAGGTGTATTTGGAGGGCCAGTTGGTCAGGATGACATCTATGAGGGTGCCCTTGTTTACAGATTTAGGGTTGTACCTGGTGGGTTCCTTGATGATTTGTGTGAGATTGAGGGCATCTAGCTTAGATTGTAGGACTGCTGGGGTGTTAAGCATATCCCAGTTTAGGTCACCTATAACAGAACAAACTCTGAAGCTAGATGGGGGGCGATCAATTCACAAATGGTGTCCAGGGCACAGCTGGGAGCTGAGGGGGGTCGGTAGCAGGCGGCAACAGTGAGAGACTTATTTCTGGAGAGAGTAATTTTCAAAATTAGTAGTTCGAACTGTTTGGGTATGGACCTGGAAAGTATGACATTACTTTGCAGGCTATCTCTGCAGTAGACTGCAACTCCTCCCCCTTTGGCAGTTCTATCTTGACAGAAAATGTTATAGTTGGGTATGGAAATCTCAGAATTTTTGGTGGCCTTCCTGAGCCAGGATTCAGACACGGCAAGGACATCAGGGTTAGCAGAGTGTGCTAAAGCAGTGAGTAAAACAAACTTAGGGAGGAGGCTTCTGATGTTGACATGCATGAAACCAAGGCTTTTTCGATCACAGAAGTCAACAAATGAGGGTGCCTGGGGACATGCAGGGCCTGGGTTTACCTCCACATCACCCGCGGAACAGAGGAGGAGTAGAATGAGGGTGCGGCTAAAGGCTATCAAAACTGGTCGCTTAGAGCGTTGGGGACAAGGAATAAAAGGAGCAGATTTCTGGGCATGGTAGAATATATTCAGGGCATAATGCGCAGACAGGGGTATGGTGGGGTGCGGGTACAGCGGAGGTAAGCCCAGGCACTGGGTGATGATGAGAGAGGTTGTATCACTGGACATGCTGGTTGTAATGGGTGAGGTCACCGCATGTGTGGGAGGTGGGACAAAGGAGGTATCAGGGGTATGAAGAGTGGAACTAGGGGCTCCATTGTAAACTAAAACAATGATAACTAACCTGAACAACAGTACACAAGGCATATTGACATTTGAGAGAGACATACAGCGAGGCATACAGTAATCACAGGTGTTGAATTGGGAGAGCTAGCTAAAACAGTAGCTAAAACAGTAGGTGAGACAACAACAGCTAATCAGCTAGCACAACAACTGCAGGTAAAATGGCGTTGACTGGGCAGGGAGGGTCGGATTAACTACACACAGAGCCTGAGTGCGGCTGGGGCCGACAGATAAAACATAAACAAGCAGAATGGAGTACCGTGATTAATGGACAGTCCAGCATGCATCAGCTATGTAGCCAAGTGATCAGTGTCCAGGGGGCAGCGGTGGATGGGGCAGGGAAGCTGGACTGGCAAGTATTATCCAGGTTAAAAAACTGGCTGGCTGTGCAGAAGGTAAAAGGTAAAAGCCGCTAGCAGTGACTAACAATGACTGAATAATGATTGATTATATGCAACGCAGGACAAGCTAGTTAAACTAGTAATATCATCAACCATGTGTAATTAACTTGTGATTATGTTAAGATTGATTGTTTTTTATAAGATAAGTTTAATGCTAGTGTAGCGTGGTTCGTTCTGCGTTGTGTACTTTTAATTAGGACACTGCCACAACTGGAGGTCTGCTGGTTGGATTATTTTTATTTGCCCTGCACACGAAGAGACAACACACAATATTTTAGCCCTTGGCGCAGTCATAGCTCTCAGGCACCTGCGCGAGCTCATAGAAACTCACTCAAACACCGTCCCAAGTACTCACAAGTTACAATAGGTACCCTAGTTAGCGAGCTCGGTGAAACTTTAATAAATCTTTATATTGTCCACATTGTGTAACATTACCACGGTTTATATTGAACAATTTCCGAGCCACGGACAACATACTTTGCTTGCCGAATGTCAGGCAAAAGAGAACAATAAGGGGGTATGGAAATACAGATAACCCTCGATGGGCCAAACCAAAATATACAAAACTTTTACAATCACGTGTATGTACAATATAGATATGAAAAAACGTTTGTACACCAACAACTAACATTAGCTATGCAGCTGTAATTAAGTTTCAAAAACACACTGAATTATTATTATTATCCCCTCTTGACCTGGCCTATTTTGAATTGGTCCTTGTGTGCAACTTGGTGCATAATCTAGGGGAACAACATGACACCGCTACACTAGCTAGAAACTTACCTTGGCTCCTTGCTGCACTTGCGTAACAGGTGACCAGCCTGCCATACAGTCTCCTCGTGGATTGCAATGTAATCGGCCATAAACGGCGTACCAAAATGCAGATTACCGATTTGTTATGAAAACGTGAAATTGGCCCAAATTAATCAGCCATGCAGATTAATCGGTCGACCTCTACCATGTATATACCGTATACCGGGATATTTGGAAATGGCCGCAGGATGTTTTTTCAATATCGTTTAAACTATTTATTTGAAGTTTTTGTATACATTTGAATATTTGTAGTTACTTTTTAAGTAAATACCTGCAGTCAGCTAGTGCAATATGATAGGCAATAAAGAAGATTGCGTTCTTTATTTTACCTGTCACATATTTTTTCTTACCGGTAGTCCTCCTTCACGTGGTGTTTGTTTACAAGCACACAACAACAAGAGACTTGTGAGTCACTCACTGTTGTGCAGCACACATCTAGTTACAGTATGGAATTCACAACTAAATGTTTGCCAGCTAGATATTTTATAGCTATTAATTTAACTGTCTAAAATGTGCTAAATGTTCTGCAGTTGTGTATTTGGTTTGCTAATTTAGTAGCTAGTTCGCTATCTAGTAAAGTGGTTAGCTTGGCTTAGTAACAGTAGAGAATCGCCTCCTGGATCAAGAGCCTTGCTGTCTAGTATTTGTTTTGTGCCTGCAGCAAACTGTTAAGTAGCTTTTTGAGTTACTTGTATAGCTTTATGAGCTGGGACGTTTATCCTGGAAATAATTTAGATCAGAGGCTGTATAAAATATTTGCAAAGAACTTGTTAGCATTTAGTTTGCATTCTCTATGAGATTTTACATGTACTTGTTAGCATTGCTAACCTTAGGATTACAGAGGCTGTGGAATTAGAAAACAGCTCCCCTTGTGTTCAGTGCCGGCATTACCGAATATCACGGTATAGCACAAGGTTGGTATGAAGGTATTACCATCTGGATACCGCCCAAGTCTAGTGGCAGTAGCAGTAATAGTAGTAGTCATGGTAGCAGTAGTAGTACGGTAAGTCTTTAGTTAAGCTTCAGTACTATTGACACAGTGTAGTATTTGACTGAGGCTGTGTTTACAGTGTGATCCTGAAAGGGAAGCCTCCTGGACACTTCCCAGAGGGGCTTCATAAGATGTCCTACACCGTCTATGACCGCGCCGGGAACAAAGGCAGTTGCCGCTTCTCTGTCAGAGTACGAGGTGATCCCCCAACATTTTTACAGTGTTTCTAGTCAGACAGCAATGTTCTGACAACATTTGAAGGAACAAACACAGAACACTTACACATTTATGCCTGTTAGGCTGCTTTTACACAATCAGACAATTTTTATATTCCACTAATTGGTCTTTTGACCTATCACGTCAGATCTTTTCACATCAGATCTTTTTCAGAGCTGAAATGATTGGTCAAAATACAAAATTAGCAAAAAAAGTATCAGAATTGGGATGCATGAACACAGCCTTAGAGTGTGTGTCTGAATCTATTTTGTGCCACCAGTGCGTCGCTGCAGCCCCATCACCCCTCCAGAAAACGGCTATATGAAGTGTGACAGTGATGGAGATAACTACGGAGCCACCTGTGATTTCAAATGTACAGGAGGGTATGAACTCCAGGGCAGTGCTGCCAGGGTGTGCCAGTATGGACTCACCTGGTCAGGCACGGAAACCAACTGTGCAGGTACATATCTGTGCACACACACACACACACACACACACACACACACACACACACACACACGTATGTATACACACACACATACACACATATTGTTCACATCACATAAGCACACCTCACAGACACACATACAGTACTTTACACTTCACATAAACCAATAGGGCTGGGATTTGCTAAGGACCTCCCGATACAATATCATCACGATACTTGTGTCGATACGAAATGTATTGCGATTATCACGAATCTATATGTATTGCGATTCAATACTGTGTTTATATTGTGATTCGATGTTCCAAACATATTGCTCACCATCTGTCTGCTGCAGAGGGACAAGAGAGAGCCATGAGAAACTGAGTTTTGATCAGACATGGAAATAAAAGTTCTGAAAAACAAATTGACTCCCTATTTAAAAAGAAGAATGAGAACATGCAGGCACATCAAACCAGCACAATAATGATATTGTGATATTTTCAAAATGATACGATATATCGTCAAAAATAATATCCCGATATGTAACTATTGATTTTTTCCCCCATCACTATAAACCACACACACATACAGTTGAAGTCGGAAGTTTACATACACCTTAGTCAAATACATTTAAACTCAGTTTTTCACAATTCCTGACATTTAATCCTAGTAAAAAGTCCCTGTCTTAGTTCAGTTAGGATCAATACTTTATCTTAAGAATGTGAAATGTCAGAATAATAGTAGAGAGAATGATTTATTTCAGCTTTCATTTATTTCATCACATTCCCAGTGGGTCAGAAGTTTACATACACTCAGTTAGTATTTGGTATCATTGCCTTTAAATTGTTTAACTTGGGTCAAATGTTTCAGGTAGCCTTCCACAAGCTTCCCACAATAAGTCAGGTGAATTTTGGCCCATTCCTCCTGACAGAGCTGGTATAACTGAATCAGGTTTGTAGGCCTCGTTGCTCGTACATGCTTTTTCAGTTCTGTCTACAAATGTTCAATAGGATTGAGGTCAGGGCCTTGTGATGGCCACTCCAATACCTTGACTTGGTTGTCCTTAAGCCATTTTGCCACAACTTTGGAAGTATGCTTGTGGTCATTGTCCATTTGGAAGACCCATTTGCGACCAAGCTTTAACTTCCTGACTGATGCCTTGAGATGTTGCTTCAATATATCCAAATAATTTTCCCATCCTCATGATGCCATCTATTTTGTGAAGTGCAACAGTCCTTCCTGCAGCACAGCACCCCCACAACATGATGCTGCCACCTCCGTGCTTCACTGTTGGGATGGTGTTCTTCGGCTTGCAAGCCTCCCCCTTTTTTTTCTCCAAACATAACTAATGGTCATTATGGCCAAACAGTTCTATTTTTGTTTCATCAGACCAGAGGACATTTGTCCAAAAAGTACGATCTTTGTCCCCATGTGCAGTTGCAAACCGTAGTCTGGCTTTTTTTTATTGCAGTTTCGGAGCAGTGGCTTCTTCCTTGCTGATCGGCCTTTCAGGTTATGTCGATATAGGGCTCGTTTTACTGTGGATATAGATACTTTTGTACCTGCTTCCTCCAGCATCTTCACAAGGTCCTTTGCAGTTGTTCTGGGATTGATTTGCACTTTTCGCACGCCAAAGTACGTTCATCTCTAGGAGACAGAACGTGTCTCCTTCCTGAGCGGTATGATGGCTGCGTGGTCCCATGATGTTTATACTTGCGTACTATTGTTTGTACAGATGAACGTGGTACCTTCAGGCATTTGGAAATTGCTCCCAAGGATGAACCAGAATTGTGGAGGTCTTGGCTGATTTCTTTATATTTTACTATGATGTTATGCAAAGAGGCACTGAGTTTGAAGGTAGACCTTGAAATACATCCACAGGTACACCTCCAATTGACTCAAATTATGTAAATTAGCCTAATAGAAGCTTCTAAAGCCATGACATATTTTTCTGGAATTTTCCAAGCTGTTTAAAGGCAAAGTCAACTTAGTGTATGTAAACTTCTGACCCACTGGAATTGTGATACAGTGAATTATAAGTGAAATAATCTGTCTGTAAACAATTGTTGGAAAAATGACTTGTGTCATGCACAAAGTAGATGTCCTAACTGACTTGCCAAAACTATAGTTTGTTAACAAGACATTTGTGGAGTGGTTGAAAAACTAGTTTTATTGACTCCAACCTAAGTGTATGTAAACGTTTGACTTCAACTGTACATTACACATCCACCATGCTGTGTGTTTAGCAGCATTGAAGTTGTGATCAGGGGTGCTGAGGGGTTCGCTGGAGGTGAAAACGGGGATGTCTCCCTCGGCCAGGATGGGCTGTCGATCGATCACAGAGATCCAGCAGATCAATACCGCCTGCTCAGACATCGACCAGCACTGTCTGTGACACATACTTAAGTGGATTATTGTCTAATAGAAGAGACAGTATTATACTGCTATCATATTTTAAAATACAGTGACACTCCATATAGCACTTCTGATATATGCTGTGGAAGGAACAAGTCATAGCAAACTTTATAACAACAAGACCAGTAAAGACAAGTAAAACAGAGCAATGAAATTAACATTTTGAGTTTTTTTGGGCAATTGCAAATCAAGTTACATTATTTGCTTTCATAGAATGTGATGATGTGATATGTTGCAATGATGTAGTGTTTTATTATGTCATAACATGTTATGTCACAGCTATGAACATCAACGTGGGGGTGCGTACAGCCTCAGGTCTGCTGGACCAGTTCTATGAGAAACGACGCCTCCTCATCATTTCTGCTCCCACAGCTGCCAATCATTACTACAGGTTCCAAATGACTAATCTACAGGTGAGGGAGTAGGAGGGAAGGATGGAGGGAGGGAGAGGGAGGGGAGAAAGGCAGAGCGTGAGGAAAGAGAGAGACCGAGTGGGGGAGTAGGTCAAATTGTCTGTGGTTCTGCTGATGGGGTGTGTAGTTCCTCAGTTTCTGGTAAACAGAGAAAATGTCACCGCGCAGCATAAACAATGCCGGTGTGCTCTGTAAATTCAGGCTATTCTGAGTTTGGATGATTTTCTGCCTGTCAAAAGATATTAAAAGGGAGCAGCCTTTAAAAAGCCTGACCTTTAAAGTGTCAGGAAAGAGGTGACTCTTGTCATACGCGGTGAGTCATTACAACCTCACCTTTAAAGGTCCAATGCAGCCAATTTCATCTCGTTATCAAATCCTTTATGGGAAACAATTAAGTACCTTACTGTGATTGTTTTCAATTAAAATGGTCTAAAAGAGCAAAGAGCAATTTCTAAAGCAAGAATAGTACTAGGACTGTCTGGGAGTGGTCTGAGTGGGGAAGGTAAAACTAGCTGTTAGCGAGAGGTTTGTAACTCTCTCTCTTATTGGTCTATTAACTAATTTACCGCCTGGTGATGTCACCAAAACTCAATCTCACTCAAGTAGGCTGAAATTTCAGGCAGTCTTTTCAAACACCTCTTACACTACAAGGGCATTTTCACAATTTCACAGTATTATTCCAACTTCATAGTGTGGAAATATATATAAAAAACAGGATGTTTTTTCATGTTTTTTACTGCACTGGGCCTTTAACAGGCCAGGTGATGGATTCTGTGAACTTTGTTGACATTACTTGAATTTGTATGTGAGTGCATTTTCATGTTCTGTGCTTGTGTGTACAATGCTATTTGTGTGTTTTTTGGTGTGGTTATAATGTAAATGTGTGTGTATTCCAGCATGCCCAGTGTGGTCTGGATCTCAGGCATGTGACGGTGATTGAGCTGGTCGGGATTTACCCAGCACAGATTGGCCGTATCAGCCACAGACTCATCCCCCCAGGGCTGGCTCTACAACTCCGGTACACACACACATACACACACCGTCATCATCATTCATGACAAACCTATAACTCATTCTTCAGACCTACCATTGTGTGTTCAGCCTTGACCTGATGGAAGTGTTGATGTATGTTGCCTAGGTTACTGCTCCAGATCTCCCATAATAACTTCAACATGGTGATGATTGACAAGCAGGGGATGGACAAGGAGCGCTACACATACCCCATCACCTCAGCCCAGATCTTCACCACCATTGACACCTGGCAGGGACGCATGGATGAGATGGTGCTGCAGCAGGAGGCAGGCCACACCTGCCAGTAGTACAACGCCTCAACGACACCCCTCACTAACACTCCCACCCCAACACCATCTCCCCAAAAAAGCCCACCATTCCCAATTGTACTCCTCAACGCACCCTATTTCCTTCACCCTATGGACAGTCCTTCTCATCCCCACAATATCCCTCCAAGTCAATAATTAAACCCTACCGTTGCTTAATATTACTTCCTGAACCCGACTCCCATCCTCCAGTTCCCCATAGCAGACCACAGCTAGTTAACGTATCCATCAATAAGTCATTGAACCCTGTATTTCCCACCAATGTGATGTCTTTCAGTTGAAGTGCCATTCTAATTGTAAGGAGACAGGGGGTTCAATAGTCACTACTAAGTAGGAATCATTAGTATCGGAATGTCTGATTGGAGTTTGGAGCTGTGGAGCATTGGGACCAGGCTAATTAGAATGGAAATATAACTCACTTTCATCACTGCATCCTACAGCAGTTAGAGGTCCTGGGCAGAGTGGGTCATCACAATCATATTGATTCTTGTACTCGTCAGTCTTGTTTTTTGTTTGTTTTTTAAAGCTTGGACACATTTTACTATTATTATGATGTTTTGTATAATAACTATTTTCTTTTTTTTTAAGATATGAAACTGGAAAAATCCTTTAGCTGTTTTATATTTATGTTTCTCAATTCTGGTAGCAGTGTTTTAATTAGGACATTAATAATAAGCACTCGGGAATGTGTGTGTGTGTGTGATGTGACAGCCAGTGATGCTGGTCCATCAGTACACTGCTGTTCGTTCCCTTTGATTTCACACAACCATGATTAAATAGCCCTCTTAAAAAGAGTGACCTCGTCCTTCTGTTGTTACAGTTAGAACCAGAACTATGTTTTAGGACAGTCTAGTTTGTCTTTTGTAACGACATAAATCATTTTATACTTTTACGCTCAGGAGAGATGGCTGCTGTGTGAATGCCAACACACACACGTGCACACACACACACACACTGACCCGGTCAGACACGCTCAGAAAGTCTGTTCTAAACATAGAGATCTGATCTGTGGTCTGATATGTGTGGTTTATTACTTCAAAATATTCTGATAACACATTGCAATCAAAAGAAGAGATGAATTCAGTCACATTCTAAAGTCAAATCAATCTAGTTTTGAAATGAGAGGACATTAAAACAGAGACCGTAACATGCTGTTAGACACGTCTTGTGTTTCTTCAGTAGCAGCAGGGTATTGCGCACAACTCATCTATACAGTAAATGCCATTTTAATAGTATCATTATTATTATGCACTTTTCAATGGTTGTTGAGCATAACAGAAACTTAGACAATGGCGAATGTGCAGACTTGTCATTCGCCAGAAAGAATGGCACCACACTAGGATATGACTGTATACAGAGACATAGTCTGCGGTCAAATGGTACCCCATTCCATTTCCATTTATTTTCATTTAGCAGACGCTCTTATCCAGAGTAACTTACAGGAGCAATTAGGGTTAAGTGCCTTGCTCAAGAAGGGGACATCGACAGATTTTTCACCTCAGCGATTCGAACCAGCGACCTTTGATTACTGGCCCATTCTCTTTATAGTGCTCTACAAGTGCACTTTAAAGGGAAAAGGTTACCATTTGGGACGCATGCCAAGACACCGGAACCCTTTACGGGGGGATGCTAGAAGTGTTATTAGTCATCCAGGGAGGTTACAAGGACCGAGGGGTCACAGTGGCCTGAGTTACAGGGACAGACACTCTGACGGATGTGCTTTATTCAATGAGTCACAGACAGAGGGTGGACTGGACACTGACTCATCGTGGAACATGCAATCCTCCTCCCATCTCCTCAAGGCTCCTGGGGCAAAACGTTTCCAGTGTTGCAGATAGAACTGCCCTGACTCTCTATTCCACGTTTGACACAATACATTTTGATCAGCAATTTGGTGCTGATAGATCTCTGGTTAGATTTCCGCCTTTATCTGTTTCCACACAAAGTTAGGTCCAAAAACATCTGTTGATGAAGTGAGTATTGTTTGTGCTGTTCTACTCTTAAAATGTGCTTTATCAAGACAACAGTAAAACTATTGGTGTGTTCAAGATCAGTTACAATGCAAATGTGCAACAATTTGAAACAGGTGATTATCAGTTCAGAATGTTGCATAATACAATTATTGCATGAAACATCTCAGTCTTGAACATACCCTAATTGTCATTGTACAGTATTCTATTGGAATGTTTAAATCTCCTCAGCAATGCAACACACCCAAAGTGCCTTTGGAGTAGTTACCTTATGAGAGTAGGTAGAGGCTGTCCTGAACCACTGATGCAGGGTCAGATATGTTAACTTCCCACTAATGGTTATAGTTAGGAGCAGGTCAAGACAATCTGATCCTACATCTGGGAATAAGGACAACTTCTAACTCGTGGTCTCATCACAGGGAGAGGAGAGTGTTGTAAATAAACTACAGAGACAAGGACAGGTTCCCCCACACACCCATAATGTATGTGCATAGTGGAAACCAGGAGTCAGATCAGATCATACAATGGCACGTGCTTGTTCATTATGTTACATATATGTCAATGTACAGCGGTATTAGTAGTAGTTGTAGCAGTGCTTGGTCTTGGCTGGATGCTTTGGAGGGCAGGGTGTGTGTTGTGTAAGGCATGACTGGTTGTCCACTTAACCAGGTAGAGGGCCACGAACCCCAGTGCAGGATCAGGGTGGCTCAGTGGTTAGGGTTCAAAGTTCAGGAAGTGGGGTGATGTCATCAGCTCTTTATTGCGGGGATAGAGCAAGGCCATGGAGCACTCTCAACCTCTGTCCCTCTCTTTCTTTTGTTCATTTTATTTCCCTCTTTCTTAACTTCCACTTTTTCTCCCCTCTCTGATACCTTTCTCTGTTTCCCCTCTGTCTTTCCAACTGCCTCTCTCCTTTTTCTCCCTCCCGCCATGTCATGTGTTGTGCTTGCACATGCTGGACCTCAGCATCAGTGTACACTCCTGGGGGACCTCTGGGTTGTCAATCATGCGTTGCCATAGCCGCTGTTCCTCTCCGTATGAGTCCATCCAGTCCACCTGGTTCCCATAGCTCTGGTCTGGAGGGAGACAATAGGTCATCACTATCTGTTCCATACACTCCATATCCCTACAGCATTATGCTGACTGAATATGCTACAAATCACCCTAAACCTCTGAGAGGAGAAAGAGAAAATAATTGAAAAGACAGACAGACCTGTCCCTCCGTTGAGTCGGACTCCCCCCAGGAAGACGTTGCTGGCCAGAGCCTCCTTGTCCCAGACGGTGAGCTCCAGACACACGTTGTTCAGGTCTCCGGCCTGCAGGCCACAGTAGGTAAAGGTGTGGTTCCACTGGGGGTTGACCGTGCGACGCAACACTGCCGTCTTGTGCTTGGTGGACTTACTGTTGTCAGGGAGCAGGTACCTGAACAGATGGGGAGACAGGAAACAAGAAATACAAAACTGTCAGAGGAATATTTAACTAGGCAAGTCAGATAAGAACAAATTCTTATTTACAATGACGGCCTACCCCGGCCAAACCTGGACGACGCTGGGCAATTGTGTGGCGCCCTATGGGACTCCCAATCACAGCTGGTTGCGATACAGCCTGGAATTTAACCAGGGTCTGTAGTGACACCTCTAGTGCTGAGATGCAGTGCCTTAGACTGCTGCGCCACTCGAGACCCATTGAATAGGAAGAAGGTAGATAGTAGGTCCTAGAAATGTAGGCTGATTGAAATAAATGGGTCTCCACATGAAACTAAATGGGTGCACCCGTCTCACCCTTTCACAAAGGGGTCCGAGGTGCCTCCAGACTTGACAGCGGTCAGGTTTTTGGCCTCCTTGACCAGCAGCTCCACCATTCCTCCTTTGGGCAGCTTGATGCTGGTCTTCTTTCCTTTCAGAAAGCCTTTCTTCACTGAGAGGAGGAGAGAACGAAAGGGTTCTGTTTATCAACATCTTTAGTCAATTAGTTGAATCAGGTGTGTTAGTGCTGGGCTGGGGGCAGATAAAACAGAGGGGGTAATTGTGGAGTACCTTGGACCTGGTCCAGGGGTAGCATGAGGTTCTTCTCTGCAGGTATGTACTTAAGAACGACGGTTAGCTCCCCTTTATACTGGAGCGTGGAGTCCATTCTACTGTTCAGCTGCACATAGAACAAACATACTGTACTTACAGCATTTACGACTTACATACAGTATACATCCACACATGTACGCTATTGTCCATCTAAACACAGGATACCTTGGGTTGCAGAGAGTACCACTCCTCCATGTTAGTGTCAAACTCCCAGGAGTCAAAGGTCAGCTCCACCTCCCCAAGGAAGCTGTTGTGACCGAAGCGGTCGTGGTGCCACACAGACAGCTGCAATGTCCGCGTCTCCAACTGGGAGTGGCTGATCACATACTACACAGCACAGGTGAGAGAGACGGATGGAGAGTAAGACTGAGTACCAAAACTCATTTCCTGCCGATGCTCATACAGGAATAAAACACGCACACCAGGGCCTTGATGAAGGCTGAAACACTAGGTATGGTGCTGCAGGTTAATGAAAGCTTCATTTCTCTAAATATGAACACCTGCTGCCTGTCACTAGTATTGACACACACTCTTTCTTCAGGCAACGATACACATTCTCATGACCACAAAAACAAACTCATTACATTTTACTGTCTCCCAAGCTATACACATTTTCATACGTGCACACAAACACTTCCTTACCCTAAGGTTCTCATTGAACACAGGGTTGATTGTGTTGGTCTTGATGCTGGTCTTCCTCTTGCTCTGGCGAGACTTGTCTGGGAGAAGGTAAGCCTTCACATAGCTGGAAGATACAGTCATTCAGCCACACTCCAGAGGAGGACATGTATGCAGGGATCCGTATGATCACCCCAGGGCTTCACTAAGGTTACTCTATCATACCATGACTGTCACAGTCATTGTGGGTCATGGTGAGTTCACACTTCAGTCATGGATTGGATCAAGTTGAGCTGATGGTCCGTGACTGTGATAATGTAGTGTGTGTGTGTTTGTGTAAGCATACACTCTTTAGAATAAGGTTTCAAAAAGGGTTCTGTGGCTGTCCCCATAGGAGAACCTTTTTTGGTACCATGTAAGACCCTTTTTGGCTCTATTTGGTTCTATGTAGAACCATCTGTGGAAAGGAATCTACATGGAACCCAAAAGGGTTCTACTAGGAACCAAAAGGGTTCTACCTGGAACCAAAAAGGATTCTTTAAAGGGTTCTCCTGTCGGGACAGCCAAAGAACCCTTTTTTGGTTCTAGATAGCACCTTTTCTTCTTAGAGTGTAGGTTCTTCAGTGTGTGTGTGCCCTTACGCGTCTGTGCGTTGCTTCCTCTCATCCCCAGTGGCCAGGTTGCGACACTCCTTCACCAGGACATTGAGAGCGCCTGTCTTATAGCTGTAGCTGATGTTCAACAGCAGCTCCCCACTCACATTGGCGTTGCCATAGTCACCGGTCTCACTGTACATACTCATCATACTGTTCAGACTGCTCTGTGAGGAGAAGAGAGGGGGAGAGGGGGCAAGAGAAGGGGAGAAAGGGTAGATAGAATAGAGAAGATGGGTAGTGAGAGAGCAAGTGAGGGGTACGAGACAGCAAAATGAGTACAATAGTGTAATAGAGGGGGGAGATGGGAGAGGAAAAGAACAGAATGGAGAAAAGAGAAGTAGAGGATTGGGGTAGAGAATCAGAACAGATGAGGGTGAGAGAAGAGGACAGTCAGAGCAGGGGGGGATTTTAAAAAGAAGTAGAGGGAAAAGGAGGAGAGAGTAAGACAGATGTAGGCCTAGATAGCCTTTAGTCTTTCTGAAGGTAAAAATGCAGAATGGACAGATTGCGTCATTTGATGTGAGATGTATCTGGCAGGTGAATGTAATATCCTAATGATGATCTAATTTATGTCATAGAAGGAGCCCGTATGAGTGGCAGCGATTGGAGCAGAGCGGCACAGCTTGGTGGAAATATATTCACAATAAGTGGGGCGCACACATGCAAGCATGCACACACAAGGAGGCAAGGACTCACAGTCTCTGCGTCCGAGTCGCCAGGGAGACTGAGGTAGCCCCATTTCCTCTCTGAGCCAGGAGTAGAAGACTAGCAGCCAGAGGAAGAATAGACCCAGAGCCAGCAGTGGGAGGAGGAGACGGAGAGAGGTGATACATGTGAAAGTGTAAATAGGACAGAGACAAGAGGAAAGACCCTAAGTACAATAGCAGAAACTCCAGACACCCCATCACCAGATGCTGTGACAAAACAGAATCTAGCAGGGTTGCCATGGTGTTTATCAGTTGAAGTAGGAACTGATTTGATCTCCTCCGGGGATAACATGAATAAACAGGGATGGACAAAGCAGGCTGACAACACCAGTAAATATCAAAGGCAACTACAGGTGCTTGGCCCAAAGGAACAGGTCCAGGTAGAGCAGTGTATACAATGAGAAGCAGCCTTTCTGGGCCTCAGTTATGATTTATTTATTTAACTAGGCAAGTCAGTTAAGAACATTCTTATTCACAATGACAGCCTACCCCGGACAATACTGGGCCAATTGTGCACGGCCCTATGGGACTCCCAATCACAGCCAGAAGTGATGCAGCCTGGATTTGAACCAGGGACTACAGTGACACCACTTGCACTGAGATGCAGTGCCTTAGACCGCAGCGCCATTTCGGGCATACATGAACATTATAGAAATAATTGTTGCTGTAGATATCTATTTTGTGTGTGTATGTGTGTGTGTTTCCCTCATCCACCCCTATCTATCCCTAGTACAGCCATCAAACATTGTGTTCTATTCATACATTATTTTCGAGTAGGGAGATTCACAGAAGCCAGTCACCATTCATCTGAATAATCTCCTTAATCATGGCTCTCCACCTCTGCTGTTATTGAGAGCAGATCCCACTGCCAGAATTAATGCTGTTAGCCATGTCTGGGGTGAAATCATAAATGTCAGACAGGCAGGGGATGCGTGTCTCTTGTTAACATAGCAATGTCTCAGAATAACACTGAGGGGGTTTCAGTGGCGTAAATACGTAGATAAGCCAGCAATGACAGTACATAGCTAATTGGTTAGTGTAACCTAGTGTTGATTTTTCAGTGTAACATTTATTGTGTTGATTCAGGTGTTAAATGAACTCTGTTATTGTTACATTAACACTTATTGGTGTAAAATAACCCCAGTGTTGGTGTTAATAAGCAGTGTTAAACCAAATCTGGTTTACTTCAAATATCACCCAGTTTCATGAAAAACATTTTGATTGTGCATGGCCTTCAACACTGAAAAGTGTGGACCTGTATAGACACTGGACCAGTGTTAAAAGTGACACTCTCTGTGTTGATCTAACACTGAAGAATTTGCTGTGTATGTCCTTATACTTTAAGTGATGTATATTAAGCCGGTATTGAAAAAAATCAACCAATCGTGTCCTTTATTATCTCGGTGGCAAAATGTGTTATGAGAAAATAAATGTAAATATTGTGAAGCCAGGCATACATACACTACCGGTCCAAAGTTTTAGAACATCTACTCGTTCAAGGGTTTTTATTTTTACGATTTTATACATTGTAGATTAATAATGAAGACATCAAAACTATGAAATTACACATGGAATCATGTAGTAACCAAGCAAGTGTTAAACAAATCAAAATGCATTTTATATTTGAGATTCTTCAAATAGCCACCCTTTGCCTTGATGAGAGCTTTGCAAACTCTTGGCATTCTCTCAAACAGCTTCACCTGGAATGCTTTTCCAACAGTCTTGAAGGAGCACTTGTTGGCTCTATTTCCTTCACTCTGCGGTCCGACTCATCCCAAATCATCTCAATTTGGTTGAGGTCGGGGGATTGTGGAGGCCAGGTCATCTGACGCAGCACTCCATCACTCTCCTTCTTGGTCAAATAGCCCTTATACAGCCTGGAGGTGTGTTGGGTCATTGTCCTGATGAAAAACAAATAATAGTCCCACTAAGCCCAAACCAGATGGGATGGCGTATTGCTGAGATAGCCATGCTGGTTGTAACCTTTATTTAACTAGGCAAGTCAGTTAAGAACAAATTCTTATTTACAATGACAGCCTACTGGGGAACAGTGGGTTAACTGCATTGTTCAGGGGCAGAACGACAGATTTGTACCTTGTCAACTCAGGGATTCAATCCAGCAACCTTTCGGTTATTGGCCCAACGCTCTAATCAATGGGCTACCTTGAATTCTAAATCAATCACAGCGAAGCACCCCCCACATCATAACACCTCCTCCATGCTTTACGGTGGGAAATACACATGCGGAGATCAACCGTTCAACTATTATGCGTCTCACAAAGACACAGCGGTTGGAACCAAAAATCTCACATTTGGACTCCAGATCAGAGGACAGATTTCCACGAGTCTAATGTCCATTACTCGTGTTTCTTGGCCCAGGCAAGTCTCTTCTTCTCATAGGTGTCCTTTAGTAGTGGTTTCTTTGCAGCAAGTCGACCATGAAGACCTGATTCACACAGTCTCCTCTGAACAGTTGATGTTGAAATGTGTCTGTTACTTGAACTCTGAAGCATTTACTTGGGCTGCAATTTCTGAGGCTGGTAACTCTAATGAACTTCTCCTCTGCAGCAGAGGTACCTCTGGGTCTTCCTTTCCTGTGGTGGTCCTCATGAGAGACAGTTTCATCATAGCGCTTGATGGTTTTTGCGACTGCACTTGAAGAAAGTTTCAAAGTTCTTGAAATGTTCCGTATTGACTGACCTTCATATCTTAAAGTAATAATGGACTGTTGTTTCTCTTTGCTTATTTGAGCTGTTCTTGCCATAATATGGACTTGGTCTTTTACGGAATGGGGCGATCTTCTGTATACCCCTTTACCTTGTCACAACACAACTGATTGGTTAAAATGCATTAAGAAGGAAATAAATTCCACAAATGAACTTTTTAAGAAGGCACACCTGTTAATTGAAATACATTATACAAGCTGGTTGAGAGAATGCTAAGAGTGTGCAAAGCTGTCAAATCAAATCAAATCAAATTTTATTTGTCACATACACATGGTCAGCAGATGTTAATGCGAGTGTAGTGAAATGCTTGTGCTTCTAGTTCCGACAATGCAGTAATAACCAACAAGTAATCTAGCTAACAATTCCAAAACTACTACCTTATAGACACAAGTGTAAGGGGATAAAGAATATGTACATAAAGATATATGAATGAGTGATGGTACAGAGCGGCATAGGCAAGATACAGTAGATGGTATTGAGTACAGTATATACATATGAGATGAGTATGTAAACAAAGTGGCATAGTTAAAGTGGCTAGTGATACATGTATTACATAAAGATGCAGTAGATGATATAGAGTACAGTATATACGTATACATATGAGATGAGTAATGTAGGGTATGTAAACATTATATTAGGTAGCATTGTTTAAAGTGGCTAGTGATATATTTTACATAATTTCCCATCAATTCCCATTATTAAAGTGGCTGGAGTTGAGTCAGTGTGTTGGCAGCAGCCACTCAATGTTAGTGGTGGCTGTTTAACAGTCTGATGGCCTTGAGATAGAAGCTGTTTTTCAGTCTCTCGGTCCCAGCTTTGATGCACATGTACTGACCTCGCCTTCTGGATGATAGCGGGGTGAACAGGTAGTGGCTCGGGTGGTTGTTGTTGTCCTTGATGATCTTTATCATCATCAAGGCAAAGGGTGGCTATTTGAGGAATGACTCTCAAATTTGATTTGGTTAACACTTTTTTTGGTTACTACATGATTCCATATGTGTTATTACATAGTTTTGTATTCACCATTATTCTACAATGTAGAAAAGTGTCAAAATCAAGAAAAACCCTTGAATGAGTAGGTGTTCTAAAACGTTCGGCCGGTAGTGTACATATGCTATACATACAGTATATAACAAAAAACCTGTGAGTTCAGACTAATGGGCCTGGCTCCAACAAGTGCTGTGTCTTTATGTGAGCTCTGCTGTGAAGTGTGTTTGTGACACTGCTCTGCTGTTCCTCAGCCCTTGGGCCACTGGCCCTTTGACACTGTTCACACTCATCCCTCTTCTTGGGCCCTTTCTGTGTGTGTGTGTGTGTGTGTGTGTGTGTGTGTGTGTGTGTGTGTGTGTGTGTGTGTGTGTGTGTGTGTGTGTGTGTGTGTGTGTGTGTGTGTGTGTGTGTGTGTGTGTGTGTGTGTGTGTGTGTGTGTGTGTGTGTGTGTGTGTGTGTGTGTGTGTGTGTGTGCCAGAGAAGGACAGAGTAATTGTTTTGAGTGTTGTGTGTTAGTGATACCGCAGGGTATTACCGTGGACATAGCGTTGCTCACGCGTCGGCTGGTGGCCTTGCTGTGTGCCGACATCAGAGCATCGATGTCCTCGTCTTTCTCAGCATTATTCAACTCCTGTGGAACACATAAACTATCAGAGGAGACATCAGCCCATTTAATCTCCATGTACATTCTCAGTAAGGGGGCCACACAGTGTCAACCTATCGTATCAGTCTGTTTCCAGTGGCAACTTTAAATTCAATCAGACAGGTCAGGACAGAGTATGTTAATTAGATGACCCACTCATCGCACATGCTGTCTTTGAGATCTTTGCAAGTGTCCGTGCACGTGTGTGAGTGTGTGTACTCACACGTGTAAACAGATCAGACTGTTTATTCAAATGCACACTTACAGTAAATACAGAGGAGTAGTGACCCTAAGCCAGTGTTTAAAATCTTTACCTGCTTCACCACACAGCCTTCAGCCCTGCTCCCCAGCCCTGCTACTGAGCAGGTGTTGATGTGAGCCTACACTCACTAATTAACTCCTAATTGGGCTCCTTATTGAAGCTCATTTCTCATTCATACAGTTGTGTTAATCAGACAGACTTGATATGGATAGGATGTATAGATTAGAGCAGGGTTTCCCAAACCCCCCCTAGGTGCACGTTTTGTTTTTTGCACTAGCAAAATAACAAACTCATCGTCAAGATTTGATTATTTTAATCAGCTGTGTAGCACTAGGGAAAAACCCAAAATGTGCACCCAGGGGGGGGGGGGGGGGGGGGGGGCAAGACCGAGTTTGGGAAACCCTGGATTAGAGGGCGTCCACTGTACTGTGTTGTGCACGTTCTGTATGGAGCAAATTCTCCAGTGTTAAATCAACACTGTGAGGGTTAAATTTAGTGTTTTTCAGTGTTTTTTCAGTGTTTATACGGGTCCACACCTTTGAGTGTTAAATTACCACTGTGCTTAGTGCTGACACTGTTACACTTTGTCAGTGTTAGGGAATTAACACTTTCAGTGTTATGCGATAGCACCTCATATAGTATTTTAACACTAGGAAGTGTGTACAGTTTGCACCAATGGTGTTATTGCATAACACTGAATATGTTAATTCCCTAACACTGACAAATTATAACAGCGTCAGCAATAAGCACAGTGTTAATTAAGGGGCCAAGCCCGAACCATGAAAAACAGCCCGTGCCAAATGCATTCGGGCAGGTAGTGTTCTCCTGGCATCTGCCAAACCCAGATTTGTCCATCGGAGTGCCAGATGGTGAAGAGTGATTCATCACTCCAGAGAACGTCTTTCCACTGCTCCAGAGTTCAATGGCAGCGAGCTTTACACCACTCCAGCCGACGCTTGGCATTGCGCAAGGTGATCTTAGGCTTGTGTGTGGCTGCTCGGCCTTGGAAACCCATTTCATGAAGCTCCCAACAAACAGTTATTGTGCTGTCATTGCTTCCAGAAGCAGTTTGGAACTCAGTAGTGAGTGTTGCAACCGAGGACAGACAATTTTTACGCACTACGCGCTGCAGCACTCTGCGGTCCCGGTCTCCGAGCTTGTGTGGCTTAGCACTTCACGGTTGAGCCGTTGTTGCTGCTAGACATTACCACTTCACACTAACAGCACTTACAGTTCACCAGGGCAGCTCTAGCAGGGCAACATTTTTACAAACTGACTTGTTGGAAAGGTGGCATCCTATGACGGTGCCACCTTGAAAGTCACAGCTCTTCAGTAAGGCCATTCTACTGCCAATGTTTGTCTATAGAGATGCATGGCTATGTGCTCGATTTTATACACCTGTCATCAACGGGTGTGTCTGACATAGCCGAGTCCACTAATTTGAAGTGGTGTCCACATACTTTTGTGTATATAGTGTACCATGGCTGTCAGCCAATCAGCATTCAGGGCTTGAACCACCCAGTTTATAATCCTCATTATACAACGGGTGGGTCTAATCCTGGATGTTGATTGGTTAAAACCGCATTCCAGCCAGTATCTATTCCACAAGTTACCACAGGCTAAATCTATTACATTGAAATGGCTATTTACTCTTTTCCATCTTATATATATATATATATATAGTGGGGCAAAAAGTATTTAGTCAGCCACCAATTGTGCAAGTTCTCCCACTTAAAAAGATGAGAGAGGCCTGTAATTTTCATCATAGGTACACTTCAACTATGACAGACAAAATGAGAAAAGAAATCACATTGTAGGATTTTTTATGAATTTATTTGCAAATTATGGTGGAAAATAAGTATTTGGTCAATAACAAAAGTTTATCTCAATACTTTGTTATATACTCTTTGTTGGCAATGACAGAGGTCAAGTGTTTTCTGTAAGTCTTCACAAGGTTTTCACACACACTTGCTGGTATTTTGGCCGATTCCTCCATGCAGATCTCCTCTAGAGCAGTGATGTTTTGGGGCTGTTGCTGGGCAACACGGACTTTCAACTCCCTCCAAAGATTTTCTATGGGGTTGAGATCTGGAGACTGGCTAGTCCACTCCAGGAACTGGAAATGCTTCTTACGAAGCCACTCCTTCGTTGCCCGGGCGGTGTGTTTGGGATCATTGTCATGCTGAAAGACCCAGCCACGTTTCATCTTCAATGCCCTTGCTGATGGAAGGAGGTTTTCACTTAAAATCTCACGATACATGGCCCCATTCATTCTTTCCTTTACACGGATCAGTCGTCCTGGTCCCTTTGCAGAAAAACAGCCCCAAAGCATGATGTTTCCACCCCCATGCATCACAGTAGGTATGGTGTTCAGACGGGCCTGGACATGTACTGGCTTAAGCAGGGGGACACGTCTGGCACTGCAGGATTTGAGTCCCTGGCGGCGTAGTGTGTTACTGATGGTAGGCTTTGTTATTTTGGTCCCAGCTCTCTGCAGGTCATTCACTAGGTCCCCCCGTGTGGTTCTGGGATTTTTGCTCATCATTCTTGTGATCATTTTGACCCCACAGGGTGAGATCTTGCGTGGAGCCCCAGATCGAGGGAGATTATCAGTGGTCTTGTATGTCTTCCATTTCCTAATAATTGCTCCCACAGTTGATTTCTTCAAACCAAGCTGCTTACCTATTGCAGATTCAGTCTTCCCAGCCTGGTGCAGGTCTACAATTTTGTTTCTGGTGTCCTTTGACAGCTCTTTGGTCTTGCCCATAGTGGAGTTTGGAGTGTGACTGTTTGAGGTTGTGGACAGGTGTCTTTTATACTGATAACAAGTTCAAACAGTGCCATTAATACAGGTAACGAGTGGAGGACAGAGGAGCCTCTTAAAGAAGAAGTTACAGGTCTGTGAGAGCCAGAAATCTTGCTTGTTTGTAGGTGACCAAATACTTATTTTCCACCATAATTTGCAAATAAACTCATAAAAAATCCTATAATGTGATTTTCTGGATTTTTTTTCTTATTTTGTCTGTCATAGTTGAAGTGTACCTATGATGAAAATTACAGGACTCTCTCATCTTTTTAAGTGGGAGAACTTGCACAATTGGTGGCTGACTAAATACTTTTTTGCCCCACTGTATAGTGTAGCTCTGAATCCACGATATGGCAGAGGTTGAAAAGCCATAAAACATACATTTTCTCAACAACAGGTTATGGTCAATAATATCAAAGGCTGCACTGAAATCTAACAGTACAGCTCCCACAATATTATTTTATAAATTTATTTCAACCAATCATCAGTCAGTCAGTTTGTTTACAGAGAAATAGCATTGTATTTGGTCAAACACGTTTTTTTTCAACAGTTTTCTAAGAGCTGGCAGCAAGCTGATTGATCTGCTGTTAGAATCAGTAAAGGCCGCTTTACCACTCTTGGACAGAATGACTTTGGCTTCCCTCCAGGCCTGAGGACAAATACTTTCCTCTAGGCTCAGATTAAAGATATGACAGATAGGAGTGTCTGTCTGTCTGTCTGTCTGTCTGTCTGTCTGTCTGTCTGTCTGTCTGTCTGTCTGTCTGTCTGTCCGTCCGTCCGTCCGTCCGTCCGTCCGTCCGTCCGTCCGTCCGTCCGTCCGTCCGTCCGTCCGTCCGTCCGTCCGTCCGTCCGTCCGTCCGTCCGTCCGTCCGTCCGTCCGTCCGTCCGTCCGTCCGTCCGTCCGTCCGTCCGTCCGTACCGGTTCATTGAGCCCAGGGACAGAGTGGCTCCTCAGACTGAGGGCCTCATCACTGGCAGAACCAGGAACAGACAGGTCCACCTCAGAACGACTACGATCTAGAGAGAGAGAGAGATGAGAGGAGGGAGTGACAAGGTATTACCTTCCCACAGCCACACATAGAAACAGTTCTCCTCAGTACTGTCACAGCCATGCTTAATGACACTAATTGGAGTTGTTATGAAATGCTAATATGTGACAGAGCGCCATATGCTGCTACAACAGCCGGCTGTTACTGGGTGAGATGAGAAAGGTGTCTGAGTAGAGAAAGGGGGAAATAGAGAAAGGGAGGAGAGAGGAAACGTAGAGAGGGAGACAATGAGAAACAAGAAAAGGAGAGTGTGTGTGAGCGTAAAAGAGCAATCGAGAGAGAAAAAGAGGAAGAGAGGAGATAGAAAGAGAGGAGTGAGAGAGCGAGAGAAAGAGGAAGAGAGGTGTGAGAGAGAGAGAGAGAGAGAGAGAGTGAGAGCAACATAAAAGTGCTACAACCCTCCCTGACGATCGAAGGACTTGGCTCCAAAGCTCCCAATCTAATAGAACACCTCCTAACCTTCTGAAACACCTCCATAAAAACTATGATATTAAAGGCTTCATCTTCATCTTCTTCATGCTCCCCTATCAGATTAAATCTCAGGAAACAAGTAATTGAATTTGTTATCTGGGGTTTGTGAAACAGAGAGATTCCTGTCTCTCTCTATAGGTGTTCACATACACACATGGTGGAGGACTGTGTTGTCATGATGATACCTGAAGACACGGAGGCCCTGGAGACAGCGATGGTGGGAGTGGCGGTACCAGGCTCCATCCTGCCATGCCTGGTGACGGTTTCGGCCATCTTGTCAAAGACGCTGTCGCTGGAGTGGAAACTAGCCACGCTCTCTGCTCCGTCCGGCTACACACACATATACAGACACACACACAGAGGTGTGTTAAAAATCACATATTCTATGAGCGTGTTTGTGTTTATTTAACCTATATTTAACTAGGCAAGTCAGTTAAGAACCAATTCTTATTTATAATGACGGTCTACCCTGGCCAAACCCTAACCCGGAAGACACTGGGCCAATTGTGCTCCGCCCTATGGGACTCCCAATCATGGCCGGTTGTGATACAGCCTGGAATCAAACCAGGGTCTGTAGTGACGCCTCTAGCACTGAGATGCAGTGCCTTAGACCGCTGCACCACTCGGGATCCTATGAGAGCATGAAACTGTGTTATTGTGTGTATTTGTTGGGTTGCTGACCCTGACCCTCCTGGTCTTGCTGCTGGGTGTAGGGGACCTGTCCCTCTCCAGGGTTTGGGAGCGCAGGCTGTTGGGTACAGTAGGGAACCCTAAGGTCTCCAGAGCCACAGCACTGCCCCTGAGGAAAACACAGAATACAAACCATCACATTACACATCATACACACTGGAATAACACACATGAGATTCTGATGATTCGGGTTAGGTTTTGATCAGGGTGTGAACATGAAGCAAAGGTTTGGGTTTGGGTTATGGCTGGGGCTGGGGCTGTGGCCGTGGCGGTCACAACATTTTGTTAGCCGGTGATTGTCAAGCAAATAACTTTTGGTCTCATGGTAATTGTCTGTTAATTAACATAAACATATTTAGCATCTCCTGGCTTCCACACATAGTCTACAAGACACTGATGCAGAACTTTGGAACATCTACATTTTAAAAAGTTTAATAAATCCATGTAATATAGTCTACACCATCACAATAAATCCATTAAATATTTTAGAAAGGTCTAAAGAAGCATGATATGAATAAAATGTAGTCTCTTTCAGAAGAACAGAATAGCATACTGAGTTGTCCTTATGTTAGGTACTGATCTGGCTATGTCATATGGCTGTGGGCTACACTAGTTCATTTAGCAGACAAGATTTGCTTAGAATTCTGTGGCATTATTTTATATTATTTCATAGTATGAAGAATACAATTGAACAAACCTGAATAAAATAGAAAGTATATTTTCTCCAAATAATATGAGGAATGTGCACATTCTGTGTTGAGCAATTAAGAAATAGGTATTCCTATATGCTTAATTTAAAGGTAATGTAACTTTAGTTGTTCTACAAACTTGGGCTATATGTTTTGATTTTTAGTACATTGTAAGGCTGCATGATGTGACTAATGATGATTTGAAAAAAGTAGCTTGAAAGGCATGAGTTCTGCTTAGTTTTTTTGCACAGGCTGTCATTCACAATTTGAGATGCAGTTGATTATGCCTGAAATTTACCAACGGCATCCCCTTTGTGTGGCCGTAATAAACCCTAAAAAAATCCATGCCTTTGGCAGTCAACCTACAATGTCATGATCGTCGTCAGGGAAATGACCGGACCAAGGTGCAGCGTGGTGAGCGTACATTTTCCTTTATTAAGAATGCCACCAACAACCAAACAAGAAACACGACCATGCCACTTCCTAGGGCTATACAGGCCAGTAACAAAGACAACTACCCACAACTAAGGTGGCAAAACAGGCTGCCTAAGTATGATTCCAAATCAGAGACAACGATAGACAGCTGCCTCTGATTGGGCACCACACTCGGCCAAACACACAGAAATACAAAACATAGAATGCCCACCCCACATCACACCCTGACCTAACCAAATAGAGAAATAAAACGTCTCTCTAAGGTCAGGGTGTGACATACGATTATGCATGCAATGTTTTTATTGTGAAAGTGCATTTAGGTGAAAATTATCTTCCCCAAACTTGAAACTCACATGCTGATTATATATGCCAGTTAGGCGCTACACCCCTTGTAAAGCAGATTAATGTGTCCCCGTGATAAACAAATTCTATTGACAGAAATCTGATTTTTGAGGTAAGAATAATTATTTTAACAAAATGTCTTGGCTTTGTAGTTCCATTCACCAAACTTATATCATGTTTATAACCAGTCTGTGTAGAGATATTTGATGCAAGTTAGCAATGCTAAAGTTTTAACATTTAGCTCAAATGAAAGCTAGCTAATGGCTGCAAGGGTCAGGGTTAGTTGTAACAACTTGTGATTTTTTTTTACAACTAACCCTGACTAAAACTGGATGTTTTGGTAAATGTTTTCTTTTACTTTCAGCATGCCTAGATCATGGAAAAGTAAGACAGACAGGGGAGTACCTCTCCACACTTTGAAAAGAGCCTCAAGTGATGTAACAGAGCAGGGGAAATCAATCCAATTGGTTGCAAAGTTGTATGGCATGTGTCATGTGACGCTGTGCAGATTCTGCAGAGAGAAATAGTAGCTACTGGAGAAGGGGTTGAGCGAACTTGTAGGCTTCTGTAGTGGAGACAAAACATTTTTCTACCCTGCCTAAAAGAATGGCAAGAAGCAAGCCAAAACAAACCACACTGAACAACAACACATTTTTGACTGCCTTCATGACATGTGAACACTGGTGTGGAGGTAATACTTACTGACTTTATTGTCCCCATGGGGAAATTTTGTTGCAGTGTCATGTACACATTTAAAGTGGCATTTAAATACAAAACAAAATTGACAATACAACTTTCATACCAATAAAAGAAATAAAACATTTTTTAAAGACTAGCCTGCTGGCCTTACGGAGTCAATAGGAATATTAGCCCGAGCTATTTAGGAGGGATATCACATCTGGCACGAATGATTGTCTCGTTCTGTTTTTCCTGCTGAAGGGTGCCCTATACCTGCACCCAGAGGGGAGTAGTTCAAATTCCAGGTACAGGGGGTTGCTTGGGTCTAAAATTATTTTGTGAGCCTTGCGGAGGGCCCTGACCTTAAAGATCTCATCCAGGCCTGTCTGTTTGACTCCAAGTACCTTGCTTGCTGTGGTGATAATCCTCAACATATTTATCTGGCTGACAGTGGCATTGCCAATCCAACAAACAATACAAAAAGTTAAAATACTCTCAATGAAAGATTTGTAAAACAGAGTCAGTATAGTACAATTAACATTAAAAGATCCCATCTTTTTGAGAAAGTACAGTCTCTGTTGACTCTTTTCTTTAGATCAGGTCTGTGCATTTACTCCTCTGAAGCTTATTGTCCAAGAGGACACCCATATATTTTTATTCCTCTACAATTTCTATATTCTGACCTATGATAGATGTTGCAGAGGTAGGTGTTGTACGCTTCCTGAAGTCTATGCACATCTCTTTGGTCTTAGCTACAATGCTGTTAGTCACCGCAACAGCCCTAGTTATGGCTAGGGTTACTGCTGTAAGTACAATGTATTAGGGTTAGAGTTAGGGAAGGGGTAAGGGATAAGATTAGAGCTAGGGTTATTGATATAATTACAATGTAATGTAGTTTAAGAAAGTCCAATCAGGATGGCGGGTCTGAATGCTCGTTTAACTTCATCCAGTCAGCATAACAATTCACTTTGTTTACTATTTTACGGGCATAGTGGGAATGAAGACGAACGTATCATCATCAGCATAAAGTATTTTCTTCTCCGCTTTCCTATTAGCCCTGTTCGAAATGCCATTCACCAATTTACCTAATAACCTATAAGCATGACAAAATATTGCTCATTCCTCACGCTTGCTGTTTAACCTATGGGCTCCCTCTGGCAATTATCACATTCCTCTCTCTCAACCAATGGGAGAAGGGTGCAATTAGGGGCCTTTTCTGATAAAGGCATTCCTTGATATCAAGCTACACCTATTGATGCTCGCCATTGGTCTGTGGCCTTTCTTTTGCATTGGGGACAACAGCTGTTGCATTGTAGCTAAGCCTAACCCTTTTCTTAACCTCAGTCTCCTAACCTGCGACGCAAATTTACCTAACCTGCTACGTTAATTATCCTAACCTGCTATGTAAACAATGTCTGTGTCGAAAAACCATCAGTCTTATAACACCGAAACTGACCATTGACGGGTAGCAATGGCCATTTCCTGATATCATTTCCCACATCAAGAAACACCCCGAACTGCGTTCTGAAATTACACCATATTCACCAATGGGCGTAAATCTTTGGATTTATTTATGTCAACTACCTGCCATCACATTATCTGGCACAGAGGATCTTCCCACGGAGACGAGGCCATTCCCGAAACGATTTAATAAATTGTCATATTGCATTCCATCTTTGTTGTCCATTCAGTTAAGCCTGTGCTCAATTGAATTACCATTCAGGGTTAGTACTTTCAATTTAACCAGTGGTCATCAATCATCTAGTCACACCCAATCTCTACAGCTTTAGTTATTGCCTAAAACAGGTGTGCTGTTTTCACCTATCCTGTGACTTTAATTGAGCATAAATGAAGAAGATGCTGACAATGGAGATGTGCCCAGTGTGTGCCGGTGTATGTGACAATAAAACCTTTTAAAAGATTTTTTACTTGTATGGGTTTGGTGGTTTAGTCTCACCTGTGGGAGTGAGGTGTGGAGCGGGTTGTGGAGCGTGGTGCAGACCGGGCGCTGCGTACGCTGCATGGGTCTGTGTTGGGAACAGGAGGGGACACACTACCACCGTCCGCCTCGTTTTCTGGCTTCAGGCTGGGACGGCTGCCCCTCTTTTCCATCCGCATCCTGGGATTCAACACACAGCTGTTCATTTTACACATCAGCCTGTGGTGTGTGTGATACATCAGTGTGTGTGTGTGTGCACGCATGTGTCGCAGGGTTGGGTACACTCTTAGAAAAAAGGGTTCTTAAGCTGTTCCCATAGGATAACTCTTTTTGGTTTCAGATTTAACATGGAACAAAAAAGGATTCTTCCAAAGGGTTTTTTATTTTTAGCTTTTTATTTCACCTTTATTTAACCAGGTAGGCTAGTTGACCAAGTTCTCATTTGCAACTGCGACCTGGCCAAGATAAAGCATAGCAATTCGACACACACAATAACAGAGTTACACATGTAATAAACATAACACAGTCAATAATACAGTAGAACAAAAGTCTATATCCAGTGAGTGCAAATGAGGTAAGATAAGGGAGTTAGGCAATAAATAGGCCATGGTGGCGACGTAATTACAATATAGCAATTAAAACACTGGAATGGTAATGTGCAAGTAGAGATACTGGGGTGCAAAGGAGCAAGATAAATAAATAAATACACTATGGGGATGAGGTAGGTAGATAGATGGGCTGTTTAGAGATGGGCTGTTTACAGGTGCAGTGATCTGTGAGCTACTCTGACAGCTGGTGCTTAAAGCTAGTGAGGGAGATATGAGTCTCCAGCTTCAGAGATTTTTGCAGTTCGTTCCAGTCATTGGCAGCAAAGAACTGTAAGGAAAGATGACCAAAGGAGGAATTGGCTTTGGGGGTGACCAGTGAGATACCTGCTGGAGCGCGTGCTACGAGTGGGTGATGCTATGGTGACCAGTGAGCTGAGATAAGGCGGGACTTTACCTAGCAGAGACTTGTAGATAACCTGTAGCACATGGGTTTGGCGACGAGTATGAAGCGAGGGCCAACCAACAAGGGCGTATAGGTCACAATGGTGGTTAGTGTATGGGGCTTTGGTGACAAAACGGATGGCGCTGTGATGGACTGCATCCAGCTTGTTGAGTAGAGTGTTGGAGGCAATTTTATAGATGACATCACCGAAGTCGAGGATCGGTAGGATGGTCAGTTTTACGAGGGTATGTTTGGCAGCATGAGTGAAGGATGCTTTGTTGCGATAAAGGAAGCCAAGTCTAGATTTAATTTTGGATTGGAGATACTTAATGTCTGGAAGGAGAGTCTGGAAGGAGAGTTTACAGTCTAACCAGACACCTAGGTATTTGTAGTTGTCCACATAAGTCGGAGCCGTCCAGAGTAGTGATGCTGGACGGGCGAGCTGAATGCGGTCAGTGATCGGTTGAATAGCATACATTTAGTTTTACTTGCATTTAAGAGCATTTGGAGGCCACAGAAAGAGAGTTGTATGGCATTGAAGCTCGTCTGGAGTTTAGTTAACACAGTGTCCAAAGAGGGGCCAGAATGGTGTCGTCTGCATAGAGGTGGATCAGAGAATCACCAGCAGCAAGAGCAACATCATTGATGTATACAGAGAAGAGTCGGCCCGAGGATTGAACCCTGTGGCACCCCCATAGAGACGGCCAGAGGTCCGGACAACAGGCCCTCCGATTTGACACACTGAATTCTATCAGAGAAGTAGTTGGTGAACCAGGCGAGGCAATCATTTGAGAAACCAAGGCTGTCGAGTTTGCCAATAAGAATGTGGTGATTGACAGAGTCGAAAGCCTTCGACCATTTCGAATCCCACTGTACCTTCTCCGCTATGCAATCTAGTTTCAGAGCTGGTCATGGGTGCACCTCAGCCACGCTCAAGGTCCTAAATGACATCGTACCCGCAATCGATAAGAGACATTACTGTGCAGCCGTATTCATCGACCTGGCCAAGGCTTTCGACTCTGTCAATCACCACATTCTTATTGGCAAACTCGACAGCCTTGGTTTCTCAAATGATTGCCTCGCCTGGTTCACCAACTACTTCTCTGATAGAATTCAGTGTGTCAAATCGGAGGGCCTGTTGTCCGGACCTCTGGCCGTGCACCCATGACCAGCTCTGAAACTAGATTGCATAGCGGAGAAGGTACAGTGGGATTCGAAATGGTCGATAATCAGATTACACAAATTACGTCATCATTACGTAATCAGATTAGACAAATTAAGTAGCTGTAATCAGCCCAGATGCTGATTACATTTTGAATTACTTAATCAAATATCAATATGATAATGTGATAAATATTTGTCTCATTGAGAATATTTGTCTCATTGTTGAGTGGCCAGTGGGCCAGGTGTGTCCTGGAAGCCTACTAACCCAACCAGTCAGAATGCAATGGGAAACGCATTCTCTGATGTTGGACCATTCTCCACCTGCCTGTGTCGTGGACTAGTCATCATATTAAATCTGTGCAGTGATCTTCTCCTGTGTCATTGGCAATTTAATTAATCTGTCATTTGCAACTTCAATTAATCCAGCTCAACCGTGTGTGTGTGTGTGTGTGTGTGTGTGTGTGTGTGTGTGTGTGTGTGTGTGTGTGTGTGTGTGTGTGTGTGTGTGTGTGTGTGTGTGTGTGTGTGTGTGTGTGTGTGTGTGTGTGTGTGTGTGTGTGTGTGTGTGTGTGTGTTTCTCACCCTTTCCCTTTCCTCTTGGCACCATCCACCAGGTTCCTTACGGCGCTTCTTCCTGATTTGGACGTGTCAGGCCTCTCAGGTGTGTGGATTGTGTCGCCTGGCGCAGGAGACTTCCTGTGGGGGCTTCCAGCAGGGCTGCTCATGATAGACTGTTTGACAACGTCACTGCTGAGCACCGCACTCTGGTCAAACCGCTTGGACCGCTCCTCCAGGAACCACTCCCCGGTCACTACCTTCAGCTCTCTGTCAACCAGAGACACCATCAGACAAGAACCACTGACCTCTGACCCCTGTACAATAAACTAACCTCACAACTTTAACCCTGGCTTTAACCGTCTCTAAAGGTGATGTCAAAACGCCCTAAAAAAGGATGTCACAGAGCAAATGCAGAGTGATTAAAAACAAATAGGAGGCATCTGTCGCTCATAAAAAAAACTCACACACTCACACAAAGCCATAACTGTTACTCGTGCTAAGCCATGGCCTGATGCCTTTGCCCAGACTCACGAGACTTTGGAGCAGATGGAGCACTTCCACTGCTTTCCTTTAGGGGGCATTACGCGGCAGTCGCTGCAGACACGCTGTAGGCACTCCTCACAGAGCTCCCCACGGTCGAAGATCAGGCCCAGGCCCTTCAGGCAGCGGGCACATTGACGCTCCCCAACCTCCTGGGGGCAGCGTGAACCCTTACGCCTGATCTCCACCAGCTCATTCTTCAGCTTCCTACAACAGGGAGAAACAGAGGAAGAACACTTAAGTTTGTCATTGTCACTAATGATTATGACCATGATTGCAGTAGTTGTGATGTTGTGGTCGTATTGTGATTGTACCGGTACGAAAAATTATGATTACAATTTAAAAAATAATCATCAGTGGCGACCCGTCATTCAGGACACGTGAGCCCCACCTGTTTTAGCTGGAAAAAAATTCAAAAAAAAGATTTATATCATTTTTTGTTGTTACCTGTTTTGCATTAATACGTGTCACATATAATTTACATTAGAAATGCCCATCCAAAAAGGCTCAAGGTCATTGGCCACAGATAAAAATAAGTCAAATCATGTAATATCTACCGTAGCTTTGATTGGACTGGTCATGTCAACATCATACTTTCAAAATATGAGCTAGTAAGCTAGACAAGCAGTCATCATCATGAATCCAGAGAATGTCAGACTTTGATGACCAAGTTTTATGACAAAATTTTCCCACAAGAAGGAACGCCGTGTCACCTTCCTGTTTAAGTGAGCACAGCACAACAAGGTCCAAAAATGTATTGTACGCTGCTGCATTAATTATATATTATGCCAGGGAGATATGTATACCGTAGCTAAGAAAGTAATACTAAATATATGTTGTGTAGTAAGCTGTTAGTAGCCCATGTGCCTCACCCTAATAATTTGTTCCCTTTCCCCCTCATTTCCCCCCTCGTAGAAACCACATTTGTTTAAGCAAGGCAAGCATATCAGCTATGTTTTTTAAAAAGGCAATAAGTGAGGCTGAATGAACTGTTTCGCTGCCAGACCAGGCTCCGCTGATTGCCAGGTGTAGCAGTTGTAAGGATTCACTCCAAGGTGCTGAAAAGAAAGCTTTGCTTTTGGGACATCTTTAGGTAGGCCCTAACAGTTTGTTGTCACCGTTTGTCCCCGTTATAGTGCAATTAATGTATTGTTTAATGTTGTGTTGTGTAGTGGCTTTGCTGGCATGCATCAAAAAATAAATAACTGAGTAAGGCCACATCAAGACTTACATGCTAAAATTGCTACTGATCAACATCTTCATCAAGGAAGGTGTAGTAGTAGATGTATTGTTGTAGTGTATCGTATAATGATGATAATGATGACTTATTCTACCCTCACCGTATCCTCTTTTCCTCTCTCTTCCTCAGTTTCTCGTCCTTCTGCAGGACACTGAGGATCATCTCTCTCTCATGCTCCTGCAGGAACGAGAGGTTCAGCTCCTCAGCACTCTTCTCCATTGGTTCGTCACTCTATAAACCAGACAATCAGAGAAGCCGAGGCGATGCAGGAAGAGTGGTCACATGCAGGGCGTTCCGAGTGCAGCTACATGACCTCGCTGAGTGTTCCGTTAAGATTCCGTTAACGTTTTGTTAGCATTATCATGGTTTCTATGTGTGAAGCAAGACGTTCTCCACGTTCCCCAAGGTTTCTCTGTGTTCTTCTCTTTATCTTGTTTCTCTCTAGCGTCTAATACAAACCTCGAATCACACAGCAGTTACTCTATCCCCAGAGACTTGTCCACAGCCATTCTGATCCTGTGCAAAACACAACACAGCACAAACTGTTGTTAGGGAATATCTCTGAAGTGAGAGACTGTGGCTGACCCTTGATGTTAAGAGTCTGGTCTCACTTCCTATTGAGCTCATAGTTCATCTGCTGGTCTAATCACATTGCCACAGTGTTGAAGCTCTTATGAACAGACAGTTGATGTTGATTGTCAGCAGGATTACCATAATAACTTCTACAGTCTGACAGCCCCTGACCATCCCCACATCACCCAGTCAGTCCATGCCTCACACCTCGGGCTTATCACACCATCACCTCAATACAGCAATCACGCTATACCAGTTAACCTTATCAAATCACCTGCCAAATAAGTCTAATAGTGGCTTATACTCATTTAAGACGGCCCTAATGGCTACACACATGCATTCAAGCCCCCATGCACGCACGCACACACACACACACGCACACACACGCACAAAGTGTTAATTTGCGTGCACCTGTCTTCTCCACTGATAATAAGTCCACTGGGTACTTGGCGTTCAGCGACGGTGCAAATGTCAGCCCATCCCCCTGTTGCAGTGCACCATGGGAATGCTAACTGGCTCATTACTGCATGCCACTGTCAACACTGAGTCCTGCTGTTATTTCAAAGACACACACACACACACACACACACACACACACACACACACACACACAGAGGATGGTCTTCTTTGATTGGTTCTAAAAGCAAAAGTATTCAGATGTTTTTGGCTATACAGCAGCTGTGCTATCTGTGTTGAGTCTGTAGTTGAGAAGAAACTGATTGCCTTTCCCAATTCGTTTCAGCAACATTCATCATACGTTTGTTGTCTAATCTATATGCACCCTCTATCCTGCTGGGGGGAGATAGATACGGAAAGGAATACGGTATAATGATTTTGTTTCAAATGTTACGTTTTGATCGTTCTCTGAATTACAACGGAAAATAATTGTGACTGAAGTGTCACAGGTTTATCCTCTAATGTTTCAGCTTTTCAAGGGCAGATGTTCTGTTTTTAAGTGGCTGACAGAGAGAGATGGAGAAGGTGATGGAGGAATAACATAATACAGGACAGACGGGTCAGAGAAGAGGAGGAAGGACTGAGGGTGAAAAAGAGGGTGAAATTGATGTAGATAGAAGTGGAGGAATTAATCAGGGGGCAGACAGACTGAAAGGAGGGTGGGAGAGGGGAAAGATGGAGGAGAGATAACATGGGGAATAATAAGGAATTAATCAGGGGGCAGACAGACTGAAAGGAGGGTGGGAGAGGGGAAAGATGGAGGAGAGATAACATGGGGAATAAAAATGAATTAATCAGGGGGCAGACAGACTGAAAGGAGGGTGGGAGAGGGGAAAGATGGAGGAGAGATAACATGGGGAATAAAAATGAATTAATCAGGGGGCAGACAGACTGAAAGGAGGGTGGGAGAGGGGAAAGATGGAGGAGAGACAGAGTGAGAGAATGGAAGACAACAAACAAGAGAGAGAGAAGTTGCAAAACGTAGAATGTCTTCTGTCTCTGCCAACTAGAGGGGTGTGAACAATTTGCGTCATGAACAGTTCTTGTGCCCATAGAAATAGACGTGGCGCGAGCGCAGGATGTTCCCCAATGCTGGAAGGGGCATCTGAGGGAAAAAGTTTAGGAACCCCTGCAATAAAGAACATTTCTTAATATGAAATGTTCTTTTGTAGATCCTTTTAATGAACCATAGAGTTTTTTAAATTCTGGTCAGCCGTATTATATTGTTCAAATTCTATAGGTATTACTATTGCATTAATTAAAACGTTTAATCAAGTGAGCTACCTCTGGAACAGCTGGGGATTCCCAAGAAGAGTATTGCAAACCACTGAGTGATTTAGTCAACCATTCTCAATTAACACAAAGTCTTTCACAAGACACTGTCACTGGCCATAGATTTATGCGGGGGTGCGGACAATGACCTCAGGGTGTTTTGCGGGCCTGCCTGCTCTGCCCGGAGAAGAAGGGGGGGAGCAGATGGGCTGAGAATGGAGAGGATAAAAAACAAGGAAATCAAGATAGCAGTGGCAGCTGTACAAATAACTAATCCAAAGGGTTTGCCTTCTCAAACACAGCAGAAAGCTAACACAATATGATGCCCCATCACCTTATTAATTCAGCCACTTAGATAGCAAGTTAAACTTAGAATTCTGCGTCTTTCTCGCAAAGAAATATTAAACGCAGAAATAGCTTGCAGCGTTTTGTAAACGCAGATCTAATATGCTTCTTATTGTAATTTCTGCTTGGCATCAGACAAATGTTGTGCTTCAGTTGCACTTCTAAACCCGGATTCACAATTCACAAACAGGCATTCTGGCATTCTCCAGCAGGTATATCTCTCTGGTCACCCCCAAAACCAATTCCTCCTTTAGCCGCCTCTCCTTCCAGTTCTCTGCTGCAAATGACTGGAACGAACTACAAAAATCTCTGAAAATGGAAACACTTATCTCCCCCACTAGCTTTAAGCACCAACTGTCAGAGCAGCTCACAGATTACTGCACCTGTACATAGCCCATCTATATTTTAGCCCAAACAACTACCTCTTTCCCTAATGTATTTATTGTATTTATTTATTTTGCTCCTTTGCACCCCATTTTATTTCTACTTTGCACATTCTTCGACTACAAATCTACCATTCAAGTGTTTTACTTGCTATATTGAATTGACATTGCCACCATGGCCTTTTTTTGCCTTTACCTCCCTTATCTCACCTCATTTGCTCACATTGTATATAGACTTGTTTCTACTGTATTATTAACTGTATGTTTGTTTTACTCCATGTCTAACTCTGTGTTGTTGTATGTGTCGAACTGCTTTGCTTTATCTTGGCCAGGTCGCAATTGTAAATGAGAACTTGTTCTCAACTTGCCTACCTGGTTAAATAAAGGTGAAATAAATAAATACAAATAAAATTCTATCAGCAGACAGCGCTCTGACTGATGTCTAGCTACTTTTTTCCGGTACTTTTCTCAGGTGTAGCCAGCCTATTATTCTCTGGTAAAATGTAAGATTCAATTAAGTAAAACCCAAATGCGAACCCTTTCAATACACAACTGGACTCACCTGCTCCCGCTTTCTCCTGTTGTGCTGTTTACAAACAAACACGGGACTGGCTTAACTGTTCTGGGTAACTACATAAGCTTCATAATGTGAAATAATGAGACGGGTGAAATAAAGACTGCGATCTGCTTTATCTCCTAACGTATGTTGACTGCAGGTATTCACTTCAAAAACAGCAACAAATGTTTAAATATACTGAAAAACTTCAAAGAAATTCTTTCAACGGTACTGACGGTTTTGAAAAACCATCACGTGGCTATTTCCAAATACCTTGGCATACGGTATATACCGTATAGGTATACCGCCAAAGCCTACATAGAACCGTCACCCTTCCCAAAGCACCCTTGAGGAACCCACATATTTTTGTGTGCAATGAAGACGCACAGCCACCTCCAGCAGATGTGTCTCAGCCCAGACACCGAGGTGCTTGTGATCAGCATATCAAGTGGCACTGCGCTGCTCCTCCACAACAACTGATGGATGAATCAATAGTCTGACACTAAATGGCTGTTTGCTTGAGCGACAGACACTGAACATCAACGAGGTTTACCTTTGGTGTGAGTCGATCTAAGAATCCAACAGTACAATGAACTGAAGCATTTCTCCTGGATTCTGAGGACACACACACTTCACAGTGTTCACCATGAGTTAGCATATCATGCTTCACTTGTGGGGAATTCTTTGAGTTACCCAGAAATGTTTTCTGCCAAGATTAGATCTGCAATGTCTTGTGTATTTAAACATGTGTGTGCAATGTATTCCAACTTTGTGAGATGAAGGGTGTGTATGGATGAGTGAGAGTGTGTGTGTGTGTATGTATGTGTGTGTATGTGCACCAGTGTGTGTGCAGTCTGTGCACCCTCTTATACGGCAGGACTTATGGCACAAGCCAAGCAAATATAGTTAAGCAATAAGGCCCGAGGGTGTGTGGTATATGGCCAATGTACCGCTGCTAAGGGCTGTTCTTAAGCACAATGCAACGTGGAGTGCCTGGATACAGCCCTTAACCGTGGTACATTGGCCATATACCACAAACTCCCGAGGTGCCTTATTTCTAACGTAATTAAAGCAGTAAAAATAAATGTTTTGTCATACACGGGGTATACGGTCTGATATACAGTACACTACCAAAAGTATCTGGACACCTGCTCGTCGAACATCTCATTCCAAAATCATGGGCATTAATATTGAGTTGGTTCCCCCTTTGATGCTGTAACAGCTTCCACTCTTCTGGTAAGGCTTTCCACTAGATGTTGGAACATTGCTGCGGAGACTTGCTTCCAATCAGCCACAAGAGCATTAGTGAGGTCGGGCACTGATGTTGGGCGATTAGGCCTGGCTCACAGTCAGCGTTTCAATTCATCCCAAAGGTGTTCGATGGGGTTGAGGTCAGGACTCTGTGCAGGCCAGTCAAGTTCTTCCACACCGATCTCAACAACCATTTTTGTATGGACCTCGCTTTGTGCACGGGGGCATTGTCATGCTGAAACAGGAAAGGGCCTTCCCAAAACTGTTGCCACAAAGTTGGAAACACAGAATTGTCTAGAATGTCATTGTATGCTGTAGCGTTAAGATTTCCCTTCAATGGAACTGGCGCAGGAGAAGAAGGCAGACGTTTTACGTGTCCCCAACTGATTGTGTTTTTTGGTTTGTTTATTTGCGTTGTTTGTAACTTATTTTATACTTGTTTTGTTGCCGCTACCATCTATTATGGCCTTAAATAACTTCTGGACATCAGGACTGCAATTACTCACCACGGACTGGCAGAATCCTTTTTTTCTTTTAATGAGTCTGATGAGCCCGATGCGAATGATATACTGCTTTCTCGGTAACAGGCCAAGATCCCTGTGATTTGTGTGAAGTGGAGACGGAGAAAAAGGGTCCAGAGGGCAGGCTGCCTTCTGAGGATTCGTAGGCGATCGAATAAACCCCCACTTCCTTACATTCTGCTTGCAAACATGTAATCTTTGGAGAATAAAATGTATGAATTACACGCAAGATTCAACTACCAACGGGACATTCAAAACTAGAATATCTTATGCTTCACGGAGTCGTGGCTGAATGACGATACCATCAACATACAGCTTATTGGTTATTTGGTGTACCGGCAGGATAGAACAGCGGCGTCTGTTAAGACGAGGTGTGGCGGACTATGTATTTTTGTAAATAACAGCTGGTGCACGATCTAAGGAAGCTTATTGTTGAGCTATTGTTCGCCTGAGGAAGAGTATCTCATGATAAGCTGTAGACCACACTATCTACCTAGAGAGATTTCATCTGTATTTTTTGTAGCTGTTTACATACCACCACAGTCAGAGCATGGCACTAAAGACAGCATTGAATTAGCTGTATTCGCCATAAGCAAACAAGAAAACGCTTACCAAGAGGCGGCACTCCTAATAGCCGGAGACTTTAATGCAGGGAAACTTAAAACCGTTTTACCAAATTTCTATCCGCATGTTAAATGTGCAACCAGAGGGGAAAAAAAACTCTGGACCACCACCTTTACTCCACACACAGAGACGCATACAAAGCCCTCCCTCGCCCTCCATTTGGCAAATCTGACCATAATTCTATCCTCCTGATTCCTGCTTACAAGCAAAAATTAAAGCAGGAAGCACCCGTGACTAGATCAATAAAAAAGTGGTCAGAGGAAGCAGGACTGTTTTGCTAGCAGAGACTGGAATATGTTCCGGAATTCCTTCGATGGCATTGAGGAGTACACCACATCAGTCATTGGCTTCATCAATAAGTGCATCGATGACGTCGCCTCCACAGTGACTGCATGTACATACCCCAACCAGAAGCCATGGATTACAGGCAACATCCACACTGAGCAAAAGGCTAGAGCTGCCGCTTTCATGGAGAGGAACTCTAACCCAGAAGCTTATAAGAAATCCCGCTATGCCCTCCGACGAACCATCAAACAGGCAAAGCGTCAATACAGGACTAAGATCAAATCATACTACACCAGCTCTGACGCTCATCAGAAGTGGCACGGCTTGCAAACCATTACAGACGACAAAGGGAAGCACAGCCGAGAGCTGCCCAGTGACACAAGCATACCAAACGAGCTAAACTACTTCTATGCTCGCTTCGAGGCAAATAACACAAACATGTCTTCAATTACATTTTCAAACTCTCCCTGTCCGAGTATGCAATTCCAACATGTTTTAAGCAGACCACCATAGTGCCTGTGCCCAAGAACACTAAGGTAACCTGCCTAAATAACTACCGACCCTGTTCAAGGGCATTATCACTTAATTACACGCCTGCTCTGTATGAGTTTATGCTCAGACTTCACAACACACACACTGTCATGTATGTACATGTGATCATCTGTACTTGCACTTGACCCATGATATCAGATACACGTTCTTTTACCCCATCACTGCCTCAGTGTGCTAATATATTATACACACAGATGAACATGAGTACGTGCACACGTACACCCACTGATAAACATGTTTACACACACACACACACTGATACACACACAAACATGCACTCACACAAACATACATTATGTCATCTATAGTAAGACACTCCACCTGCAATACCAGCCAATATCCAGACTACTTCACAACCTGGCAGCCATAGAAATCTATAGCGTATAAAATGTGACTCAAGTAAGTAGCCTAGAAGAACAACGATGTCTGTTGACTCAATACATTAATTAATTTGATTTGACCTTGTGCCATTAATTATGTTATTGTGTCACACGACTGTGTCTACAGTACCTGTCTCTTCACGTTGCACCCCTAAATGTCACAAAAGCAGGTGTTGTGTTGTGTGGGAGTGGGAGCCCTCCTTCAGCACACTGCTAAACCGTAAACACACTAATAGCAAATACAACATCCAGGAATGTCCAAAATTCAGCCTCTAACGTGAGGTACCGCACTCTGCACTAACATGCTGACTACACCGCTCGCGTTGCAAAATAAATTTAAACACACGTTATTCAATTATTACGACAACGAGCGTCTGCGTTGCCAAGTGCTAAAATAGGAGTCAGTTCTAATTGTGACGCTGATCACGGTGCAAGTCCTGCCTCTCCCATCTTCTCATGTTTATAGAAGTAGATACCCACGTGCCATCTCCTCATTGGTTATACCCACGTGGACGATTGAAAGGCAACTGAGTTCGTTGGTTGTTGTGGTAATACAATGAAAGTTTAGATGACAATCGCCATTTAAAGTCCAAAGAAGAAAAAGCCTGGAAGGAGGAGAGATGACAAGAAATTATTTGGTTGACCGTTTTATGTGTGGATTAATTGTTGGAGTAGAGGACCTTGTGCATTTCAGGTAAAATAACAATTCAACTTTATATCCCAGGACAAATTAGATAGCAACTGCTAGCTAGCTAGCTAAATTGACATAAATGTTTAATGCTTTTCGACCTGTCCCCGAATTAATATAATTGGCTCAGAGTTTGTTTTGATATTTTAACCTGCTTGTCATGATCGCATTTGGTGTGGGGGGACAAAATCAAGTTGTGCATGATGGCGCACCGGTTTGGATACGGTGTGCTGAACTCTTCATACTCATCCATTTTATAACACTTGATACTCGTAATCGGATTTACTTGTGATCGTAAAACCCCAAAGTGTGCTTTAAATGCCGATAAAGCCTCAAGTGCCTTTTACTGCGCTAGGACTTATGTTCCTTCACACACTGTTCAAAGGTAAACGATCCCGACAAAATGAAGATGCACATGATTTACTTTCCTATTCATTTATCAACGAAATAGGCTGATACTACTGCCTGTATTTATTCCAGACACAGATTTAGATGAAGGTAGGCTAATTCGCTTGCCCCATGCTGTTTCACGTTTGAGAGGAGCATAACTTCTCTCCCGACACTTATGCCATAACATTTGCACAATTAAAATAAACAATCTACATTTGTCATTTTATTTTCTAATGATCTGTCGCTCGGTAAACATGCCTGGACGAGAACAAATAATAATAGCAAGCAAGCATGGGCTTGGATCAGGAAATAACGACAGACGTCATCAGCAATTATATATGGACAGACAAAGTAACCTACTAAACAACACCAAGTAGAGAGACAAAAACAACCATATGGCCTCAGCAAAGTCGCCCGGAAATAACTAAATTTAACAACAATGACTAGTTATGGATTCTGATTTATACACAATAGTTGGAGAAGGGAAGACTTCTGCCCTGATACGAGTGAGTGAAACAACTCCGCTCGTGTCTGTTTGGGGAAATGAGAGCAGAGGGAGAGCGGTTTGTTCTAATCCAATCATTGCAGCAGGCTCAACCGCTACCCCGACCGTTTCTTTACTGACACAATAACTAAACAATAGTTGTTAGAGCACACAGCGCTTCACACTGTTTGAGTGCAAGAGAGATGTGTGCTGGCAGCTGAAAATTACTTTTTTCTTATCGCGGAGAACTACAAAAAATATGTGTCATAATTGTATTCTGAAAATTCACCATATCCGTTACAATACTCATTTTGTCCGAGTACTCGGCACACCCCTAATCTGCTCTCAACCGATAAAGCCGGAGCTATGGCAAGTGCTTTTAAATCTGACACGAGTCCGCAGTGCTGTTGCTTTTGCAACTCTTCTATTATCTTTCTCCTTTCTACTTCAACTTTATCGTGATTCTGTTTCTCGAACTTCTGTCTCCAACACAGCAAATTAACCAGTATTAAATCAACACTGAGAGTGTTACATTAAGTACACTGGTCCAGTGTCTATATGGGTCCACACTTTTCAGCTTTAAATTAACAAAGTGTAAAGCCTTATTTGCATATTTCCCAGAATAACCATTACTGTATTTGTTAGTGACAGAGAAATGTTTGTTGCATTTATCTATCATTCATTCAGTCATGTGGCCTTTACCAAGGAAGATCTTAAGCAAATATGCGATTAGACAATTTTTATTATTTAATATAATACAACATATTTCTTAAGGCCTTATTTTGAGGTGTGCTGAAACTCATGGTTTACAGGCAAATTGAGACATATACTGTATGTCACATTATGCTGGCTTGCTAAGTGACGTGTAATTCCTATTGGAATCCAGCCAGAGTGGGGCTATCCAACACTTTGAATGTTCATTCACCCACAACATGCATTCCGAATGATTGCTGGGTTGGGAAGGGTAAGATATGATACTACGTAAAGCATCTAAACTTGAACAACCATTTCAGTAAAGGGAGCAATAAATACAAGTAACAGATTAGGTTAGTTATAAAAAAAAATATTTATATTTGAGTAGCATAATTTAACGTAAATTAACGTACATGCATAGATACATAGATATTGAAACAAACAATTCTAAAAAACAACCTGCACTAAACATGCTAGGAATTGTGATGTTGAGTGTGGTTTTGGTTTAATACTAGTTATTAACACCAACACAGGGATTATTTTACACCAACAAGTGTTAATTTAACACCTGAATCAACACTAGAAATGTTATACTGAAAAATCAACACTAGGTAACAGGCCAATTTGCTGTGAATGGTTAACTAATTGATTCATGTCATTGATTTTTCCACTAATCTATTGTTCCAGGTCTAAATCAGTTCCTTACAAGAGGGGAAGGATAGAAACCAGCAGAGCAATGCTGCAGACCTGTAGGCCCAGATCTGAATACTCTGGGTCAAGACATAAAATAAATACTGAGATTTCTTGGTTTAGCGTGGGAGTAGCAGTGGAGGGAGTTTCCTACCCTTTTCTGCATTATGCGGTACAAGGCTACAGTTCATGGTCTGACTAATGGTTTATCAATAGCGTCCATTCCACTGTGGGTAGGCAGAAAGGAATGAGTCACCAGAACATGTGTGACTTCTTGAATGGGGATCTATGCTAACAGAATTCAGAATATAGAAGAGAAGTATCCAGTGTCTCTTGTTTCATCATGTGGGACTACATTTACGTCAGAGAGGGAAAGGACTGTGCCGATACCTGGGTGACTAGCAGGTGATACCTGCTGATGAATTGGATTTATGTAGCTGTTTTCGAAGGGCTCAGTCATTTACAGGCGGGTCACCTCCTCCACTCCCAATGTGTAGCATCTGCCTAGGTGACGCAAGGCAGCCTTGTTAGCGTCAGACTACTCACCCACTACATACGTATCATCTATCAGCAGGGCCCATCTCTGGGCCCATCGCAGTGTGATTTTGAGCCAAGGGTATGGAGTTATTTTTGGTTCCATTATGTGGTTTAAAACTACATTCACTATCTGAGAGAATGGACTGTGGACACCCGGGAGACATTTTGTTTCACTGCAGCAGGTGCAAGTGCAGAAAGCTGCATCCATCTACCTATTACACACCACAGGAGTGTCAGAGTGACCATGCTCCAGTTGACAAGAAGCAGAAGAACCAGATTATATTTAGTGTAAAGTAGAGTAAAAACAATCCAACTATCAATGTGAACAGGAGATAACTTAGACATCCAGTACATTATAACACACATACACGAGCACACACACAATTAAAAACAAAATAAAAACTATGAAAACTCATTAAGATTGATTGTGTCTATGTCCCATCAAATGTAATACACTTTTCAAAGAGCATTTCAACCCCTCCCCCTACCCCAGTTCTCTCTCTCCCCTTCCTACTTTTATTTTCCCTGCTTTTAGCCTTTGGGCATAGGCAGGGGAGGACTGGCCATCTGACATTTCGGGCAAATGCCAGATGGACTGTTCCAGTTTTAGCCTAGTGGGCCTGTCTTACTTGTTAAAAAAAAAAAAAACTAAATTATAATTATCTGGCTAAAAATGTCGGTCTCAAGGAATAAAATAGGCCTGTGTGGGGGCCTCGAGGGAAAAAAATGGGCCGTTGTTTAAGAAATGCCTGAGCGGATTTCTGATCCCAGTCCGTCCCTCGGCACAGGGTTGTTGTGTAGAGAGCTCTGGTATTAGGATCAGTGATACAGTGATACAGACAACGATAGCACACTATCCTCTATGTGCGTGTGTTTGTGTGATAGTACTGTGTATGTGTGCCAGTGTATGCATGTGTGCCCATAGTGTTAGTTTGTATGTGTCACTACTAACGTGTACGTACTGCTTTTGTGTGTGTGCGCACCTATGTGTTTGTGCATACGTGTGCATGTGCGTGTGTACTGTAAGTGTGGGCGTGTGTACTGTAAGTGTGTGCATGTGCGCAATGCGCATTTGTGCTTGTGTGTGTACCCTAAATGTGGGTATGTGGGTCACCCTGCGTCGTCTTCCCATGGATCCCATGGAAAACATAGCAGATCCCACCAAGGCATCAGCGTCTCAGCCTCATTATTTCAGCACAAATTTATCAGACTTTAGAGACTTTCTTTGGCCTTAAATCAGTGGGTTTTTCGTTCTAAATAAAATATATTTCAGCACAGATTTTTCCCCATTCATCAGCAGATCCAGCTTCAGAGAAGCAGATCTCTTACCAGATAATTTCATTGTGTTGACACACAGATGTATAATGTAATGCTCAAGGGTTTAAGGGTTTGTGAAGAGCTGCTTGAGGGTCATGGTGGTCTGTCTGTCTCATTAATATGCATCACACAGGAAAGCATTCTCTCCTTAATGCATAACTCAGTCCATGAACAAGATTCTGCTTTTTCTTACTGTTCATGTTTTTGGTTTAATTCTGGCTACCAACGCTGGGGTTATTTTACACCATTACACCAAGCAACTCTAGGTAACACATGCCAATTTGCTGTATATTGTTATTAGCGTAGCCTATGTTCTAAATGTATAACTGGTCTAACTATATTTTCATGGTAGTGTGTAAGAAATCATTTTCTGACTGTATGGCTGTAGAGTCGTGGCCAAAAGTTGAGAATGACACAAATATACATTTTCACAAAGTCTGCTGCCTGTTTGTATGATGGCAATTTGCATATACTCCAGAATGTTATGAAGAGTGAATCAATTGCAAAGTCCCTCTTTACCATGCAAATGAACTGAATCCACAAAAAAACATTTCCACTGCATTTCAGCCCTGCCACAAAAGGACCAGCTGACATCATGTCAGTGATTCTCTCGTTAACACAGGTGTGAGTGTTGGCGAGGGCAAGGCTGGAGATCACTCTGTCATGCTGATTGAGTTCGAATAACAGACTGGAAGCTTCAAAAGGAGGGTGGTGCTTGGAATCATTGTTCTTCCTCTGTCAACCATGGTTACCTGCAAGGAAACACGTGCCGTCATCATTGCTTCGGGGCGCCAAGAAGGTCCAGCAAGTGCCCGGACCATCTCCTAAAGTTGATTCAGCTGCGGGATCAGGGCACCACCAGCACAGAGCTTGCTCAGGAATGGCAGCAGGCAGGTGTGAGTTCATCTGCACGCACAGTGAGGTGAAGACTTTTGGAGGATGGCCTGGTGTCAAGAAGGACAGCAAAGAAGCCACTTCTCTTCAGGAAAAACATCAGGGACAGACTGATATTCTGCAAAAGGTACAGGGATGGACTGCTGAGGACTGGGGTAAAGTCATTTTCTCTGATGGATCCCCTTTCCGATTGTTTGGGGCATCCGGCAAAAAGGTTGTCTGGAGAAGACAAGGTGAGCGCTACCATCAGTCCTGTGTCATGCCGACAGTAAAGCATCCGGAGACCATTCATGTGTGGGGTTGCTTCTCAGCCAAGGGAGTGGACTCAATCACAATTTTACCTAAGAACACAGCCATGAATAAAGAATGGTGCCAACACATCTTCCGAGAGGAACTTCTCCCAACCATCCAGGAACAGTTTGGTGATGAACAATGCCTTTTCCAGCATGATGGAGCACCTTGCCATAAGGCAAAAGTGATAACCTAAGCGGCTCGGGGAACAAAACATCGATAGTTTGGGTCCATGGCCAGGAACCTCCCCAGACCTTAATCCCATTGAGAACTTGTGGTCAAAGAGGCGGGTGTACTAACAAAAACCCACAAATTCTGACAAACTCCAAGCATTGATTATACAGGAATGGGCTGCCATCAGTCAGGATGTGGTCCAGAAGTTAATTGACAGCATGCCAGGGCGGATTGCAGAGGTCTTGAAAAAGAAGGGTCAACAATGCAAATATTGACTCTTTGCATCAACTTCATGTAATTATCAATAAAAGCCTTTGACACGTATGAAATGCTTGTAATTATACTTCAGTATTCCATAGTAACATCTGACAAAAATATCTAAAGACACTGAAGCAGCAAACTTTGAAAATTAATATTTGTATCATTCTCAAAACATTTGGCCATGACTGTACTGTGTTGAAGGTCTGAGCTATATGGCCAAAACATTATGTCAAACCCCAAAATAATGCTGTTATTTGACCGTTTCTGAATTCTAAACGTCTTAAAATGGCAAGTTTTATGAGTTGTGGATGACCCTAGGATTGCAAAAAATGAATTGAAGTAGTTTTAATGGTCTTTCTCCATTTTGATTGTTTTATACTCAACCAAAATAGGGCAAAACTGACAGTAAAGTAGTGTAATTGTAGAAGTTTTGATTTATTGAGCACTGCATCAAAATATCATAATAGATGGTATTGTAAAGTGATCCATACCTCTATACGTTAATATACAATATGTCATCCATTTTACTGAGTTGTGTATTAAAATAATGTACTGCTCCGCTCCATTGCATTCTCTGCTGTAAATAAATTAATATACTATACATCCTCTGTGTGTGTGGTGAGAGTTTCCAGGCTGTGTCTCTCGCTGCAGTGGTTTCCTCCTAAATATTTAATGCCACTCTGACATGGACACAGATCGATGGTGAATGTCAGAGCATCTCAATCCAGTGGCAACACCAGGAGAGCACTAAACACTCCACTTAACCAACGTCACTACACTACTCATAAATCAGCATTCTGTACAGATGGAGTATACTTCAACAGTGGATGATATTACAGACCATTACACTCAGAGAGATGGTGGAATCATGCGCAGTATTGGTTACGGTATGATTTAATTGTGCATCTTAACAATTTCCAACTCAACTATTTCTGGTCTAAGGATGAGGAGTGATGTCGAATATTCTAATTGTGTCAAAGTGCCAGAAAGCACACAATCTCAGTTCAGAGTAGTGAAAAAAATCACATTTCGAAGCCTGAAAAGGTGAACGTGCACACAGTAGTTGTGACTATATACTACAGATATCATACTGTGGATAACGGTCACAGCCGTCGAAAGAAGTGGACCAAAGTGCAGCGTGGTGAGCGTACAGTTTCCTTTTATTTAAAATGTAACAAACGAAGAACAAATGTGAAGCTTACAGGGCTAATGTGCCACTAACAAAAGTCAACTACCCACACTGAAAGGAGGGAAAAAGGGCTACCTAAGTATGATTCCCAATCAGAGACAACAATAGACAGCGGTCCCTGATTGAGAACCATACCCGGCCAAATCATAGAAACAAAGAAACATAGAAAACAAAACATAGATTGCCCACCCCACATCACACCCTGACCTAACCAAATAGAGAAATAAAACGTCTCTCTAAGGTCAGGGCGTGACAATAACACTGCAGTGATCTAGCAGGTGAGAAGATACCCATACATCTTTGGGTCATTGCACACTGACACAGATTAAAAGAGACCTTCCGGCGCCGACAGAGATGGCCGCCTCGCTTCGCGTTCCTAGGAAACTATGCAGTTTTTTGTTTTTTTACGTGTTATTTCTTACATTAGTACCCCAGGTCATCTTAGGTTTCATTACATACAGTCGAGAAGAACTACTGAATATAAGATCAGCGTCAACTCACCATCAGTACGACCAAGAATATGTTTTTCGCGACGCGGACCCTGTGTTCTGCCTTACAAACAGGACAACGGAGTGGATCCTATGCAGCGACCCAAAAAAACGACTCCGAAAGAGAGGGAAACGAGGCGGTCTTCTGGTCAGACTCCGGAGACGGGCACAGCGCGCACCACTCCCTAGCATTCTTCTTGCCAATGTCCAGTCTCTTGACAACAAGGTTGATGAAATCCGAGCAAGGGTAGCATTCCAGAGGGACATCAGAGACTGTAACGTCCTTTGCTTCACTGAAACATGGCTCACTGGAGAGACTCTATCCGAAGCGGTGCAGCCAACGGGTTTCTCCACACATCGCGCTGACAGAAACAAACATCTTTCTGGTAAGAAGAGGGGCGGGGGCGTATGCCTCATGGCCAACGTGACATGGTGTGATGAAAGAAACATACAGGAACTCAAATCCTTCTGTTCACCTGATTTAGAATTCCTCACAATCAAATGTAGACCGCATTATCTACCAAGAGAATTCTCTTCGATTATAATCACAGCCGTATATATCCCCCCCCAAGCAGACACATCGATGGCTCTGAACGAACTTTATTTAACTCTCTGCAAACTGGAAACGATTTATCCGGAGGCTGCATTCATTGTAGCTGGGGATTTTAACAAGGCTAATCTGAAAACAAGACTCCCCAAATTTTATCAGCATATCGATTGCGCAACCAGGGGAGGAAAGACCTTGGATCATTGTTACTCTAACTTCCGCGACGCATATAAGGCCCTGCCCCGCCCCCCTTTCGGAAAAGCTGACCACGACTCCATTTTGTTGATCCCTGCCTACAGACAGAAACTAAAACAAGAGGCTCCCACGCTGAGGTCTGTCCAACGCTGGTCCGACCAAGCTGACTCCACACTCCAAGACTGCTTCCATCACGTGGACTGGGAGATGTTTCGTATTGCGTCAGATAACAACATTGACGAATACGCTGATTCGGTGTGCGAGTTCATTAGAACGTGCGTTGAAGATGTCGTTCCCATAGCAACGATTAAAACATTCCCTAACCAGAAACCGTGGATTGATGGCAGCATTCGTGTGAAACTGAAAGCGCGAACCACTGCTTTTAATCAGGGCAAGGTGTCTGGTAACATGACCGAATACAAACAGTGCAGCTATTCCCTCCGCAAGGCTATCAAACAAGCTAAGCGCCAGTACAGAGACAAAGTAGAATCTCAATTCAACGGCTCAGACACAAGAGGCATGTGGCAGGGTCTACAGTCAATCACGGACTACAGGAAGAAATCCAGCCCAGTCACGGACCAGGATGTCTTGCTCCCAGGCAGACTAAATAATTTTTGCCCGCTTTGAGGACAATACAGTGCCACTGACACGGCCTGCAACGAAAACATGCGGTCTCTCCTTCACTGCAGCCGAGGTGAGTAAGACATTTAAACGTGTTAACCCTCGCAAGGCTGCAGGCCCAGACGGCATCCCCAGCCGCGCCCTCAGAGCATGCGCAGACCAGCTGGCCGGTGTGTTTACGGACATATTCAATCAATCCCTATACCAGTCTGCTGTTCCCACATGCTTCAAGAGGGCCACCATTGTTCCTGTTCCCAAGAAAGCTAAGGTAACTGAGCTAAACGACTACTGCCCCGTAGCACTCACATCCGTCATCATGAAGTGCTTTGAGAGACTAGTCAAGGACCATATCACCTCCACCCTACCTGACACCCTAGACCCACTCCAATTTGCTTACCGCCCAAATAGGTCCACAGACGATGCAATCTCAACCACACTGCACACTGCCCTAACCCATCTGGACAAGAGGAATACCTATGTGAGAATGCTGTTCATCGACTACAGCTCGGCATTCAACACCATAGTACCCTCCAAGCTCGTCATCAAGCTCGAGACCCTGGGTCTCGACCCCGCCCTGTGCAACTGGGTACTGGACTTCCTGACGGGCCGCCCCCAGGTGGTGAGGGTAGGCAACAACATCTCCTCCCCGCTGATCCTCAACACTGGGGCCCCACAAGGGTGCGTTCTGAGCCCTCTCCTGTACTCCCTGTTCACCCACGACTGCGTGGCCACGCACGCCTCCAACTCAATCATCAAGTTTGCGGACGACACAACAGTGGTAGGCTTGATTACCAACAACGACGAGACGGCCTACAGGGAGGAGGTGAGGGCCCTCGGAGTGTGGTGTCAGGAAAATAACCTCACACTCAACGTCAACAAAACTAAGGAGATGATTGTGGACTTCAGGAAACAGCAGAGGGAACACCCCCCTATCCACATCGATGGAACAGTAGCGGAGAGGGTAGCAAGTTTTAAGTTCCTCGGCATACACATCACAGACAAACTGAATTGGTCCACTCACACAGACAGCATCGTGAAGAAGGCGCAGCAGCGCCTCTTCAACCTCAGGAGGCTGAAGAAATTCGGCTTGTCACCAAAAGCACTCACAAACTTCTACAGATGCACAATCGAGAGCATCCTGGCGGGCTGTATCACCGCCTGGTATGGCAACTGCACCGCCCTCAACCGTAAGGCTCTCCAGAGGGTAGTGAGGTCTGCACAACGCATCACCGGGGGCAAACTACCTGCCCTCCAGGACACCTACACCACCCGATGTCACAGGAAGGCCATAAAGATCATCATGCAGAACAACCACCCGAGCCACTGCCTGTTCACCCCTCTATCATCCAGAAGGCGAGGTCAGTACAGGTGCATCAAAGCTGGGACCGAGAGACTGAAAAACAGCTTCTATCTCAAGGCCATCAGACTGTTAAACAGCCACCACTAACACTGAGTGGCTGCTGCCAACACACTGACACTGACTTAACTCCAGCCACTTTAATAATGGGAATTGATGGGAAATTATGTAAATATATCACTAGCCACTTTAAACAATGCTACCTTATATAAATGTTACTTACCCTACATTATTCATCTCATATGCATACGTATATACTGTACTCTATATCATCGACGGTATCCTTATGTAATACATGTATCACTAGCCACTTTATACTATGCCACTTTGTTTACATACTCATCTCATTTGTACATACTGTACTCGATACCATCTACTGTATCTTGCCTATGCTGCTCTGTACCATCACTCATTCATATATCCTTATGTACATATTCTTTATCCCCTTACACTGTGTACAAGACAGTAGTTTTGGAATTGTTAGTTAGATTACTTGTTATTACTGCATTGTCGGAACTAGAAGCACAAGCATTTCGCTACACTCGCATTAACATCTGCTAACCATGTGTATGTGACAAATAAAATTTGATTTGATTTGATTTGATTTGAGTACCACACCACATCTCCCCTCTCTAACCACAGTGACTCAATGTACAGAACACAGGGGCTGGATTTAGTTATTGGAACAGAACACATAAAGCTCAGAAAGTTATTTGAGATCGGAGGCTGTGACACGGTGTCAACATGACTGAAATGGGCCTCTATGGGCAAGCCAGCCAGTCAGTGTGTTTTATGAATGGGTTACCACCATAAAAAGGCTGCTGTATGTGAAACTGACGGACATCGGATACTGTGTTGTAAACTCAGCAAAAAAAGAAACATCAACTCACTGCATTTATTTTCAGCAAACTTAACTTGTGTAAATATTTGTATGAACATAACAAGATTCAACAACTGAGACATAAACGGAACAAGTTCCACAGATATGAGTAACAGAAATGGAATAATGTGTCCCTGAACAAAGGGGGGGTCAAAATCAAAAGTAACAGTCAGTACCAGCTGCATTAAGTACTGCCTTGCATCTCATGCTCATGGACTGCACCAGATTTGCCAGTTCTTGCTGGATGTTGTTACCCCACTCTTCCAGCAAGGCATCTGCCAGTTCCCAGACATTTCTAGGGGGAATGGCCCTAGCCCTCACCCTCCGATCCAACAGGTTTCAGACGTGCTCAATGGTATTGAGATCAGGGCTCTTCGCTAGCCATGGCAGAGTACTGACATTCCTGTCTTGCAGGAAATCACGCACAGAACGAGCAGTATGGCTGGTGGCATTGTCATGCTGGAGGGTCATATCAGGATGAGCCTGCAGGAAGGGTACCACATGAGGGAGGAGGATGTCTGCCCTGTAATGCACAGCGTTGAGATTGCCTGCAATGACAACAAGCTCAGTCCGATGAAGCTGTGACACACCACCCCAGACCATGACGGACCCTCACCTCCAAATCGACGCTGCTCCAGAGTACAGGCGTCAGTGTAACGCTCATTCCTTCGGCAATAAACGCAAATCCGACCATCTCCCCCGGTGAGACAAACCGCGACTCGTCAGTGAAGAGCACTTTTTGCCAATCCTGTCTGGTCCAGCGACAGTGGGTTTGTGCATATAGGCAACGTTGTTGCCGTTGATGTCTGGTGAGGACCTGCCTTACAACAGGCCTACAAGCCCTCAGTCCAGCCTCTCTCGGCTGATTGCGGACAGTCTGAGCACTGATGGAGGAATTGTGCGTTCCTGGTGTAACTCGGGCAGTTGTTGTTGCCATCCTGCGCAGGTGTGATGTTCGGATGTACCGATCCTGTGCAGGTGTTGCTACACGTGATCTGCTACTACGAGGACGATCAGCTGTCCGTCCTTTCTCCCTGTAGCGCTATCTTAGGCATCTCACAGTACGGACATTGCAGTTTACAATGAAGAGCTGTGAACTTATTTGGATTTTTACGTCCTGAAAAGGGAAAAAAAATGTTTTTGCTGAGTTTAGTTAATGTTGGTGTGGCTGAGTTGGGAGCTGGTGTACATTACACAGAAACAGGTATGTACAGTCACTTCACAATTAGGCATACACAAGCACGTGCATTCAGAATAGAATAGATCCCTATCTGGTACATAGTGAGTATATTTCGTCTAGTGTGTCTAGGTGGTTCTCAAGGTTTGAGTGTTTTGGTACCTGCCTGGAGACTATAGGGCTGAGCTCGTTAACCTTTAGACTCATTGTGTTAACCTTGTACAGAAAAGTCTGTAAAAAGCTCCACACACACACACACATGCACACACACGCACTTAATATTAACTTTATCTGACATTTTTGGGTAAATGCACTGAATCTAATTTCTGCTGTCTATCTAACGGCATATAATCCACTTCCTGTAGATAGGATGTCAGTCTCTCTGCACAGCGAGGTGCAATCGATGGCCAGACAGCCTCTTTCCAGAGATAAGACCTTGCATGCTGAAGGGAAATTGGGAATGTTTGCGAGAAGACCGTCAACCTCTCTGCTAGTCCAACAGTCAAGCTCCAAAATCAAAACAGACAAGATCTACTCCAACACACTGTGGAAAACTTTTCATATAAACTGTGAAAAGACCATTTTTATTTTTCCAATTGTATTTTTGTGTTGATCTTAATGATATTTGATTTGATCTGCTTAGTTTTGCTTTGATGTATTGATTTGATTGTTTATTTGTTTTAAAAAAAAATATTACTTTTTATTGAAATATTAGTTTGGATTGAATTATGTACAACCTAATAAAATTACCTAAAAACTCACTGGTGTTAGGAACCTCCTGGTTTACAGGCCACATCAGGCCTGCAAATCACATTTATACGCAATCTGTATTCAGCACGACTGTCAGGATTAGAAACATGGATAAATATCCATATCCATCAATATCCATATCCATCAATCTCACTCACTCCTTTGGTTAGACATGCATGCCAATACCTGTTGAGAAATACTGCTAATTATTATTTCATGGCAATCACAATCCAATTAAGCTTGACAATCACTGAAGATGTCTGAGAGAAATAGCCATGGTGCATGTGCTGTCCTAAGACAGAAGATGTGTGGGAAACCAATTATAAAAGACACAACATTCTAATTCAATTAGTAGAAAAATATTTTCAGTCATTATGTGACCTTCAGACATTCCAAAAACACACATTACACTTTTGCAGCTCATCAGACGCCCCCATTTTGTGATGAAATAACTGCAAGTGGAGTAGGATAAAGTTTCCCCCTAGACACTGATCTCAGACCAGTCTTGAGTTTCCCTCCCTAATATTAAACATTATGATTGGGGAGAGTACACTGACTCTACATCTGCATGCTGGGACAGGTTCTACCCATCTCATTTATAGAGGGCACACCTACCCATAATTCCCAGCACTCTGCATACTGTCTGCAGCTCCAATTCATTAGACACACGCTGGGACAGGGGGCAGAATAAAGAGTTCCACAACACAAGCACATACTGTACACATACACACACTGGTCTGGATAGGGTTACTTGCCCAACAAATATGTTATACGTATATAATAAAGCACACACAACAGCCGTAACGATACAACATCACTACCCTGCAGCAGTATTGCTACAACCCATCATACTGAGTCTGAGTAATCACCAAACCATGCCCAAGGCTGCTGCAACTTCCTGCGGGGCTCAATGGAGCAGAAAATGAGAAATAGATTCAACCATCTGAGCCTTTGTCTCTATAGACTTACCTCCCCCCTCCTTTCCACTTCTACCTGTTCTCTCAATTCCTCATCACTCCACTCCTCCTTTCCCCCTTTCCCTCTCAAACCTGTCCTTTCAATTCCTCATCACTCCACTCCTCCTTTCCCCCTTTCCCTCTCAAACCTGTCCTTTCAATTCCTCATCACTCCACTCCTCCTTTCCCCCTTTCCCTCTCAAACCTGTCCTTTCAATTCCTCATCACTCCACTCCTCCTTTCCCCCTTTCCCTCCCATCACCCCTGCTTCATCCCCCTGTTCCTCCTCTCCTGTTATCTGCTCTCCTCCTGCCCCTGAAGGAATGCATCTCCACGTCCATGCTGTTAATGACCTGCGTGTGTCTTTTGTCCTCTAAATGAGATATGCCACCATGCACAGGCCAAGATTAGCATGGAAACACAAAGCCCATCCACAGAGATGACAGTCCCCTTCAATAAAACACACCCACAGAGAGATAGGGAGGAGGAAGTGAGGGATGGAGAGAGAGACGTGAGAGAAAAGAATGAAGGAATTACAAGAGTGGAGGAGGGAGGAGAGATCACCTTTGACCTTAAACGTTGATAGTATTGTTGTACGTGTCATATTCGGTGACATTGTGAATGCCAGGGAGAGATTGGTTAGGAATCCTTGAGAAGAAGCTTTCGCAATGATGACACAGAAATAAACCAAGCCATGCTGAGCGGAGGCAGGGGAACAAAACACAAAGAGATGATATCATTATCAAACAATGATTGCGTTTTCACTGCCGCTGTCATATCTATCATGACAGGTTGTTATACTCAATGAGTCATCATGATGGTTGAGTCACAATCAAAGAGAGATTGTGGTTTGAAGGGTTTATTCTACGCCTAAGACACTGTCATGACTGTCCACGAGAATCCAAATAGGTCAGATCAGGTTTGGAATGAATAACTTCAATCAGACCCCCTCTCACCCTAGAGGGGGAAGGAAAGAACTAGTGGGGGTTAACAACTCACGCCCTGTTGTAAATCAAGGGAGAAGATTCAGGCCTGCGCTCTCAAGATTCACCAAAAGGAAAGTGCTTTGTTTCAACATACTTTTTCCTGCTGAAACTAACACGCTCAAAAGCGAATACTGGAACAATATTTCTAACATAGAACATGGGGAACGGTCAGAGGCGATCTATAGAACACTATTATTTTGTTTGTTATTTTGTGATGTCATAAAAATTGTTATACAGGAAATACTGTAACTTGGAAAGTATACCCACTACATACAGTGGCAAGAAAAAGTATGTGAACCTGGATTTTATCTGGATTTCTGCAAGGCATCTGCCAGTTCCCAGACATTTCTGGGGGGAATGGCCCTAGCCCTCACCCTCCGATCCAACAGGTTTCAGACGTGCTCAATGGGATTGAGATCAGGGCTCTTCGCTAGCCATGGCAGAGTACTGACATTCCTGTCTTGCAGGAAATCACGCACAGAACGAGCAGTATGGCTGGTGGCATTGTCATGCTGGAGGGTCATATCAGGATGAGCCTGCAGGGAGGGTACCACATGAGGGAGGAGGATGTCTGCCCTGTAATGCACAGCGTTGAGATTGCCTGCAATGACAACAAGCTCAGTCCGATGAAGCTGTGACACACCACCCCAGACCATGACGAACCCTCACCTCCAAATCGACGCTGCTCCAGAGTACAGGCGTCAGTGTAACGCTCATTCCTTCGGCAATAAACGCAAATCCGACCATCTCCCCCGGTGAGACAAACCGCGACTCGTCAGTGAAGAGCACTTTTTGCCAATCCTGTCTGGTCTAGCGACAGTGGGTTTGTGCCCATAGGCAACGTTGTTGCCGTTGATGTCTGGTGAGGACCTGCCTTACAACGGGCCTACAAGCCCTCAGTCCAGCCTCTCTCAGCTGATTGCGGACAGTCTGAGCACTGATGGAGGAATTGTGCGTTCCTGGTGTAACTCGGGCAGTTGTTGTTGCCATCCTGTACCTGTCCCGCAGGTGTGATGTTCGGATGTACTGATCCTGTGCAGGTGTTGCTACACGTGGTCTGCTTCTACGAGGACGATGAGCTGTCCGTCCTTTCTCCCTGTAGCGCTGTCTTAGGCATCTCACAGTACGGACATTGCAGTTTACAATGAAGAGCTGTGAACTTATTTGGATTTTTACGTCCTGAAAAGGGAGAAGAAAAAAAATTGCCTCCCTCAACCTGGATTTTATCTGGATTTCTGCATATATTGGTCATGTATTTTGATCTGATCTTCATCTAAGTCACAACAACAGACAAACACAGTCTGCTTAAACTAATAACACACAAATTAATGGATTTTTCATCTAAACATTCCCAGTGTAGGTTGGGAAAAAGTATGTGAACCCCTAGGCTAATGACTTCTCCAAAAGCTAATTGGAGTAAGGAGTCAGCTAACCTGGAGTCCAATCAATGAGACAAGATTGGAGATGTTGGTTAGAGCTGCCCTGCACTATAAAAAACAATCACAAAATTTGAATTGGCTATTCACAAGAAGCATTGCCTGATGTGACCCATGCCTCAAACAAAAGAGATCTCAGAAGACCCAAGATTAAGAATTGTTGACTTGCATAAAGCTGGAAAGGGTTACAAAAGTATCTCTAAAAGCCTTGATGTTCATCAGTCCACGATAAGACAAATTGTCTATAAATGGAGAAAGTTCAGCAGTTGTTACTGTCCTTGGGAGTGGCCGTCCTGCAAAGATTATTGCAAGAGCACAGCACAGAATGCTCAATGAGGTTAAGAAGAATCCTAGAGTGTCAGCTAAAGACTTACAGAAATCTCTGGAACATGCTAACATCTCTGTTGACGAGTCTCTCATCTCTGTTGGCGAGACACGTAAAACACTAAACAAGATAGGTGTTCACGGGAGGACCCCACGGAAGCCACTGCTGTCCAAAATAAACATTGCTGCATGTCTGAAGTTCGCAAACAGCATCTGGATGTTCCACAGTGCTACTGGTAAAATACTCTGAGGACAGATGAAACTAAAGTTGAGTTGTTTGGAAGGAACACACAAAACACTGTGTGTGGAGAAAAAAAGGCACAGCACACCAACATCAAAACCTCATCCTAACTGTAAAGTATGGTGAAATGGTGAAGAGAGAATCATGGTTAGAAGCTGCTTTGCTGCCTCAGGGCCTGGACAGCTTGCTATCATCGACGGAAAAATGAATTCCCAAGTTTATCAAGACATTTTGCAGGAGAATATAAGGCTATCTGACCACCAATTGAAGCTCAAAAGAAGTTGGGTGATGCAACAGGGCAACAACCCAAAACAAGAGGTATATCAATTCATTCAACATAATGGCTTGAACAGAAGAAAATACGCCTTCTGGAGTGGCCCAGTCAGAGTCCTGACCTCAACGTGATTGAGATGGTGTGGCATGACCTCAAGAGAGCGGTCCACACCAGACATCCCAATAATATTGCTGAACAGTAAAGAGGAATGGTCCAAAATTCCTCCTGACTGTTGTGCAGGTCTGATCTGCAACTACAGAAAACATTTGGTTGGGGTTATTGCTGCCAAAGGAGGGTCAATCAGTTATTAAATCCAAGGGTTCACATACTTTTTCCACCCTGCACTATGAATCTTTACACGATGTGTTCAATAAAGACATGAAAACATATAATTGTTTGTGTGTTATTAGTTTAAGCAGATTGTGTTTATCTATTGTTGTGACTTAGATGAAGATCAGGTCAAATTGTATGACCAATTTATGCAGAAATCCAGGTAATTCCAAGGGGTTCTCATACTTTTTCTTCCCACTGTATGTGAAGTTTCCATACTCTGCATTGTACATGTAATATGAAAAATGATGAAAGTGTTTTTGTTAAGAGAGGGATGTGATTTGAGAAGTTATTTGAGATAATTGTTTTACCTAACTTTGCACAGTGAGTAGCCACCACCCGGAGTGAGGTCAGGGAGCATGCCAGCCTGCCGGAACTGCCCCTTTCGAGCAAACTAAATAAATGATGGGTTAAGAAAAAAACATCAGACCAGAAAAGCGTGAAGCTGTAGCTGTACATTTAAAGTGGTTTGAACTTTGAATCTCAACATGAGGTGGAGACGATAAACTCACCTCCCGGACAATCACTGGTACTGCTGATTAGCTGTCCACAGTAAAGTATCTTTGAAAGTGAATTTAAGTAGGACCATCCTGTGTTACTCTCCTCAAACCACCGATATGGCTGGCTAGCCTATCTTCAAAGAAGCCTCTTCAAGAGTGAATGGAAGGAAAGTCAACTCTGTAGTTCTGTTCAGGACTCCACGACAAGTCACCGGATACCGGACAACAGACTTCTTGGAACCATTTCGGACAATCAGAGCCTTACAAGCGTGCCGCAAAAAGGCCCAACCTTCTTTCCAAGGCTGCTCTGTTCACCAAGAGATTCCCTCCGAACCCAGGCATTTCATGTAACTACATAAATGATTTCTTACTCAAAGCGGGCAGCGGTTCGTGTGCAAAGTATATGGTTACTGTAGGTGAGAGTAGTTTCTGAATGTACTAATGTTAAGTGTCTCTCCCCCTCTCTCCCCCTCTCTTCTTTAACAAGCATCCATGTTGTTGTCATTCCGCTAGGGACCTGTTTTCAGTGTATTACCTCTCTAGTCAATAACTGGTGCAGAGTGTGTATGTTTATCCTGTGTTCCCATTTAATTAGCTAGTAAATCAATAATTTAACCAATTTGTGTAGTACTGAATCATAAGTAAGGCTTGGGTTTTTGCAGATACAAGGAAGTTACGACTGTTCAGAATGATGATATGATACGAGGTTATGATTAATAAGTTTACAGTTTATAGATGTGATAGGTTTTAGAGTTTAATTTGGGAGATGGTAACTCTTTAAATAACCTCTCCCGTGGTGCCCCAGATCCTAATGAGTTAATTGTTACATGATAAAGTTAATCGGGTAACATTAAACAGTTTGTTATTCATCGGATTAACTGTCTTCAGATTAATGTTAAACTTCTCTAGGGTAGGGGGCAGCATTTGGAATTTGGGATGAAAAGTGTGCCCAAATTAAATTGCCTTCTACTCAGGCCCAGAAGATAGGATATGCATATAAATGGTAGATTTGGATAGAAAACACTCTAAAGTTTCCAAAACTGTTAAAATAGTGTCTGAGTATAATATATATTTTGGCAGGCGAAAACCTGAGAAAAATCCATTCAGGAAGTAGGATTTATTTTTATTTTTTTGTTTTCTATTCAATGCCATTACTGTATCCATTGACTTAGGACTCAAATTGCCGTTCCTATGCTTTCCACTAGATGTCAACAGTCTTTAGAAATTGATTCAGGCTTGTATTCTGAAAAATGAGGGAGTAAGAGCAGTCTGAATGAGTGGACCCTGCCGTGTCACAGAGCTTTTTCATCAGCGCGACCGAGAGTGCCTTTCTTGTTTACCATTTATATTGACGACGTTATTGTCCTGTTGAAATATTTTCTATTATTTAGGCTAAAAACAAGCTGAGGATTGAATATAAACATTGTTTGACATGTTTCTATGAACTTTACGGATACAATTAGGATTTTTTTGTCTGCCTGTTGTGACTGCGTTTGAGCCTGTGGATTACTGAAGAAAACGCCAACCAAACGGAGGTTTTTGGATATAAAGAGAGACTTTATCAAACAAAAGGAACATTTATTGAATAAATGAATGTCTTCTGAGTGCAATCATATGAAGATCAAAGGTAAGTGATACATTTTATCTCTATTTCTGACTTGTGTAACTCTTCTACTTGGCTGGTTACTGTTTGTAATGATTTGTCTGCTGGGCTATGTTCTCAAATAATCGTAAGGTATGCATTCGCCGTAAAGCATTTTTAAAATCTGACACCGTGGTTGGATTCAAAATAAGTTCATCTTTAAACCTATGTAAAATAGTTGTATCTTTTCTGAATTTTTATAATGAGTATTTCTGTATTTGAATTTGGCGCTCTGCAATCTCACTGGATGTTGGCCAGGTGGGACGCTAGCGTCCCACATACCCTAGAGAGGTTTTTAAAGTCAGGTCACGACAACACTGTGACAGTCTTTGTGCAAAATGCTACACAAGTAACACTGAAATCAACACCTGTCCTGAGAAGCCCTCTTCCTCCCTTCCACCTCTTCTTCTCATCCACCTTCTCCATCTGTCGTCCAACTCTTCTGTTGTTCTCAAAGCATTGACCATCCAATCAGCTCTGAAGCATTGACAATCCAATCAGCTCTGGGTGATGATAATCCATCTAGTTAATTAGGGGCCTGACTATTCTAAGTGACAGAGACAGATTAAGGACCACAGCACACCTCCTGTCCAGTGGCTGCATGCCAGCAGGAGAACATTGGCACAGAGAGAGATCAACGTAATGAACACAGAAACAATAATGTAATCTCCCATTTCCCCAGGGAGGCCAGTGAAACGGTCTGTTGAAAGGAGAATGTTCTTAGTTAAGGCTGTATTGTTTCAATCTTTCCCCTCGGAGTCATGACAAGGAGTGATGAGGTCACTGTGACTGGAAATGGCTTTCTGGATCCGCTGGGCTCCGGAAATCTGTCATCTGCAGTCCAGAGGTGAGCGTAAATGTTTATCGGTTTATCAAATTAAATCAAATGTTATTGGTCACATACACATATTTAGCAGATGTTATTGTGGGTGTAGCGAAATGCTTGTGTTCCTAGCTCCAACAGTGCAGTAGTATCTAACAATTCACACAAATCTAAAAGTAAAATAATGCAATTAAGAAATATATAAATATTCGATTGAGCAATGTACGAGTGGCATTGACTGAAATACAGTAGAATAGAATAGTATATAATAGTATACAGTATACATATGAGATGAGTAATTCAAAATATGTCAACATTATTAAAGTGAATAGTGTTCCATTATTAAACTGGCCAGTGATTCCAAGTCTATGTATATAGGGCAGCAGCCTCTAAGGTGCAGGGTTGCGTAATCAGGTCTGATGGGATTGAGATAGAAGCTATTATTCAGTCTCTTGGTCACAGCTTTGATGCACCTGTACTGACCTCGCCTTCTGGATGATAGCGGGTGAAGAGGCTGTGGCTCGGGCGGTTGATCTCCTTGATTATCTTTTTAACCTTCCTGTGACATCGGGTGGTGTAGGTGTCCTGGAGGGCAGGTAGTTTGCCCCCGGTGATGCGTTGGGCAGACCGCACCACCCTCTGGAGAGCCCTGCGGTTGCGTGCGGTGCAGTTGCCGTACCAGGCGGTGGTACAGCCCGACGGGATGCTCTCAATAGTGCATCTGTAAAAGTCTGTGAGGGTTTTAGGGGCCAAGCCACATTTCTTCAGCCTCCTGAGGTTGGGCGTTCTTCACCACACTGTCTGTGTGGGTGGACTATTTCAAATCGTCAGTGATGTGTATACCGAGGAAATTGAAGCTTTCCATTTTCTTCACTAAGGTCCCGTCGATGTGGATAGGAGCATGCTCCCTCTGCTGTTTCCTGAAGTCCATTGAATGATGGACTTCAGTTGAAGTCATCAACCTTCACAACCAACAAACGGAGGAGAATAAGTACGTGCTTGCCAGAATTATAGCATGCATTAAATTGTGTGGCAATTGTGAGACAGCACTGAGGGGAAATAACGAGTCGGCTGACTCCTTGAACCCAGGCGTTTTCAGTGGTATTTTTGAGACCATGCATGGAGATTACAGACTACAAAAGCATTATGACAACCAACCAAGTTTTAAGGGTACATCGAGCACGATCCAAAACAAACTTTTGGATTGTATGTATGAAGTGTACAGAGAAGCTATACTGTAGTTAAGGAGGTGTCTGAGACTCCTTTTGCGTCTGTATAGGCAGACGAGACCACTGACGTCTCCTGCAAATCATAGATGGTAATAGTGCTGCACTACATGTTACCAGACACAACAGTGTGTGTGAGAGGTTTTTGGAGTTCGTAGAGGTGAAGGACAAAACTGGTGTTGGCCACTCCAACACTATCAAACAAGTCCTAGCGCCACTGAATGTCAAGGAGAAGCTGGTTACACAAACCTACAACGGGGCAGCGGTGATGAGTGGTAATGTACGTGGTGTCCAAACGCTACTGAAGGAGACTTACCCAAACGCGCAATTGGTGCACTGTTACGTACACCGACAGAATCTAACACCAGAAACTTTGTGCTGGGAGAGTGAGCATGCTTGAAGTGTTTTTTGCAGGCCTATCCTCCTTTTCCACCTTTTTCACAGGCTCACCCAAAAGACTCTCCATTATTGCGGAATCAACGAACAGACGGGTCCCCAAGCCACCATGATGGAACTTCAAAAGCAGAACCGTCAATGCTGTGTGGGAGGACCGTAAGATACTGGCCCAGTGCATGGAAGACATCCGCACTCAGCCTGGATGGGATGAGATCACCATCAGCGAGGCATATGGCCTGTCCATGAAACTCAAGGATCCCACATTTCTGAATCTGCTCGAGTTCTTTTCCTAGGTCAATCCAAAGGTGGATGTTTTGTACAACATAATGCAGAAACGAACCATTGATGCAGTAGGAATCGCCGGAGCAATCAACAACTTCAAGGTGAACATACCAAACATTTGCGAGCAAACTATTGCACTGGCCAATGGACATGTTGATGCCACTGAATCAAGGCGGAGAGAACTTAACACTGCACCCGTGATGAAGGAAGCATGCGACACAATCGCTGCTCATGTGCAAGAAAGGTTTTCTAAAAGTGACCACTTATTGCAGCAAAGTTGGTGGACAGCTCATTTTCCCCCCAGTATGTACATTCCTTTCTGATCGCAGCACTCCAGTGTGCTACCAAGCTATGGCCTGTGGGCAACCAGGAGAAGCTGAAAACGAAGCTGTCCACTCTCTACCTGTATCCTTAGCTGGACACTAGAAAGTCCGCACTTTCTTTATTGAAATCACTCTTTTTTGCATAATCAACTTACACACAGCTCTGACACACACACTTATCCCACCAGACATGCCACCAGGGGTCTTTTCATTGTCCCCAAATCTAAAACAAATGTACATTATTATATAGAGCCCTTATTGCATGGAACTTCCTTCCATCTTATACTGCTCAAATAAACAGCAAACCTGGTTTAATAAAACAGATAAAGCAACACCTCGCGGGACAACACCTCTCCCTTATTTGATTCTAGATAGTTTGTGTGTATGCATTGATATGTAGGCTACGTGTATGTAGATAAAAATGTATGTAGTTCTGTCCTTGAGCTGTTCTTGTCTGATGATGTTCTGTATTATGTAATTCTGTATTATTATGTTTTATGTTTTGTGTGGACCCCAGGTAGAGTAGCTTCTGCTTTTGCAACAGCTAATGGGTATCCTAATAAAATACAAAATACCAAATACCTGCAGGAGGCCTTGTCTGAGACGGTCTCTCTTCTCAAAACAATCATCACCACTCCAATGACAACCCGCCAAGTCAGAGAGACTTTTCCACCCTTAAAAGGATAAAAACCTTCACACGCAATTCCATGGGCCAGAAAAGGTTAAATGCATTGGCCTTCATCCAGAGAATGCCAGACTTGGATGACAAAGTAATTGAGAAGTTTGCCCACAAGGACCACCCTGCCAAGTTACTGTTCAAGTGAGCACAGCACAACAATGGTGAGTCCATAAATATGTCTAGTATTATGCTGCGTAAGTGATGTAATATGTCAGGGAGATATGTATACTGTAGCTAAGAAAGTAATACTAAGTGTATGTTGTGTAGTAAGCAGTTATTAGCCTATGTGTCTCACCCTAAGAATGTGGTCCCTTTCCCTCTTAGAACTTATCCTACTGTTCTCAGTTGGTGGTGCGCATGTAGCCTATAGCCTGTTTTAGAGAAATGTCATCATCAAATATTATAACAGCTTTCTTTGCCTGCTCACCTGCCCTCATTGCAAGAGCTTTCATCATCTGCACATGTGGTCTATAGCCTGTTTTCGAGAAATGTAATGATCGAATATTGTAAGTGCTTTCATTGTCTGCTTATGTGTCCCCATGATTTACCCTACGGTTCAGACTTGGTGTACAGGGAGAATACTGTAAGAACGGCCCATGTTCTGAATTATGTCGCTGTCAATTTCAAAAGTGCTGAACAAATAGGCGGCATATAGGCTACATCTGTCTCAGCTCGCTCATGTCTTAATCAAAATTACGGCTTGCCTCTTAACCGCTTATCGTCATATATGCCACAGTTTGTACATCTGCATTGTTATATTGCTTATACAGGTCTATTTCATCAGTATCTTACTAATAATTTTAGGAAATGTCAGAATGATGCATTTAATTGTTTTTCTTACTTTGTGTGTTGTAATTAGCTAGGCTGCTTTTCTCCACGAGGAGGGTGATAAGTTACAGACCCAACAACATTATATTGTAGTATCCCCTCCTCGTAACCATGTTTGCCAGTGACAGTCTCTTCCCATTCAAATATTTTTGTTCAACAAAAAGTTCAGTAATCGACCCATGTAATTCCAGTTCATATTTCGAGGGTTGTGGGTCAGTGTGTGTGTATATTGTCTATAAAAGCGGATCCTCGTGATTGTATTGACCTTTTTTAGATCACATAGGCCGAATAAAATACTTTGAACAGTAGTCTAACCTCTAAGTCTCGGTCTCTCTCTCTCTCTGTGGTGACTTAAAGAAGAGTAAAGGCCTCAACATCTTGCTGAATTTATCTGAACTAACATGTGAATTTCTGTCGCTGTCCATTTCGAAATGCTGAACGAATAGGCCTACCTCCTCGCAGCTCGTACAGAGCTAATTGTTAATTATATAAGAACAAACATTGTGAATTTACTGAACATAAATGTACTAATGTTTGTGTATGGTTCAAAAGTCACAACTCATGTCGACATTCATTATTATTGAAGGAGAATGAGTTCTTATCCAGTTACACAAATCAACAAGGAGTCAATAGAGACCATATTAATTTAAGCAAGTCAGCCACAAGCTCCACTCTCGGGACAGCTTTATGTAGACCCTAAACGGCACCGTTTGTCACAGATATAGTGCATTTAATGTATTGTTTAGAGTTGTGTAGTGGCTTCGCTGGCATACATGTAAAAACAAATGCTTGTTTGCCCCATCAAGATTGGCATGCTAAAATCACGACTGATTAGTTGACCATTTGGTTGGCCTCATTTGAATTGATTGCTTATTGTTTGAATGTTTTATTATTTAGAATTGTTTATTAATGATTGCATTTTAATTTACTTGACACATTGCCTTTAAATAATTTTTGGAATCAAATAAAATTACCTATAATATTAAGATGATTTATTATAATAAGGTACCTCCACATTATTATTGCCCAACAATCGGTTTTACATACACATTTAGGAATCTCCTATCTATCAGCGTCATTGACACTACATACATTTTCATGTTAGTCATTAAGACATGATAAGTATGCAACAGAACAAATGAACAGGAATGACATTTACTCTCAGTCTGGAAAGGGTTCCCAAGGGCTCCACTGAACCAGTCAGAGCCATATTGTCCAAATGGAGAAAGTTTGGTACAGAAGTGACTCTTCCCAGGAGTGGCCATCCTACCAAAATCTCTCCAAGAGCTAGGCATAAAATCGTCCAGGAAGTCATAAATAACTCTAGAAAAAACATTGCTCACGAAAAATAATATGTATGCTCATCTCAAGTTTGAGATGTTGTAGCAGGATCTGAAATTAGCAGTTTATGCTCGAAAACCCACAAATGTCACTGAGTTGAAGTAGTTCTGCATGGAGGTGCTGTGAGAGACTAATTGATAACTACAGGAAGTGTTTGGTGGCAGTTATTGCAGCTAAAGGTGGCATAACCAGTTGTTGTCTAAGGGGGTGATTACATTTTCACACAGGGGCATTGGGTGTTGCATTGCTTTAATAATAAATATGTACACATTTGTTGTGTTATTTGTTCACTCAGCGTCCCTTTAATAAAATACTTGTTTTTGGTCGAAGATATAACATCCAGTGTCAATAATGTGCAAAAGTGAACTAAATCTAACGGGGTAAATACTCTTTCACAACACTGTACAGCACATAGAGTACCAGTACCATATCAATGTGCAGAGGTATGACATATTTGAGGTATATATGTACATGAAGGCAGGGTAAAGTGACTAGGGATCAGGACAGATAATATATAATAAGAATAAAATAAAGAACAGAGTAGCAGCAGCAAATTAGGAAAAGTGTGTGTAATGTGTCTGTGTGTGTGATTGTGATTGTGTTGTGTCGGTCTGCGTGTGTGTTAAGTGTGTGTGGGCGTATGTAGTGAATGTGTGTGGGTTTTGGTGTGGGAGTGTCAATATAGTGTGTGTGACTGAGTTTGTGTATATGGTTTGTATGTACAGTCTAGTGACTGTGCGTAGGGTGAGTGCAAGATAAAGTCAGTGCAGATCGTTTGGGTACCATTAATTGTACTATTTAGCAGTCTTATGGCTTAGGGGTAGAAGCTATCTCGGAGCCTGTTGGTCCGAGAGCCGATATTCCGGTACCGTTTGCCGGACAGTAGCAGAGTGAACAATCTATGGCTTGGTTGGGTGGAGTATTTGGCCATTTTTCTGAACTTCATCTGACAACCCCCTGATGTAGAGGTCCTGGATGGCTGGGAGCTCGGCCCAGTGATGTACTGGCCTGTCTGCATCACCCTCTGTTGTGCTTGTGTTGGAGTCGTGCGAGGCTAAGCAGATGGGGGTGATCAGGGAGTACAGGAGTGGACTAAGCACACAACCCTGAGTGGCCCCCATGTTAAGGGTCAGCATGGCAGAGGTTTTGTTGCCTACACTCACAGATATTTTCGAAAGACCACTTTAGCGTGTGGAAATGTTGCATCACCTTCCGCTGTAAAAGAAAAACATGGAAATTAAAAACAAAAAAAATATGTTTGAAGTGATAAGTAGGCATTGGTCTGAAGCCGGAAAAGGAAATTCATAAGTACCACAATGCCTACTCCACCCATGATCTAACAAGGTTTTCTAGCAAACAGCTTTGAGTAGCTATGAGTAGCTATGTTGTTCTATTTTACTTCAAACAATATGTATGCAGGTTGCTTAGGATTAAAACCTTCTCCAACAGCCTAATTCATACTCTTCTGAGGAATAATGGACTTCACAGTGTCCTGCTATTTAAATAATATATATACAGTACCAGTCAAAAGTTGACACAGCTCCTCATTCAAGGGTTTTTCTTAATTTTGACTATTTTCTACATTGTAGAATAATAGTGAATACATCAAAACTATGACATAACACATATGGAATCATATAGTAACCAAAAAAATTGTTAAACAAATCAAAATATATTTTATATTTGAGATGCTTTTCCAAAAGTCTTTGAAGGAGTTCACTCATATGCTGAGCACTTGTTGGCTGCTTTTCCTTCACTCTGCGGTCCAACTCATCCCAAACCATCTCAATTGGGTTGAGGTCGGGTGATTGTGGAGGCCAGGTCATCTGATGCAGCACTCAATCACTCTTCTTCTTGGTCAAATAGCCCTTACACAGCCTGGAGGTGTGTTGGGACATTGTCCTGTTTAAAAACAAATTATATCCCATCTGGTTCGGGCTTAGTGGGACTGGCGTATCGCTGCAGAATGCTGTGGTAGCCATGCTGTTTTTGCTTTGTCATTATGGGGTATTGTTTGTAGGTGGATGAGGAAATTGTTTTATTTAATACATTTTAGAATAAGGCTGTAATGTAACAAAATGTGTAAAAAGTGAAGGGGCCTGAATACTTTCTGAATGCACTGTATATTACACTTCAAATTAGTGGATTCAGCTATTTCAGCCACAAAATCGAGACAGGTGTATAAAATCGAGCACACAGCCATGCAATCTCCATAGATCTCAGTGATTTTCAACGTGACACCTTCATAGCATGCCACATTTCCAACAAGTCAGTTCGTCAAATTTCTGCCATGCTAGAGTGTCCCCGGTGAACTGTAAGTGCTGTTATTGTGAAGTGGAAATGTCTAGGAGCCACAACAGCTCAGCCACAAAGTTGTAGGCCACACAAGCTCACAGAAGGAGACCGCCGATTGCTGAAGCGCATAGCACGTAAAAATGCTCTGTCCTCGGTTGCAAAACTCACTACCGAGTTTAATACCCTGACTACACCGCTCGCGTCGCAAAATAAATATAGGAATCTATGTTATTCAATTATTGCACCCACACTGGTCATGCGCGCCAAAGAGCGTCTGTGTTGCCAAGGGCTAAAATAGAAGTCATTCCTATTTCTGACGCAGATCACACTGCAAGTCCTGCCTCTCCCATCTCCTCATTGGTTTATAAAAGCAGGTACCCACGTGCCATCTCCTCATTGGTTATACCCACGTGGGTGATTGAAAGACGAACTGTTTTGCCAGTTGTCGTGGTAATACTATGAATGTGTAGATACCAATCACCATATAAAAGATGAAAAAGCCTGGAAGGAGTAGAGAACTAGAAACTATTCGGTTGACCGTTTTATGTGTGGATTAATTATGTGTGGACCTTGTGCATTTCAGGTAAAATAACAACTCAATGTTTATATCCTAGGACAAATTAGCTAGCAACAGCAAGCTAGCTAAATAGGACAAATTAGATAGCAAGTGCAAGCTAACTAGCTAAATTGCCATACATGTTTAATGCTTTTCGACCTGTCCCCAAATTAATGTCATTGGTTCAGAGTGTGTTTTGATATTTTAACTTGCGTGTCGTGATCGCGTTTGGTGTCGGGGGACAAAATACATTTATACACGAGGGCAGCCGGTTTGGATTCCGTGTAACTGCCTCTGGAAGCAACATCAGCACAATAAATGTTCGTCGGGAGCTTCATGAAATGGGTTTCCATAGTCGAGCAGCCGCACACAAGCCTAAGATCATGTGCAATGCCAAGCGTCGGCTGGAGTGGTCTAAAGTTCGAAGCCATTGGACTCTGGAGTGATGAATCACGCTTCACCATCTGGCAATCTGGGTTTGGCAGATGCCAGGAGAACGCTACCTGCTTGAATGCATAGGGCAAACTGTAAAGTTTGGTGGAGGAAGAATAATGATCTGGGGCTGTTTGTCATGGTTCAGGCTAGGCCCCTTAGTTCTAGTGAAGGGAAATCTTAACGTTCCAGCATTCTAGATGATTCTGTGCTTACATTCTTACATGTGCTTACGATTCTGTGCTTCTGTGCTTTGTGGCAACAGTTTGGGGAAGGCCCTTTCCTGAACTAGACTGGCCTGCACAGAGCCCTGACCTCAACCCCAATTGGAACGCCGACAGCGAGCAAGGCCTAATCGCCCAACATCAGTGCCCAACCTCCTAATGCTCTTGTGGCTAAATGGAAGCAAGTCCCTGCAGAAATGTTCCAACACCTAGTAGAAAGCCTTCCCAGAAGAGTGGAGGCTGTTATAGCAGCAAAGGGGGGACCAACTCCATATTCATGTCCATGATTTTGGAATGAGATGTTAGACGAGCATGTGTCCACATACTTTTGGCCATGTAGTGTCTATACATATATATAGCATTAAGCTCTATGTATTTTTAGATATAGGCCTATTGTAAATGTGGTATTGTAGCGTAACCATCTTTTTTGCAAAAATAAATACAAATACCCACAACTTTAAGCTACAAACTCATTTGACAGAGGTAATGAACTGCCCATTGTTCAGCACAGCAATTAATATAACAGGACCATGTTTGCAAAACAAGTGTTTCTGAGCTTATGTCAATATTACACAGGTAAGCTAACGGTTACAGAAATCAGAATTTTATACAGGTTCTATATGAGTGACTGTGTCCAACACACCACCACCTGTTGTTATGTTGGGCACTTACTGACCAAAGAAATATGTTATGAAATGTATTTTTTTCTGAATTACATTTATTGCTAAAATAAAGGTTTAAGAAAATACAGGCAGGCATCACTTTACTACAAGACAAAACAGCTCAATCAAGGATGATGGTCTTGTAAGTATAAAAGCAGAAAGTATTCACACCCCTTGACCTTTTCCACATTTTGTTGTGTTAAATTGAGACTGAGATGTTTTGTCACTGGCCTACACACAATACTCCATAATGTCAAAGTGGAATTATGTTTTTTTATTTTTTACAAATGAATTCAAAAAATTCAAGCTGAAATGTCTTGTCAATAAGTTTAACCACTTTGTTATGGCAAGCCTATATAAGTTCAGGAGTAACTGTGCTTTCAAGTCACATAATAAATTGCATGGACTCTGTGTGCAATAATAGTGTTTAACATAATTTTTGAATGACTACCTCATCTCTGTACACCACACATACAATTATCTGTAAGCCGAGCAGTGAATTTCTAAAACAGATTCAACCACAAAGACCAGAGAGGTTTTCCAATGCCTCGCAAAGAAGCCACCTATTTGTAGATGGGTAAAAAATAGAGCAGACATTGAACATTTTGAGCATTGTAAAGTTATTAATTACACTTTGGATGATGTATCAATACACCCAGTCACTACAAAGATATACAGTGGGGAGAACAAGTATTTGATACACTGCCGATTTTGCAGGTTTTCCCTACTTACAAAGCATGTAGAGGTCTATAATTTTTATCATAGGTACACTTCAACTGTGAGAGACGGAATCTAAAACAAAAATCCAGAAAATCACATTGTATGATTTTTAAGTAATTCATTTGCATACCAAAAGGCAGCGGCGTAGCGGCGAGACATACACACTTAATAGGGGGATTGGGGATCAAAGCCAGTGAGTGGGAGGGAGGGAAACCCAGCACAACACAACTACATAGCACATCACAGGCACAGCTCTATGCAGCATTTCACCACCAACTTGGTGTAGTAAGTGCAGTACAACATAGCAGAGTCCAACATAACATTACTCCAGTCCAGAACATGCTAGAACACTCCGTAACAGCTCCGAACAGCCTGTGCTGCAGTTCCACACTCTAAAAAACAACTCAATTTGGGTAAATATTGTACAGAACACATGTTGGGTTATTTTGACCCAGCCAGTTCTTTAAGTTGGGTTGTTGATGCTTGGTTATTGAGCTAAGATACACCAGGTCAGATCGGGAGAATGGAGGCGTAGCTTAGTAGGGGCGTGGCTTTCAAATAGTTATTTTTTGGCCACCCATGAGAGAATTGTCATTCAGGTTAGCACTGACTCTTTTGTAGCTTTAATAAAGTTTATACAAGTGTATGAGTTTTTACATTTGATTTATTTAACCTTTATTTAACTAGGTAGGTCAGTCAAGAACAAAGTCTTATTTACAATGACGGCCTAGGAACGGTTCCTTAAATACATATCCCAATGTTGGGATAGTTACCACTTCGTTATCATAGTATTGTTATACATTTTATATAAGCCACACCCCTAATAGGCCACACATTTAGATTACCCAAACTTGGGTTAATTTAACCATCAGTTTAGTTTTTATTCAGTTTTATGCTGGGTTGACCCTGCAGGCATGGCATATTGGTGGCGTGGCTTTGAGATAGGTATTTTTGCCCACCCGTGAGAGTAAATGTAATTCCTGTTCAACTGCACTTGAACAATATAACTTTATGCAGGGTTGTATTGTGTAGGCTTTTGCATTTGTAATTCAAAACTTACTCACACAGCATGCCATCACTATTGTATTGATTAAATCCAGTCAATCATTTTGCATTGATAAGGTCTAGGTAGCCTAGCTACTCCAAGTTTGAATATAAACCAAATTTGAATACATTCACATTGTCTCCTGACACAAATAAATAATAATAATAATAAATAGGCCTATTTTAGGCTATAAATAAATGACTTTAGCCTGCAGCTGTGTTTGTTATCAGTAGTCTACAGTTGATCAGACTGAAGCACAGATTTATTGTGCATGAGGCAAATCAGAGGCAAATCAGTCTAAACAAATGTACTTTGTCCCTATTTTCGATGCTTGTGTGTCAATATTTTTTATCAAACCAAATCAAAAGTGTTGGGCCATATGCCAGCTTGCCACACATTTGCCGGTGGCCCTGTTGTGTCGATGTCTGCAACATGGATAAATCAAAATCACCACATAATGCTACAAATGAAGAAACATATCCTATCCTGTTCTACTATCTTGAAACTTTGAATTTGTATCATACTTTGGTCTGATTTCATCCAAATATCATCCAATCTAATCAAAAACGTGATGTTGACTGTTCATTACTATCATGCCCTAACCATAGAGAGCTTTTTATTCTCTATGTTGGTTAGGTCGGGGTGTGACATCTAGGTGATTATATTTCTATGTTGGCCTGGTATGGTTCCCAATCAGAGGCAGCTGTTTATCGTTGTCTCTGATTGGGGATCACATTTAGGCAGCCATTTCCCCTTTGTGGGATCTTGACTATGTATAGTTGCCTGTGAGCACTATAGCAGCCAGGAGTGGAGAACATCCTGGACGTGGGAAGAGATTATGGCAGGAGACAGAAGCCTGCCATGGAAGCAGGCGGAAGCAGCGAGGGAGCAACAACAATGACACCGGGGTTCGCGGCCACGACGGAAGCCTGAGAGGCAGCCTCAAAACGAGAGGCAGCCTTTTTTTGGGGGGGAGGCACACGGAGTGGTCGGCGACGCTGAGGGGTGAGTCAGAGACCGAGGAGGAATATTGGGACAGATTGAGCGAGGAGTGGGCGGCGAAAGTTGAGGGGAGTGAACCAGAGACTGTCAGTGAGTTGAGGGAGAATGTGGAGGAGAAAGAAATGAGAGAGTTATTGAATTGGTGGACGATGCACAACATTTGCCCTAAGGAGCGTGTTATCGATTTAAAGCCACCTGAGTCAGCTCTCTGTACTCATCCTGAGAAGTGTGTTAAAGTTCCGGTACAAGTAATGCCGGTTATATTCACCAGGTCTCCAGTACGCATCCACAGTCCAGTATGTCCTGTGCCTCCTCCCCAAACTCGCCCTGAGGTGCGTGTCACCAGCCCGGTGCCACCTGTACCGGCCCCACGCATCAGGCCTCCAGTGCGTCTCCACAGTCCAGAGCTTCCGGCGACGGTTCCCAGTCCGGAGCTTCCGGCGATGGTCCGGAGCCTCCTGAGACGGTCGGCGGTCCGGAGCCTCCTGAGACGCCCGGCTCATCCGGCGACGATCTGCGGTCCGGAGCTTCTGGCGACGATCCCCGCACCAGAGCCGCCATTGAGGATGACGTATCCACGAGCGGAGTGAGTACTTCGCCCCGCACCGGAGTCGCCCCCAACGGTAGATGCCCACCCGGACCCTCCCCTATTGAGTCAGGTTTTGCGGTCGGAGTCCGCACCTTATCGTTGTCTCTGATTGGGGATCATATTTAGGCAGCCATTTCCCCTTTGTGCCTTGTGGGATCTTGACTATGTATAGTTGCCTGTGAGCACTATAGCAGCTTCACGTTTGGTTTTGCATTTATTGTTTTCTTTGAGTTTCACTTCAAAATAAAGAGGATGGAACCATACCACGCTGCATCTTGGTCCACTTATTACGAACCAACGTGACAATTACCTTTAAGACAATCTAGTATTCATTAATATGCAATTGCCTGCAGCCAACCTGCTTCCTTTAATCCCTTGTGATTACAGTAAAATACTATAGAAACAATTTTCTTAGATTTTAATAGTCACTTTTACTGTATTGTACTGTTTCATTGCTCTGGTATCAAGTTACCTTTAATAGTTCAGTATAGTATTGACACTATTCAGAAATAGGCAAAGATATCTTATGATATCTTGTTATAATTTTAAAAAATTGAAAGACCAATGTATCCTTAACTACAACAACATTTTCAGTAAAGGTAACAGAAACGTTTTACTTGCTATGACTGTGATATGTCATTTGTTTAATCAACCTTGTAAGTTCCTAAGGACAAATGTGCCCACTAAATGACCAATATGTAAATGTGAAAAAAATGAAGTTGCAAAGAACACTGGGTGATATGTCACCATATAATGCTGCTATCTCAAAATGTCTCAATGTTGACATACATTTCTTCAAAATGTTGACTTACTTATCTCAAAATGTTGACTTACTTATCTCAAAATGTTGACTTACTTATCTCAAAATGTTGACTTACTTATCTCAAAATGTTGACTTACTTATCTCAAAATGTTGACTTACTTATCTCAAAATGTTGACTTACTTATCTCAAAATGTTGACTTACTTATCTCAAAATGTTGACTTACTTATCTCAAAATGTTGACTTATCTCAAAATGTTTTGATAGTATTAAGGTTTTAAACACATTTTGGTGGCAGGAATGTGCTTCCATAAGCCTGTAACTTTGAAGCAACATTAGTTTAAGACGTGCTAAGTGAATATGAAACATTTTGATGCGTTCAGTTCATGCTATTGCATTAAATCCAACATATGTCTCTGTGGTCATAGTCTACTAATTACTAAGTTAGTACATGCAAAATGTGTAAATTGTTTCACAGTATCCTAATGATAGCCCATTTAAATAATATTTTTTAAATAATTAGCCTATATTTCAAAGCTCTGTCTAGACAACAAAAACGGTCAGATAAATTGAACATCTTCGAACCAGTTTCTACAGTGTGACTGGACGGAGAGCACAAAAAATGCCTTTTGCTGCATTGCACCTGTACAAACAAACGCTGCTAACTTTACATGCAGCTGTATGGTAGTTGAGACCTCACCTGAACAGAAACGTTTTATTTTATAATTACTCCACTGAATTATTTGTCCATAATACAATTATTTAGAAGGTTATGCAACAATACAAAATAAATGTTTAAAATCTATCGCAATTTTGCAAAAACAGCATGTAGCCTATGAGTTTTAAGAATTAGCTTATGATGATGGTTATTCGCTATGGGAATGGCTTACTGGTCTCTTGTCGCTTGTTACCTCCTCGTCGGGAATCTCCCTTTCAGAATCATTATGGGACATTCACCGCAGTTCATGTTTCACACAGATAGGACCACCAACATAAAATTACAATGGTTTCTCTTAAGATTGTAACAGAAAAGCCATCATACCTGAAAGCAGCACTCCAGCAAGTGGTGGCTTGGTGACTCCTGAGAGTGGATGCTATGGGGGAGCTTGTGCAGTTAGTCCATCTCTTTGCGCGTCTCTCTGATCACAGCTGTAGTGTCAACTGCTCTGCTCCGCATAGCAGCCCAGTGCTCTCGTGTGTAAGGGGGCGTGGTCACATTTTCGGGAAAACAGCTGGGGCAGCTACTCTGCAGTCTATCTACGAACCCGATTTAGTAGGCTATTATTTATCCAGTGGCAATATACGTGATACTGAATATAGGGTAATAATTTCCTATTGACTCAATAAGTCATGCTGCAGTGGCAAAGAAGCAGTTTAGATGTCTTCCTGTGCGTCTCTCTCTTTCTTTCTGTGTGTTTCTCTGTTTTTTGCTTTGTGTATGTGTTGTCCTTGAGTCCTAGAGTCAAATTGTGGTACCATACCCCAGATCTAACCTTAGCTGCTACGAGGATAAAATGACAGAATTACATAACACTGAATTACAAAACAATATATGATCGTTTATTAGTGGTTATGATCAGTCCACTTCTTACACTTACTACCATACAATTCCTAATACCTCCCTCCGCAAGGAGGCAGGAAATAATCTACTGCTCTCATTTGCAGTCGTGTGTGTATCTTGCCTCGCTGAGTCTGTCACAGATGAGACAGACATTTCACCAGATGTATAAATGTGAAGCATCCGCTTGACGTTCCCCCTCACAACCAAATTTGGTAGTGAGAAACCCAGTGCAATGGGGAGAGGATGGAATAATACGGTTCTGTTCCCAAAACTACAATATGTTATGAACAGAGTGGACTTGTACACTTTGCCAAAGTTGTAAAAAAATCGCGTTGTTAGGAAGGAGTGCAAAGGCGAATTGAGTTATTGCACCACTTCAGGGTATGCGTTCCTTAATGCGAATATGCAGATATGTGCTAGAACGGGCCAATAGGATATCGCTAGCTCGCCCACCTCCTTGCTTGTTTTGCCAACTATGACTCATTTATTCACGTTGGGTGTGGTTTAGCTATAAAACAATACAATTATCTCTGCCTTTGATCATCTCCGTCTCGTTGACAGCTAAACAGGAATAACAGCAGGGTCGGCGAAAAGGCCTTGTTTAAATAAGACATTCTTGCTTTTAAATCAAATGGTGGAGTACAATTCCGGAGAGGAGGTAGATTTAGCATTTAGCTATACATATCAGATTTCAAAGCATTTAGCCCAGTTAGCTAGCTAACATTTGCATGTACTGCATAGATGCTGTTTCGAAAACGTCACAAGCCAGTACTTGAGGGGGTTCGTTTATTTGGCACGGATTACCCCAGTGGGAGGAGTTTGATTCGGGAGAAAAGTGATTGTGTTGGTTTAGGAACCGGACTGCTTCACCGGCGTGAGCCAGGTGCCCAGCTCTGACCGACCGCGAAATCGGCTCAAAACAAAAGTGTAATTAAGCACGGAGTGATTAATAGGATTCAGATTTTTCACATGCACACGTGATTGCTTTGGATAAAAACGCTGCCTTCCCAATGTAACCTATTTAGAAAATTAAATGAAAAAAACATGCTGTGTTTTTCTGGATGATGCACCATGCTGCCTTGTTGACAACATGACAGAGCGGGGCCGATTAATGTTTGATTTGAGATTTCGTCTGATGACTTGTGCATTTGCCTGGTTCAACGCGGGCTAGTGTAATATAGACCCTCCATTAGTATTTGAGAAGTCAAATGAAACTGACAAGATAATATAGACCTTCTTGTAAACATTTGTCAGGTAAATGTCATATTAATACATGTAGTTGTGTGGGGGATTTATCAGTTTAGCAGCTAGCCAATTTACTGGGTATTACTGGGTAATGTTTCAGCTACTTCGAAATCTTCCAGAAATCACAATACTCTTTCATACTTTAACAGGCTGCAATACCCATAATCTCAGTGCAAATTATTCTAAAGATCCTATGAACAGACTAATAGTTAGATAATGAATTATTGGTGCAGCAGCCCCCTTCTCCTCCCTGGGTTTGCCTGAAAGCAGCCTTTGATGTCCAGCCTCCACAGCTCTAGTGTTGACATGACCTCTAAGATCTCAAAGTGGGGTGTCTGTCTGTGCACCCTAGTTCGTTGTGAGAACAGCCGGGAAAATCTAGGTCAACACCAGCTCCTTTTGTTTTGTATGATTCCAAGCACACAACTGTGTGAATGAATGCCGAACACTCAACAACTTTGTTTGACTTTATATTATAACTAAGTAATACCCTCTATTTTGTTCATGTTTTTCATAATGAGCCTTTTTATATATATTTGGAATCGCAGGTGTCTTACAACGCAGAGGAGGCCAGTGTCTCTGTTAAAGAGGTAGGTACAGAGGATCTTGGAAACATGTTTATCAACAGCCTTATTTGTTGGCTGGTGAAGATGGTCAAAACCACTGATTATCCCCTTCATAGTTGCTTGATTGTGTCGTTTCTCGTTGCAATCTCATCTCCTATGATATTATTGCTCTTACTGACTGTCTGTGTATCGAAGGTATCATTGGAGGAATAGGCTACAACCAGAACAAAGTGAACCAATGGAGCGCCAGCATCGTGGAGCACTCTCTCACCCAGTTGGTCAAACAAGGGGAGACCATTCAAGTTCATAGGTGTGATGTTAAGATATTTTAACACAACTGAGCTATGGGATTTCAAGAGTCAGTCACAAATTGGTCACGTCGAAGTAGCGAGAAAACATAGACACACGAAAAGTTGAAGTTGTTAGTATACCTTAAACCTCATTCTATCTTCTCCACCCTTAACAGGCTGGACGATGGGCCCTTTGTGACCGGGAGCAAGGCTCTGTGCATGACAGAATGCTTACAGCAGGAAATACATCATCAACATGGTATTGTGGTCCAGTGAACTGTGTCATCATGCAGAAGACTGGTGCTGGTCTCCACACGGCCAACTCTTGCTACTGGGACACTGCTACTGATGGTGAGATAAAGGAAAACCCTACACTGTACCACTCTACTACTAACTGTACAAACCATTGAACAGTCATTTGCTTTATTGTGCTAATGAACAGTGTATCACCCTTTGGCTAAATCAGGAGGGTGTAACATGTAGAACTTTAAGATAGAAGTATATTGAATTTTACTGCCGTGATTTTCTGTGATATTCTGAGAACAGGGAATATTTCCCACTCTGTACATTGAGTTTCTATCTGTATATGTTTTTTGAACATTGCACTGCACTCAAGCCGCGTGTGTGGAACTATATTTTACGAGTCTAAATTAGTTCTGATGTTGTGTTCCCTTTGATTGGTTGAGATCTTGTAGGTTGACCTGATTGGTTTTTGTGGTGTCCTCCCACAGGAAGCTGCACAGTCAGGTGGGAGAACCGCACCATGTACTGTGTGGTGTGTGTTTTCGCTGTGGCTGTGACCTGTTAACTTGGGACCCTCAATTTCCCTTCCCAAAACCCCTTCTCGAACACGGCCAGGCATGCACCAGGACTACCAAGCCTTGAAGATCCTATGCTGATTACCTATGAACAGAAATGTCTGTTGTACAAAAACACTTCTTAACCCCACAATTACAAACTTTGACCACCTACAATGGGAACCATAGGATGGGAATTCAGTGTTCTTGCTATATGTGGTGAATGTATAGTGTTGTTTAGTGTTGTCTGTGTGTAAATGTAAATACAGACCAATAGTTAGAGAGATATGCTAAGTATGGATTTAAGAAATGGCACTACCCATACTGGTAAATGTTCTTCTTTGAACAATCACAGAATATCTTCAACTAGGCTATACATGTGTAATAATAGTATTAACTAAATCAATAAATCACAATTATAGTTACAACTGTAAACAACAGGCTTATCAATAGTGTGCCATAGTTGTACCACTATCTAAAATGTTTTCCCTGAGGCTCATAGCAGAGGGACCAGGTTCAATACATTCCTAACAGAGTGCAGAGAGAGACAGATTGGAAGTTCCATTGAGCATTGTAGTTTTATGAAGGTCTATGTTTAATTTAAGAATATGTTAAGACATAATAATTAAACATACTCCATTTATATTTATTCTCCATTTATATTTATTCTAAAACTATTCCTTGTAGATTTCTGAAATTGTAGCATTGTATTTGTATTTATCAGGATCCCCATTAGCTCATTAGCTCTCCCCAATTAGCCCATTAGCTCTCCCTGTTGGTCTAGTGGTTAGGATTTGGAGCTCTCACTACCGCAGCCCGGGTTCGATTCCGGGTCAGGGAATGAATAGCTTGGATCCTGAGTGGCGCAGAGGTCTAATGCACTGCATCACAGTGCTAGAGGCGTCACTACAGACCCGGGTTTGATCCCAGGCTGTATCACAACTGGCCGTGATCAGGAGTCCCATAGGATGGCGCACAATTGGCCCAGCGTCGTCTGGGTTAGGGGAGGGTTTGGCCATTGTAAATAAATAAGAATTTGTTCTTAACGGACTTGCATAGTTAAATAAAAAAGCTGCCAAGGCAGCAACTACTCTTCCTGGGTTCCAAAAACATTAAGGCACTTACATCACATATAAAACAAAAGATAAAACATTACAACATGTAACATTACTACACCACTACATATCTACAATAGAAAATGTATAATACCACCATACAACAATATTACAATGTGCGTGTGTGTAGAGTGCGTGTGGTAGCGCTTGTGCGTATGAGTGTGTGTCTCTTCACTGTCTTCAGCTGTACTTTAATCTGTTTTTAAATCTGATTCTACTGCTTGTATCAGTTACCTAATGTGGAATAGAGTTTCATGTAGCCATGGCTCTATGTAGTACTGTGCGCCTCCCATAGTCTGTTCTGGACTTGTGGATTGCGAAGAGACCTCTGGTGGCATGTCTTGTGAGGTATACATGGGTGTCCGAGCTGTGTGCTAGTAGTTTAAACAGCCAGCTCGGTACATTCAGCTTGTTAAACCTTCTTACAAAAACAAGTAGTGATTAATGAAAATGTACGCACTCACTACTGTAAGTCGCTCTGGATAAGAGCGTCTGCTAAATGACTCAAATGTAAATGTATGTCAAATTCTCCTCTATTTTTAGCCATGAGATATTGACATGCTTCTTATTAATGTTAGCTCTACGTGTACATTTAAGAGCTAGCCGTGCTGCCCTGTTCTCAGCCAGTTGTAATTTTCCCAAGTCCCTCTTTGTGTCACCTGACCGCACTACTGAACAGTAGTCCAGCTGCGACAAAACTAGGGCCTGAAGGACCTGCCTTGTTGATAGTGTTGTTAAGAAAAACTGCGCTTTATTATGGGCAGATTTCTCCCCATCTTAGCTACTGTTGTATCAATATGTTTTGACCATGACTTGCTCAATTTACATATTATTCATTACAAGATTTAGTTGTTTAGAGAAATGATTTGTCACAAATACAATGCTTTTAGTTTTTTTTTTTACATTTAGGACTAATTTATTCCTTGCCACCCATTCTGAAAATAACTGTAGCTCTTTGTTAAGTGTCCTTGCAGTAGATGTAGGCTTTTTGTTTCAATTACTCATTATACTGTAAATATGACTTGTGAGCTGTGACTGACATCTTTGTCCATTGACATTTCAGTCATTAAATGCATTATTTAACTAACATCATCATTTTCTGGTATTTATTTGAGACGTCTCACCAGTAAAGCAGGTTGACAGAATAGCTAGCGAGGTTTAGGATGGGGTGAATCTGCTAGTACATTGTACATAGTACATAGGGGGATTGTGAGGTAGTAGTGGCGTTAGACAATTTGTAACAACGAAAGGTTATCCTATTTGCTGCATTGTTTGTTGTTCTAATCTAGGGCAAAGCCTTGTACAAGATGGCATTTTAAAAGAAGATCAGGTGGAATTAGATTGTATACAGACACAAGCTACATCATTGGTCTATGTAATTACAGATGTTTAAAGCGAATAGTGAAACTCGTAAGACTTTAATGTCTTTAAACATACACACACACCTCAACTATTAAAACTCATATGACAAGCGTGTCTCAAAGAGTTTATTACTTTTATATTTAGGCAAATGTTGAGTGTGAAAAGAGGCCAAAGTCAACACATGAGAATATATCTGTCCAAGTCTGATGAAGCAAGGCTATCCATAGCCTGAGAGTGAGTGACAGGTTATGGCTGGTGAAACTAGACATTTACATCAGAGAAGTTCTGAAAATGACTACCTTGGATGAATTTGTCCCTCTTTTTAGCATCCTTTTGTCCCTCACCTGAGTTAATTATTGATTGAAGCGGTTTCCATTCTATTCTATTCACCAACCAAGACTTAGTAGATCAATTACTTCAAGGTGAGAAGGACAAATAGTTTTTTAAAGAATTTTCTCCCAGCCTAACAAACTAGAGGAATATTCTTGGCTGGATTTCATTTCGAAAACTTCCTACCTCTCCTCTGTCCTAATCTGAAAATACTTGATAGGAAAAAGTCAAATGGTGAACATTTGAAAGGAAAGGGAGTTTGTAATCGCGTTGGAAACGAAGGGATAAAGAAAAAACGGAATCCTTCATCTCTCCTACAACACTGAATGCTCTCAAGGATTCATAGTCACATCTGCTTACATCAGGTTCACAGTCAAGGCTACAACATCTTTCTTTCTGTCATATTTTTTTGATTAATGGATGAGATTTACAGTCAGTTTCTGTATTGTGCCACTAGGGGTCAGTATAATTCCATGGTCTGATTATGTTATAACACACAAAACACAATTACTCGATAAGTCACATATAAATATACAAGTAATTCACATATTGTTTGAATTCCATCTTTAAAATACCACTTTTAATAATCATTTTCTCTGTGAGATTGATTCACAACACTGTGTTATTTACATTTGATTATTTTTATTACAAACATTATGTTTGGCTTCAAAGACTGTTTGTATTTTTAATACAAAATATATGGAGCATTCATGTGACACTAAATTCTGTCAAGCCCTGTACAACAGCATTGCAAAAGAAGAGCTAGTGTAAAAGAAACATACAACATTCCAAAACAATACATTTAAGGTTCAAGCTAAGCAAAGACTCTTCTCACCATTCCAAATATTTAATAATTTTCAAATAGATATTGTGCAAGTCTGTGCTTAGATTAACATATATAATAAATCACCAGAATTGAAGTGGCCAAAGAGACTCGGGGACACAATAGCACAATACACATTCAATCAAAGTATCTCACTGTGGCAACATAAACAACAACAGCTGCTGCTGACTGCTGCGCTTAGTTACAAAGCTGAACCAAAGTGACAGAAATCTTTCATAAACATGCAAAGGTGTGAGACAGAGTCTGTCGGTGGCCGTGGTAATGCGGTGGGTTCAGTACATACAGTTGTGTTTAGTAAGAGATATGATCTGTTTATTTCACCTTTATTTAACCAGGTAGGCCAGTTGAGAACAAGTTCTCATTTACAACTGCGACCTGGCCAAGGTAAAACAAAGCAGTGCGACACAAGCAACACAGAGTTACACATGGAATAAACAAACGTACAGTCAATAACACAATAGAAAAAAATAATCTATATACAGTGTGTGCAAATGAAGTAAGATTAGAGAGGTAAAGCAATAAATAGGCCGTAGTGGCGAAGTAATTACAATTTAGCAATTAAACACTGGAGTGATAGATGTGAAGATGATGAATGTGCAAGTAGAGATACTGGGGTGCAAAGGAGAAAAAATAAAACAAACAATATGGGGGATGAGGTAGTTGGATGGGCTATTTACAGATGGGCTATGTACAGGTGCAGTGATCTGTGAGCTGCTCTGACAGTTGATGCTTAAATTTAGTGAGGGAGATATGAGTCTCCAGCATGTGTGGGAGGTGGAACAAAAGGGCTAGCTAAGGCATATTAAGCAGGGCTTGAGTCTCTACAGTAAAATAAGACAATCACTAACCAAAACAGCAATGGACAAGACATATTGACATTAGGGAGAGGCATGAATAGCCAGCCGAGTGATCATAGGGACCAGTGGGAGGCTAGGCGAGCTGGAGACACGGCGATTCAGACAGCTAGCTGTCCGGGGCTAGCAGAGGGGCATTAGGGGGGGACGTCGCAACGGAAGAAGTCTGTTGTAGCCCCCTTGGACGGTTACGTCGGCAGTCCAGTTGTGTTGGATTGGCAGGGCTCCATGTAGGCAGTAAAAGATGAGTCTCTTTAAATATACACTAGTGCTGGCTTATAGATCAGTCACCAGGGCTGTAAATCAATAAAATATCTTTGGTAGCAAAAAAATGTGGAACACAACATAAAATCTAGGATCACCAGAAAGCAGATGTGTATATTTATTGTTATAAAGCCTATATTGGGCCTATATGAATTCAAGCTACTTCTAATAACTCTTTAAAGCTGCAAATGGCTTAAGGACAACAAAGTCAAGGTATTGGAGTGGCCATCACAAAGCCCTGACCTCAATCCTATAGAACATTTGTGGGCAGAACTGAAAAAGCGTGTGCAAGCAAGGAGGCCTACAAACCTGATTCAGTTACACCAGCTCTGTCAGGAGGAATGGGCCAAAATTCACCCAACTTATTGTGGGAAGCTTGTGGAAGGCTACACGAAACGTTTGACCCAAGTTAAACAATTTAAAGGCAATGCTACCAAATACTAATTGAGTGTATGTAAACTTCTGACCCACTGGGAATGTGATGAAAGGAATAAAGGCTAAAAGAAATTATTCTCTCTACTATTATTCTGACATTTCACATTCTTAAAATAAAGTGGTGATCCTAACTGACCTAAGACAGGGCATTTTTACTAGGATTAAATGGCAGGAATTGTGAAAAACAGAGTTTAAATGTACTTGGCTATGGTGTATGTAAACTTTTATTTTACTTCACTACATTACTAAAGAAAACAATGTACATTTTACTCCTTACATTTTCCCTGACACCCAGCAGTATTTGTTACATTTCGAATGCTTAGCCTATTGATGTTACATTTAATGGAATATGAATGACTGTCATCCAATATGCTGTAATAGAAATAAAGCCATGCTCATAAAAAAAAAATCGTCTTCCCTACAGCAACTGTGACTTCCACCAAATGGGGTAGGGAGTGAGTGACGCATGCCATCAGTGATGCCATCATTTATAACACCCCCCCCCCCCCCCCCCCCCCTCACATTGACTCTGAATCAATGTACAATGAGGGGTGACGAGAGAACCCTCAAAATTGGCTAGCAGTGTGTCAAACGGCATCATAAAAATAAGCTTTTTATGATGGTTATTAGGCTATGCATAATTGGTTTTGGTAACAATACAATTATGAGCCACACCATTTAATTTAACAGGAAGCCATTGCAAGGGCTACTTTAAGAATATTTTTTACAAACTTTCAAGAAAGACACCAACTATGTCTTTGGAGGACTCCTTAATTTTAAACTCCGATAACATATTGATGTTTAACTTGTCGCGGGCATCCGGTATCGAGACAGGGGTCCAGGAGCCCTACATTTGGCTGCCCGGTATCGTTATCGCCACCGTCTACGGACTTCTAATCATTATTGGAATTATCGGTAACGTCACGCTCATGAGAACGTTTATCGCCGTTAAATCCATGCGGACGGTGCCCAACCTATTAATGTCCAGCCTCGCGCTCGGTGACCTTCTGCTGCTTGTCACGTGCGCTCCGGTGGACGCAAGTCGGTACCTCGCTGAAGAGTGGCTCTTCGGCCGGGTGGGATGCAAACTCATCCCTTTCATCCAACTCACCTCCGTCGGGGTTTCTGTTTTCACACTCACTGCGCTCTCTGCAGATAGGTAAGGGTTGTATCATTGATTGTGTTGTTTTCTCGATCACTCTGATGTGAAGCGAATTATTATTTTATTTTTTTACCACATACATACATTTGTAAGTCAAAAAGTAACCTTTATTTAACTAGACAAGTACAGTTGAGAACAAAGTCTTATTTACAATGATGGCCTATGCATGACAAATTCATTCTGTGTTATTGAAGTCCAACAGTTTCCTTTTCTATTTATTTAAATTCACTCCTGAAAAGTATGTTTTCCTAGCTGTTTCTGATGACAACAAACAATGTGTGTATGTGTTTTTTTAACCAGGCAAGTCAGTTAAGTACAAATTCTTATTTACAATGACTGCCTACACCAGGCAAACCCGAACAACTCTGGGCCAATTGTGCATTGCCCAATGCAACTCCCAATCACGGCCAGTTGTGATACAGCCTGGAATCGAACCAGAGTGTCTGTAGTGACACCTCTAGCAGTGAGATGCGGTGCCATAGATCGCTGCGCCACTCAGGAGTCCAAGATGTGGCACCATTTGCGGCATTGATTGCACTAATAAATATATCATGACAGAAATGGTCCTTAAATTGACACTTTTGGCTCTTAGCAAGTGTCTTGTCAGGCCACACAGAACATCAGAATTGCCATCAGGAGATAAAGAAAACAGTTTTTGCCTTTGGTGAAGACAGTACACTAAATGGGTTTGACTGTTGAGCTGCCTGCAATACTGTGCTCTGTTCTATTATATTCCACTATTATCATCTCCTCTGTCTCTGTTCTGCAGGGTTCTTTCTCCATCAGAGTTACATATTACAGGTAGACTCAGAGAAACTATGTCACTAAGAGCATCATGGCAGATATTGCGATGAGCGAGATGACAGACTTCACTCCCACACAGTCACACATATGCTGCGTTCAGGACATGTCGGAAACTCAGACATTTCCGATTTGCTAACCTAGGTAGAAGAGTCGGGTCCCGAGTTTCTGACTAGGGAGGTTTCAGAATCAAACAATAGGAAGATATACGCAACTAACTTCGGTTCATTTGAACTTGGAGGTCCCGAGTTTCCGACATGAATAAAGCAGCAACAGTAGCTGCAGATGTGCATGGGTTATCGTCACGCTGTTAGAGCGTTATTGGTACCGGACCAAAACAGCTGAGACGTTAATAAGCCTCGCACTTCAACGCTCTTAGTTGTTGCGGAAATTGACCCACTATGTTGTTAACTTTGTGCACCTACGTCATATCGCTGAGTCTATTGGAACCTTGAAAAGAGTTAAGAGGGTTATACGAAGGATATTAGTCAGAGCTGAGAGAGAGAGAGCGTGAATGTTCCTTTAGTGAAGTGCCGACAGATCAGACTGGCCTACAGTATATAGGTTAAATAGCCACCAGAGAAGTCAATTCTGTTTCTTAATTTCTTATTGAACACAGATCCAGACAACCCACTCAATACATTACACATTAAAACATATATGTCACTGCAGTTCCCTGCCATGCTCACTCTTTTAAAAACACAATTGCAGGGAAATATCAATAATGTAACCAATCTGGGCAGATAGCTATTACTTTTACATTCGTCACACACCACCTGTTTTATTAGGAGAGTTGTTCGTTTCTGTTCACGAATGACCAAATTTCATACATTTCTAGCAGTCTTTGATGTTCCTGAAGTACCCTTATGTATGTTGTGTCCCTATTCTCTCATTATAGATATCAAACTCCATTAACCAACACCTGCTGCTTTCATTGAATTCTCTCACTTTTTTCATCCTCATCCATTTGAGCCACTTATTTCTTTAATGATAAAGGATCCTTAAAAAAAGTCTGCTAAATGATGTAGCATCAGTGAATTTGAATGTTCTTCTCATCCCAGGTACAAGGCCATTGTCAAACCCATGGACATTCAGAGGTCCACAGCTAAGATCTCCTTCCGAGCAGCAGCCATCTGGCTGTTCTCCATGACCCTGGCCATTCCTGAGGCGATCTTCTCCGATCTTCACACCTTTAACATCGGCCAGACCAATGACACCTTTGTGACATGTGCCCCCTACCCCAACGCCGGGGAACTGCACCCTAAGATCCACTCCATTGCCTTCTTCCTCATCTTCTACATCATTCCACTCATCATTATCTCTGTGTACTACTGCCTCATCGCATGCAGCCTGATCCGGAGCGCCTCAGACATACCCGTGGAGGCACACTTACATATCCAGAAACAGGTTTGTGAATGTGTGTCTGGACACTGGACGGTTTCATTTAATGAAACATGGGGAATAGGTCAATTAAATATGTCTGTATTTCAGTGCTTCGGAATTCAAACTGAATGATGTTCTCTCTACCATCCCCACAGATTGAGTCTAGGAAACGTCTGGCTAAGACAGTGCTGGTGTTTGTGGTTCTGTTTGCTGTGTGCTGGCTCCCAAGTCACGTGATCTACCTGTACCGCTCCTACCACTACGGCCAGGTGGATACGTCCCTGGGTCACTTCATTGCCAGTGTGTGTGCCCGCGTCCTGGCCTTCATCAACTCCTGCATCAACCCTTTCGCCCTCTACCTGCTCAGCAACAGCTTCCACAAGCAGTTCAACAAGCAGCTCCGCTGCTGCCGCCACCCACAAATCAGGTGTAACGCTCAGGGCACGAGGCGGACCAACATGCGACTGACTTCGGTCAAGAGCACCAATCACTCACTGGATAACTTCAGCCATGGGGCTCATGTTTGTCAGGAAGGCTGTGTGTAGCGACAATGCTCCAGACTTGTAAATGTCCCATTCCAACACTGACACACTGCTAGCAACATCATTTATGACTGTAACCCATATAGTGGGACTGTGTTGTATATCCCAGTGTTGATATTGAAGCATCATACATCATTCTAATTCTATGGTTGATATGTTGGTCTATATGCATCCAGTGATCCATGATTGATACAAATCCGTGTTTTATTTTAAATTTAGAATGTATAATCTAAACAGCTGCCACGTATGTAAACCAATGTGGCAGAACTGGACTCTGTCCTCTGGAGATGCAGTTCTATTCTGGTTACTCATTTGAACCAAATTGATCCATGACAACCCAACCAGGTGTAAATGATGAGTTGGTAATGACGAGTGAGAGAAACAGACACCTACAGTATGAATGTACAGTGCCACCTACAGTGCCAACTGCCAATGTGTACACACTTCGACCCCTAAAGGACAGTTCTGTAGGGATAACTCCAGCTGATGTAAAAGACCAACAACTTTGGTGATTTGATAGATACTGTAGCCGACATTGAAGGATCAATTTCCTCAAGAACAGTTGCCCAGGAGTAGTCACCGCTGCCTCAAAGGCTTGGAAATGTTCTATCTACATACCCTTATACATCTCAACACATAGACATATCAGCATTGGTGGAAGAGGAGATGTAAATATCTGTATACAGTTTATTGTACACATCAGAGTACAGTATCTGTTTGGGTCGAATGTTAAAATGGCCAAATACACTATTTACCATTCATTTCTATTGCGCACAACATAATCCGAAACACAAGAAAAACAAACTGCAAATGAGTGTAACAAGTTTGTAGTCACAAGCTTGATGTAGTTCATTGTGTGCTAGGAATATTGGACCAAAGACTAAATGTAATACACTATAAGTGCATTTGCCCAAATACTTATGATACCCTCTAATGGGGGGACTAGAAACACAAAGTGCTTTCATTTCTAAACAGTAAAACAGATATGCATGAAAGTACCCTCAAATAAAAGATGACATTCTGTACTGTCGCCTCATATAAAATATTTGATCTAAAATAAAAAATGCTGGAGTATAGAGCCAAATTAAAAGTTTCAGCTTCACTGTCCAAATAAATATGTAGGGGAGTATGTGTCCAATAATAGTTCTATGTTGTCCAAAGTGATACATATGTTTCTCAGTGTTTGATAAACATAAAAAGTAATTCTCTATGGATTAATGGAACATTATGTTGTTGTTTGAGCATTTTCTGTCCTCTCAAATGGCCTAAATTGTTCCTTTATAGAACATGTTTATGTGCTGTCTCTTTCAATGCCAACGTTTTTATTGTGTTACAATTAAGTGGCTATATTTTTTTGCTGTAAAATTGTTTTTCAATGTATATTATGATGTTTATTGTTGATTAAAGGATTACAAGATGGTGGTGTGCGGTGTTTCAATGTGCTGCACCGCTGTCTTGTCCTCTTCCTCGGCACCTAGCATGTCCCTCCAGTGAACATGCAGTATTCACCATTCTAACCACTGGCTTTGTTCTGCATGCAGGACATCCTCCCTTAGGACTGGATTCAGGGCCATGCACAGACCTTTGGTGGGGCAGGTGCTTAAAGTGAAATAAGGGTTTTAACATAGTACTTCATTTTCTGACAAAACACTCACTGATCACACGTTAGGCTAAGCAAGCTAGAACCAAAGACGAAAGGAGTTAGTTAAGTACGGTATATTTGCTATAACGACTGCTGGGGTGGGCTATATCATCTGATCATCGCTAATGTAGGCTATATGAATCAGCAAGTTAGCTAGACTATGCTGTCAAAACAAGCTAACTAGTCTTTACTTTATTTAAATTGGTTCTGCTACAGACAAACAGTCAAACTGCATTTGCCCCTGCCCCTGTCCCTGACCGTGAGACAAGACTAGCAAGCAACTCCAAAGTAACCTACTATTGGCTGTATTAATTTCAAACTCACTGCTCAGCGCCGGTGGGTAACTTGTGTGTGCGAGGAGGACAAGCACAGCTGCAGCAACGCGCTGCAGTGCTTGTGGTGGCAAAATATTCATGAGTTTATGAGAAATTATCTAGTTTGATGGGCAATTCGTTTTTTTCTCTCTTTTCTCGTAACTTTAAAAAAACACCCTTTTCTCGTAACTTTAAAAAAACACCCTTTTCTCATTGGAGGGCAAAGGGGCAGGTGCTCCAGCATAGCTAGTGCTCTATCGGTGCATGTGTCTGACTGGACTGGAATAATACATTGAACAAGGGGCCACTGAAACATGGTTACAAGAGCAGAACACAATGTACAAAACCCCTTTAAGGCCAATCAATGAAGCTCTTGTTTAATTTGAATCAATTACCTTAGATGGCAGACACTAGCAATCACACAGTTTTTCTGGTGTATATGCAGGCATGGTGCTTAGACGTGCATAGCCTATTATCATTTTACATCGATCGTTTCAATAGTAGCTGTGTGTTCTTTAGTATTGTGTGCCTTCCAAAGGTTGTTTTCACTTTTCGTGCAGCGTAACCTTCTGTCTTTAAGGCTGGACACAGCCCTATGTAGGTCTATTCATTCGCCATTTAAATTCCCTATTTTCCATTCTTTTTTTCTCAAATTCCAATGTGGTGATAGAGTGAAGATGTGATTCCATCAACTCTTACTAATTATTTTCTGTTATTCAGCACTTTGATTGTCAAATCGATTTAAACTTGCTCTGTTGTACTTTCATTTTCACAACTCTCAGAACATTTCACAAAACATTGTCAGGCAAATCAATACATCATGTAGCTAAAGCCTAAATTGTGATTTACAGCACATTCGGAAAGTATTCAGACTCCTTGACTTTTTCCACATTTTGTTACGTTTCAGCCTTATTCTAAAATTAATTCAATGTTTTTTTTTACCCCATCAATTGGGGCACCGTTGACAGCGATTACAGCCTTGAGTCTTCTTTGATATGCTGGCTGGGCCACTCAAGGACATTCAGAGACTTGTCCCAAAGCCACTCCTGCATTGTCTTGGCTGTCTACTTAGGGTTGTTGTACTGTTGGAAGGGGAGCCTTCGCCCCAGTCTGAGGTCCTGAGCGCTCTGGAGCAGGTTTTCATCAACGATCTCTCTGTACTTTGCTCCGTTCAACTTTCCCTCAACCCTGACTAATCTCCCAGTCCCTGCCACTGAAAAACATCCCCACAGCATGATGCTGCCACCACTATGCTTCACCGTAGGGATGGTGCCAGGTTCAATCCAGACGTGACGCTTGGCATTCAAGACAAAGAGATCAATCTTGGTTTCATCAGGCCAGAGAATCTTGTTTCTCATGGTCTGAGAGTCCTTTAGGTGCCTATTGGCAAACTCCAAGCGGGCTGTCATGTGCCTTTTACTGAGGAGTGGCTTCCGTCTGGCCACTCTACCATAAAGGACTGACTGGTGGAGTGCTGCAGAGATGGTTGTCCTTCTGGAAGTTCCTCCCATCTCCACAGAGGAACTCTGGAGCTCTGTCAGAGTGACCATTGGGTTCTTGGTCACCTCCATGACCAAGGGCCTTCTCGCCCGATTGCTCAGTTTGGCCAAACTTCTTCCATTTAAGAATGATTGAGGCCAATGTGTTCTTGGGGACCTTCAATGCTGCAGAAATCTTTTGGTACCCTTTCCCGGATCTGTGCTTCGACACAATCCTGTCTCGGAGCTCTACGGATAATTCCTTTGACCTCATGGCTTGGTTTTTGCTCTGACATACGTTGTCAACTGTAGGACCTTATGTAGACAGGTGTGTGCCTTTCCAAATCATGTCCAATCAATTGAATTTACCCCAGGTGGACTCCAATCAAGTTGTAGAAACACTTCAAGGACGAGTTGTGTGTAGATTAATGTGGGGAAAAATGAATTTAATAAATTTTAGTTTAAGGCTGTAACATAACAAAATGTGGAAAAAGGGAAAGGATCTGAATACTTTCCGAATGCACTGTATATGTTCAGTTCATCCAAGGCAGTTGGACCTGCTGGGAGGTGTTCAGTTGATGTCCTGTGATCTGGTATGTCACTCTCCTGTAGTGGAGGCTGCTGAGGAGAGTACAGCTCATAAATATGAATGGAATGGCATCAAACACATGGAAACCATGTGTATGATGTATTTGATACCATTACTGTTATTGCACTCCAGCCACTACCATTCTCCAACTAAGGTGCCACCAGCCTCCTGTACACTCCTTTAGGGAAACACTCAGAAACCCCCACGGAGCAAATAACAGTGTTTACTAGTTCATGGAAATCTATTTAGTAGTTTTACATTGGCTGGAGTCAAACTGAACTAACTGCAAGTAGAAGTATGAGACACACTGTACAAAACAACAACGAACAAACTTTCTTAGAGTGGAAGACTCAGAGTGCACCAGAGTGACTCCGTTCTGTGAATGATACTTGACTTTAGATCAACTCTGTACTGTAGATATATGAAATGAAATTTTATTAGTCACATGCACAGAATACAACAGTTGGAAAAACGGAATTACTGTGAAATGCTTACTACAAGCCCCTATTAACCAACAATGCAGAGTAAGAAAATATTTGCTAAACAAACTAAAGTTTTTAAAAAACAAACATAATAATAACGAGGCTATATACAGGGGGTACCAGTACCGAGTCAATGTGCGGGGGTACGGGTTAGTTGAGGTAATTGAGGTCATATGTACGTGTAGGTAGGGGTAAAGTTACTGTGCATAGATAATAAACAGTTAGTAACAGCAGCTTAAAAAAGTGGGTCAAAGAAAATAGTCAGGGTAGCCATTTGAATAACTGTTCAGGAGTATTATGGCTTCTGGGTAGAAGCTGTTAAGGAGCCTTTTGGACCTAGACTTCGTGTACCGGTACCGCTTGCCCTGCGGCTGCAGAGAGAACAGTCTATGACTTGGGTGGCTGGAGTCTTTGACAATTTCTGGGGCCTTCCTCTGACACTGCCTGGTATAGAGGTCCTGGATGGCAGGAAGCTTTGCCCCAGTGATGTACTGGGCCGAACGCACTAGCCTCCTCCTGAGAGGGAATTATATCATAGGTCATTCTCTCTTGCATGCTGTCAAATCCTTTTGCAATGCTCACTTCATTAGATTGTTATTTGTAAAAGTACATTTGTTAATAAATGTGCATGAATGTCCTGCTCTGCATGACTGAAAATCCAGAATTTTTAGATTTCCTAAAGATACTAGAGAATAGTATCAAGATAACCATATGATACTACAGAACAGATTGACACCAAATTGAAGCTGCCTCTACCCAGAAACCCAAGTAACATCAGCAGGCCAATATCCACCATGCAGGTGTATCTCTTTCATCCAACACCTGCTTCTGGACACTGTTACAAAGGCACAGCAGCGCTTGGCAGCACACTGGCTCTTCAACAAAAACTCCTCCATCCCGTAACTGCTGCAGGATATTTAGAGTAGCACCCTAATCACTTTGGGAAGAAAAGAACGGTCAGTGTTCCAACGCAAAAACCAGACCACGAGCAGAACTGCCAAAATCAACTGGCTATTTTTGTTATGTGAATGGAAAACCAGAGTTTAGCTACTTGCTCTTCTCTCTACACTCTTAGAAAAAAAGGCATCCAAAACAGTTCTTTGCAGAGGGATAGGGTTCTACCAAGAACCCTTTTTGGAAGACAAGGTGTAAGGGATTTCCTCCTCTTCGTCTGAGGAGGAGTAGCAAGGATCGGACCAATACGCAGCGTGCTAAGTGTCCATGTTACTTTAATAATCACTGAACACGACAAAATACAAAAATAACAAAGTGAATGAAAACGAAAACCGAAACAGTCCTGAATGGTGACACAAACAACAAAACAGGAAACAATCACCCATGAAACACAGGTGGGAAAAGGCTACCTAAGTATGATTCTCAATCAGAGACAACTAACGACACCTCCTCTGATTGAGAACCATACCAGGCCAAACACAAAACACAACATAGAAAAACGAACATAGACAACCCACCCAACTCACGCCCTGAACATACTAAAACAAAGACATAACAAAATAACTAAGGTCAGAACGTGACACAAGGGTTCCTTGTAAGGCAGAGGGTTCAACCTAGAACCTTTCTCATCCTAAGAACCATTTTTTGGAAGAAAGGGTTCTTTGTTGATTCTTTGGGTGCATCAAGGATTCCTTGGAAGGCAAGAAGGGTTCTACATAGAACCTTTCTGAATCTGAACAAAACATCTTATTGTATTTTTTCTCTCCTTTTAAAAAATAGTGCCTGAGCATTAGTGTTTACCTCAGAGTTAAAACTTCAACCCTCCAGTGTTTAAAAGGATAGGTGTGAGACTGTTTTAAAATGTAACCAACAATTGAAGTCGGAAGTTTACATACACCTTAGCCAAATAAATTTAAACTCAGTTTTTCACAATTCCTGACATTTAATCAGAGAAAAAAATCTCTGTCTTAGGTCAGTTAGGATCACCACTTTATTTTAAGAACGTGAAATGTCAGAATAATAGTAGAGAGAACAATGTATTTCGGCCTTTATTTCTTTCATTACATTCCCAGTGGGTCAGAAGTTTACATACACTCAATTCATATTTGGTAGCATTGCCATTAAATTGATTAACTTGGGTCAAACGTTTTTGGGTAGCCTTCCACAAGCATCCCACAATAAATTGGGTGAATTTTAGCCCATTCCTCCTGACAGAGCTGGTGTAACTGAGTCAGGTGTGTAGGCTTCCTTGCTCACACACGCTTTTTCAGTTCTGCCCCCAAAAAATCTACAGGATTGAGGTCAGGGCTTTGTCATGGCCACTCCAATACCTTGACTTTGTTGCCCTTAAGCCATTTAGCCACAATTTTGGAAATATGCTTGGGGTCATTGTGCATTTGGAAGACCCGTTTGCGACCAAGCTTTAACTTCCTGACAGATGTCTTGAGATGTTGCTTCAATATATCAACATAATTTTCCTTCCCTCATGATGCCATCAATTTTGTGAAGTGCACCAGTCCCTCTTGCAGCAAAGCACCCCCACAACATGATGCTGCCACCCCGCAGCATCTTTGCGATCTTTGTCCCCATGTGCAGTTGCAAACCGTAGTCTGGCTTTCTTTTTATGGCGGTTCTGGAGCAGTGGCTTCTTCCTTGCTGAGCGGCCTTTCAGTTTATGTCGATATAGAACTCGTTTTACTGTGGATAAATACTTTTGTACTTGTTTCCTCCAGCATCTTCACAAGGTCCTTTGCTGTTGTTCTGGGATTGATTTGCACTTTTCGCACCAAAGTACATTCATCTCTAGGAGACAGAACGCGTCTCCTTCCTGAGTGGTATGACGGCTGTGTGGTCCCATAGTGTTTATACTTGCGTACTATTGTTTGTACAGATGAACATGGTACCTTCAGGCGTTTGGAAATTGCTCCCAAGGATGAAGCAGACTTGTGGAGGTCTACATTTTTCTGAGGTCTTGGCTGATATCTTTTGATTTTCCCATGATGTCAAGCAAAGAGCCACTGAGTTTGAAGGTGGGCCTTGAAATACATCCACAGGTACACCTCCAATTGACTCAAATTATGTCAATTAGCCTATCAGAAGCTTCTAAAGCCATGACATAATTTTCTGGAATTTTACGAGCTGATATGGTATCTTATCGTTTTGACAATATCGCAATATTATTTTGGCCAGCAGAGATAGGTGGGATGGGCTGAGAGAAGCTGAAGGTTGGGATGTGGAACTGGAGACAAGTGGGGTTGCTGGGCAGAAGATTGACCATCATTCTAAGATAAAGTATAAAAATAAAAATCAAGTCAAAATAAAACATAATAAAAAAGAAGTTTGAATGACACCGAGGGGCAGTGTTTTTACAGGTAATGCCGGTTTGCCTGAGGCTGATGCCGTGCAGGTGATTGTGCACATGCACATACACACACTCTCATTCAAATACACACATAGCGGACACACACATATGTAAATAGTGCCAGATATGCACTCAAACATATACAGTTGGCCTTGCTGTTATGATTTTAGTTGTCCTTGATGTCCTTTGTTTTTTTTTTGCATTGTTGTTTTCTGTTTTCTTTTGTCTTTTTCTTTTTTCTCATCAGTTAATTTTCTTGGTTGTTGGTGCATTATCCTTCTTAGGGGTGGGGAATGGAATTCATTTTCTTTTTTATTATTTACTTTTTCTTTTTCTTGTGGGCGGTGACTGTGGGAGGGGTCTCAGATGGTTGAGTGACAGCTATGGGGAACTGTGGGGGGGATCTTGGAGGGTTCACTTCCCCGTTTTTTTGGGGGGGGCCTTGTGGGAGATCTGTTGACGTGCCTTTGAGCAGGGCGTTGACCCTGGATGCTTCTGTATGTCGCTCTGAATGGGAGTCTGTTGGATGACAGGTGTTGTGAAGTTGTTGAGCGGCTTCACTGCAAGTATATTGTATGTTTTGAATATTCAATAAAAAAAATATAAATTAATTTATTATTTTCGCGCTAGTTGGCTGTTCCTGAACCAAAACTCCAGTGCTTTCCCTTCAAAGCTTGTTCTCCATCTTCATTTTAAATAGGTAGCCAATTTGTTTTCAGCGCTTTTATTTCCATGATGGATTAAAATTGGTTTTCTCATGGCTCTCGTTTGTCCCTCTGCAGCATATGGTAAGCAACCAACTTTAAATGTAGTTATCCTAACAATTATATTATAGAGATTTCAGTAGGGAACATTATGCTCCCATCTTGCTCATGTGCGAGCTTTTTTGGAAGTTTCAAAACTGGCAATGCATTTAAGTAATCAAAATTGTAGCAAAATGCAAACTGACAGCTGCAGCCAACCATATGACTGGCAGCCATTGCTAGTGTGCCCATGAGTTTACCGGTCAAATTGCCAGGGTTCGAGTTGCCAAATCCCTTCAATAGATTATCCTAAAATTGCATCCCTCACAACCTGTATGTACAATAATAGCATTTGCATTTTTATTAAATCTGTTCGGCCCCTCCGTCTCCTCCATGCCTCATACCCTCAGATCTCATATCAACGTCCATCACCTCGCTGATGAGGAGGCCAGAGTGAGAATTTTAAATTTATTGGAACTTTTGCACTTTAATAGTTTAAAATGCATTCTACATGTTTTTTAAAATCCTGTTTTAATATGTTTGCACTGGAAAGACCTTTTTTTTTTGTATGTGACAAATGAAAAAAAAGGAACCTCAAACTTTGCTATTTTCTTTAGCACTTAGAACTACCCACCAAAAAAGGACCAAGCAGCGTGGTCACCAGGAGCAGCGTGGAATGGACTCATGGACATGGGAGGACATTCTGGACGGGAAGGGTTCCTACACATGGGAGGATATCCTGGCTGGAAGGGATCGCCTCCCATTGGAACAGGTGGAGGCAGCCAGGAGAGCCTAGGCAGCAGGTAAAGGGAGCCAGCGCTTTGAGGGAACACGGCTGACAAGGAAGCCTGAGAGGCAGCTCCAAAAAATTATTGTGGGGGGTGGCACACGGGGAGTGTGGCTAAGTCAGGTAGAAGACCTGAGCCAACTCCCCGTGCTTACCATGGTGAGAGGTTGACCGGGCTGGCATTGTGTTATGCCGTGAGGCGCAGGGTGTCCCAGTGCGCAGGCATAGCCTGGTGCGCTACATCGCAGCTCCTCGTATTGGCCGGGCTAGAGTGGGCATCCAGCCAGGAATAATGAAGCCGGCTCAGCGCATCTGGTCTCCAGTGAGTCTCCTCGGCCCTGTTTATATGGCACCAGCCCTACGCACGGTGTCCCCGGTACGCCAGCACAGGCCTGTGTGGTCTGTTACACCCCGCCGCACTTGCCGGGCTACAGGGAGTATCCAGCCAGGACAGGTTGTGCACGCTCGGTGCTCGAGACCTCCAGTGCACCTCCACGGTCTGGTCCATCCGGTGCCTCCTCCACGCACCAGGCCTCCTGTGGCAGCCCCACACACCAGGCTGTCTCTCAGTCTCCTCCCTCCAGGTGCTCCCACCTGTCCAGCGCTTCCAGTACTGGGTACTGTCACGTCCTGACCTTAGTTCCTCTTTCATGTCTCTGTTTTAGTTTGGTCAGGGCGTGAGTTGGGGTGGGCATTCTATGTTTTGTAGTCTAGGTTTTGTATTTCTATGTGTTTGGCCTGGTATGGTTCCCAATCAGAGGCAGCTGGCAATCGTTGTCTCTGATTGAGAACCATACTTAGGTAGCCTGTTCCCACCTGTGTTTGTGGGTAGTTGTTTTCTGTCTTTGTGTGTTTGCACCAGACAGAACTGTTTCATTTGTTCCGCTTTGTTGTTTTTTTGTTCTAGTGTTCAGTTTCTTTATTAAATCTACCATGAACACGTACCACGCTGCACCTTGGTCCTCTTCACCTTCTTCCACCTATGGCAACCGTTACAAGCACAGGCTGAGCTGGTTTAACAATCACTTTATAATCAAAGAATAACATGAATCATCTCATTTTGAGAAGAACACAAAGACTCATTAAGGAATTATAGGTATAATATAGGTATAATGTAAGGGTTGAAGCAAGCTGTTGCCCATTACAGGATTCATTTTCTCAGCAGTCCTCTTGAGAAATCAGCATATTTGATTTGCACATTGTAGTCCACTCCCTATTCCCATAGGTGAATTGTCATTCATACTCTGTATTCAGACTCTGTATTCAATGGTCACTTTGTCTTCATAGCATAGAGCGCAGTATATTTCAAAAGACCAGTCAGTGAATCATAGAGAAGATACCAATTGAAGTCTCAATAAGCCAACATTCATTCCATCTCTTTCATTCCTTCGAGTGCCAGAATGGGGTGCTCTATCAAAGTTAAGGTGAACAACAGTAGTCGTGCTACACATGCAAAATAAATGTGTCAAATTGAAGAGGTTTTAAGAAAAAAGTGGAAAGGTTATTGGAAAGTATGGAATACTCAACAATGTAGCAGTCAAGGCTGTACTTTGAATGGCTGGCATTTAGGAGAGCTCATTCACCTGCTATGTATACACAAGACACTGACTGGACACTTACGTTTAGGTGTTCATCATTTAATGAGAAATGTGAAATGTCATTGTGTCATCTTAGTCAATGTGTGTGTGATGAATATTCCGTCAATTTCACCATTATTCCATTATTCCGGCTCAATTGTTGCCCACTGGGTACAAACTGTTTACATCTACATTGTTCAACGTAATTTGTCAACGTATTGTGATGTGGAATCTTCGTGAAAAATAAATTGGATTTGAAAAAAGTCAGCAACTGTTTTGTTTTGGGGGTAAAATTTCTATCGCAGGATTATGTCATCATGGTAACCAATTTCCGACATAGACAAACCTTGTGTAAAATATGTTGAATTTTAAAACATTCGCATGGAAAAAAAAGCACCAGGAATGGACGGCTTGCAATTTGTACTTTTTTTTTTACCCCTTTTTCTCCCCAATTTCATGATATCCAATTGGTAGTTACAGTCATGTCCCATCGCTGCAACTCCTGTACGGACGAGGGAGAGGCGAAGGTCGAGAGTCATGCGTCCTCTGGAACACAACCCAACCAAGCCTCACTGATTCTTTTTTTTTCTTTTTTTTCTTTAAATTTTACCCCCTTTTCTCCCCAATTTCGTGGTATCCAATTGTTAGTAGTTACTATCTTGTCTCATCGCTACAACTCCTGTACGGGCTCGGGAGAGACGAAGGTCGAAAGCCATGCGTCCTCCGAAACACAACCCAACCAAGTGCTTCTTAACACAGCACGCATTTAACCCGGAAGCCAGCCACACCAATGTGTCGGAGGAAACACCGTGCAGCTGGCGACCTGGTTAGCGTGCACTGCACCCGGCCCGCCACAGGAGTCGCTAGTGTGCGATGAGACAAGGATATCCCTACAGGCCAAACCCTCCCTAACCCGGTCGACACTAGGCCAATTGAGCCGCACTGCTTCTTGACACACAGCTCGCTTAACCTGGAAGGCAGCCGCACCAATGTGTCAGAGGAAACACAGCACAACTGCCGACCGAAGTCAGCTTGAAGGCACCCGGCCCGCCACAAGGAGTCGCTAGAGTGCAATGGAACAAGGACATCCTGGCCGGTGAAGCCCTGCCATAACCCTGACGATGTTGGGCCAATTGTGCGCCGCCTCAAGGCTCTCCCAGTCATGGCCGGCTGTGACATAGCCTGGGATCGAACCCGGGTCTGTAGTGCCACCTCAAGTACTGCAATGCAGTATGTACCGCTTTCTGATCAAATTCTATTTAACATTTCAGGACAAAGTAGCGCCCATATTTACACAAATGACAACACACGTCACTCAATTCAATGCTTCCTAGTTCCATGTATCAACAGTTTTTTCAGTCCTATTAAAATCAGGAAAGTCTGGAGAGTCTCCTGCTGATTACAAACCCATACATTTGATAAATTGTGACAATAAAATAATAACAAAGCTCATAAGCAATAGAATGGCAAAGTCTTCCCAGACTTGATACATGTCAACCAAACAGGGTTTATTAAAAATACACACTTACAAAGACAAGAACATGTTTCAGTTTAATACAACATCCTAAAAAAACAGATATAGATTTATCAATAATGGCTGTTGATGCCAAAAATGCTTTAGACTGTCGTGAATGGCCTTTTCTATTCAAAACTTCGGAAGATTTCAACTTTCAAGCTGAAATAATACATGTCATATAAATATTATATAAATGTCCTAAAGCAAAAATAGAGACAAATAATACATTATCTGATGAAACTGCTTTAGAAAGGGGTACAAAACAGTGATATCCTCACTCCGCCCTTCTGTTTGCACTGGCAACTAAACCACTTGCAGAAAGAATTAGACAGGACCCAAACGTATCAGTATTGGTAAACATGAATATAAACTCAACCTATTTGCAGAGGATCTCCTGATATACCTGACCGACATTGAAAACTCAATGCTTCCCTTGCTAAAAATATTTTCAGAATACTCTAAAATCTCAGTATATATACAGGACCAGTCAAACGTTTGGACACCTACTCATTCAAGGGTTTTTCTTTATTTGTATTATTTTCTACATTGTATAATAATAGTGAAGACATCAAAACTATGAAATAACATATATGGAACCATGTAGTAACCAAAAAAGTGTTAAACAAATCAAAATAGATTTTAGATTTTAGATTCTTCAAAGTAGCCACCCTTTGCCTTGAAGACAGCTTTGCAAACTCTTGGCATTCTCTCAACCAGCTTCACCTGGAATGCCTTTACAACAGTCTTGAAGGAGTTCCCACATATGCTGAGCACGTGTTGGCTGCTTTTCCTTCACACTGCGGTCCAACTCATCCCAAACCATCTCAGTTGGGTTGAGGTGGGGTGTTGGTGGAGTCCAGGTCATTTGATGCAGCACTCCATCATTCTCATTCTTGGTCAAATAGCCCTTACACAGCCTGGAGGAGTGTTGCGTCTTTGTCCTGTTGAAAAACAAATGATAGTCACACAAAGCACAAACTAGATGGGATAGCGTAGCGCTGCAGAATGCTGTGGTAGCCATGCTGATTAAGTGTGCCTTGAATTCAAAATTAATCACAACAGTGTCACCAGCAAAGCACCCCCACATCATCACACCTCCTCCACCATGCTTCACGGTGGGAACCACACATGCAGAGATCATCCGGTCAACTACTCTGCGTCTCACAAAGACATGGCGGTTGAAACCAAAAATCTCACATTTTTACTCATTAGACCAAAGGACAGATTTCCACCGGTCTAATGTCCATTGCTCGTGTTTCTTGGCCCAATCAAGTCTCTTCTTCTTAGTGGGACTATAATTTGTCATTTGGTAGTGGTTTCTTTGCAGCAATTTGACCATGAAGGCCTGATTCACGTCGTCTCCTCTGAACAGTTGATGTTGCAATGTGTCTCTTACTTGAACTCTGTGAAGCATTTATTTGGGTTGCAATCTGAGGTCCAGTTAACTCTAATGAACATATCCTCTGCAACAGAGGCATAGCGCATAGTGCTTGATTGTTTTTTGTGACTGCAAAAGTTCTTGAAATGTTACGGATTGACTGACCTTCATGTCTTAAAGTAATGATGGACAGTCATTTCTCTTTGCGTATTTGAGCTGTTCTTGCAATAATATGGACTTTGTCTTTTACCATATAGGGCTATCTTCTGTATACCACCCCTACCTTGTCACAACACAACTGATTGGTTCAAATGCATTAAGAAGGAAATAAATTCCATAAACTAACTTTTAACAAGGCACACCTGTTCCTTAAAATACAGGTGACTACCTCATGAATCTGGTCGAGAGAATGCCAAGGGTGTGCCAAGCTGTCATCAAGGCACAGGGTGGATACTGTGAAGAATCTCAAATATAAAATATATTTAGATTTGTTTAACACTTTTTTGGTTACTACATGATTCCATATGTGTCATTCCATAGTTTTGATGTCTTCGCTATTATTCTACAATGTAGAAAATAGGACAAATAAAGAAAAACCATTGAGTAAGTGTGTCCAAACTTATGACTGGTACTGTATATATTTTTAGACCTGTATTTTATATCAAAGACAATATAATGAACAAATATTATCTTGTATTGCAGTTCACAGCAGCACCTACAGATGTGTTGACTTGACAACTGCATCAGAGTTTTGAATGACCCTCGCCCCCTTTTGTTCCATGCTGGCTGATGGACTAGCTAGCCAGTAACTAGCTAACACCAGACACAGATGAAAGGGGAAACATCTAAGTATCTTGGCCATAGATGAATAGGGTAAACTTTTAAATATATTTGCTACAATCAAATTTTGGCACCAGTAGAGTAGCTATCTAGCTATATAAACCATGCCCCTCTGCAAACATGCCTTCTCCGATATTGGTTACAAGGCGATAATTATATAAATTAGGCAAGAGAATATCATGTTACCAAAGGTGTATTAAAATTATAGTTAAGGTGATGTCACCTTGTCCACTTAATAATGTACCCTTAATAATGTATCCAAGTGTTTAAAATGGAGGAAGGGAACAGTAACTTTATGTTCAAACTTTATCAATGTAGAAGAAGCAACAGTCATTTTTCATACTTTGGTCTTCAAATATCATCCAATTTCATGAAAAAACAGATTTTGACTGATGAAGACTTTTAACGATTTTCCGAGCCTTCCTTTCACACCGCCTGATATAGAGGTCCTGGATGGCAGGGAGCTTGGCCCCAGTGATTTAGTGTGCTGTCCACACCATCCTCTGTTGCACCACTTGATCGAGGGCGGTAATGTTGCCATAGCAAGCAGTGATGGAGCCAGACAAGATGCTCTCAGTGGTGCAGTTGTAGACCTTTTTAATGATTTGAAAGCCCATGCCAAACATTTTCAACCTCCTGGGGGGGAAGAGGCACGGAGTGTGTGTACCATTTTATGTCCTTAGTGATTTGGACACAGAAAAACTTGCATCACTCGACCCGTTCCACTGCAGCCCCGTCAGTTCCTTGGTCTTACTGATGTTGAGGGAGAGGTTGTTGTCCCGGCACCACATTGCCAGGTCATCCTCCCTGTAGACGTTCTCATCGTCGCTGGCGATCAAGCCCACCACCGTTGTGTCGTCAGCTAACTGAATGATGTTGGAGTTGTGCGTGGCCATGCAGTCATGGGTGAAAAGGGAGCACAGGAGGGAATTAAGCACACACCCATGTGGGGCCCCTTTGTTGAGGGTCAGCGTGGCGGAGGTGATGTTGCCTACCCTCACCACCTGGGGTCGGCCCATCAGGAAGACCAGGATCCAGTTGCAGAGGGAGGTGTTCTAAGAGGGAGGGGTCCTAAGCTTGGTGATGAGCTTGGAAGGAACAATGGTGTTGAACTCTGAGCTGTAGTCAATGAACAGCATTTTCACAAATGTATTCCTCTTATCTAGGTGGGTGAGGGCAGTGTGGAGTGCAATTGAGATTGAGTCGTCTATGGATCTCTTGGGGCGGTATGCAAATTGGAGTGGATCTAGGGTGTCTGGGATGATGGAGTTGATATGTGCCATAACCAGCCTTACAAAGGATTTCATGAGTACAGATGTGAGTGCTACAGGGCGGTAGTCATTATGGCATGAAGCCTTAGAGTACCACTACTGTTTTAAAAACATGTCTATCTTGATTTCACAATTCAAAACAATCACAATCACTTTTTTGTCTTTTAATAATTATAAGCATTTTTTAACACAGGCAGGATTAACACCTAACAAACACTTTGTACTTTAAAACAAACTTTTAACATAGGCCAGGCCCTGTTGCTACCTCAAATTGTAGCGGTAATGCCTTGCATTACGCCTAGAAAGAAAACACGTCAATATGCTCAACTTATCCCAAGGCAAACATTTTGACTATACTAGCCTACACAGCTACAAGGGTGCCCTTTCATTCTAGGTTTAGGATCTCATATTGAAGCTTCTAGAGACCCTAACTGACGTACAGAACTAACTTTAAATGATCTACTTTGGTTTAGATACAAACATCATGAAACCTCTAACACAATCAATTCATTTGACTTGGTGAAAATCCTTCTTTTCTTTTTTTTACATAACCAGTTTACCACTTTTTCCATGTGGTTTCTCCATTAAATGATGAACTCTTCCTAAATATTTTGTAAAATTATTAATTTTGTGTATGGTTTCATAGAAACAAGGGTGGCTCAACTTACGCCTTTGGCTCAGCTTACTCCACTCCCCCCTATAGCCTATTTGCCCGACTTTCTTTTATTTTTTGCGTTGGGGCTTTCGAGTGGATTTTCGACATAATGCAGGGCCAAAACTAATAAAGCACACACAAACCTGTAATTCTAATAATTACCACTATTACAGACTCCCTGAATGTCATTATTGCTGTATTGTATTGCACTTTCAAAAGCTGTATATAGACAGGATACATACTTATTACATTATCAATACAATCATTGTTGTTATGGTTACTGTTGCATTCAGTGATGCCTAATGTGATGATGAACTATTGATGACCTCTGTTTCAGGACGGTAGGCTGAAGGACTCTCCCTCTAATGAGACTTAATGAGACCTGATTGGCCATCAGGCATTTGATGATATGACCTTTTCCTTTTCAATCTAAACTGGCATAAGAGGAGCACAGGAGAGGAAACACCCTGCAGCCACACCAGGTATGTACACATACTTCTTCTCTGCTCCTCTCCACCCCCACTCTCCTCGCATCCCATCTCATCTTGTATGCCTCTTCCATTTGATTTCACCTAATTACATTCTGTCATAAAAGAGCACATGTTCAACTTCATAAAAACATGTTTTCCCATCGCAAGAGGTTAAATCAAAAAATATACTATAGTAAGTGCCTATTAAGTGTCAAATAAAGTAACAGGGTTGAAGATTTCTTCTTGTGACACGAGGAATGGAAGTTTGTTGTGTGCAACAGGGAGTTGCAATTGAATGCAAAAATTGTTTATACATTTCTAGCCTGTCTATCTAGGGGTAATAGGGTTGACGTGTTATACCCGACACACTCAGTTTTACACCACAAAACACCAGAACATTGCCAAAAACAGTAGAACAAGCTCGCCTGCTTTTACTCTATCATTTGGCTAATCGATGTTCAATGTTTATTTTGAAATACATATTTCAAATGGAATAGTTTCACCAAAATGAGAGTTCAGTTCATGTAACAGGGTTGACCTTAAAATGAGGGACAGAAGTAAATTAATCACTAATCAAATGAAATAAATAATAATCTTCAAGAAAGGACTTTGTCAAAGCAACAAAATAACTAGGGCTTTACAACTTGGAGACATGTTGGGATTAAGTGGGTTAAACTCTTCCTTGAAGTGACACAGAGTTGGCAGAGGGACATTTCAAAATGAGGAATTTTGGTACTTAAGCAATCCTTTATTTATATTAAAAAAATCGGATTTATTGAATTCTCCATGTGATCTATATTAAAGGGCACTTCCTTTAATATAACAGGCTTTTAAAATTCAGTATTGGTGGACAATTTCTAATTAAAATATCAAAGGCTCTTTTTTTCGTGGAGCAACCCAGGAAACCACTGGCGACTGTTGAGATGCACTCACAGTGCCTTGCCTTTTGAGTAAATTGTAGAGTTACCACCCATGACTGTATTGGTTAGTGACAGAGACATGGTTGTTGCATTCATCAAATGTCTGTCCTATAGACTTCACCCGGTGAGACACTAAGTTAATATGTTATTATTATAATACCATACCGTACATATTCCTTAAGTCCTTATTTTGAGGGCCGATTTTTACCCTAATAAATGGGCCTGGAATTCATACACATCACTTTGAACTAGTGTTGGGGAAACAAGGCTTCCTGAAGCATTGAGGTTTTCCAGCCAATTGTGTCAAAAATAGGTTCATTATTTGAGGCTTTGATTAACACAGTGGACACTGGTGTCACCTGCTGGTGAATATAATTTAAAGCAGCCAAATTATTATAGATGACGTCCCACACTCTGAAGTGCGTGCGCAGCGTAGCCTTTTTGTCTTCTACCAAACCAATATCAAACCAATCAGGTGATTGTTCGATGAAACAAAGCTTCAGACGTCATTGATCACATGCTTCTGATGAAGTGATACAGGCATCGGCACACTGCTTTGAAGTACACTGCTTAGCGATTTAAAAGCATGCCTCAGAGCTCCGGTATCAAACAGAACATCACTACTTTGAACCAAAAACTACAATCATCATTAGCATATTTCCCAGCATGCTACATTGCAGGTTGTTTTTTAGAATTGCTTATTTCAATATCTATGTTTGTGCATGTCCACTGATTGATTGATTAATTAATTAATGAATCTTACACTAGTAAAATATCAATTACAAACATTTTCTAAATTAATCTAATATGTTACTTGGACTTATTGCACCCTTTACTAAAGTGGTTGTTCCAGTGTAGATGCTTTAGGTTGTTTTATAGCCTAGTCATACCAACCCTGGCAAGCCTACAGTTTGCGGGTGATAAAAAAAATCCTCAAATTGGCAGGATTCCAATAGGAATTAATTCCACATCATCTTGCAAGCCAGTGTAACAGTATAGCTTCCGTCCCTCTCCTCGCCCCAACCTGGGCTCGAACCAGGGACCCTCTGCACACAGACAACACAGTCACTCACAAAGCATCGTTACCCATCGCTCCACAAAAGCCACGGTCCTTGCAGAGCAAGGGAAACAACTACTTCTAGGTCTCAGAGCGAGTGAAGTCATCGACTGAAACACTATTAGCGCGCACCATCGCTAACTAGCTAGCCATTTCATATCGACCACACCAGCATAATGTGATATGCAGGCCTGATGTGGTCTGTAAACCATGAGTTTTTTTTGGGGGGGGGGGTTGTTCCTAAAAGCAGGGCTACAACTTTCACTGAAATTGCATTTTTGTCCCTCCTAGTTTTATCATTGGAATGTGATACAAAACGAGGTAACAGTGTGCTTTAGGACCATGCGGAAGCCTCCAAACAGTCAGGTAGGCTGTTTGGAGTGTTTATCCGACTGGATAAAACATTTAAATACTAAATATGCCCCCCCTGCACCCCTGCCTAAAAGGATACAAACACTTGTCACTGTGGTGGTACCCTTAGGTCATCCTTTATACCATTAGTTATAAGTGCAAAACCCCAGTTCATACCTCAGATCACATCAAGACTGCAAGTAGGGTGTTAATTTAACACTGTTCTGGTGTCTATATGGGTACACAGACTTAACTCTTTCACGGTTTAGTGTAAAGCCTTAATCAAATGTTTCCAAGAGTGCCTTTCCTTTTGAGTAAATTACACAGTTACCACCCATTAATGTTTTTGAGACATGGTTGTTCCTTTCATTCACTTTAAATTAAATGGACTTCACCAAGTGAGATTTTAAGCGAAAATGTTTTAAAAAATGTGTGCCAATCTTGTCATACTCTGTTTTCGGATTTAGTGGTGATCAGAAAACCCTGAAGTGTGCTTTAAAAGCCGGTAAAGCCTATACCTCAAACATGTATTGTTATGTTCTTTCACTCATTCACACACATTGTTCAAAGGTAAACAACCTGACAGATGAAAATGCACATGATTTACTTACTTAGTCCTATTCAATTATCAACGAAATAGACTAATAAATAGCCTAATGCATGGCTGGCTACTACTGTCTGCATTTATTCCAGACACAGATTTAGATGAAGCTAGGATAATCAGTGGCATGTATTCATGGTTGCCAAGGGAACACACATAACGACAGACAAAGTAGCCTAATAAACAACGCCAAGTAGACAGACCAAAACAACAATATGGCTTCAGCAAAGTCGACAGGAAATAACTAATTTGAACAACAATGACTAGCTACGGATTCTGATTAATACGCGATGTTTGGAGATGGAGAACTCCAAACGTTGTGTATGAATCAGAATCCGTAGCTGGTCATTGTTGTTCAATCTAGTTATTTCCTGTGAGTGAGTGCAACAGAGGTGCGCGTGTCTGAAAAGAGAGTTGCTGTGGAGGGAGAGCCGCTTGTTCTAATCCAATCGTTGCAGCAGGCTCAACCGATACCCCGCTCATTCTTTACAGACAGAAGACTAGCCACTAGTTGTTTAGAGCACACAGTGCTTCACACTGTTTGAGTGAAAGCAAGATGCTGTCAGCACGCAGCTGAAAATAATTTTGTTCAGTTAACAGATAATTACAAAGAATACTTGAGTCATAATCATATTGAGAAAATATCCCTTACTATACTCGTTTTTCCCGAGTAACTCATTAAACTGCACATTTTAGAGTGTCTTTTTCTTGTCCCAGGCACAAGGTGCAACTGTGTAATGATCATGCTGATTAATCAGCTTCTTGATGTGCCTCACCTGTCAGGTGGATGGATTATCTTGGCAAAGGAGAAATGCTCACTAACAGGGACTTAAACAAATTGGTGTATACAATTTGAGAAAAATAAGGTTTTGGTGCGTATGGAACATTTCTGGGGTCTTTTATTTCAGCTCATGAAACATCGGACCAATACTTTACATGTTGCGTTTATATTTTTGTTCAGTATAGTTGCCTGAAACTGTGTAAACTATAGTCGATTATATTGAGTATTTGAAAAAATCGAATTTTCATATTAACTACTAAAATATAACTATTTTCTTCCCAGGTCTGGTGCCCAGACAACTTGCCTTTTGTCCAAGAGATCCAGCAGGGGAATGGACCAGGGTCAGATACAGTATGTGATGGGGCTCCCTCTGCCGGTAATATTACTAAATTACATAAACACAAGTCCACTACAACATAAGGGGTTTATGACAAAACAAAACAATTTTGATGAATAAAATATTTTCGTTCAAAAAATACAGCAACCTCATAAAAGATAAAGGCTACAAAACAGTCAACCCAGTATCTATTAACCCAAGATTTACAAAACCATCTGACATTCATTCATTGTTCAGTCACCAACTCACTGCTCAAAACATTGAAAAGTTGAAAAGTCAATTACAATAGCTATGTCATGAGATAACACAGTAAAAAAGTCATTTACAAAACACGTGAAACGGTTTTGTAAATGTTCCAGGGTTACTGTTAAAGCAGGAAAGCCTGGAATCTGGTAGAGGCCTGATGTTCTGTGCAGACAAGTTCGTCCCAAACTCTTCCGAATGCAGAACCGACACAGCTGAGAGAGAGTGCACGGACCTGGGTAGAAAGACATGAGGCGGAAAGGAGGAGAGAGGAGTTAGAACGAAAAAGAGGATGGGAAGAAGGAGATAGGTTAGACATGGAAAATATATTGATAGCCTTCCATCAGTACATAAATGTTCATACTGGAAGAAGTTTGGGTAGACTCATGCATGTATTTGTGTGTGAATGTGCATATTCTTACCCCTTTTCTGTATTGTAGTTCTGACTACTATGCGTGGCTGCCAGGTCCACAGGAGTCTTCCTGTCTGAATTCCTACAACTCCCATCAAACCCGTAGTCCATCAGTAGTTCCACCTCTCTGACTCCTCACCTCTCTGACTCCTCCCCCTTGTATTGCTGTGTTTAACAATGTGTCCTGACCACACCCACCTTGGTCATCAACACCTGATTGCAGCGGTCTCACAGTAGGTGGCCTGAGCCAGACAGGCAGCATACAGAGGGGTTCCCACACCAGGCAGTTCCTGGTCTATGTGAGCCCCATGAGACAGCAACACCTCCAGACACAACTGAATACAATGTATACAATATACAATATATACAAAATATACAATACAATACCATTACACCATCATTCTGCATGAAAGGACCATTCTGATTCTGCATAATAAATGCATGCGCAAAAACACACATATGTAGAATACAACCACATACACAGTACCACTCAGGGCTCCCGAGTGGCGCAGCAGCCTAAGGCACTGCATCTCAGTGCTAAGAGGTGTCACTACAGTCACTGGTTTGAATTCAGGCTGCATCACATCCGGCTGTGCTTGGGAGTCACATAGGACGGCGCCCAGCGTCATCCGGGTTTGGATGGGGTAGGCCGTCATTGTAAATAAGAATTTGTTCTTAACTGTCTTGCCTAGTTTAATTAAAAAATAAAACACCTAACCTGTACCCCCGCACATTGACTCGGTACTGGTACCACCTGTACATAGCCTCGTTATTGTTACTTTTTATTTTACTTTAGTTTTTTTAGTAAAAATTTTCTAACTCTATTTCTTGAACTACATTGTTTGTTAAGGGATTGTAAGTAAGCATTCCTATAGGTTGTATTCGGTGCATGTGACAAATACAATTTTATTTTATTTGAATGTATTTTAACAAAGCAGCAGAAGAAAATCATACCAGCAATGAGTGAGTTGCACGGCAGTCCCCCGTAGATGTGGAAGGGGTCCCTCCAAGGCCAACTGCAAAGGGCAATCGCAGTCTGAACAGCACCCATGGTCAAACAACAACAGCAGCCTCCTCCACAGTGACTGAAACATGCTATTAGCCTGTCTGAGTGGGATCCACAAACCTGTCTGGCTGCTGGCTTTCCCAGACCTCTTATCATGCCCCAAGCTACCTCCTCCTCCAATGAGTATCACCTCCACAACCCCCCTGTCCATGGGATAGGGGTGACTGTTGCATGACAATAGAGGTAAGCATAGGTAAGGCGATGGACTGATGCACACACACAAACAGAAAATCCAGGTTTTTTCATAGCGCAAAAAACACCAGCATGTTTTCATTAAACCATGGTTCAGATTTCACAAACAGTCTGGATGTAAACTACATACATACTGTACAGTCAGACTACATGCTGCGCATAGGGCGCTGCGGGCGCTAGGGGGCTCCAAATGGTTGTTGTTGTTGGGGGAACTCACAATAAAAAAAATCCTGGGCCTCCTGAGTGGTGCAGTGGTCTAAGGCACTGCGTCGCAGTGCTTGAGGTGTCACTGCAGACCCAAGTTTGATTCCAGCCGACTGGGAGACCCATGAGGCGGTGTACAATTGTCCCAACGTTGTCCGGGTTAGGGGAGGGTTTGGCCTGCCGGGATTATCTTGTCCCATTGCGCTCTAGCGGCTCCTTGTGGCGGGCCGGGCACCTGCAAGCTGATTTCAGTTTCCAGCTGGCTGGACGGTATTTCCTCCAACACATTGTTGCGGGACTGGCTTCCACGTTAAGCAAGCAGTGTGTCAAGAAGGAGTGTGGCTTGGCAGGGTTGTGTTTCGGAGGACGCATGGCTCTCAATCTTGTTCTCTCCCAAGTCCATAGGGGAGTTGCAGCGATTGGACAAGACTGTAACTCCCAATTGGGGGAAAGTAAAGAAAAATGTTTTATATATACAGTACCAGTCAAAAGTTTGGACACACCTACTCATTCATGGGTTTTTCTTTATTTTTAGACCAGAATAGACCAGAATAATAGTGAAGACATTAAAACTATGAAATAACACATATGGAATCATGTAGTAACCAAAAAAGTGTTAAACAAGTCCAAATATATTTAACATTTGAGATTCTTCATTCTCCACCCTTTGCCCTGATGACAGCTTTGCACACTCTTGGCATTCTCTCAACCAGCTTCATGAGGTAGTTACTTGGAATCCATTTCAATTAACAGTTGTGCCTTGTTAAAAGTTATTTTGTGGAATTTCTTTCCTTCTTAATGCGTTTTTGAGCCAATCAGTTGTGTTGTGACAAGGTAGGGTTGGTATACAGAAGCTAGCCCTATATGCTAAAAGACCAAGTCCATCTTATGGCAAGAACAGCTAAAATAAGCAAAGAGAAACAACAGTCCATCATTACTTTAAGAATGAAGGTCAGTCGATCTTGAAAATTTCAAGAGCTTTGAAAATTTCTTCAAATGCAGTCGCAAAAACCATCAAGCACTATGATTACATTGGCTCTCATGAAGACCACCACAGGAAAGGAAGACCCAGTGTTACCTCTGCTGCAGAGGATAAGAAAATCAGCAATTAACTGCACCTCTAATTGCAGCCCAAATAAATGCTTCAGAGTTCAAGTAACAGACACATCTCAACATCAACTGTTCAGAGGAGACTGAGTGAATCAGGCCTTCATGGTCAAATTGCTGCAAAGAAACCACTACTAAAGGACACCAATAATAAGAAGAGACTTGCTTGGGCCAAGAAACACGAGCAATGGACATTAGGTGGAAATCTGTCCTTTGGTCTGATGACTCCAAATTGGAGATTTTTGGTTGCAAGCACCGTGTCTTTGTGTGATGCAGAGTAGGTGAACGGATTATCTCTGCATGTGTGGTTCCCACCGTGAAGCATGGAGGAGGAGGTGTGATGGTGCTTTGCTGGTGACACTGTCTGTGATTTATTTAGAATTCAAGGCACACTGAACCAGTATGGCTACCACTGCATTCTGCAGCGATACGCTATCCCATCTGGTTTGCGCTTAGTGCGACTATCATTTTTTTTTCAAAAGGACAATGACTCAAAACACACCTCCTGTGTAAAGGCTATTTGACCATGAAGGAGAGTGATGGAGTGCTGCATCAGATGACCTGGCCTCCACAATCACCCGACCTCAACCCAATTGATTTGGTTTGGGGTGACTTGGACTGCAGTGTGAACAAAAAGCAGCCAACAAGTGCTCATCAGCATATGTGGGAGTTCCTTCAAGACTGTTGGAAAAGCATTCAAAACAAATCAAAAATCAAATCCTTTTATTGGTCACATACACGTGATTAGCAGATGTTATTGCGGATGTATCGAAATGCTTGTGCTTCTAGCTCCGACAGTGCAGTAATATCTAAAAAGTAATATCTAACAAATTACACAACATATACCCAATACACACAAATCTAAGTAGGAATGAATTAATGCTGTATACATATGGACGAGCGATGTCAGAGCGGAACAGACTAAGATACAGTAGAATAGTATAGAAAAACAGTATATACATATGAGTAATGCAAGATATGTAAGTATTATTAAGTGAATGAGATACCAAAGAATAGTATAGAAAACAGTATATACACATGAGATGAGTACATTCAAAAGTTTATGGAAACGTAGGGCTGTGCTTGCTATGGGAGTGTCCAGCACCTCTGGAACCTCTCTGCATACAGTACTCTCTCTCTCCTACATCTCTTTTAAACATTCGGGGCTCATGAATACCCTGAACCTACACTGGAAGACTACTGTCAAATCAAAGGTTTATTATATGTTAACATTTCATATTTGCATCATTTATTATTGGCTAGCTATCACTAAAGCGGGTAGCTTGGTTTGTTAGCCATTGCCAGCTAACGTAGCCTGCTAACTAACATTGGCTAGCTAGCTAACCCATTTAGTCAGCTAGCTACAACATGGAAGGGAAAGTGAAGCCAAATGACCATTTTTTTCTTCTCAATTTGACAGAATAAAATATAGGCAACCTTGTTGTTTGTTTAACTTAATCACCAAACAGCAACAAAGCAGACAGTACCTAGGGTTCAGTCCTCTTTTTCTCTGATACTGTTTTTAACTGTTTGAATGTATGTATGTCCGTGCGTGTCTGAGAGGTTTGTTGTATTCTGTTTGTATGTCCTTCCTTTCCCCTGCTCTGTTCTCGTCACTTTGTAGATGAAATTGGCCCTTCATTTCAGTGATGTAAATGCACACCTGGGGGAGGAGAGATGGGGATAGGGAGGGGGAATGGGGAGAGGAAATTAGCCTTTACGGTTTGTTAGGGCCCTGCACTGTTTTGATGCTAAGCACAAGCTTTTGTACATCCTGTTTGAGAGGTGTGTGTATGTGTATGGAATGGAATGAGGTCAATCTGCGTGGTCAGATGGTAACAACGGCACACCACACACTGAGAGCAGAGGTGGATATGCAAAGATGGACCCTTTTAGTTTATGGATTCACAAAGATCAAGAAGAGGACACGTTTTTTTCTCTCCCGAAAACCAATGATTCGAAAACGCAATGGTTGGAGAATTGGTTTTGCTTTCCTGTTTTTTTTGTAGATGCATACAAAAAGTTTTGAATCTTTGAGTTTGTTTATTTGGAAGACGATGATTAATAAACAACCATGTATAAAACATATTCCATCACACTGTTCACTATGTTCACTTCACCATTGCTTTGTGATTTGGTTATATATTAAATTCCTCTACCCCACATGTCGAACTCATTCCACAAAGGGTTGAGTTTCCGCTGGTTTTTGCTCCCCCCTTGTACTTGGTGGATGAATTAAGGTCACTAATTAGTAATGAATTTCAGGGATCCCGAGTGGCGCAGCGGTCTAAGGCACTGCATCTCAGTGCTAGAGGTGTCACTACAGACCCTGGTTTGATTCCAGGCTGTATCACAACCGGGCGTGATTGGGAGTCCCATAGGGCGTTTGGCCAGGGTAGGCCAGTGACAATAATCGATGTGCATTACCCAGTCTACGCCCCTAATGATGTGTGAATGGTGGCCTATCCTTAGACTTGAAAATAAAGGAATTACCAGCCACATCTCCTCCCCTTTCAGCTATGCGTTTTGTCTGGTCAGCTGTTTACAGTGAAAACTGTGTTGTTTTTGTTCCTATTTACAGTGGGGCAAAAAAAGTATTTAGTCAGCCACCAATTGTGCAAGTTCTCCCACTTAAAAAGATGAGAGAGGCCTGTAATGTTCATCATAGGTACACTTCAACTATGACAGACAAAATGAGATTTTTTTTTTAACAGAAAATCACATTGTAGGATTTTTAATGAATTTATTTGTTTGCTAGACTGTTCTCTCCACTACCGCATGGCAAGCAGTACCGGAGCGCTAAGTCCAAAGGGCTTCTGAACAGCTTCTACCCCCAAGCCATAAGACTGCTGAACAACTAAGCAAATGGCTACCTGGACTATTTGCATTGACCCCCCCCCCTCACTATTTATTATCTATGCAGTCACTTTACCCCTACCTACATGTACATATTACCTCGACTAACCTGAACCCCACACATTGACTCGGTACCGGTACCCCCTGTACATAGCCTAGTTGTTCTTTTATTGTGTTACTTTTTTTAAACTTTAGTTTATTTAGTAAATATTTTCTTAACTCTTATTTTCTGAAAACTGCATTGTTGGTTAAGGGCTTGTAAGTAAGCATTTCACGGTAAGGTCTACACCTGTTGTATTCGGCACATGTGACAAATAAAATTTGATTTGATTTGATTCTGCCACTCAGAAGGATTTTAAAAAATAATAAAGAAATAACATTACAAAAGATACATAACTACAAAGTATTGATCCTTTTGATCATATAAAGTTTAAGAAATAATACATTAAATATATAGAGGAAAACAAAACAAAAAAATAATTTAAAAAAACAAACAATCCTATTGAAAACACACGGGTTCCCCCTGAAACATCCTGCAACGGGTGGTCAGTCTCCACAGGCCATAGGGTAGTGCGGTCAGATATCAAGTTAAAAAAAAAAAAAAAAAAAAACTTTAAAAAAAAACTTGTATTTTCAGGAGTTATATAACAATTGAGGATAAGGATTTGTGCCTGCTTGGAGTTGTGATCAGAACTTGGTCTTGTGACCACTTGACTCCTCCTTTGTCAAGACGGCACTTTTAGAGCGAGTTCCTTTCCTATCGCTCAAGCCCCGCCTCCACAACCCCTGAGGGCCCGTGGCGTCCATGGCAATATCTATGAGGCGGTCTGGGAGGAGCCAGCGGAGGAGGAGCAGGAAGAGGAAGTCGAGAACAGCAAAGAGAGCAAAGATGGAGCCTGCCACGGGGCCACAGTGGGCCCTCAGTCTGAGCAGCCGTCTGTCCAGAGGAAGAACCTCCTTCCCAGCGACGCAATCATACACCTGACAGAACATAGAGAGCATAGACACAGTGTTAGTATCAATTAATCAGACCTCATCAGTATCTCAGTCGGAGTCAATGAAAGGTATTATGAAAGTGTATCACAGTGTAGATTTATGAAACATAATAATATAGAGAGTATGTAAGCATGAATGAGCCTACCTTCTCTGTTCTCTCTGCGACGTTCCTCCAGGTGTACAGGGTGCGGACGTGGGCGTGGATGGTGGCGGGGGAGGCAACGCAGCCCGATAGTTGCCTAGCGATGACACTCTCCAGGCCGGCACACAGAGAATGCACGGTTGGCTCGCACAGGGTGATCAGATGCTCAGGCAGAACCTCTGGGATCCCTCCAACACGCGTACTTACCACCTACACGCACACACACAAAATTATCAGATCTCAAACTCCCTCACATTACAAGCATACTATACATCTAAACACCCACACATGTACAAAGTTCACCTCGTTGCCCCATTCATCTTAATGGACAAACACCCACTCAATCCACCACTGCTTTTCATTAGACAATCCCTGACTTACACCCAACCAGTTCCAGGTATCAACCACTTTATCTCACAGTGCACCAGCTAACATATACTGTACCTGGCCTGTGTTGTGATAAGGGTTGAACCCACCTGTAGTCCACAGCTGGCTCCCTCCACTATGGCCATGCAGAAGGCCTCAGTCAGGGAGGTGTTGAGGAAGATATGTCCCTGGACCAACACCCCACGCACATCCTTATGCTCCAGGGCCCCCAGGAGATGCACCCTTGGGAGAGAGAGAAGCAAATCAGGCACATGCAGTACATATAAACACATACAACCACATACATACACACACACCACTGTATAATTGTACCTGTCGTGTAGTTGGTATTTCTCTCTCACTTCCTCCAACACGATTCTCTTTGGTCCCTCTCCACCAATCAAGAAATGTACATCTGGATGTTTCAGACAGAGCTCTGGGATGATCCTTCCCAGAAGATCTATTCCTTAAAAAAGGGAAAGAGCAGGAAATGACACTTCACACTCCTACAATCATACCTACACTGTATGTAATAATAAATTACGTAGATCAAGTTTTTGCTACATTTATCATTATATACAGTATAGCCTCACCCCACCCTACCTTTGCGGTAGACGAGACGGCTGATCACAACGATGGTGATCCTGTCGTCATGCCGTTGGGAGGGGTCGGGGGTGAAGTCTCTGGGGTCGACGGCATTGGGGATGACAGAAACAATCTCGGGGTCGAGCCCTGCCCTGAGCACTGTGTTCTCCTTACTGGTGTATGACACGCACACAATGTGATTGGTATCGCACAGAGACACAGCCAGCAGCTTATTGGTCAGCACCGAGCTGACGTCAGCAAAACCGAAGAGGGAGTGGTCAGTGAACACCTGTAAACAGAAAACAACCTTTAGTTATTTATACTAGATGGACACATAAAAAGCTATTTCAGGAATGTGATATGTTACCGCCTTGCCCATGGTTACCCACCGTGTTGAGGCCCATGGTTACCCACCGTGTTGAGGCCCATGGTTACCCACCGTGTGGAGGCCCATGGTTACCCACCGTGTGGAGGCCCATGGTTACCCACCGTGTTGAGGCCCATGGTTACCCACCGTGTTGAGGCCCATGGTTACCCACCGTGTTGAGGCCCATGGTTACCCACCGTGTTGAGGCCCATGGTTACCCACCGTGTTGAGGCCCATGGTTACCCACCGTGTTGAGGCCCATGGTTACCCACCGTGTTGAGGCCCATGGTTACCCACCGTGTTGAGGCCCATGGTTACCCACCGTGTTGAGGCCCATGGTTACCCACCGTGTTGAGGCCCATGGTCTTGGCGTGGAACAGTGCATCGTGTCCCATAGCGGAGAAGGAGCTGTGGGCGTGCACCACGGTGATGCGTTCCCTGACGAACACACAGCGCAGAAGTGGCAGGCTGTGGAAGCAGGTGGTGACGGTGGACTGGTTGTACATCACCTGCAGGGGCAGGTAGTAGACCTTGAGCCCATTGGTCAGGTAGCGGACCCCCTTCCTGCAGCCGTAGGTGTGGGTGGCGATCACCACCTTGTGGCCCTTCTCGATCAGACACTGGGATAGCTGGTAGATGTGGCTCTCCACCCCTCCCATATTGGGGTAGAAGAAGTCTGACACCATGCAAATGTTGTGTTTCCTGGTTGGGGCCTGGGGAGCTACTGTGAGCCCGTCATGGTGTCTGTTTGCTGGGGGAGCATGGGCAGCTGCCCCCCTCCTTCGCTGGCCCATGGTGGTGGAGTGCTGTGGTTGTGTGCGTCACTCATACAGGCGTTTCACATGTAGAGCAACCATGCACCTGTGTAAATAATGAAAAATATATAAATTACAATGGCTAGCTACAACACAATCTGCTCAGACTAGCCTAGGACTCAATCTAATTACTATATCATACACTTTGGTAATGAAGCTTATCGAAAGATGATCTTATGAATAAGCGGTTGCAAGCTAGCTAGTCGAGATATCATCTGGCCGCATACACCGAGTGTACAAAACGTTAGGAACACCTTCCTAATATTGAGTTTCACCCCCTTTTGCCCTCAGAACAAACTCAATTTGTTGAAGCATTGACTCTCGGTGTCAAAAGCGTTCCACAGGGATGCTGGACTATGTTGACTCCAATGCTTCCCACAGTTGAGTCAAGCTTGCTGGATGTCCTTCGGGTGGTGGACCATTCTTAGGGGCGGCAGCCTAGTGCTTAGAGAGTTGGACTAGTAACCGGAAGGTTGCAAGTTCAAACCCCCGAGCTGACAAGGTACAAATCTGTCGCTCTGCCCCTGAACAGGCAGTTAACCGTAGGTTAACTCAAGAACTGCAATGGCACCTACTACAGTTCAAAGGAACTCAAATCTTTTCTTTTTTTTAAACCCCTTTTTCTCTCCAATTTCGTGGTATCCAGTCTTGTCTCATCGCTACAACTCCCGTAGGGACTCGGGAGAGGCGAAGGACGAGAGCTATGCGTCCTCCGAAACACAACCCAACCAAGCCGCACCGCTTCTTGACACAACGCACATCCAACCTGGAAGCCAGCCGCACCAATGTGTCGGAGGAAACACCGTACATCTGGCGACCTAGTCAGCGTGCACTGCGCCCGGCCCGCCACAGGAGTCGCTAGTGTGCGATGAGACAAGGATATCCCTGCCGGCCAAACCCTCCCTAACCCGGACGACGCTGGGCCAATTGTGCACCGCCCCATGGGCCTCGCGGCCAGCTGCGACAGGGCCTGGGCTCTGGTGGCACAGCTAGCACTGAGATGCAGTGCCTGAGACCACTGCGCCACCCGGGAGGCCCAGAACTCACATTTTTGTCTAACCTATTCACCGTCTGAATGGCACACACACAATCCATGTCTCAATTATCTCAAGGCTTAAAAATCATTATTTAACCTGTCAATCTACAAGGATTGAAGTGGATTTAACAAGTGACATCAATAGAGGATCATAGCTTTCACCTGGTCAGTCTATGTCATGGAAAGAGTAGGTGTTCCTAACAGTGGTGGTAAAATCACTGGGGAAGCCAGAAAAGAAGGCCATATTACAACCTGTGTAGTGACAATTGCGTTGTTTGCTCTTATAAAATGTTAATTCATATGCCTTGCGACCGTGATATTTAGGCCTAAAGGCTGAAACAATTAGACACAGTGGTAAAATAAATTCAAAGACACCTTTGTTTTATCACAAAATCGGATAGCATCCTCTGTCCCGTTTTGTACACAAATCATAAACTCAGCAAAAAAAAGAAATGTCCCCTTTTCAGGACCCTGTCTTTCAAAGATACTTCATAAAAATCTAAATAACTCCACAGATGTTCATTGTAAAGGGTTTAAACTCTGTTTCCCAAGCTTGTTCAATGAACCATAAACAATTAATGAACATGCACCTGTGGAACGGTCGTTAAGACACTAACAGCTTACAGACGGTAGGCAATTATGGTCACAGTTATGAAAACTTTGGACACTAAAGAGGCCTTTCTCTGAAAGACACCAAAAAAAAGACGCCCAGGATCCCTGCTCATCTGCGTGAACGTGCCTTAGGCAATGCTGCAAGGAGGCATGAGGACTGCAGATGTGGCCTGGGCAATAAATTGCAATGTCCGTACTGTGAGACGCCTAAGACAGCGCTACAGGGAGACAGGACGGACAGCTGATCATCCTTGCAGTGGCGGACCACGTGTAACAACACCTGCACAGGATTGGTACATCCGAACATCACACCTGCGGGACAGGTACAGGATGGCAACAACAACTGCCCGAGTTACACCAGGAACGCACAATCCCCCCATCGGTGCTCAGACTGTAGGCCTGTTGTAAGGCAGGTCCTCACCAGACATCAGCGGCAACAACGTCACCTATGGGCACCAACCCACCGTTGCTGGACCAGACAGGACTGGCAAAAAGTGATCATCACTGACGAGTCTCGGTTTTGTGCGCATGGGGTGATGGTTGGATTCGTGTTTATCGTTCAAGGAATGAGCGTTACACTGAGGCCTGTACTCTGGAGCGGGATTGACTTGGAGGTGGAGGGTCCGTCATGGTCTGGGGTGGTGTGTCACAGCATCATCGGACTGAGCTTGTTGTCATTGCAAGCAATCTCAGCGCTGTGCGTTACAGGGAAGACATCCTTCTCCCTCATGGTGGTACCCTTCCTGCAGGCTCATCCTTACATGACCCTCCAGCATGACAATGCCACCAGCCATACTGCTCGTTCTGTGCGTGATTTCCTGCAAGACAGGAATGTCAGTACTCTGCCATGGCTAGCGGAGAGCCCTGCTCTCAATCCCATTGAGCCCGTCTGAAACCTGTTGGATCGGAGGGTGAGGGCTAGGGCCATTCACCCCAGAAATGTCCGGGAACTTGCAGGTACCTTTGTGGAAGAGTGGGGTAACATCTCACAGCAAGAACCGGCAAATCTGGTGCAGTCCATGAGGAGGAGATGCACTGCAGTACTTAATGCAGCTGGTGGCCACACCAGATACTGACTGTTACTTTTGATTTTGACTCCCCCTTTGTTCAGGGACACATTATTCAATTTATGTTAGTCACATGTCTGTGGAACTTGTTCAGTTTATGTCAGTTGTTGAATCTTGTTATGTTCATACAAATATTTACACATGTTAAGTTTGCGGAAAATAAACGCAGTTGACAGTAAGTTTTTTTTTTCTGAGTTTATTACATGTAACATGACCAACAGCATGGTCAAGCAAGTTAATGTTTCCGGATTTTACGGACCACTAAAGAACTATTGATTTAGAACCACAGTGAGTTACCGCAAGTCGCAAAGAAAACAGCAACTGCCTCCACCATTCCATCACCTCTGCTTAGTCTAATACAGTAACAACTAAAAGATACCATTTTTTTTTATTGCAATCAACGTAAGCAAAATAAAATGTGGCTGTCCATGGTTCTGTCTGCATGAGTATGCGTGAACGCAAGTAGAAAATATGTTGACTCACCCTACTTGTAGAGAAACGCCAATGCCATCCTCCTTTCTTTCATGTTGATGAAACAGTCTATCACTCAGCCATACAGTACACGTGTTTATTTTTTGTTGTCCTAGGCTACCTGGCTAAAATGCTTACTTGCAAGCCTAATTCCATTCAATGAGAACTTTAGCTGGTTAACATTAGCCTGTTACATGCTGAATGTCCATCCTCTCAGGCCAGGGCACAACAATGCATGAATTAATGGTTTAATCGTCATTATAATCATTGTCTAGTATGGAGAATTAAGTAAAACCACAAGACCAACTCCCTATCTCCATCCATGGATAATTTAGTTAAGGGCCAATTTTAGCAAGCAATCTAGTCACCAAAGGGCTACAACACAACGGGATGCAACAATTCAAGTTGTTCTGTCAATGATGAATGATCTCATTGCGATTTGATGTGAGGGATGCCAAAATCCAAGCTGGCTTTCCTTGACACTTTTTTGGGGTGAGCCAGGACCATTCACAGTTGAACTGGCTCAGTTTAGCTTAATTAACGCTGATAAAAAAATATATAAAAAATTGACGATCAAGGGAGGCCAAATGCTCGCTGGCTTCCGTTGCATTCCAATCAAGTATGGGCAGCAACAATGTCATACTCGAGTGAGAGTTTAGACCAGACAGCATCAGATAGATGGCATACACGTAGGGAGACAGATGTTCGCTGTTTAGTTTGCTCGGATGCTTTTTTTTCCCGGTGAGATACATTCAGCCTCTGCGAATTGAAGGACAATTATGAAACACAGAGAGACGAAATATATATTGTTATATACATTTTTTTCTCCAATTTAGCCTGGCTTCCCTTGGCATCTATGAATACATCCATGGTTCCTAATCTTTGTACAGTGTAGATAACCCATTCGTTTGTAGCTTGGAGGTAACGTTAACTAGCTGCTGTAACTTTTTAGTTGGCTAGTTAACGTTAGAAATTAAGCTAGGTAAGCTAGTATGTTTGCTATGATGCTGCAAAGGACTTTGAGGGTTCAGACTTGAGACTATGACCTTACCTTCAGAGCAAAGAGAAATGTATTTTTGTTTTATATAAATCAACAATTTTGTCTCAGTTCATCGTTATTCAACCATATTCCGTCAATCAAAACAACACACACTTCCTGCTCCGCGTCATCATGTCAAAGATAGAACAACAAGACAGATATTTCACTGGGTGTATAAATGTGAAGCAACCGGTTGGCGTTTCCACTCACAAGCAAATATGGTAGTGAGAAGTGCCTACTGGCGCGTAGTGGGAGAAGAGGGAACGAGATGGATTTTGGCCGACAAGGCAAATTTTTTAATCGATGAAACATTTGATCTCAATACACTTGTTATGAAGTGTTATTCTTTGCAAATTTTAAATTTCGCTGATTGGGAGTGCAAATCCGAATTGAGTTACTGCACAAGGGAATTCATAGTAGGCGTTCCCTAACGAAATATGGAGACGTCTACTACAACGCGCCAATAGGTTATCGCTAACGCGTGCATGGCCCTGCCCACCTCCTTGCTTGTTCTGTTCACTATGATAATTCGTTCCCATTGGAAACGACAAGATGTGGTCTATCTTGGTTTCCTTATAAAATCTTTGATCATGTCTTCATCTTCTTCTTATTATTATTATTAGTCTTCTTCGTTGGATTTATTGGCGAGCTACATGCAAAAAATGTTTGTCGCCTCTAACTGGACGGGGATTAAATAAATAATTGATATTGATAAAATAAATGTTTATTCCACTACGGGGAAAATAAAATTAAAATTAAAACACAAACTACGAAAGAATTTACCCCCCCTCCCCAAAAAATATATTGTATATATAGGGTGGGACTGCACGAGTCAATAATCCATGTAGCTCCTCGGATGTTAAAAGGAAAGGTTCACCCATTTTGAATGTTATATGTTTTTGTGGTGTCCTATCGCTTCCCTGGGTCATTTAATGTTTTCCTGTGTATCTGAGCTATTGGGGCTCTAGCAGGCAGAACTATGGCTGGTATGACAATGCACTGCGATAAAGTCACTCTCACTACCCTATAAATTAATAAGAATATGACTTTTATATTGCAAAGACGTCTATCATACATGCCAGATTTTAATATTCCTACCTCGAGAAATGTGTCATTTAACATCTAGCACATTTGTCCTATGTGCCTGCCTCTTTACGCCTCGTTCACACCGACAGCATTTTGGTGCACCAGAAGTACATTTCCAATGGAATGCTGCATTTGCCTTGCAGTACTGCATTGCAAAGGCAGAGTTCTCCTTCCTTCCATTGACCAAACGATTCATCCTACGAATGTCGACCACTCCAGGAATTTTCTTTAGCATGTTAATGTCAACATTCTCAGACACTCCAGAACTTACTCCTTTGACAGGCACCCACCCTGCTCCGTAGGTCAATACATGACATAGCATAATCATTAACTCAATTTTGAGGCCCAGAAAATTATCCTTCTGATCAGCATAAACACACAAAATCAACACAAGCCCAGCCCTTGTGATTTTCACTGACTGTACTTTACTCAAGGCTTTCTTTACCATTTTGGATACTTCCCACGGATCCACCAAATCGGGACCCAATTCTCCCAGAAAACGAACTCCTACCAGATTCAACCGGGTAATACCTTCACTAGAAGTTAACTTTCCTACATTAGTTTAGCATACTTATTTCCACCATTATCAGATTCAAGCTCCATCTCGCATGACCTTCACATAGAGATAGATAGAGGACTCATCTTTGTACTGTATCTGTGCCATTTTAGCATCAGACTGGAATATGTTACGGGGGTTTTCCGATGGCATTGAGGAGTACACAACATCAGTCACTGACTTAATCAATAAGTGCATCAATGACGTCGTCACCACAGTGACTGTACGTACATACCCCAACCAGAAGCCATGGATTAAAGGGTAGAGCTACCACTTTCAAGGAGCTGGACTCTAACCCGGAAGCTTATAATAAATCACGCTATGCCCTCCGACGAACCATCAAAGAGGAAAAGCGTCAATACAGGACAAAGATCAAATCGTACTACAATGGCTTCAAACCTCAACAGATGTGGCAGGGCTTGCAAACTATTACAGACTACAAAGGGAAGCACAGCCGCGAGCTGCCAGTTGACACGAGTAGAGGTCGACCGATTAATCAGAATGACCGATTAATTAGGGCCGATTTCAAGTTTTCATAACAATCGTAATCTGCATTTTTGGACACCAATCATGGCCGATTACATTGTACTTCACGAGGAGACTGCGTGGCAGGCTGACTACCTGTTATGCGAGTGCAGCAAGAAGCCAAGGTAAGGTGCTAGCTAGCATTAAACGTATCTTGTAAAAAACAATCTTAACATAATCACTAGTTAACTACACATAGTTCATGATATTACTAGTTTATCTAGCTTGTCCTGCGCTGCATATAATCGATGTGGTGCCTGTTAATTTATCATTGAATCATAACCTACTTCGCCAAACGGGTGATTTAACAAGCGCATTCGCGAAAAATCACTGTCGTTGCACCAATGTGTACCTAACCATAAACATTAATGCCTTTCTTAAAATCAATACACAAGTATATATTTTTAAACCTGCATATTTAGTTAATATTGCCTGCCAACAATAATTTATTTTAACTAGGGAAATTGTGTCACTTCTCTTGCGTTCTGTGCAACAGAGTCAGGGTATGTGCAGCAGTTAGGGCCGCCTGGCTCATTGCGAACTGTGAAGACTATTTCTTCCTAACAAAGACAGCCAACTTGCCAAACGGGGATGATTTAACAAAAGCGGATTTGAGAAAAAAGCATAATCGTTGCACGAATGTACCTAACCATAAACATCAATGCCTTTCTTAAAATTAATACACAGAAGTATAGTATTTCTGTGTGTTATTATGTTATAATTAAGTCTAGGATTTGATATTTGATAGAGGCAGTCTGACTGAGCGGTGGTAGGCAGCAGCAGGCTTGTAAGCATTCATTCAAACAGCACTTTCATGCGTTTGCCAGCAGCTCTTTGCTGTGCTTCAAGCATTGAGCCGTTTGACTTCAAGCCTATCAACTCCCGAGATTAGGCTAGTGTAACCGATGTGAAATGGCTAGCTAGTTAGCGGGGTGCGCGCTAATAGCGTTTCAAAGTCACTCGCTCTGAGACTTGGAGTAGTTGTTCCCCTTGCTCGGCAAGGGCCGCGGCTTTTGTGGAGCGATGGGTAACGATGCTTTGAGGGTGGCTGTTGTCGATGTGGTAGGGGCGAGGAGAGGGACGTAAGCTATACTGTTACACTGGCAATACTATAGTGCCTATAAGAACATCCAAAAGTCAAAGGTATATGAAATACAAATTGTATAGAGAGAATTCCTATAATTCCTATAATAACCTCAACCTAAAACTTCTTACCTGGGAATATTGAAGACTCATGTTAAAAGGAACCACCAGCTTTCATATGTTCTCATGTCCTGAGCAAGGAACTTAAACATTAGCTTTTTTACATGGTACATATTGCACTTTTACTTTCTCCTCCAACACTTTGTTTTTGCATTATTTAAACCAAATTGAATATGTTTCATTATTTATTTGAGGCTAAATTGATTTGATTGATGTATTATATTAAGTTAAAATAAATGTGTTCATTCAGTATTTTTGTACTTGTCATTATTACAAATAAATACATTTTAAAAAAATGTAAATCGGCCGATTAATCGACATCGGCTTTTTTGGTCCTCCAATAATCGATATCGGCGTTGAAAAATCATAGTCGGTCGACCTCTAGACACGAGCCTAACAGACTAGCTAAATTACTTCTACGCTCGCTTCGAGGCAAATAACGTGGAAACATGCATGAGAGCATCAACTGTTCAGGACGACTGTGTGATCACGCTCTCCATAGCCGATGTGAGTAAGACCTTTAAAACAGGTCAACATTCATAAGGCCGCGGGGCCAGACGGATTACCAGGACGTGTACTCCGAGCATATGCTGACCAACTGGCAAGTGTCTTCACTGACATTTTCAACATCTCCCTGTCTGAGTCTGTAATACCAACATGTTTCAAGCAGACCACCATAGTCCATGTGCCCAAGAACACCAAGGTAACCTGCTTAAATGACTACAGACCCGTAGCACTCAGGTCTGTAGCCATTAAGTGCTTTGAACGGCTGGTCATGGCTCACATCAACACCATTATCCCAGAAACCCTGGACTCACTCTTATTTGTATACCGCCCCAACAGATCCACAGATGATACTCCACACGGGCCTTTCACACCTGGACAAAAGGAACACCTATGTGAGAATACAATATTCATTGACTACAGAGAATATTCATTGACTACAGCTCAGCGTTCAACACCATAGTGCCCTGAAAACTCATCACTAAGCTAAGGACCTTGGGACTAAACACCGTTCAACTGACGACTGAAGTCAGCCTGCAAGCGCCCGGCCCGCCCAAGGAGTCGCTAGAGCACGATGAGCCAAGTAAAGCCCCCCCCCCCCCCCCCGGCCAAACCCTCCCCTGAGCCAATTGCCTTTGACCGCTGCGCCACTCAAGTCCATGGTTTTTGATTTGGGTACGTTTTGAAAGATCAAATCAAATCAAATGTATTTGTCACATACACATGGTTAGCAGATGTTAATGCGAGTGTAATGAAATGCTTGTGCTTCTAGTTCCGACAATGCAGTAATAACCAACGAGTAATCTAACCTAACAATTCCAAAACTACTACCTTATACACACAAGTGTAAAGGGATAAAGAATATGTACATAAAGAACACTCATATATGAATGAGTGATGGTACAGAACGGCATAGGCAAGATGCAGATACTATCGGTATCACGTAATCTTACATGCTTATAGCACCTCATTGCACTCAGACACTTAAGTCACAACAAACAATCTGCAAGAACTGTAGGTAGCATCCTGACAGAGACAGAGAATGAGAACCTTCCCTAATTCTACAAGGTAAGGAATGATACAAACAAACAGTAGGCTATAATTACCAACTGTAAATGCTGGCACTCAATTTAATACTCCCATAAAGTGACAGATTGTTATTATAAGGTTTATAGATAAAGGATGAGAGATCAGTCAAAAAAAATTATATATATACTGTATATATATTTTGCCTTCAGTCAAAAGCCTTCATGACACCAAATCCCTTACCCACAAGTTTCCTTGCCATAGAACTACTATGATTGATAGCAGAACTACTGAAAATCCTTACTCTTTGTCACTGATGCATATTATGATATGGGATCAGAGAGGATTATTTCTGGTGAAACTTTGAATTGATCTAGGTTGATGAGTGATAGTATTGACAGTTTAGGGACAGTTTCCAACAATTATCATTTCATGTTTTTAACGCAATACACTTTTGATGTGTGAGACAAAGTTGTGACACACCCTGAGCAGATCAGATCTCTGCATGTTCAAACCAAATCCTCCCATGCTTGACAAGTAATGTAATGAAGACAACAAATATCCTATCTGTACCCAGCATTATTGACAGGGAAGGCTCAAACACTGAGCCTACCAAACATGAGGAACACCTTCCTATTATTCAGTTGCATCCCCCCAGCAGAGTTGCAGTTCTTGGCACAAACCATTACACCTGTCACTTACTACCATCCCCCATTCACAGTGTGATTTATTTGATGCTGTAGATCAGGGATGGGCAACTGGTGGCCTGAGGGACGACACCAAAAATAACTTTCTCTGTGTGTAGTACCAGTCAAGAGTTTGGACACACCTACTCATTCAAGGGATTTTCTTTGTTTTTACTATTTTCTACATTGTGGAATAATGGTGAAGACATCAAAACTATGAAATAACACATGTGGAATCATGTATAAACCAAAAAAGTGTTAAACAAATGAAAATATATTTCATACTTTAGATTCTTCAAAGTAGCCACCCTTTCTTTGCCTTGATAATAGCTTTGCACACTCTTGGCATTCTTTCAACTAGCTTCAGCTGGAATGCATTTCCAACAGTCTTTAAGGAGTTCCCACATATAATGAGCACTTGTTGGCTGCTTTTCCTTCACTCTGTGGTCCAACTCATCCCAAACCATCTCAATTGAGTTGAGGTTGGGTAATTGTGGAGGCCAGGTCATCTTATCAGACGAAAGGACGGATTTCCACTCGTATAATGTCTGTTGCTCGTGTTTCTTGGCCCAATAAAGTATCTTCTTCCTTTTGGTGTCCTTTAGTAGTGGTTTCTTTGCAGCAATTCGACCATGAAGGCCTGATTCACGTAGTCTCCTCTGAACAGTTGATGTTGAGATGTGAACTCTCTGCAGAATTTATTTGGGCTGAAATGTATGAGTCTGGTAATTAATAAATTAATTTGACAGGATTTGGAAAGGCACACACAGTGCATGTCAGAGCAAAAACCAAGCCATGAGGTCGAAGGAATTGACTGTAGAGCTCCTAGACAGGATGGTGTCGAAGCACAGATCTGGAAAAGGGTAACAAAACATTTCTGCGGCATTGAAGGTTCCCAAGAACACAGTGGCCTCCATCAATCTTAAATGGAAGAAATTTGGAACCACCAACACTCTTCCTAGAGCTGGCTGCCCAGCCAATCTGGGGGAGAAGGGTCTTGGTCTGGGAGGTGACCAAGAACCAGATGGTCACTCTGACAGAGCTCCAGAGTTCCTCTGTGGAGATGGGAGTACCTTCCAGAATGACAACCATCTCTGCAGCACTCCACCAATCAGGCCTTTATGGTAGTGGCCAGACAGAAGCCACTCCTCAGTAAAAGGCACATGACAGCCCACTTGGAGTAAAGGACTCAGACCATGAGAAACAAGATTCTCTGGTCTGATGAAACCAAGATTGAACTCTTTGGCCTGAAAGCCAAGAGTCACGTCTGGAGAAAATCTGACACCATCCCTATGGTGAAGCATGGTGGTGGTAGCATCATGCTGTGGGGATGTTTTTCAGTGACAGGGACTGGGAGACTAGTCAGAGAGCTCAGGACCTCAGACTGGGGCGAAGGTTCACTTTCCAACAGGACAACAACTCTAAGCACACAGCCAAGACAACGCAGGAGTGGCTTCGGGACAAGTCTCTGAATGTCCTTGAGTGGCCCAGCCAGAGCCCAGACTTGAACCCGATTGAACAACTCTGGAGAGGCCTGAAAATAGCTGTGCAGCGATGCTATCCATCCAACCTGACAGAGCTTGAGATGAGGGAAGAATGGGAGTAACTCCCCAAATACAGGTGTGTCAAGCTTGAAGCATCATACCCAATAAGACTCGAGGCTGTAATCGCTGCCAAAGGTGCTTCAACAAAGTACTGAGTAAAAGGTCTGAATATTTCCATTTTTTATTTGTGTCACGAACCGGCTCAAAGCCCGTAACAAAAGGGAGACAACGTGGAGATAAGGCGTAACAAAATATATATTTATTAACTAAAGCAACTAAGGAAAATATACAATGGTGTGTGTAATCAGTAATCAGTAGTGTAAGTGAGTGTTTTGCATGCATGAATGTGAAAATGCAGGGTGTTGAAAAGATGCTAAAGTAAACAACTAAAAAACCACCAAGAACCACAACACAATCTACAAAGGTGTCTGCATGGAGAGAGTCTCCTCCATGAATGTGGAAGAGGTCTATTTATCCTGGGAGACACCGGGCCCAGGTGTTTCCCATGAAGCTGACGACCCTCTCAACTCCGCCCACCGGCATCCTAATAAGGAAACAAGAACAAAGACAGAATACGGCAGACAGAGTGGGAGGGTCGTCACATTCCCCCCCATAAAACCGGGGACCAACAAGGACCCCGGAACAACATACCAGCCTCTGCGTCCCAAATTGACACAGCCTCTGCGTCCCAAATTGACACAGCCTCTGCGTCCCAAATTGACACAGCCTCTGCGTCCCAAATTGATGAGGGGTTATCTGTTCACACCTCCACCTGCACCAACCAACCTCCTCCTGCCCAGACCTCAGCAACCTTTGCACATAGGAAGCAATATTTAAGAGGAAAGAAGAACACAAGACCAGGAGGGAACAGACAGGAAAGATAGAACATGACAACCCCAACCAATGGTCAGTCACGTAAACATTCAGGAACATGGCACACGAGAGAGAGCATCAGCAATCACGTTTTCAGTCCCCCGGATGTGCCGCACATCGAGATGGAATGATTGTAAAAATAAACACCATCGCATTATCCTCTGGTTTGGACATCATGGACCTCAAAAAAGTGAGGGGGTTATGGTCGGTGTAGACCACAATAGGTACTACCCCCGACCCGACATACACTTCGAAGTGTTGTAGCGCCCAAATGAGTGCTAGCGCTTCCTTTTCAATAACCGAATAGTTCAACTGATAATCATTAAACTTTTTGGAAAAGAAACTAACAGGCCTCTCAACCCCAGACACATCTGCTTGCAGCAAAACTGCACCTGCCCCCACCTGACTAGCATCCACCTGCAAGGTAAATGACAAATCCATGCGAGGAGCAGCCAGCACCGGAGTTGAGGTAAGCAACCTCTTTGCATCTTCAAAAGCGTGTTGACAACGAGTAGACCAAACGTAAACAGCCTTAGCTTTCAGCATATCGGTCAAGGGAGCAACCACAGTAGAGAAGTTACTACAAAAACTACGGTAATAACCAATCATGCCCAAGAAACGCATCAGTTCCTTTTTAGTAGTTGGTGGTGGAAAAGCATCAATAGCCACCACTTTAGCCCGAACAGGACGCACTTCACCCTGTCCAACCACTTTTCCAAGGTATGTAACGGTTGCCTGAGCAAACTCACATTTACCCAGATTGATTGTGAGGCGACCCGCAGCCAGACGTTCGAACAAGGCTTGAATACGGGACAGATGTTCTTCCCAAGTATCTGCATATATCACTACATCGTCCAAATAAACAGCGCACCCGGTCAAACCGGCGACAACCCTGTTCATAAGTCGCTGAAAAGTCGCAGGTACATTACGCAGACCGAAACTCATAACCGAATACGAGTACAGACCAAAGGGTGTAATAAAGGCAGAGATTTCACGTGCCCTAGTCGTCAGTGGCACCTGCCAATAGCCTTTTAACAGGTAAAATTTGCTCACAAACTTAGCTGCACCGACTTGATCAACACAGTCCTCCACCCGAGGAAGAGAAAATGAATCTGGCTTTGAATCTGGCTTTGTGACACTGTTTACCTTACGGTAGCCGTACAAATTTGGTTTGTACCATCCGGTTTACTGACCAAGATACAGGGAGAAGCCCAACTGGAGAAAGAAGGCGCTGCTATCTTACTCTCCAGCATGTACTTGACCTCAGCATCCAGACAACGTAGTTTCTCTGAAGAAACTCTATAGAACCGCTGACGAATGGGGTCAGCATCTCCAATGTCAATATCATGTTCTATTAAGTTTGTACGTGTAGGTGTATCAGAAAACAAACCTGGAAATCTCTGAATCAGACCAAGCATCTCTTTCCGCCCATCAACAGGTAGGTGAGTGAGAAGACTGTCTAAGATATCCAGTGTTTCTGAATTTTTCAATCTACCCTGCAATATACAATCGTCAGGACCAGGAACATCTTCCTCCTCATGAACAGATCTAGCACGACAAGAACCCAAGGAAACAACGGTATCAGCCAAAAGAACAGGTTTAGCGTCCTCTGTAGAATCCCACTGTTCAGTCTCAGAGGAACGTGCATAATAGTTTTTTTATTTTTTTAATTTTTTTTTACCCCTTTTTCTCCCCAATTTCATGGTATCCAATGGTTGTAGTAGCTACTATCTTGTCTCATCGCTACAACTCCCGTACGGGCTCGGGAGAGACGAAGGTTGAATGTCATGCGTCCTCCGATACACAACCCAACCAGCCGCACTGCTTAATAACACAGCACGCATCCAACCCGGAAGCCAGCCGCACCAATGTGTCGGAGGCTACACCGTGCACCCGGCAACCTTGGTTAGTGCGCACTGCGCCCGGCCCGCCACAGGAGTCGCTGGTGCGCGATGAGACAAGGACACCCCTACCGACCAAGCCCTCCCTAACCCGGACGACGCTAGGCCAATTGTGCGTCGCCCCACGGACCTCCCGGTCGCGGCCTGTTACGACAGAGCCTGGGCGCGAACCCAGTACAGCGCCCTTAACCACTGCGCCACCCGGGAGGCCGCATAATAGGGTTTTAACAGATTTACATGGCACAGCTGGTGTGCTTTCCTCCGTTCTGGAGTGGCCACTAGATAATTTTGCTCAGTGTACTGGCACACCACTGTATATGGACCTTGAAACTTGGCTTGAAAAGGAGAACCAACAAATGGCAGCAGAGCAAGAACCTGGTCACCCGGACTAAATTGACGAGGCTCAGCTCGGCGATCAAATATGCCCTTCATTCTCTCCTGTGAAGATGATAACTTCTCTTTAGCCATTTCACCAGTGGCGTACAGCTGTCGCCGGAAATCACACACATACGATAACAGGGACTGAGGAGGCTCGGGAGACTTCCAGTCATCCTGGAGAACAGATAAAAGTCCACGCACCCTATGTCCAAACACAAGGTCATTTGGACTGAAAGCCGTGCTCTCCTGTGAAACCTCCCTAGCGGCTAACAGTAACCAAGGCAACCCCTCCTCCCAATTCTTATCCATCTCAGTACAATAAGCTCTCAACAAAGACTTAAGTATTTGATGGAAACGTTCCAGTGCTCCTTGACTTTGCGCGTGATAGGCGCCACGGCTCATAGAACGTGTCACTGCACACGCAGAGAACACCTCTGGGAAACTCTGTACACTCTCATCAGGAATCCCAACAATTGACGGCTTAGTGGAAACCACTAGAGATGGAAACACGACAGGCCATACACGCTCACCAGCCAAGTTATTCCCAAGGATAACGTCGATACCCTCAATAGGCAACGAAGGACGCACCCCCACAACAACTTCACCAGCCCACAATCCAACATCAGTTTATGCAATGGAACTGACAGTGTTCAAACCTATTCCCCTAATTAGAACACTATTCCCCGAATCAGTCTTAGCAGAAAAAGGTAACACAAACTCCAACACAAATGATTCAGAGGCACCTGTGTCTCTCAGGATCTTCACTGGCACTAGGTCTTTACTTCCTAACATAGACACAAAACCTTCCGTAATGAAAGGTAAATAGTCTGGATCAATATGGACTTTCACCTCCTGGGCCTGAGGAAATGAGTCATGAGTGAACTGATGTGGAACAGGTGCAGCTAACGCGGTAGGCTTAGATTTAGCGTACGCACCCTTTGAACACCAGCGATTAAACTGTAAAGATAATTGACGTGCAAACTCAACATGAGTCTGCTTATCATTCCTTTTTAAAGTTCTAAATTGTTGGCGGTAAGCCTCAGGGACCAATTCATAAATCTGTAACACAGCTGTTTTAACTTTATCATAATTGGCACTGTCGTGTACACTAAGAGCTGAATATGCTTCCTGCGCTTTACCAGTCAGCACACACTGCAACATTAAAGTGCGGTCAGAATCAGGCCAACTCCTAGCGTCAGCAACACGCTCAAACAACGAAAATAATGTCTCTGGGTCCCTTTCATTAAACTGAGGCAATAACCGTAAGTTCCCAACAATATCAAATGTCTCTGGGGCACGACCAAAAGAGGAACTACTCCTAGGTAAATCTGGGTCACCTTTCCAAAACAAACTCTCCCCTGAGATCTTTCCTTCCCTAACCAACTCTATACGTTCTTGTTGCAACTTGATTTTAGCACGCTCCATATCTTGTTTAAATGCCAATTCCTTTTCATACTTTACACGATCATGCTCTAGCTTCTCACGATCATGCTCTAGCTGTAACACTTTCTGCTGTTCAAAAAGAAGGCTACTTGGACTAACCGATGGAATGGCCATTGTAATGTTATGGGGAGACGACAAACTCTCAGCAGAGGCTGGCCCAGTGGTAACTTCAAGAATACCACTCTCCATCAGATTGGCTTTCAATATCAACCTAATAGAATTCTTTAGACGTTTATCACTAATCTCAACCTTGTAGTGTTCAGCGACCTTTAACAGCTGTTCTTTAGTACCTAAATCTAACAATTCCTCAGATGGAAAGCGAATGAACTCATCTATATAAGAAGCCATAGTCACAAAAAACAAATTCTCGCTCTTCCCCTCTGCTGAGCACACCAGACCACAACCAGAGAATTGACAATCACCCTGAGCACCACAGAAGAGAGATGAGATACAGAGCTTCACCAAAACCTACAATAACTCAACCCTAGTCTTCGTGCGGATTTGCGGTGGGTATTTACGCACTGTAGCCCTCTGGCAAGGAAATAGAACTCCCCAGCATGCTGGCAAATTCCACCAAGCCACGGATGTGCCCCAAGACAACTGCTCAGTCCACAGACACCACACAAAAATAACAAACATTAACCATGCCCAACATATTCCAAAATTGAAACACGTCGCTAAGCCTATCAGGGGAAAAAGGCTATAGCTCCGGGTAGCAAGTTCCACTACCCTACCCAAATCTCCCACCGAGGTACACAGCTGATCACTCACCTCAGACTGACGTCCCAACAGAAAGTAGAACAAACGTTTCCAGGCTAGGCAGGGCCTGGAAACTAACCATTATACTCTCTCCAACGCAGCACACAATCCAAACAACAAAGGCAACCAATACTGGGCCTATCAAACTCAAACAAAATATGCAAACCAAACACGTACCTCCACGGTCTCCCAAACCAATAGTTCAAAGATCCCGGACAAGCCCCCACTTGTCACGAACCGGCTCAAAGCCCGTAACAAAAGGGAGACAACGTGGAGATAAGGCGTAACAAAATATATATTTATTAACTAAAGCAACTAAGGAAAATATACAATGGTGTGTGTAATCAGTAATCAGTAGTGTAAGTGAGTGTTTTGCATGCATGAATGTGAAAATGCAGGGTGTTGAAAAGATGCTAAAGTAAACAGCTAAAGTAAACAACTCAAAAACCACCAAGAACCACAACACAATCTACAAAGGTGTCTGCATGGAGAGAGTCTCCTCCATGAATGTGGAAGAGGTCTATTTATCCTGGGAGACACCGGGCCCAGGTGTTTCCCATGAAGCTGACGACCCTCTCAACTCCGCCCACCGGCATCCTAATAAGGAAACAAGAACAAAGACAGAATACGGCAGACAGAGTGGGAGGGTCTGTGACATTTGTAATACATTTGCAACATTTTATTTAATCCATTTTAGAATAAGGCTGTAACGTAATAAAATGTGGAAAAAGTCAAGGGGTCTGAATACTTTCTGATTGCACTGCGTGTGTGTGTGTGTGTGTGTGTGTGTGTGTGTGTGTGTGTGTGTGTGTGTGTGTGTGTGTGTGTGTGTGTGTGTGTGTGTGTGTGTGTGTGGAAATATTTAGGAACTCAGTCAGGTTCTCGACTTACTGTTGAAAGTTAGAATAATAGAATGCACAAGGTACCATTTCTAAATTTGCTAGTGCATCAGAAGTATTTCAATTAGCTCATATCATTAAAACATTTTTGCTGTCGAGCGGCCAGTTATCTAAACTTGTAGTAAGAATTGTCGAATAAGCGGTTGCAAGTCCCATGACCAGACCTCAGAGCCACTTCGGCCCCTCATGATGAGTTCCGTTTTTTTGTGGCCCCCACCCCCTTCCCATCCTGGCAACAGCCAAAGAGTAAATACAGGACTAAGATTGAATCGTTCTACACCGACTCCGACGCTCGTCGGATGTGGCAGGGCTTGCAAACTACTACAGTCTACAAAGGGATGCCCAGCGACACAAGCTTACCAGATGAGCTAAATTACTTCTATGCACACTTCGAGGCAAGGAACACCAAAGCATGCATAAGAGCACCCACCAGCTGTTCTGGACGACTGTGTGATCACGCTCACTGTAGCCGATGTGAGTAAGACCTTTTTAAACAGGTCAACATACACAAGGCCACAGGGCCAGACGGATTACCAGGACGTGCACTCCGAGAATGCAGTGTCAAATCAAAATCAAATAAAATGTATTTATATAGCCCTTCTTACATCAGCTGATGCCACAAAGTGCTGTACAGAAACCCAGCCTAAAACCCCAAACAGCAAGCAATGCAGGTGTAGAAGCACGGTGGCTAGGAAAAACTCCCTAGAAAGGCCAAAACCTAGGAAGAAACCTAGAGAGGAACCAGGCTATGAGGGGTGGCCAGTCCTCTTTTGGCTGTGCTGGGTGGAGATTATAACAGAACATGGCCAAGATGTTCAAATGTTCATAAATGACCAACATGGTCAAATAATAATAATGACAGTAGTTGTCGAGGGTGCAACAGGTCAGCACCTCAGGAGTAAATGTCAGTTGGCTTTTCATAGACGATCATTGAGAGTATCTCTACCCCTCCTGCTGTCTCTAGAGAGTTGAAAACAGAATGTCTGGGACAGGTAGCACGTCCGGTGAACAGGTCAGGGTTCCATAGCCGCAGGCAGAACAGTTGAAACTGGAGCAGCAGCACGGCCAGGTGGACTGGGGACAGCAAGGAGTCATCATGCCAGGTAGTCCTGAGGCATGGTCCTAGGGCTTAGGTCCTCTGAGAGAGAGAAATAAATAAAGAGAAAGAGAGCATTAGAGAGAGCATACTTAAATTCACACAGGACACCGGATAAGACAGGAGAAATACTCCAGATATAACAGACTAACCCTAGCCCCCCGACACATAAACTACTGAAGCATACATACTGGAGGCTGAGACAGGAAGGGTCAGGAGACACTGTGGCCCCATCCGATGATACCCCTGGACAGGGCCACACAGGCAGGATATAACCCCACCCACTTTGCCAAAGCACAGCCCCCACACCACTAGAGGGATATCTTCAACCACCAACTTACCATCCTGAGACAAGGCCGAGTATAGCCCACAAAGATCTCCGCCACGGCACAACCCAAGGGGGGGGGCAACCCAGACAGGAAGACCAAGTCAGTGACTCAACCCACTCAAGTGACGCACCCCTCCTAGGGACGGCATGGAAGATCACCAGTAAGCCAGTAAGCCCCTGTAATATGGTTAGAAGCAGAGAATCCCAGTGGAGAGAGGGGAACCGGCCAGGCAGAGACAGCAATGGCGATTCGTTGCTCCAGTGCCTTTCCGTTCACCTTCAAGCTCCTGGGCCAGACTACACTCAATCATAGGACCTACTGAAGAGATGAGTCTTCAATAAAGACTTAAAGGTTGAGACCGAGTCTGCGTCTCTCACATGGGTAGGTAGACGATTCCATAAAAATGGAGCTCTATAGCAGAAAGCCCTGCTTCCAGCTGTGTGCTTAGAAATTATAGGGACAATTAGGAGGCCTGCGTCTTGTGACCATAGCGTACGTGTAGGTATGTACGGCAGGACCAAATCGGAAAGATAGGTATGAGCAAGCCCATGTAATGCTTTGTAGGTTAGCAGTAAAACCTTGAAATCAGCCCTTGCCTTAACAGGAAGCCAGTGTAGGGAGGCTAGCACTGGAGTAATATGATCACATTTTTGGGTTCTAGTCAGGATTCAAGCAGCCGTATTTAGCACTACCTGAAGTTTATTTAGTGCTTTATCCGGGTAACCAGAAAGTAGAGCATTGCAGTAGTCTAACTTAGAAGTGACAAAAGCATGGAATAATTTTTCCGCATTATTTTTGGACAGAAAATTGCAGATTTTTGCAATGTTACGTAGATGGAAAAAAACTGTCCTTGAAACAGTCTTGATATGTTCATCAAAAGAGAGATCAGGGTCCAGAGTAACACCGAGGTCCTTCACAGTTTTATTTGAGACGACTGTACAACCATCAAGATTAATTGTCAGATTCAACAGAAAATCTCTTTGTTTCATGGGACCTAGAACAAGCATCTCTGTTTTGTCCGAGTTTAAAAGTAGAAAGTTTGCAGCCATCCACTTCCTTATGGCCGAAACACAGGCTTCCAGCGAGGGCAATTTTGGGGCTTCACCATGTTTAATCGAAATGTACAGCTGTGTGTCATCTGCATAGCAGTGAAAGTTAACATTATGTTTTCGAATGACATCCCCAAGAGGTGAAATATATAGTGAAACCAATAGGGGTCCGAAAACGGAACCCTGAGGAACACCGGAATTTACAGTTGATTTGTCAGAGGACAAACCATCCACAGAGACAAACTGATATCTTTCTGACAGATAAGATCTAAACCAGGCCAGAACTTGTCCGTGTAGACCAATTTGGGTTTCCAATCTCTCCAAAAGAATGTGGTGATCGATGGTATCAAAAGCAGCACTAAGGGCTAGGAGCACGAGGACAGTTGCAGAGCCTCGGTCTGACGCCATTAAAAGGTCATTTAGCACCTTCACAAGTGCAGCCTCGGTGCTATAATGGGGTCTAAAACCAGACTGAAGCATTTCATATACATTGTTTGTCTTCAGGAAGGCAATGAGTTGCTGCGCAACAGCCTTTTGTAAAAATCTTTAAAGGAATGGGAGATTCGATATAGGATGATAGTTTTTTATATTTTCTGGGTCAAGGTTTGTTTTTTTCAAGAGAGGCTTTATTACTGCCCCTTTTAGTGAGTTTGGTACACCCCGTGGATAGAGAGCCGTTTATTATTTTCAACATAGGAGGGCCAAGCACAGGAAGCAGCTCTTTCAGTAGTTTAGTTGGAATAGGGTCCAGTATGCAGCTTAAAGGTTTATAGGCCATGATTATTATCATCATTGTGTCAAGAGATATAGTACTAAAACACTTGAGCGTCTCTCTTGATCCTAGGTCCTGGCAGAGTTGTGCAGACTCAGGACAACTGAGCTTTAGAGGAATACGCAGATTTAAATAGGAGTCCGTAATTTGCTTTCTAATGATCATGATCTTTTCCTCAAAGAAGTTCATGAATTTATTACTGCTGAAGTGAAAACTATCCTCTCTCGGGGAATGCTGCTTTTTAGTTAGCTTTGAGACAGTATCAAAAATACATTTTGGACTGTTCTTATTTTCCTCAATTAAGTGTTCAACTGGCAAGTGTCTTCACTGACATTTTCAACCTGTCCCTGGCCGAGTCTGTAATCCCTACATGTTTGAAGCAGACCACCATAGTCCCTGTGCCCAAGAACACCAAGGTAGCCTGCCTAAATGACCACTGACCAGTAGCACTCACGTCTGTAGTTATGAAGTGCTTTGAAAAGCTGGACATGGCTCACAACGACACCATCATCCCAAAATCCCCAGACCCACTCCAATTTGCATACCGCCTCAACAGATCCACAGATAACGCAATCTCTATTGCACTCAACAATGCCCTTTCCCACCTGGACAAAAGGAGCACCTACGTGAGAATGCTGTTCATTGACTACAGCTCAGTGTTCAACACCATAATGCCCTCAAAGCTCATCACTAAGCTAAGGACCCTGGAACTAAACACCTCCCTCTGCAACTGGATCCTGGACTTCCTGACGGGGCGCCCACAGGTGGTAAGGGTAGGCAACAACACATCTGCCATGCTTGTCCTCAACACAGGGGCTACTCAGGGGTGCATGCTCAGTCCCCTCCTGTACTCCCTGTTCACTCATGACTGCGTGGCCAAGTACGACTTCAACACCATCATTAAGTTTGCAGACAACACAGCGGTGGTAGGCCTGATCACCGACAACGATGAGACAGCCTATAGGGAGGAGGCCAAAGACCTGGAAGTGTGGTGCCACAACAACAACCTCTCCCTCAACGTGATCAAGACAAAGGAGATGATCGTAGACTACAGGAAAAGGAGGGAAGAGCACGTCCCCATTCTCATCGAGAGCAGGTTGAGAGCTTCAAGTTCCTTGGTGTCCACATCACCAACAAACTATCATGGTCCAAACACACCAAGACAGTTGTGAAGAGGGCACGACAACGCCTATTCCCCCCCAGGAGACTTAAAAGATTTGGCATGGGTCCTCAGATCCTCAAAAAGTTCTACAGCTGTACCATCGAGAGTATCCTGACTGGTTGCATCACCGCCTGGTATGGCAACTGCTCTGCATCCGACCGCAAGACGCTACAGAGGTTAGTGCGTATGGCCCAGTACATCAAGGGGACAAGATTCCTGCCATCCAGGACCTCTATACCAGGCGGTGTCAAAGGAAGGACCTAAAATGGCCAAAGACTCCAGCCACACTAGTCATATACTATTCATATACTAAACTCGCCCTTAACCCGGACGATGCTGGGCCAATTGTGCGCCGCCTCATGGGTCTCCCGGTCACGGCCGGCTGCAATACAGCCCGGGATCGAACCCAGATATGTAGCCTTAGACCGCTGCGCCACTCAGGAGGCCGAAATGGCTTCTTAACAGCTTCTACCCCCAAGCCATAAGCTGCTGAACAGCTAATCAAATTCCTACCTGGACTATTTGCATTGTCCCCCCCTTTTTTTACCCTGCTGCTACTTGATGTTTTATCTATACATAGTCACTTTACCCCTACCTACATGTACATTTTACCTCGAGTAACCTGTACCCCCGCACATTGACTCTGCACATTGACTCGGTACCAGTACCCCCTGTATGTAACCTCATTATTGTTATTTTATTATTGCTCTTTTATTTTTTACTTTAGTTTATTTAGTAAATATTTTTCTGAAAACTGCATTGTTGGTTAAGGGCTTGTAAGTAAGTATTTCACGGTACAACACCTGTTGTATTCGGCGCATAATTTGATTTGATCCCTACTGGAGATAAGGGGGACCTTGTGGTTATATAGCCCTTCGTACATCAGCTGATGTCTCAAAGTGCTGTACAGAAACCCAGCCTAAAACCCCAAACAGCAAGCAATGCAGGTGTAGAAGCACGGTGGCTAGGAAAAACTCCCTAGAAAGGCCAAAACCTAGGAAGAAACCTAGAGAGGAACCAGGCTATGTGGGGTGGCCAGTCCTCTTCTGGCTGTGCCGGGTGGAGATTATAACAGAACATGGCCAAGATGTTCAAATGTTCTTAAATGACCAGCATGGTCAAATAATAATAATCACAGGCAGAACAGTTGAAACTGGAGCAGCAGCACGGCCAGGTGGACTGGGGACAGCAAGGAGTCATCATGTCAGGTGGTCCTGAGGCATGGTCCTAGGGCTCAGGTCCTCCGAGAGAGAGAAAGAAAGAGAGAAAGAGAGAATTAGAGAGGACATACTTAAATTCACACACAGAAGTACTCCAGATATAACAAACTGACCCTAGCCCCCCAACACATAAACTACTGCAGCATACATACTGGAGGCTGAGACAGGAGGGGTCAGGAGACACTGTGGCCCCATCCGACGACACCCGCGGACAGGGCCAAACAGGAAGGACATAACCCCACCCACTTTGCCAAAGCACAGCCCCCACACCACTAGAGGGATATCTTCAACGACCAACTTACCATCATGAGACAAGGCCGAGTATAGCCCACAAAGATCTCCGCCACGGCACAACCCAAGGGGGGGCGCCAACCCAGACAGGAAGATCACATCAGTGACTCAACCCACTCAAGTGACGCACCCCTCCTAGGGACGGTATGAAAGAGCCCTAGTAAGCCAGTGACTTAGCCCCTGTAATAGGGTTAGAGGCAGAGAATCCCAGTGGAAAGAGGGGAACCAGCCAGGCAGAGACAGCAAGGGTGGTTCGTTGCTCTAGAGCCTTTCTGTTCACCTTCCCACTCCTGGGCCAGACTACACTCAATCATATGACCCACTGAAGAGATGAGTCTTCAGTAAAGACTTAAAGGTTGAGACCGAGTTTGCGTCTCTCACATGGGTAGGCAGACCATTCCATAAAAATGGAGCTCTATAGCAGAAAGCCCTGCCTCAGCTGTTTGCTTAGAAATTCTAGGGACAATTAGGAGGCCTGCGTCTTGTGACCGTAGCGTACCTGTAAGTATGCACGGCAGGACCAAATCAGAGAGATAGGTAGGAGCAAGCCCATGTAATGCTTTGTAGGTTAGCAATAAAACCTTGAAATCAGCCCTTGCCTTGACAGAAAGCCAGTGTAGGGAGGCTAGCACTGGAGTAATACAGTGCCTTGCGAAAGTATTCGGCCCCCTTGAACTTTGCGACCTTTTGCCACAGGCTTTATTTAGATTTAAAGCACATAGTAGATGTTCAGTATGATGATCCAGTTAATACAATCTATGGCCTTTAGCCCATAGAAACGCTTTGAATAACGCATTTATAAACGTCAAAAAAAGACAGTCAAAAAATAAATCACAAGGAATAAGGTTTTGAAGTGTCTGACCTATATCTAGGAGATAAAAGAAATCTCAGGAAATATTTGTGTTTTTTTGGACATATTTTTAACTACCGCCACACTTGCATTAATTTGTATGGGTTACATTCAGACGAGTCCCGTGACACTTGTGGAATTCATAGAGCAAAACAGATGATTTATTATGTTACTTAGATTGGGTGCGTCAATAGACTTAAGGGGACGCCTTTGATTACTGTAACACACAGATAACCTATTATCAGTATTGGTGTGCCCGGCGCTCTGTGTACAATATATAGCTACATTGATAGATATTAAAAAATCAGACACACATGCCCATTAAAATAATAGTAGGCTATAGATACAACTATATCTATTAAACTTGTGACTGAAATGTATAGAGTGCTCCTTCTTTTGCAGCTTTTAGTCCATAGTATTGCTTAACTTGAAACATTTATCTTTGTGAACAAGAATACAATATACCCATTTACTCTAGTTGAAACCATGCCCAAAAAAGCTCAGCAAGGTTGATTTGGGACGATGATTAGGCTGAGCTACCCACGGCATGACTGCATACGGATGGAATGCCACAGGTAAGTCAATCATTTAATGACGTTTTTAATGGTCTCAAAAAAAGTGTATATCTAGTGGAAAATATGTATTAACTGTATCAACTCTTGCAAAGAGTAAATTGTTAAGGCCGTCATTGTAAATAAGAATGTTCTGAACGGACTTGCCTAGTTAACCTTTATTTAACTAAGATAAAAAAATAAAAATAAATAATCATTGTGACAGAGGTCATCTTAGATAGAGGGATGATTAGAATGTATCATTGAACAAGCATTTGTCATTTAATATAATTTATTATGGCATTGAATATAGTGTTCACTTCATTAGAATCTAAGACAATGGGGGGGGGGGGCCTCTGCACGCCTATGTAGATATTCCACCCCAAAATTTAAAAAAATCTGCCGTTTCCAGCTACATGTCATTTACAACATTAACAATGTCTACACTGTATTTCTGATCAATTTGATGTTGTTTTAAATTGACAAAATATTGCTTTTCTTTCAAAAACAAGGACATTTCTGAATGACCTCAAACCTTTGAACGGTAGTGTCTGTGTATATATATATATATACACACTGCTCAAAAAAATAAAGGGAACACTTAAACAACACAATGTAATCCCAAGTCAATCACATTTCTGTGAAATCAAACTGTCCACTTAGGAAGCAACACTGATTGACAATAAATTTCACCTGCTGTTGTGCAAATGGAATAGACAACAGGTGGAAATTATAGGCAATTAGCAAGACACTCCCAATAAAGGAGTGGTTCTGCAGGTGGTGACCACAGACCACTTCTCAGTTCCTATGCTTCCTGGCTGATGTTTTGGTCACTTTTGAATGCTGGCGGTGCTTTCACTCTAGTGGTAGCATGAGACGGAGTCTACAACCCACCAAGTGGCTCAGGTAGTGCAGCTCATCCAGGATGGCACATCAATGCGAGCTGTGGCAAGAAGGTTTGCTGTGTCTGTCAGCGTAGTGTCCAGAGCATGGAGGCGCTACCAGGAGACAGCCCAGTATATCAGGAGACGTGGAGGAGGCCGTAGGAGGGCAACAACCCAGCAGCAGGACCGCCAACTCCGCCTTTGTGCAAGGAGGAGCATTGCCAGAGCCCTGCAAAATGACCTCCAGCAGGCCACAAATGTGAATGTGTCTGCTCAAACGGTCAGAAACAGACTCCATGAGGGTGGTATGAGGGCCCGACATCCACAGCCCAACACCGTGCAGGACGTTTGGCATTTGCCAGAGAACACCAAGATTGGCAAATTCGCCACTGGCGCCCTGTGCTCTTCACAGATGAAAGCAGGTTCACACTGAGCACATGTAACAGACGTGACAGAGTCTGGAGACGCCGTGGAGAACGTTCTGCTGCCTGCAACAACCTCCAGCATGACAGGTTTGGCGGTGGGTCAGTCATGGTGTGGGGTGGCATTTCTTTGGGGGGCCTCCATGTGCTCGCCAGAGGTAGCCTGACTGCCATTAGGTACCGAGATGAGATCCTCAGACCCCTTGTGAGACCATATGCTGGTGCGGTTGGCCCTGGGTTCCTCCTAATGCAAGACAATGCTAGACCTCATGTGGCTGGAGTGTGTCAGCAGTTCCTGCAAGAGGAAGGCATTGATGCTATGGACTGGCCCGCCCGTTCCCCAGACCTGAATCCAATTGAGCACATCTGGGACATCATGTCTCACTCCATCCACCAACGCCACGTTGCACCACAGACTGTCCAGGAGTTGTCCAACTCTGTCCAACTCATCAGGAGCATGCCCAGGCATTGTAGGGAGGTCATACAGGCACGTGGAGGCCACACACACTACTGAGCCTCATTTTGACTTGTTTTAAGGACATTACATCAAAGTTGGATCAGCCTGTAGTGTGGTTTTCCACTTTAATTTTGAGTGTGACTCCAAATCCAGACCTCCATGGGTTGATAAATTTGATTTCCATTGATAATTTTTGTGTGATTTTGTTGTCAGCACATTCAACTATGTAAAGAAAAAAGTATTTAATAAGAATATTTCATTCATTCAGATCTAGGATGTGTTATTTTAGTGTTCCCTTTATTTTTTGGGGCAGTATATATATATATATATATATATATATATATATATATATATATATAAAAAACACAATACCAGTCAAAAGTTTGGACACACTTACTCATTCAAGGATTTTTCTTTATTTGTACTATTTTCTACATTGTAGAATAATAGCGAAGACATCAAAACTATGAAATAACATATGGAATCATGTAGTAACCAAAAAAGTGTTAAATCTAAATATATTTGAGATTCTTCAAAGTAGCCACCCTTTTCCTTGATGACAGCTTTGCACGCTCTTGGCATTCAGGAGGTAGTCACCTGGAATGCATTTCAATTAACAGGTGTGCCTTGTTAAACGTTATTTTGTGGAATTTCTTTCCTTCTTAATGTGTTTGAGCCAATCAGTTGTGTTGTGACAAGGAAGGGGTGGTATACAGAAGATAGCCCTATTTGGTAAAAGACCACGTCCATATTATGACAAGAACAGCTCAAATAAGCAAAGAGAAACGTCAGTCCATTATTACTTTAAGACATGAAGTTCAGTCAATCTGGAAAATTTCAATAACTTTGAGTTTATTCAAGTGTAGTCGCAAAAACAATCCAGCTCTATGATGAAACTGGCTCTCATGAGGACCGCCACAGGAATGGAAAACCCCAAGTTATCTCTGCTGCAGAGGATACGTTCATTAGAATTACCAGCCTCAGAAATCGCAGCCCAAGAGTTCAAGTAACAGACACATTTCAACATCAACTGTTCAGAGGAGACTGGGTGATTCAGGCCTTCATGGTCAAATTGCTGCAAAGAAAACACTACTAAATGACACCAATAAGAAGAAGAGACTTTCTTGGCTCAAGAAACATGAGCAATGGACATTAGACCAGTGGAAATTTGTCCTTTGGTCTGGAGTCCAAATTTCTGGGGTCCAACCGCCATGTCTTTGTGAGACGCGGTGCGAGTGAACAGATGATCTCTGCAGGTGTATTTCCCACTGTAAAGCATGGAGGTGGTGTGGGGTGATTTGCTGGTGACACTGTGATTTATTTAGAATTCAAGGCACACTTAACCAGCATGGCTACCACAGCATTCTGCAGCGTTACACCATCCCATCTGGTTTGGGCTTAGTGGGACTATCATTAGTTTTTCAACAGGACAATGAACCAACACACCTCCAGGCTGTGTAAGGGCTATTTGACCAAGGAGAGTGATGGAGAGCTGCATCAGATGACCTGGCCTCCATAATCCCCCAACCTCAACCTGCTGGCTTGCCTCCCCACCACATAAAGCACTGAGCTGGGCTGAAACACCTGCATTTGGGAGCTGCCTTACTCAAGAAAACAAAAAAAGAGACCATGTTTGTATGCGGCTTTATTAACTCAATGATACATATCTTTTTTTACATTGTTTGCAAACTGATGTGACCCGTATTAATGCAAGCCCCCCCAAAAATGTTTTTTCTAAAAATGTGGGTCTCAAAAGCCCCACCTGCCCTGAATGACGGGTCGGCACTGGCCACTGTTATCATACAGTTTGGTGTAGTCACTTAGCTGTTGTTGTCAGAACAGAATAATTAATGCCATGGTCTTCCAACATGACCGCCAGGAGGCATCGTTTACATGAAAACTAATCATTTGGTCTAACATAAAACCAAATTGTTTGAATCCTCAGCATGATTCAAATGGTTCAGCAAAGTAGTCACTTCCTACTGCAGCTTCCTTTGAATGTGACCAGTGACATTATAAGGGGTTTTAATAGGACAGTAGGGGCTCCCCCATACCAGTTTGGCATTTACAGAGGGAAATCTTGTTTAGACCAGACAGATCTACATTAGACCAACACCAGGAACATGCAGTATACAGCGACAGATCATGGGCATTTTTACAGTATTCTCTTTGTACATCAAGTCAGAACCGTAGAATAAATAACGGGGCCAAATAAGCAGACAATGAAAGCTCTTATAATATTCTATGATTATATTTCTCTAAAACAGGCTATAGACTACATGTGCACCACCAAGTCAGAACAGTAGGCGAAAGAGGGAAAAAGGGACCAAATTATTAACGTGAGGCACATGGGGTACTAACAGCTTACTACACACCACACACATAGTATTACTTAGCTACAGTATAACTCCCTGGCATATTACATCATTTATGCATCAGTATAAAGTATCACCTGGTTGTGCTCACTTCCTTACAAACCACTCATTGTTGAATTTGCAATTTCCAACTTGTTGTGTAATGTTTACGTCCAATGGCCGACGAGCATATATCTATATTGGAACAGAGTAGTGATGATTGCTGATAATGGGCCTCTGTACACCTATGTAGATATTCCATAAAAAAATCTGCCTTTTCCAGCTACAATAGTCATTTACAACATTAACAATGTCTATACTGTATTTCTTTAAAAACAAGGATATTTATAAGTGACCCCAAACGTTTGAACGAAAGTGTTTTTATTTTATTTTTTATTTGTTTGCAAACTGATATGTGACCCGTATTAATGCCAAAATAACATGCAAAACAGGCAAGCCCCGCCAAAAATGTTTTTTCTAAAAATGTGGGTCTCAAAAGCCCCACCTGCCCTGAATGACGGGTCGGCACTGGCCACTGTTATCATACAGTTTGGTGTAGTCACTTGGCTGTTGTTGTCAGAACAGAATAATTAATGCCGTGGTCTTCCAACATGACCGCCAGGAGGCATCGTACGTCAAGCCCTCTATAGGCTATGCAAAGCCTTGGTCGGGTCCATTCGAGTCCACTCAGGTCTATCATCTGTGCTTACTGTACATAGACCTGACACCTGATAACAATCAAACAGGACACGACCCAGACCAGAACAAAAATATTTCATTTCAGACCCGGTCTCAAGTCAGGTCTGGAGTATTCAGGTGGACCTGTGAAGACCTTTAAACTGGAGTAACCAGATCATTTGCTTGACATTTGGAAATGGAATAATCCTTGACATTAGTCATCCCATGACATGGTCTCTAAGTTCACAGCAAGCTACATAACAATAAGCAATTAACATGTCCAATTCTTCACAATTCTAAGTAAAATAACGTCATTGACTATTTACATGAAAACTAATCATTTGGTCTAACATAAAACCAAATTGTTTGAATCCTCAGCATGATTCAAATGGTTCAGCAAAGTAGTCACTTCCTACTGCAGCTTCCTTATAATGTGACCAGTGACATTATACGGGGTTTTAAAAGCACAGTAGGGGCTCCCCCATTCCAGTTTGACATTAACACAGGGGTATCTTGTTTAGAGCAGACATATCTTCATTAGACCAACACCAGGAACATGCAGTATACAAAATGCATAAAGACAACGATGGCTGTTCAGTCATGTATCAGCTGTTACTCTTCTTAGAAATATGAAAGCACCTGTACTTTAAGAAGTGAGTAAACTCTACAATTGCAATACACAGGCTCCCTTTTTTGGGGGGGCTTCATTCACTGAGTCTAGCTCACATTCGGTCCATTGACCACAGTCATTTCTCCCATCATGCTGTTCTTCTCTTCTCTTTTAGTTCCTAAACCTTGTCTCCATGGCCACATTTTGTACTCTGCTCTCGGCATCATATTCGTAACTCAGGGTTCAGTTCAGTGTCACCGAACTAGGGAAAACCATGATTAACCACTTTCAGGCACCGTTTGCCTCTTTGCATAACACCCAAAGAAGAGTTCAGACATGACGGCACAACACATTGCTCAATGTTGCTCCAAGTTCTACATTGAACACAGGCCTTATTTTAACTTTCAGTTCCTCTTATCATCATCCCTCCATTTTGTTGTCTGCCAGTTGAAGAGAGATTGTTGCATCAGAGGGGGGAGACGCTTCACACATTCAGGCAGAGTCATCTTCATACACATTAAACGACTGGGTCACGCCTCTTTCTTGCCTCTCTGTGTCTCTCTGGGAAAAACAAAAAACATTTCTCACACACAAAGTCTGAAATTCTTGTTCAATTCACAACTCTATTCATTCACTATTTAAGAACTATTTTATTAGTATGTTTTATTTCTAACTCAAACACAATGGATTAACTTTTGAACTTTGCTCTCTGGTTTGTTACCAGACACTGTTTTTTTCTAGATCCAAACAGCATTAAACACTTGGCCAGAAATCCTGGCAAATAATGAGGGGAAAGGCTCACCGTTGACCTTTCATGTCGGCGACATCTAGTTAGTAAGAACACCAGCAGGACTCCCACAATAAAAATCACAATCAGGCTGACAGCCACAACTGCTGCAACCTCTACTTTATAATGACTGCTACCTTCCCTGGACACTGGAAAGGAGAGAGGAAACAGAAAACATATGAATAGGGAATATAAACTATGACACGCTCCAGAAACATGTTTTAGATAAGAGAAGGTGAAGCCAAAAAGCTGTCAGAGGAAGAATTTGAAAAGTCAGACCTCTTGGTGTAACTTGACCTGTGGTGAAAAGGCTTTCCAACAAAAACAAACACTTCCTCCCAACATGCCACAGCAGTGTAACTTTCTTTGTTGACTTACTCGTCAACACATCACTGTGGATTCCAGCTCCTTCATTTTTTATCCAAACATTGGGTTCAGTCAGAGGAAACACTGTTCTCTACTCATTGGTAATGCTAATAGAGATAATACTGTTGTTTCTCTGTAGTTTCACTCTAGCAGAGTTAAGGTTTTTCCCTGTTGTGTTTTATGCCTGGGCTTTCCCTAGCTTTCCCCCACCCTCAAGCACCCACTCCTAGATTTTCATTCTCATGTATTCCCATGCAGATGTTTTAGGACTTTATGTACAAGCCGAGACCCAAATCAAAATTATTCAATGTATTCACCCTGGTGGTGAAAATACAGACCCTGACTACCATGATATACTGCTACTGGTTGGTAGATCTACTGGTATCACTCGTCTCATGTACTCACTATACTTTTGATTGCAGCTGGAGTTGGAGTTGAGGTTGGAGGCCAAGGCTGTGTTCTCCACCACACATTGCAGTGTTTCACCCTCACTCAGCTCGATGGTCAGGTTGCTGGTCAGGCTGTAGAGTCCTGTAAAGTTGTCCAGGTGGGTCACATCCCTCCTGGAGGGGTTCACCAGAGGATGTCCTTCCAGCTCCCAGTGAATCTGGCCCTCTGGATAGCCCCCAGAGGCTTTACACTGGTACACCCTCGACCCCTCTCCCCCTCCGGAACTCACCGAAGCCTGGTCTGAGACGAGGTCCATACAGACACTGTAGCTCGCTGAAGAGGAGAGAGGAGATAATCAACTACAGCGTGCCTGAAATTGAGTAATTTTTTAAGTAGAAAAGATAGGGAAGTAAACAATGAAATCATCCGATGACTGAATGACTGAATGAACAAACAAACCAAATGACTTACCAGCCACATGTAGAATTACTTTTTCGTAGACAAAAGCGTTGGCTGTAAAGGAGCATTTGTATGTCCCGTGGTCTGCCACAGTGATGCCTGAGAGGAGCAGCGAACAGTTGTCCTTCTCTTCATTTAGAAAGAGACTGACCCTGTTTTCATATCTCGCCCCTATGGTTGTGTGGTTATTACTTCCATCATGACGGAGCACGATGGTATGCTCTTCTAGCTGCCAGATAATTGTCTTTCTCACATTTCTATTTACGCAGGGGCAATGCAGGAGGACCTTCTGTTTCACAATTCCTTTCACACCTGAGAGGGCTAGAAGACAAAAAAAGGCATTTTTGAATAGTTTCAATTTCCCAAGGATAATTTCCAATAGTTTTTGCCAAGTTGTACTTGTCTGTAACAAGATAAGAAAAGGTTGGAAAATGGCAACAGTGGTTTAGGAAAACTCCCCATGGTACCGAGGAATATAGGAAACGAGAAGATCCAGACTCTTAAACAGCAATGGGCAACTTTGATGGGGGTGGGGGCCGCCAAAAAATCTGAACTCATCATAAGGAGCTAACAGGTCTGCATACCCACATCTATACCAACACATGCAGTCAGAGATGGCCCTAGCCTTTTGGGGGCCTGTCATGCCAAATAGTGTCTCCCCCCCCCGCATCACAATGTCATTTGATGAGTTCTAGCTTATGTTACTAGAACTTGCAAAATTCTGACTGGATTACGTAATGAACCAAAGCATCCGTTGCTTTGCTGGATGCTTGGCTCTATTTTACCTCGTAGCGGTCACGAAGTAAGTAGGACGCAGCCTGTACCTCAGAATTGCTTTCCAAGGACGGTGTTTTTAATGATGACAACCTGCTGCTTCAGAAGACCGAAAAGGCTGGAAAGACAACACTCTTTCTTTACCATATATTTGTCTTTATATAAAGAAAATATGAATAAATAATTTAAGCCGTTTTTTGATTGGCGTTGCTAGCTACTGTATTACTTACCTCAGCCTGCCTAGTCAGACAGTTTAATTTAGTTAACTGTAACTGTTATTGTAGCTTTTTGTTTGTATGTAGCTTGCACTTCAATGGCATCCCTTGAGGAGATTTTCTTTTATCTTTCCAACCAGGTGAAGTACTATGAAGGCACCACTGATCGACAAGAGGCGACACATTCAGAGAAATTCACAATTCAGGGTAACGTTAAGCTTAGGGCTAGGCCCCTTTTTTCTCCACTTCCTGTCTGAATGACGTGCCCAAAGTAAACTGCCTGTAGCTCAGGCCCTGAAGCCAGGATATGCATACAATTGGTACCATTGGAAATAAAACACTTTGGAGTTTGTAGAATTTTGTAAAAATAATATAGGAGAATATAACACAATAGATATGGTAGGAGAAAATCCAAAGAAAAATCAACTGGAATATTTTTTTGGAGAGAGAAGAGACCTCTTAGATACGCAAGAGAAATATCATATTGAAAATTAGCTCCCTGGATGCTAAACAAATGACTTCCACAGGGTGTCAGCAGTCTATGTACAAAGGTTTGTAACTTCAAAAAATAATAAGAAATATCAGTTTTAGTAGAGGGACACAATCTTGGAAATTTGTGTTTGAGTGCGCCATGAAGACATTACCACCTGCTAAAATCGGTTTCCTATTGAACATACTTCTTTCCAAAAGAAATATTATAGTTTGATTACATTTTAGGGTATCTGAGGAGTAAATAGAAACGTATTTTAACTTTAACTTTAAGATTTTCGGATTCCTTTCTCTGCATGTTGAACGAGTGGATTACTCAAATCGATGGCACCAACTAAACAGACTTTTTGGGATATAAAGAAGGATTTTATCTAACAAAACGACACTACATGTTATAGCTGGGACCCTTGGATGACAAATCAGAGGAAGATTTTCAAAAAGTAAGTGAATATTTAATCGTTATTTATGAATGTATGAAACCTGTGCCGGTGGAAAAATAGTTTGTGGGGCGCCGTCCTCAAAAAAAGATAATTGCATGGCATGTTTTCGCTGTAATAGCTACTGCAAATCGGACAGGTTAACAAGACTAAGCTTTGAGTCGATATAAGACACATGTACATAAATGTTTAAAATCCATCATTTTTATGATTATTTATTTGAATTGCACACCCTCTAGTTTCACCGGAAGTTGTCCCGCTAGAGGGACACCGATCCTTAAGAAGTTGAATTAACTGGACCGATTTAACTATGTACAACCACTTTTCAACAACGATTTTGCATCTAGCTAGTTGGTCATCTACATTTTACTAGATATACATATAGTAGTTCAAGTCTGTCATGTTGAGGTATCTAGCGATAAGTGAAACCTAATCAAATGGAGAGGTGTAAGCAATTAACGTAATTCCAAATGCCCTTAACTAGGTGTCATCGCTAAAAGGACAGAGCAAGAGGGAGAGAGGAAGAAAGTGAGAAAGGATGAAAGTGAGAGAGAGGTTGGAAGAGAGTGGAAAACAGACAGAGAGAGAGATGTAGAGAGAAAGACAGCAGAGTGCAAATGTAATTAGACTTTAGTATTTCAACAACTCTTCTCTTCCAACTTGTTAGGCAATCATATGTACAGTGCCTTGCGAAAGTATTCGGCCCCCTTGAACTTTGCGACCTTTTGCCACATTTCAGGCTTCAAACATAAAGATATAAAACTGTATTTTTTTGTGAAGAATCAACAACAAGTGGGACACAATCATGAAGTGGAACGACATTTATTGGATATTTCAAACTTTTTTAACAAATCAAAAACTGAAAAATTGGGCGTGCAAAATTATTCAGCCCCTTTACTTTCAGTGCAGCAAACTCTCTCCAGAAGTTCAGTGAGGATCTCTGAATGATCCAATGTTGACCTAAATGACTAATGATGATAAATACAATCCACCTGTGTGTAATCAAGTCTCCGTATAAATGCACCTGCACTGTGATAGTCTCAGAGGTCCGTTAAAAGCGCAGAGAGCATCATGAAGAACAAGGAACACACCAGGCACGTCCGAGATACTGTTGTGAAGAAGTTTAAAGCCGGATTTGGATACAAAAATATTTCCCAAGCTTTAAACATCCCAAGGAGCACTGTGCAAGCGATAATACTGAAATGGAAGCAGTATCAGACCCCTGCAAATCTACCAAGACCTGGCCGTCCCTCTAAACTTTCAGCTCAAACAAGGAGAAGACTGATCAGAGATGCAGCCAAGAGGCCCATGATCACTCTGGATGAACTGCAGAGATCTACAGCTGAGGTGGGAGACTCTGTCCATAGGACAACAATCAGTCGTATATTGCACAAATCTGGCCTTTATGGAAGAGTGGCAAGAATAAAGCCATTTCTTAAAGATATCCATAAAAGTGTTGTTTAAAGTTTGCCACAAGCCACCTGGGAGACACACCAAACATGTGGAAGAAGGTGCTCTGGTCAGATGAAACCAAAATTGAACTTTTTGGCAACAATGCAAAACGTTATGTTTGGCGTAAAAGCAACACAGCTCATCACCCTGAACACACCATACCCACTGTCAAACATGATGGTGGCAGCATCATGGTTTGGGTCTGCTTTTCTTCAGCAGGGACAGGGAAGATGGTTAAAATTGATGGGAAGATGGATGGAGCCAAATACAGGACCATTCTGGAAGAACACCTGATGGAGTCTGCAAAAGACCTGAGACTGGGACGGAGATTTGTCTTCCAACAAGACAATGATCCAAAACATAAAGCAAAATCTACAATGGAATGGTTCAAAAATAAACATATCCAGGTGTTAGAATGGCCAAGTCAAAGTCCAGACCTGAATCCAATCGAGAATCTGTGGAAAAAACTGAAAACTGCTGTTCACAAATGCTCTCCATCCAACCTCACTGAGCTCGAGCTGTTTTGCAAGGAGGAATGGGAAAAAATGTCAGTCTCTCGATGTGCAAAACTGATAGAGACATACCCCAAGCGACTTACAGCTGTAATCGCAGCAAAAGGTGGCACTACAAAGTATTAACTTAAGGGGGCGGAATAATTTTGCACGCACAATTTTTCAGTTTTTGATTTGTTAAAAAAGTTTGAAATATCCAATAAATGTCGTTCCACTTCATGATTGTGTCCCACTTGTTGTTGATTCTTCACAAAGAAATACAGTTTTATATCTTTATGTTTGAAGCCTGAAATGTGGCAAAAGGTCGCAAAGTTCAAGGGGGCCGAATACTTTCGCAAGGCACTGTACCTACAGGGAAGAATGGCCAGCCACACTGAGGGTGATTTTTACTAAGGAGAAGGAGGCCGTGCTGACCGAGATGCATGCTGGCCATTTTAAATCAAATCGCATTAGTCACATGCGCCGAATACAACAGGTCACCTTACAGTGAAATGCTGAATACAACAGGTCACCTTACAGTGAAATGCTGAATACAACAGGTCACCTTACAGTGAAATGCTGAATACAACAGGTCACCTTACAGTGAAATGCTTACTTTCGGAGTGAAGTGCATGATTGCCAAAATCAACCTACGCTTCTTCTGACAGGGAAATGTCAAGGAGGTGCACAGCTGGGCAAGTAAAATAACCTTTTGTTTATCAATCACATTCTATTATATCTGAAATTATGATTTCAATGAATGTCATATCAGAGAGCACAAAATGTTTCAATTTGTCACTTTTTGCTTAAAAAGGTCAGTATCTGTGTAGTCTGCCAGAAGTTTGAGAGGGTGAAGACTGTGGCGCTGGAGTTGCAGCCCATCAAAGTTGTTTCACCATGTCATATGATCGGTAAGTGTCCCAATTCAAATCTTGCCCTGATAAATTGTTTTGTAATGGTTGCTTTATTTGACCAAAGCAGAGTTCAATATTGTAGAACGTGTGTGTGTGTGTGTGTGTGTGTGTGTGTGTGTGTGTGTGTCAGTATCCTTACAAATATGAACATCTGCATACTGTATGACACAGATACGGATAAGATAAAAGCAACCTTCTCCAACACTTTAAATGTTAGGGGTGGGCCTCATCGGACTCTTCACCAAATCCAGGAATGGCAACAGCTGGTGTCTGACGGCAACCGATCACTTTACCAAGTGGGTGGAGGCAATACCCATTAAGGTCGGTAAAGGAAGAGACATCCGGGCTAATTACTTGGTTTGGAAGAAGGACGAAAGGAAGGCGAGACCAAGGGAACCTCGCTGCTCTTTCGCTCCTAGCTGGGGTCACCATCTGCTAAGGTGAATATAAAAACATCTCAGAACTATTTGCATTTGCACACAAAATAACCTGAAGCTAGTTTTAGTTTCCTTAACACTGATATTTTTATCTGTCTTCCTAGGGTTACCTCGGTGGAAGCCAACAATCTTCTCCAGTTGGACGGTCGACCACTGAAAGTACTGACGCCCTACACTTCGGTGAAGCCCAATAGACAAAGTATGTTATGCTTTGGTTGACATTTCAAAAAGCAAGAAATGGTAGTTATACTGAGCTTATAACAATTTACCTCTCCAAATTACTTTAAAACCATCGATTGTCAGAGCCCCCCAGGAGGTATCCCATCTACCAGAACCAAGCGAGTTCGGATCAGTCTGATTCTCTGTGCTCTGAGTCGGGGGACCAGTATGAGGTAGGCTTTACCTTCCAAAAGTGTTTGAAAAGTATATACCCTGAAGAAGGCACAGTGATGCCAAAACGTTGGTAAATACCCAATAAATTACTTGAAGTTTATATATGGAGTGTGTGACGCTCTTTATTTTGATAGTGAAAAGTACATACCTCCCATTTATAACACTGGACTAATCCCATAAAATGTTCTTCCAGTAAAGTGTAACCTGTGTGTTTGCTTGTTTACATCTCTGTCCATTCCCCTGTTCCCTTTAACTCAGCTCATGTTCTCTAGGACCTAGGGTCCCAGAGAACAGTTGTCTTGCTCTATCAATATGGGAGATACACAGATTAACTGAAAAAACACTAGCACTGCAAACACTCAGAACAAAGGGAGCAGCAGTGTCTGGACTTTGCAGTCTCCCTCTTCAAGTCCCCCTTCTGAGACTGGCTGCCTGTTGAGAACAAGTGACAGGCTGAACCTCTCACCTGCACAGCAACCACCTCCTCTATATTCCACACACCAGAATTCAGTATTTTAGTCTATGATGGCCATGTGAGTGTACTAAAAATCTGTGAAAATACACAACTGTACCAAAAAATATCAAAGTTTATGTATTAAAATCTTAAATATTGCCAGGTTGGTTTTCACAGCTGTTTCACAGGGTGTTCATTATTATAAGTTTCCTTTGAAGGTATTTATTTGTTCCACATTATTCATTGTTGTATCCTAGGACCTACAATAGATACATATATATTCAACCACAAGGGTGTACTAACAAAAATGAATCATAAGAGGACTACTGCAGTCTTTTTCTTTATGCGGATGACTCTACACTTCTGGTGTCTCACAAGTAAAACTGTTGGAGAGCATACTTAGCACAGAGCTTACTAACATTAGCAAACGGTTTAGAGATAAGCTCTCTCTGCACTTAGGGAAAACTGAAGCAATTATTTTTGGATCCAGACCTAAATTGTGTAGGTCGTCTGAAATCAGAGTGGAGTTAGGGGGTGAGGTGCTGACTACTAAAACTTCTGTTAGCTACTTGGGATGTATCCTTGATGGAAGCTTGGGAGGTGTGAGCATGGCCAATAAGGTGCTAGGACTAATGCCAGGACTAAGTTTTTGTCTAGAAAGTCCAAGCTGCTTGATAAGGACTCCATGAAAGTGCTAGCTACTGCCCTCATTCAATGCCATTTTGACTATGCTAGTACTTCCTGGTTTGGGGGCTTATCTAAACGTATGAAGGGGAAGCTCCAGATAGCCCAGAATAACCTGATCAGGGTAGTATTGAAGGTGAGTCCACGTACTCACATAGGCAGGAGCTGCTTTCAGGAACTAAACTGTGTCCCAGATTAGACTAGGTTTGGTTTACAGGAGTATTTATGGTCCTGCGCCCAGGTATTTAAGTGTTTACTTTCCTCGTGTTAGGGATGCACACACAATCACAGCACCAGACCAGGTGTTGCTGATGTGTGCTTATACAGGTTCAGGAGTAATGCTGGGAAAGGGTACTTTCTTGTATACTGGAGCCTCAGGATGGAATGAGTTGCCTCTGCCTATCAATACAATGTCCTCTTTGGACAGCTTTAAAAAATAAAGTAAAAATATGTTTGGTGTCCTCTGTGCCCATATGAATAACCCCTATGATGTAACTGGAATGATGTGATAGATGTTCTTCTTTTATGTTCTTTGTTTTATTATTTCACTGCCATACTGTGTTCGGTCTTGTCTAACCATCTTGTCTCAAGAGGACCACAATGGAAATAAGTCCCAGACTTTATTGTGTGTTATCCTCAATGATTTTAAATGGTCGAATTAATAAACTAAACTAAAATGATATTATTTCAGTGTAGACAAGGGAAGGGCAGGTTGAAATAAAAACATGACAGCCAGACAATCGGTGTATGTCAGTGTATGAATCAAACGTCAGTGTATGAATCAAACGTCAGTGTATGAATCAAACGTCAGTGTATGAATCAAACGTCAGTGTATGAATCAAACGGATTTGCATTTTAATGGAGTGGATATTTCCGACTTTGTGATCTGTAAGGTAAGTAACTTTAATGTGTCAAGCAGATGGCACATTTTCTTTGCCATTTCTGAAACGTAGCAACGTTTAACACATGGATTTCAAGTTGTAATGTTAACAAGGTACCCAAAAGTAGTTCGAAGTAATGTTTTCATTTTATTAGCTAAACAAAACTTGTTTAAACAGCAAATGTTTTTAGGAAATCAGCCAGGTTTACATTGTTATAAGAACATAATTTAGGCTGGAATGATATCCAAAATTCCAAATCATTAGGTCATCACACCGTTGATATAGCAACGGACGCTAATAGTTTAATCGAATCCCATTGTGACACAGAGGGAGACACTTTTTGGCCGGGGTCATGATTGTTCTTGCGTGCAGAACATTTTACCGGCCCCCTTTGCATGGGGTGTAGCAAAAATGTTGCCGTTTTACAGCAAGTTTGTTGCATTTCCTGCTGCGCCACCAGTTCTGTGAACATAACCTAATGGTGATGGTCAAGAATACATTTTTGCACTTTGCCTAGCATTCTAGTAAAAACAAAGTAAATATATACAACAACGTGAAGGGGTCATTTCGACAATTGACAGTATGCTGCTGTATTCTGATTTCAATTGCTGTAAAATATTGTACTGTGACCACAAATGTGATTTTAACTCGTAACCTCTTGGTCGCTAGCAACCTGAAATGTACAATCTACAATGCAGCTACACCACCAGATATGTGAGTGTGAAAGAGATATGGCCACAGACTTATTGGCAAGAATGCATTTCTGAACTTTGTTAAAATTTGCTAAATATGGTCAAATTATCAACACCAGCGTAACATCAAAACTAGCAGTGCTCAAGGACACTTGGCGTAGAGCAGGGCTTTCGAACCCTGTTCCTGCAGAGCTACCGTCCTGATTCTAATAATTAGCTGGTTGATGAACTAAATCATGTCAGTTATAATTGGGGTTGGAGTGAACACCTACAGGAGGGTAGGTCTCCAGGAACAGGTTTGAAGAGCCCTTACGTAGAGTATACAACCCCCTTGTTTAAGAATGCATTGGTTCATACTAATTGCTTGGAACATACACAGAACAAAAATATAAACGCAACACGTAAAGTGTTGGTCCCATGTTTCATGAGCTAAAATAAAAGAGCCCAGACATTTGTCATAGGCACAAGAAGTATATTTCTCTCAAATTTTGAACACAAATTTGATTACATCCCTGTTAGTGAGCATTTTTCATTTGCCAAGATAATCCATCCACTTGACAGGTGTGTCATATCAAGAAGCTGATTAAACTGCATGATCATTACACAGGTGCACCTTGTGCTGGGGACAATAAAAGGTCACTCTAAAATGTGCAGTTTTGTTACACAACCCAATGCCACAGATGTCTCAAGTTGAGGGAGCATGCAATTGGCATGCTAACAGCAGGAATATCCACCTGAGCTGTTGCCAGAGAATTTAATGTTAATTTCTCTACCATATGCCACCTCCAAAGTTATTTTAGAAAATGTTGCAGTACGTCCAACCGGCCTCACAACCGCAGACCACGTGTATGGCGTTGTGTGGGCGAGCGGTTTGCCGATGTCAATGTTGTGAACAGAGTGCCCCATGGTGGCGGTGGGGTTATGGTGTGGGCAGGCATAAGCTACGGACAATGAAAACATTTGCATTTTATCGATGGCAATTTGAACGCACAGAGATACCATGATGAGATCCTAAGGCCCATTGTCATGCCATTCATCTGCCGCCATCACCTCATTTTCAGCAAGATAATGCATAGCCCCATGTCGCAAGGATCTGTACACAACTCATGGAAGCTGAAAATGTCCAAGTTCTTCTATGGCCTGCCTACTCACCAGACATGTCACCCATTGAGCATGTTTGGGATGCTCTGTATAGACGTGTACAACACCGTGTTCCAGTTCCCGCAAATATCCAGCAACTTCGCACAGCCATTGAAAAGGAGTGGAACAACATTCCACAGACCACAATCAACAGCCTGATCAACTCTATGCGAAGGAGATATGTCGTGCTGCATGAGGCAAATGGTGGTCACACCAGATACTGACTGGTTTTCTGATCCATGCCCCTACCTTTTTTGAATGGCATCTGTGACCAACAGATGCATATCTGTATTCCCAGTCATGTGCAATCCATAGATAAGGGCATAATGATCTTATTTCAATGGACTATAATTGAAATTAACTGTAAGTCAGTCAAATCTTGGAAATTGTTGCATGTTCGTTCAGTATATATTAACACACCAAAAATAAGGGCATGGTTAGGGTACACTATAGTGTTGTTACCTGGGGTACAAAAAGGTCAAAAGATACATTTCACAGGTACACATATGAACTTGCATCGTACAGTTTGGTACCTTGTAGGTATAAATGGGACATTTTTCTACCCAATATTTTGAATATAAGGTACGATCATCACTGTACTTTGATAGGAGTGGGCAATGTACTGGTGGGGCTCATAAGCATATTTGGGGCGTGGTCAAATATATGTGTATTTGTGCCAACTGTGTTAAGAGAAATATGTTCTCCAAGTACATAACCCAATTTAATTATATTACTCTCAGCCTGAAACCCAGAATTTGTGGGAAACTGGTTGAAATGAAATCAGGCGGAGGCCCAGCTACAATAGTCAAATTGTCACGTTCTGACCTTAGTTCCTTTGTGATGTCTTTGTTTTAGTATGGTCAGGGCGTGAGTTGGGTGGGCGGTCTATGTTCTTTTATCTATGATTTGGTATTTCTGTGTTTGGCCTGGTATGGTTCTCAATCAGAGGCATCTGTCAATCGTTGTCTCTGTTTGAGAACCATACTTAGGCAGCCTGTTTTCACCCTTGAGTTGTGGGTGATTATATTTTCGGTTTAGTGTGTTTTGCACCTGACGGAGCTGTTTCGGTTGTGCTTTTTGTTTCTTTGTTTGATGTTGTTCAGTTGAAATAAATAACATGAACAAGTACCACGCTGCGCTTTGGTCCTCACCTTCTTCCACCGACGACCGTTACACAAATGTTTATTCACGGAACGTTCTAAAGTCAAGAATACAAAACAATTCATTTTATACTGACTTCTCATGCCCACACACACACAAACATAAGCACTAGAGGTCGACAGAATGGCCGATTAATTAGGGCCGATTTCAAGTTTTCATAACAATCGGAAATCTGTGTTTTTGGGTGCCGATTTCCAGAGTCAGGGTATATGCAACAGTTTGGGCTGCCTGGCTCATTGCGAACTAAGTTGCCAGAATTGTATGTAATTATGACATACATTGAAGGTTGTGCAATGTAACAAGAATATTTAGAGATTTAGGGATGCCACCCGTTAGATAAAATACCGAACGGTTCTGTATTTCCCTGAAATAATAAACGTTTTGTTTTCGAAATGATCGTTTCCGTATTCGATCATATTAATGACCAAAGGCTTGTATTTCTGTGTGTTATTATGTTATAATTAAGTCTGATTTGATAGAGCAGTCTGACTGAGCAGCAGCAGGCCCGTAATCATTCATTCAAACAGCACTTTCGTGCGTTTTACCAGCAGCTCTTCGCAAAGCACAGGGCTGTTTATGACTTTAAGCCTATCAGCCTTAACCAATGTGAAATGGCTAGCTAGTTAGCTGGGTGTGCGCTAATACTGTTTCAAACTAAACTTGCTTTTAGATTTGGAGTAGTTATTCCCCTTGCGCTGCAAGGGCCGCGGCTTTTGTGGAGCGATGGGTAACGATGCTTTGAGGGTGGCTGTTGTCGATGTGTTCCTGGTTCGAGCCCAGGTAGGGGCGAGGAGGGGGACGGAAGCTATACTGTTACACTGGCAATACTATAGTGCCTATAAGAACATCCAATAGGCAAAGGTATATGAAATACAAATGGTATAGAGAGAAATAGTCCTATAAATACTATATTAACTACAACCTAAAACCTCTTACCTGGGAATATTGAAGACTCATGTTAAAAGGAACCACCAACTTTCATATGTTCTCATGTTCTGAGCAAGGAACTTAAACGTTAGCTTTTTTACATGGCACATATTTTACATGGCACATATTATTTCCTTCTCCAACACTTTGTTTTTGCATTATTTAAACCAAATTGAACATGTTTCATTATTTATTTGAGGCTAAATTGATTTTATTGATGTTTAATATTAAGTTAAAATAAGTGTTAATTCAGTATTGTTGTAATTGTCATTATTACAACAACAAAAAATATTTACAAAAAAAAAAATCGGCAGATTAATCGGTATCGGCTGTTTTTGGTCCTCCAATAATCGGTATCAGTGTTGAAAAATCATAATCGGTCGACCTCTAATACGCACACACATGTCCTGCTACGCACACACTGTCTGTCTCACTACCCAGCCGACAGAGATAGTGACCTTGTCCTTGAGACGTACTCCCCGTTCTCTCCCAAATCTCTAGTCAGGTCGGCACCAAGCTCAGACAGTCTGTGTTTAAAATACCATAAGGACATATTGTTTTACCCTGATTCTGACTAGGACTACACATTTATTGATTATGATTTTATACATTCTAATCAATTCCATACAATTATATGTTTCAGGACAGAATATTCTAATCATTCAATTAACAAACAATTCTCACCTATCAACTGTCAGTGGAAGTCTTATAGCAGTTTACAGTAAGTGTTATGCCAACGCAAGTAGAGCACCTCGTTTGACACCTCCCAAGTCCATGGCCTACCCCAGACCCCCCTCAGCATCCAGAACCAGCACCGGACTAGCTGCCTGAGGAGGAGATGACGGAATGCAGGCCTTGAGGCGAGTTGAGTACTGCAGAGGCGAGCCTTACTCCCACTACCCTTGGCCTGTAGCCCTCTTCCCCTGCCTTTATTTATTTATTTTTGCCCTCCTCAGGCCACCACCGACCAGACCAGGACCAGCCAATTGCCAACCACCTGGAGCAGATCAGGCTGCATTGCCACCAGAACCGGAGACACCAACCTACGCCTGGAGCGAGCAGACCACAGGGGAGTGCCTCCATTGACCTATGGGCTTCCAGGTGTCCGCTTGCTCAGACCAACGACCCAACAAAACCCAGACCAGAACCAACTGCCCAGCCATTATCTGCAGAATCTGTAAAGGGGACCATCCCACCTCAGACTGCACTTCCACACGACCCTGCAACCTGTGCGGGAAAGGGGGGCACTTCTTCATAACCTACACCAATTCCTAGGCCGGCAGAGCAATGGCCAATGCCACCAACCCCACTAGCCCAAATCCCTCCCCCTCCACCAGACAACAACAACGAAGACCCAGAACCAGACCCATATCTTAACACAGGCACCGACCAACCCACCACCCAAGATGTCTCACAAACGGCCCCCACCTGTCACCAGGCCAATGGACATACCCTCCCCATCATCTCTCTCCCTCACCATCTCTCTCCCCCTTCCTCCCACTACACCTATCCCTCTCACAGAACCAGACCAGAACCAGGAACCATTCATCACTACACCAGAAGAGGCGCAGAGGAAAGACCAAAGATCTAGACCTAAGCCTGGAGCGGGCAGGCCACAGGGGAGTACCATCACTGACTTCCGGGTCCTGGGCTTCCAAGTGTATCGGCTCGCTCCTCAGTTTGTTCCCCGTCCCATCTGCAGATCAAACACCAGTCCCAGTTCCAGCACCAGAACAGGCACGGAGGAGGGATCAAAGATATAACTTTCACTCAGAGCAGGAAGACCACAGAGGAGTGCCACCATTGATCTCATGGTCTTCCTTGTGGGTCTGTCCTCTCCTTAGGTTGTCCTTCCTCCCCTCTGCAGATCCAGCACCAACCAGGTTTCCAATACCAGACTAGGTGCGGAGGAGTGGAATCTAGTATATCCAAGACTTCTAATTCATTTTTGGTTGGAGAAAGGGTTTTGGCTCAATGTTGTTATCTGGGAGATCCATTTGAAGTCTGAAAATTTAAACTACGGAAATTGTGGATGAGTTGGATAAGGTGGCTTCGGTGAGAGTAACGAGAGGTGGGTTTATTTATTTTTTGTGTATCTATGAAACAGAAGGAGGGTGCTCTGCGCCTCATGAAGATATCGGATTGGAATGTGTTGGATGTTTGAAGCAGGGTGCCTATCAAGGGTGTTATTGTGCACACAGACTGACCCACATGGTGGATGTAGTGAAGAAGTCCATTCCATCAATTCTATAGTTCTTTGATGAAGAGTCTCTCCCTTCTCACGTGTACACCAAATTTGCATACAATATTTCATTTATAGCTAGTCACCATGTAATTGTAATACTCCATTTCCTACCAGACCATCATGTCAGTGAGTGTGATGGATTAGCTACAGTAAGGTACTGTGAATTGTATTATATCCCACTTGTAACTAGTTGCAAGTAAAAAATAGAAAATGAAAGATGCACTATGCAGACACAGCGCCTCCATTTCATGGTTTCTAAAATTCTGATAGGTGAACTCATTTCAATTTGTGACAAAAAAAAGCAAGTATAGAGTAGATAATCATTGTACCATCTATTATGGGAAGACCAGCTCAAATAATCAAAAAGATGAATCAAATCAAATGTATTTGTCACATACACATGGTTAGCAGATGTTAATGTGAGCGTAGCGAAATGCTTGTGCTTCTAGTTCCGACAATGCAGTAATAACCAACGAGTAATCTAACCTAACAATTCCAAAACTACTACCTTATACACACAAGTGTAAAGGGATAAAGAATATGTACATAAAGATATATGAATGAGTGATGGTACAGAACGGCATAGGCAAGATGCAGTAGATGGTATCGTGTACAGTATATACATATACATATGAGATGAGTAATGTAGGGTATGTAAACATAGTGGCATAGTTTCAAGTGGCTAGTGATTCATGTATTACATAAAGATGCAGTAGATGATATAGAGTACAGTATATACGTAGACATATGAGATGAGTAATGTAGGGTATGTAAACATTATATTTAGTAGCATTGTTTAAAGTGGCTAGTGATATATTTTACATCAATTTCCATCAATTCCCATTATTAAAGTGGCTGGAGTTGAGTCAGTGTGTTGTTAGCAGCCACTCAATGTTAGTGGTGGCTGTTTAACAGTCTGATGGCCTTGAGATATAAACTGTTTTTCAGTCTCTCGGTCCCTGCTTTGATGCACCTGTACTGACCTCGCCTTCTGGATGATAGAGGGGTGAACAGGCAGTGGCTCGGGTGGTTGTTCTGCATGATGATCTTTATGGCCTTCCTGTGACATCGGGTGGTGTATGTGTCCTGGAGGGCAGGTAGTTTGCCCGCGGTGATGCGTTGTGCAGACCTCACTACCCTCTGGAGAGCCTTACGGTTGTGGGCGGAGCAGTTGCCGTACCAGGCGGTGACAGGATGCTCTCGATTGTGCATCTGTGGAAGTTTGTGAGTGCTTTTGGTGACAAGCTGAATTTCTTCAGCCTCCTGAGGTTGAAGAGGCGCTGCTTTGCCTTCTTCACGATGCTGTCTGTGTAGGTGGACCAATTCAGTTTGTCCGTGATGTGTACGCCGAGGAACTTAAAACTAACTACCCTCTCCACTACTGTCCCATCGATGTGGATAGGGGGGTGCTCCCTCTGCTGTTTCCTGAAGTCCACAATCATCTCCTTTGTTTTGTTGACGTTGAGTGTGAGGTTATTTTCCTGACACCACACTCCGAGGGCCCTCACCTCCTCCCTGTAGGCCGTCTCGTCGTTGTTGGTAATCAAGCATACCACTGTAGTGTCGTCCGCAAACTTGATGATTGAGTTGGAGGCGTGCATGGCCACGCAGTCGTGGGTGAACAGGGAGTACAGGAGAGGGCTCAGAACGCACCTTGTGGGGCCCCAGTGTTGAGAATCAGCGGGGTGGAGATGTTGTTACCTACCCTCACCACCTGGTGGTGGCCCGTCAGGAAGTCCAGTACCCAGTTGCACAGGGCGGGGTCGAGACCCAGGGGGTCGAGACCCAGAGGTTGATGACGAGTTGAGGGTACTACGGTGTTAAATGCTGAGCTGTAGTCGATGAACAGCATTCTCACATAGGTATTCCTCTTGTCCAGATGGGTTAGGGCAGTGTGCAGTGTGGTTGCGATTGTGTCGTCTGTGGACATATTTGGGCGGTAAGCAAATTGGAGTGGGTCTAGGGTGTCAGGTAGGGTGGAGGTGATATGGTCCTTGACTAGTCTCTCAAAGCACTTCATGATGATGGAAGTGAGTGCTACGGGGCGATAGTCGTTTAGCTCAGTTACCTTAGCTTTCTTGGGAACAGGGACAATGGTGGCCCTCTTGAAGCATGTGGGAACAGCAGACTGGGATAAGGAATGATTGAATATGTCCGTAAACACACCAGCCAGCTGGTCTGCGCATGCTCTGAGGACACGGCTGGGAATGCCGTCTGGAACTGCAGCCTTGCGAGGGTTAGCACGTTTAAATGTTTTACTCACTTCGGCTGCAGTGAAGGAGAGCCCGCAGGTTTTGGTTGCGGGCCGTGTCAGTGGCACTGTATTGTCCTCAAAGCGGGCAAAAAAGTTATTTAGTCTGTCTGGGAGCTAGACATCCTGGTCCTGGACGGGGCTGGTTTTCTTTTTGTAATCCGTGATTGACCGTAGACCCTGCCACATACCTCGTGTCTGAGCCGTTGAATTGCGACTCTATACTGACGCTTAGCTTGTTTGATTGCCTTGCGGAGGGAATAGCTACACTGTTTGTATTCAGTCATGTTTCCGGTCACCTTGCCCTGGTTAAAAGCAGTGGTTTCAGTTTCACGCGAATGCTGACATCAATCTACGGTTTCTGGTTTGGGAATGTTTTAATCGTTGCTATGGGACCGACATCGTCAATGCACTTTCTAATGAACTCGCTCACCGAATCAGCGTATTCGTCAATGTTGTTGTTGGAAGCAATGCGGAACATATCCCAATCCATGTGATCGAAGCAGTCTTGAAGCGTGTAATCAGATTGGTTGGACCAGCGTTGAACCGACCTGAGCGCGGGAGCTTCTTGTTTTAGTTTCTGTCTGTAGGCAGGGAGCAAAAAAATGGAGTTGTGGTCAGCTTTTCCGAAAGGAGGGCGGGGGAGGGCCTTATATGCATCGCGGAAGTTAGAATAGCAATGATCCAGGGTTTTACCAGCCCTGGTTGCGCAATCGATATGCTGATACAATTTAGGGAGTCTTGTTTTCAGATTAGCCTTGTTAAAATCCCCAGCTACAATGAATGCAGCCTCAGGATATGTGGTTTCCATTTTGAAAAGAGTCAAATAAATTTTGTTCAGGGCCATTGATGTGTCTGCTTGGGGGGGAATATATACGGCTGTGATTATAATCGAAGAGAATTCCCTTGGTAGATAATGCGGTCGACATTTGATTGTGAGGAATTCTAAGTCAGGTGAACAGAAGGACTTGAGTTCCTGTATGTTGTTATGATCACACCACGTCTCGTTAATCATAAGGCATACCCCCCCCCCCTCTTCTTACCAGAAAGATGGTTGTTTCTGTCGGCGCGATGCGTGAAGAAACCAGCTGGCTGCACCGACTCCGTTAGCGTCTCTCGAGTGAGCCATGTTTCCGTGAAGCAAATAACGTTACAGTCTCTGATGTCTCTCTGGAATGCTACTCTTACTTGGATTTCAGTTAACGACAGTCCATCATTACTTTAAGACATGAAGGTTAGTCAATCTGGAAAATTTCAAGAACTTTGAGAGTTTCTTCAAGTGTAGTCGCAAAAAAACATCAAGCGCTATGATGAAACTGTTTCTCATGAGGACCGCCACAAGAAAGGAAGACCCAGAGTTACCTGTATTGCAGAGGATAAGTTCATTAGAGTTAACTGCACCTCAGATTGCAGCCCAAATAAATGCTTCAGAGTTCAAGTAACAGACCAATCTCAACATCAACTGTTCAGAGGAGACTGTGTGAATCAGGCCTTCATGGTCGATTTGCTGCTAAATAAAAAGACTACTAGAGAAAACCAATAAGAAGAAGAGACTTGCTTGGGCCAAGAAAAGCACAAGCAATAGACATTAGACCGGTGGAAATCTGTCCTTTGGTCTGATGAGTCCAAGCATGAGATTACATATTTGTTGGCTCAGATGAGGAGGATATCTAGTGACACATTAAAATCTGAATATTCCATGTTGATATGGCAAGTTACTTCATCCCCATGCCAAATTATACTGACACTAACTCTCTCGCTCTCATAAAATGCTGGACATTGCACTCATCAGTCACACACCCTATTCATCTGCCGAATTCTCACCTCCTAATAATGTGTTTCCTATCTCTCTCCACACACACGCACACATACGAGGAGTAGATAAACTGTCTTCATTGAGATATAAAGTGTGTGTGTGTGTACATGCTCATGTGTGTACGTGCATGTACATACGCGCATGTGTGTGTACGTGCATGTGTGTGTACATGCGCGTGTGTGGGGGAAAAAGGTCTAAAGGACTCTCAGAAAAAGGACACATAAATGAGGATGTGAAAACAGAAATAATGACCTTCACCTCAGAGCCATGTCACACTTGAAATTCCAGAGAACGAGGATGTTACAACATGAAACAGTTTGTCCATAACTCTACAAGCAATTGTGATTTATTGCTGTCCACCACCCCTTCTAAACTTTGACTACGTCTATGCCGTCTACTGAGGCTATGAGAAATATTTACCCGAGGCAGAGATGAAGACTGCTGCTAATCCCAGGACAGTCCACATGACAAAGTGTGTTCTGCAGGAGAAAATGTATAAATATGTCAGGGGGCTTGCTGATCAGAATGTGAAGGACCATAGCTAATTAAATCCCAGATTGCATTACAGGACATTTGGTGGGTTGATAATATTGACTGATAATGGACTGCTTCATTTTCACAATATTGATTGGAACATAAATGTATAAAGAAGACGTTGTCCAATCCAAGCAACGCAACCCCATTTGTTCAGTGGTCTGTCTAATCACATTCTTGACTGATGTGTCAGCTCACCGCCCACCAGTCTACAATCCATTCACTGTAGTTAATAATGGTGCTTGCTACCTATTGCAACTTCTAATCCATTTGACATTTGCAATATATTTCAATAAATGTATTAACATTTATTTCATAGACTTCAAATTGTTTTATTTATGGGTACATCTATTTGAATTCAATCACTTTTTAACAGCATCCCTTTTTGATTTAAACAAAACTTTCCAGACACGTTTTCCCATGGAAGAAGTGGTCAGAAAGTGCCTTTTTGGAGAATGGTGGTCAAAGGGTACCCAGCATACCATGGGACGTCCATGTCTTCATCAATGGAAAATATACAGTGCCTTGCGAAAGTATTCGGCCCCCTTGAGCTTTGCGACCTTTTGCCACATTTCAGGCTTCAAACATAAAGTTATAAAACTGTAATTTTTTTGTGAAGAATCAACAACAAGTGGGACACAATCATGAAGTGGAACGACATTTATTGGATATTTCAAACTTTTTTAACAAATCAAAAACTGAAAAATTGTGCGTGCAAAATTATTCCGCCCCTTTACTTTCAGTGCAGCAAACTCTCTCCAGAAGTTCAGTGAGGATCTCTGAATGATCCAATGTTGACCTAAATGACTAATGATGATAAATACAATCCACCTGTGTGTAATCAAGTCTCCGTATAAATGCACCTGCACTGTGATAGTCTCAGAGGTCCGTTAAAAGCGCAGAGAGCATCATGAAGAACAAGGAACACACCAGGCAGGTCCGAGATACTGTTGTGAAGAAGTTTAAAGCCGGATTTGGATACAAAACGATTTCCCAAGCTTTAAACATCCCAAGGAGCACTGTGCAAGTGATAATATTGAAATGGAAGGAGTATCAGACCACTGCAAATCTACCAAGACCTGGCCGTCCCTCTAAACTTTCAGCTCATACAAGGAGAAGACTGATCAGAGATGCAGCCAAGAGGCCCATGATCACTCTGGATGAACTGCAGAGATCTACAGCTGAGGTGGGAGACTCTGTCCATAGGACAACAATCAGTCGTATATTGCACAAATCTGGCCTTTATGGAAGAGTGGCAAGAAGAAAGCCATTTCTTAAAGATATCCATAAAAAGTGTAGTTTAAAGTTTGCCACAAGCCACCTGGGAGACACACCAAACATGTGGAAGAAGGTCTCTGGTCAGATGAAACCAAAATTGAACTTTTTGGCAACAATGCAAAACGTTATGTTTGGCGTAAAAGCAACACAGCTGAACACACCATCCCCACTGTCAAACATGGTGGTGGCAGCATCATGGTTTGGGCCTGCTTTTCTTCAGCAGGGACAGGGAAGATGGTTAAAATTGATGGGAAGATGGATGGAGCCAAATACAGGACCATTCTGGAAGAAAACCTGATGGAGTCTGCAAAAGACCTGAGACTGGGACGGAGATTTGTCTTCCAACAAGACAATGATCCAAAACATAAAGCAAAATCTACAATGGAATGGTTCAAAAATAAACATATCCAGGTGTTAGAATGGCCAAGTCAAAGTCCAGACCTGAATCCAATCGAGAATCTGTGGAAAGAACTGAAAACTGCTGTTCACAAATGCTCTCCATCCAACCTCACTGAGCTCGAGCTGTTTTGCAAGGAGGAATGGGAAAAAATGTCAGTCTCTCGATGTGCAAAACTGATAGAGGCATACCCCAAGCGACTTACAGCTGTAATCGCACCAAAAGGTGGCGCTACAAAGTATTAACTTAAGGGGGCTGAATAATTTTGCACGCCCAATTTTTCAGTTTTTGATATGTTAAAAAAGTTTGAAATATCCAATAAATGTTGTTCCACTTCATGATTGTGTCCCACTTGTTGTTGATTCTTCACAAAAAAATACAGTTTTATATCTTTATGTTTGAAGCCTGAAATGTGGCAAGTGGTCGCAAAGTTCAAGGGGGCCGAATACTTTCGCAAGGCACTGTACATAGTTGGAGTTTGATATCATTTAAAAGCTTATCAAATTGATTGACAACCATGTTTGTAATTTCTTGAAAAATGTTGTTTTTTATTTAACGTTTACGCGTTTTTCGATAATTAACGTTAAACTCCCATGTGTTTTTCTTAAAATGTCGATGTTGTAGTTTTTACTTCATCTGAAGTTGTGTTGTGCCCGCTATCGGTTGAGACACAATCATAGCGTAATTTAATTTCTTCCCACACAGACGAAATGACATTCACTTTCATTTTCTGACTACGGATCACAAAGTATGTTTTATAAAATGATCATTATTAAATTTACCTGTATGTTTCCATTTTCTCCAGACGAGATCAAAGTTGTGTGTGTATCCCAGTTGAACGACACACGTGGAATGCATAAAAGTCACGAGTGTCGGTTGTCGGTTATTTTTTATATATTTATATATAGATTGACGTCAAGCTTCCGCAAAGAAAGATTGCGACAACGGCAATTAAAGTAGCCTACATAATATTGACTTGCACCGTCACTGGTGGGAAAGCCAAATGTGTGTTCACAGGACAGTTAACGCTCGTGCGAGCCTGAGTTCAATGCAATGGGATTATTGGGATTTCAAATCAAATCAAATTGTATTGGTCACATGCATGCGGATGTTGCAAAATGCTTGTTTGAATGAATTTGCTCGGGAAATGTAACGTTATGAACCCTAGGCATAGGCCCTATCGACTGGTAAAACTGTGTAATAACCTACATCAGCTTCAATGATAACACCAACACCATTGTCTTCTTCTCATAATGAGCCAAATAAATTAGTACAGTAATTACTTGCACAGGCATAAATTAACTGTGGCATTACAGCACCTGCCACCAGAGAGGAGTAGATCTGCATTTTACCCAGAGAGGTAATCCGTGCCTCAGCCAAGAACCAAATCTAGGGATTATGAACCAATTGCTTGGGACAGTGTACAAATTCAATATTTGTATTTAAAGTTAAAAGAATTGACAAATAAAATGTAATTAGACCTAATGAAATTGATATGATTGTGGTGCGTTCTCAGCCCCCTCCTGTACTCCCTGTTCACCCACGACTGCGCAGACGACACAACAGTGGTAGGCTTGATTACCAAAAATGATGAGACAGCCTACAGAGAGAAGTTTATTTATTTATTTAACCAGGTAGACCAGTGGAGAACAATATCTCCTTTACAACTGCGACCTGGCCAAGACAAAGCAAAGTAGTGCGACAAAAACAACCTCACAGAGTTACATATGGGATAAACAAATCAAATCAAAGTTTATTTGTCACATGCGCCGAATAAAACAGATGTAGACCATACAGTTGAAATGCTTACTTACAGGCACTAACCAATAGTGCAAAAAAGGTATTAGGTGAACAATAGGTAAGTAAAGTCAAGAAATAAAAACAGTAAAAAGACAGTGAAAAATAACAGTAGCGAGGCTATATACAGTAGCAAGGCTATAAAAGTAGCAAAGCAACATACAGACACCGGTTAGTCTGGCTGATTGAGGTAGTATGTACATCTAGATATGGTTAAAGTGGCTATGCATATATGATGAACAGAGAGTAGCAGTAGCGTAAAAGAGGGGTTGGCGGGTGGTGGATGGCGGGACACAATGCAGATAGCCTGGGTTAGCCAATGTGCGGGAGCACTGGTTGGTCAGACCAATTGAGGTAGTATGTACATGAATGTATAGTTAAAGTGACTATGCATATATGATAAACAGAGAGTAGCAGCAGCGTAAAATAGGGGTTGGGGGACACACACAATGCAAATAGTCCGGGTAGCCACAAACATAGAGTCAATAACACAATATAAAAAATCTAATGTACAGTGTTTGCAAATGTAGTAAGATCAGGGAGGTAAGGCAATAAATAGAGACAAAATAATTACAATTTAGCATTAACATTGGAGTGATAGATGTGCAGATGATGATGTGCCAGTATAGATACTGGGGTGCAAAAGGGCAAAAAAAATGAATAACAATATGGGGATGAGGTAGTTGGGTCTACTATTTACAGATGGGCTGTGTACAGGTACAGTGATTGGTAAGCTGCTCTGACAGCTGATGCTTAAAGTTAGAGAGGGAGGTATAAGTCTCCAGCTTCAGTGATTTTTGCAATTCGTTCCAGTCATTGGCACCAGAGAACTGGAAGGAAAGGCGGCCAAATAAGGTGTTGGCGTTGGGAATGACCAGTGAAATAAACCTGCTGGAGCGCGAGCTACGGGTGGGTGTTGCTACGGTGACCAGTGAGCTGCGATAAGGTGGGGCTTTACATAGCAAAGACTTATAAATGACCTGGAGCCAGTGGGTTTGGTGATGAATATGTAGCGAGGGCCAGCCAAGGAGAGCATACAGGTCGCAGTGGTGGGTAGTATATGGGGCTTTGGTGACAAAGCGGATGGCACTGTGATAGACTACATCCAATTTTCTGAGTAGAGTGTTGGAGGCTATTTTGTAAATTACATCGCTGAAGTCAAGGAACGGTAGGATGGTCAGTTTTACGAGGGTATGTTCAGCAGCATGAGTGAAGGAGGCTTTGATGCAAAATAGGAAGCTGATTCTATATTTACTTTTGGATTGGAGATGCTTAATGTGAGTCTGGAAGGAGAGTTTACAGTATAGCCAGAAACCTAGGTATTTGTAGTTGTCCACATATTCTAAGTCAGAACCGTCCAGAGTAGTGATGCTAGTCGGGCGGGTGGGTTGAAGAGCATGCATTTAGTTTTACTAGCATTTAAAAGCAGTTGGAGGCCACGGAAGGAGTGTTGTATGCCATTGAAGCTCGTTTGGAGGTTTGTTAACACAGTGTCCAAAGAAATGTCAGATGTATACAGAATGGTGTCGTCTGCATAGAGGTGAATGAGAGAATCACCAGCAGTAAGAGCTGCTGTATTTATTGGGTCATTATGCTAGTATTATGTATGTTTGTAATAGTGTGTTATATGTGAAAGTGTGTTTGTATTATAAATTGTATTTTAATGTTTAAGGACTCTTGCAAGATTAGTCCAAATGGGGACTAAAAGAGATACAAATCAAGAGCCACAACATTGATATATACAGACAAAAGAGTCGACCCGAGAATTGAACCCTGTGGCAACCCCATAGAGACTGCCAGAGGTCCGGACAACAGGCCTTCTGATTTGACACACTGAACTCTATCTACTCTAACCAGGCGAGGCAGTCATTTGAGAAACCAAGGCTATTGAGTCTACCGATAAGAATGTGGTGATTGACAGAGTCGAAAGTCTTGGCCAGGTCGATGAAGACGGCTGCACAGTATTGTCTTTTATCGTTATGATATCATTTAGGACCTTGAGAGTGGCTGAGGTGCACCCATGACCAGCTCGGAAACCAGATTGCATAGTGGAGAAGGTACGGTGGGATTCGAAATGGTCGGTGATTTGTTTGTTAACTTGGCTTTTGAAGATTTTAGAAAGGCAGGACAGGATGGATATAGGTCTATAGCAGTTTTGGTCTAGAGTGACTCCCCTTTGAAGAGGGGGATAACCGCGGCAGCTTTACAATATTTGGGTATCTCAGACGATACAAAAGAGAGGTGGAACAGGCTAGTAATAGGGGTTGCAACCATTTTGAGCGTGACGTGGGATGGAAACCTGCCGAGCCAACCGAGGCACGGAAACCTCTCAAGCCAGCCAGGGTGTGAAAGCCAGACGGGCTGGCTTAGGCACCCCTGGTTCCATCGGCGGCGGACTCCACCCCGACGTCACCAACAAAACAAAAACAAAAAAATTCCTGGGCCAGCTGGGCAAACAAGACCTGATGATCCGGCTGAGGCCCGACGTGGTATGGGCGCCTTCCGAGCCAACCGGGGCAAGGAAACCTCTCGAGCTAGCTAGAGCGTGGAAGCCCGATGAGCTGGCTACGCACCCCCAGTTCCATCGACGGCGACCCAGAGCCAACGTCACCACCAACCGGAACGCCAGTACTCCCCGATGCTTCATATGTTGGCTGATGCATTCTGTCACAATAATTGACGCTGGAGAGACAAAGCAGGTACGGGGACATTGAATAAATAACGGACATGGAACGAGACAGGAACACCGTCAGCACAAGGGTAACTAAGATAAAAACAATTAATGCATCAGCAGGGAACAGAGCAGGGGAACTGACAAATATAGGGGAGGTAGTAAACAGGAGATGAGGGAGTCCATGTGAATCCAATATCGCTGATGTGCATGACGAGGGAAGGCAGGTGTGCGTAATTGATGATGGCAGGAGTGCGTGATGCAGGGCAGCCTGGCGCCGTCGAGCGCCAGGGGGGAAGAGCAGGAGCAGACATGACTTTTGTCTCCAAAACAAAAGAGATGATTGTGGACTTCAGGAAACAGCAAAGTGAGCACCACGTTGTGCGGTCTGCACGACACATCACCGGGAGCAAACTATCTACCCTCCAGGACACCTACAACACCCGATGTCACAGGAAGGCAAAAAAGATCATCAAGGACAATAACCACCGAGCCACTGCCTGTTCACCCTGCTTCCATCCATAAGGCGAGGTCAGTACAGGTGCATCAAGCTGGGACCGAGAGATTGAAAAACAGCTTCTATCTCAAGGCCATCAGATTGTTAAACAGCCATTACTAGCACAGAGAGGCTGCTGCCTACTTACATACTTGATATCATTGGCCACTTTAATAAATGGAACACTAGTCACTTTAATAACGGCACTTTAAGAATGTTACATACAGTATCTCGCATTACTCATCTCATATGTATATACTGTATACTGTATCCTGCCCTGCTAGAGCTGCCCCGGTCAACTGTAAATGCTGTTATTGTGAAGTGGAAACCTCTCGGAGCAACAACGGCTTAGCCGCGAAGTGGTAGGCCACACAAGCTCACAGAAAGGGACCGCTGAGTGCTAATAAGAGAAGGAGAAACGCTACCTGCCTCAATGTATAGTACCAACTGTAAAGTTTGATGGAGGAAGAATAACAGTCTGGGGCTGTATTTCATGGTTCGGGCTAGGCGCCTTAGTTCCAGTGAAGGGAAATCTTAATGCTACAACATTCTAGGCGATTCTGTGCTTCCAACATCGTGGCAACAGTTTCCCGTTTCAGCATGACAAATCCCCAGTGCACAAAAGCGAGGTCTATACAGAAATGGTATGTTGAGATCTTGTGGAAGAATTTGACTAGCCTGCATATTGGCCATATACCACACCACCTTGAGCCTTATTGCTTAATTACACATCTCAATCAAAGCTCACAGATTACTGTACCTGTACATAGCCCACCTATAATTTAGCCCAAACAACTACCTCTTTCCCTACTGTATTTATTTTGCTCCTTTGCACCCCATTATTTTTATTTCTACTTTGCACATTCTTCCACTGCAAATCTACCGTTCCAGTGTTTTACTTGCTATATTGTATTTACTTTGCCACCATGGCCTTTTTTTGCCTTTACCTCCCTTATCTCACCTCATTTGCTCACATCGTATATAGACTTGTTTATACTGTATTATTGACTGTATGTTTGTTTTACTCCATGTGTAACTCTGTGTCGTTGTATGTGTCGAACTGCTTTGCTTTATCTTGGCCAGGTCGCAATTGTAAATGAGAACTTGTTCTCAACTTGCCTACCTGGTTAAATAAAGGTGAAATATTTTTTTTTTTTTTTATCCTCACGTATTACCTACCCTACAGTACTTCCCAATAGGAGCTGCCACCCACCCACCTCTTCCCCCACACTAGTTTCTTCCCATAGTGCTTTCTCGCGGCCCGGTCAGGTGACAAGCTTTGGAGCAGCTGGCCAGCCTCGTTGTCGCTCTCCATCATCCTATGCTCGTAACAGGCACCGTCGCCAAGCGGGAGTGCACGGGAACGGGATAGAGGCTCATACTAACGGATTGATCTGAATATTTTCAAGATATTGGACGGAACTGATTTAGGGTCAACGGCATGTTCGAGCGAACAGTATTTCTGTTGTTATGGGTGGCGACCTTGACGCTGACATCGGAGGTAAGTAAAAGGGAGAAAACTGGTGCCTTCTGGATGATGCACGAGCTTTCATAAGGTATTTCCCCTCACTGTAGCAGCGGAGGATACGGGTGAGGCTAAAATCAGGAGTGAAAATAACGGAATTCAGAACAAGGGTGAATCAAGATTGCATTTGTTTGGATAAATACACAAGTGTTAGAAATTACGTTGATAGCCTACAATGTTTTTAAGACACCATACGTGCCAACGCCATAGATGTTATTGCGATTAGGCTACATTCCATTTCCAATTTCGTAGTGGCGAGAAGAAGCTTGTTTTTTTTTTTTTTATCTCTATCAGCCTAATTGTGGAGTAGAATATCATAATGCGTAAAGCAAAAGACCTGACTAAGCCTATTACTTTTTTAGGCCTACCCTTATAGTTGTCAACGACACTGGATTGACAGTTTGGCACTGTAGATTAAAGGGGCTCAGAATTACACAAGCATGTTTGTTCAGTTTTTATTCTGACACACCACTATTTTAGCCTTCCAAATATCTAAACGAAGATGATAGGGCCTTTATTGTGCGATTGCTTTTGTTTCACTGGTGTAGCCTACGTGCATGCTGATCTGGTATTTTACAAGGGTGTGTGAGCATTCTGTAGAATATTGAGCAGATTTTCGTTTAGACCTGATAAACAAAACAGATAATTAGGTTTACCCCCCCTTCAGATCATTGTCTAATTGAACACACAAAAAACCATAGGGTTTCACAGAAGTGTCCCCTTTTTTTTTTACCTCACCTGCACATCATTATCTGTCTTCTTTGACCTTTTCCTTACACTCCATTATGTACAGTTAAACTAAACTCATTATCATTTGAATAAAGCAATATTTTAAATCCCAGCAACCTTTAAAATAAAGTTCAAGAGCAAACGGTTTTCAATAGTTTGTAATGATAAAAAAAAAAAAAGCATCATTGGACTTCAAGAAATGACAATCATTTAACACAATGGCATTTTCTCTAAAATGTTTATTGACACAGAGGTTTCAAATGAATACCACTCCAGTTAAATTTGAGCATAGCTCATGAGCCCACCTCTGATACTGTTCACGCCGTATCCAGACCCCACCGGTAACAGAGAAGAGCTTGTTACAAAGCAAGCCTTCGGCATCCCCTTCTTTTAGAGTGTTTGTTGTGGTTTTGGAACCTGGAACAACCTTTTTCAGTGGCGCCACAGCTTTCTTCAGTGTCACTGGTTTCTTTCTCCCTTTGCTTTCTTCCTTCTCTCTTAGTTTTTATTGCCTTGTCCTCCTGGAAACTTGTGAAGTGAGGCTGTCAGGACTGTAGCCGACTCAGCCTTTATTTTCCCAGGCCTTGCCTCCTGTATCCTTGGCATGGATATTCCAATATGACCTCTGCTGCTGTTTGTTGTACAACTGGTACTTTTAATAAAAACAAAAACAAATTAACAACAAGAACTCATGAGTATTGGTTCAAAAAACAATTATTTCTAATCACTCTATATGCTACTATATATTTCCTTAAATTAGTGCTGATGTTTTTTCTTACCAACATTTGGAGCAAGGTCACTGGAGACATGTGGGTGCTGGGGGTGGAGGATGTGGCGGCATTTGATGTTGTGGCAAGGTTAGAGGTCATAATTGGGGTGAAGCCAACAGCTTGAGCCAGACTGATTGCTTGTGGGATATGGATGGATAATTCTGGGTGTTGCTTAATAAAACCGTAAAACTAGCCTATGCCTGCCAACCCCCTTTCTTTATTGAATGTGTTTTGCATTACCATGCTGGCCTTCTAGGCAGAGCTGCAAAGAAAAAGCCATATCTCAGACTGGCCAATAAAAAGAAAAGATGATGGGCAAAAGAACACAGACACTGGACAGAGGAACTCTGCCTAGAAGGCCAGCATCCTGGAGTCACCTCTTCACTGTTGACGTTGAGACTGGTGTTTTTGCGGATACTATTTAATGAAGCTGCCAGTTGAGGACTTTTGAGGCCTTGAGGACTCTGTTTCTCAAACTAGACACTAATGTATTTGTCCTCTTGCTCACTTGTGCACCGGGGCCTCCCACTCCTCTTTCTATTCTGGTTAGAGCCAGTTTGAGTTTTTCTGTGAAGGGAGTAGTACACAGCGTTGTACGAGATCTTCAGTTTCTTGGCAATTTCTCGCATGGAATAGCCTTAATTTCTCAGAACAAGAATAGACTGACGAGTTTCAGAAGAAAGGTCTTTGTTTCTCACCATTTTGAGCCTGTAATCGAACCCATAAATGCTGATGCTCCAGATACTCAACTAGTCTAAAGAAGGCCAGTTTTATTGCTTCTTTAATGAGAACAACAGTTTTCAGATGTGCCAACATAATTGCAAAAGGGTTTTCTACAAATAACCTTTTTAAAATAATAAACTTGGATTAGCTAACACAACGTGCCATTGGAACACAGGAGTGATGGTTGCTGATAATGGGCTTCTGTACGCCTATGTAGATATTCCATAAAACATATGCTGTTTCCAGCTTGAATAGTAATTTACAACATTAACAATGTCTACACTGTATTTCTGATCAATTTGATATTATTTTTATGGATAAACAAAATGTGCTTTTCTTTCAAAAACAAGGACATTTCTAAGTGACCCCAAACTTTTGAACGGTAGTGTGTGTATGTATGTGTGTATATCTTAGGAACGGTGGGGAACTGACCCCTAATCTAACCCTAACCCCCTATTCTGACCCTAACCCTGCAAACTGAAGGTTAGCTAGCTAAGCTAGCAGACATGATCTTATGCTAACTAGCTGGCTAGCATTTAGTTCAACTCAGACTTTCTGCTATTGAAGTCTTGATGACAGCTTTGCACACTCTTGGCATTCTCTCAAACAGCTTCATGAGGTAGTCACCTGGAATGCATTTCAATTAACAGGTGTGCCTTGTTAAATTAATTTGTGGAATTTATTTCCTTAATGCGTTTGAGTAAAAACCTTGGAATGAGTAGGTCTGTCCAAACGTTTGACTGGTTCTGTATATTTTTTAATGCTCATGTTGTCCCTCAGTGTCTCATGCAATGAATGACACATTTTCCAAAGCAATACTAAATAGAATGTTTGAAAGAGTAAAAAGGAACCAATAAAATAAAATAAGAATTTAAATATTAGTTATGCCTTGGACAGCTTTGGTGTCATTTAACAACAAGGAACCGATTTTAATAAATTCCCTCAACTCGCTGTAGCAGCGTGGAGAGGACCAGAGAAAGGCAGGGGAAGGGCCACAAGTGACACATGCAGCAGCAGGCAGAACCGCAGAGAGGGTACAGACTGCAGAGCAGCACAACAAGGCTCAGCCGAGCGGACACAAACAGGAAAGTCGCTAAATCATTCAAAAGTTGGCGGCAGCCTTAAAAAGTAGCTTAATTTGTCACAATCCTAAAATCGCTGGAGGTGTCTGAAATCTTGCTTAATCTAGCTTCAAAGTTGCTGTATTGACAACACTGGCACAAACTGTTTCGGATTGGGAAGCCTGTGGATGCCTTTATTGACTTTACGTTAACATGATACAATGTTGCATTTGTCACATAGTGGCCAGCAGAGGCTGGTGGGTTGGTTATGTGGTGAGGAGAACAGAAAAGGATGAAGCTCGACACAAGCAAGATGGTGTCAGTGCTGCAGTGTTAAGATACTTGCACAGCAAATTGAGCAGTGTTACCCAAGGGGCAAGGGTTCCGGTCTGGAAGCATGCTTTTGACTGCACCGACAGTATTGCTTTGGTACTGCAGTTTAACTCAATGACGGCAGACAAAGACAATTCCCATTAATGGCCCCATAGAGAAGTCAAATTCTAAAACCCCTAGTAAGACACTTTAGTCATCACCTTTGAGCACAAAACATCTGTTATTATTGTCGTGAAGGCACGAACGTAAAATGTTAATCTTTGGCTGTGAGTTATAAAAAAATGAATATATATATATTTATCACTTTTTTATCACTAAAGATATTAACATTTTACATTCGTGCTCTGCGGTCATGACCACAGCTAGCCAGGGAAGTGCTGGTTGGCTTGTTTAGCTGTCCACTTGCTCTGACCGAGTTTCCAAAGCATATTTGCGCGAAACTGCTGTCTGTCCAGTTCGCACTGAGTGCTAGTGCGCAGGCAGAGTATTCCCAGTAAGAAAGATGGCAGCATCCACGTAACGGCAAATGCAAACGTGAGTAGATTATATTGAAAACAAAGGTTGGTCATCTTTGAGGCAATCTCTAGTTCTTAGTGTATATATATATATATATCAGGTGGTGTTAACTAGTGTTCATATTTTTTTGTGAACAATTTAGTGTTGATTCAGCAGTTCAATTAACTCTGGTGTAAAAGAACACCAGTGTTGGTGTTAATATCCAGTCTTTAGTGTGAGAGTATTTGTTTTAATCTGCAGAGAGTAAAACATTTAACACTGGTCCAGTGTCAATACAGGTCCATACTTTTCAGTCTTAAATGAACACACTGCTTAGTGTAAAGCCTTCTTTGCATATTTTCCAGAGTGCCTTGCCTTTCATGGGTGGTAACTCTACAATTAACTTGAAAAAGGAAAGGACACTGGCAAATTATATTGGAGGCATTGCTTAGTTGGGATGTGGCTTTCAATTAGTTATTTTGGGCCACCTGTGAATGGAAGTGTTGTACCGTGTAAGTAGTCTATGGTTATTTTAAATTAAAAGTTTGAGTAGGTCTATTGTCAGTGCCGAAGTCTTCATAAATGCTTATATAAGAGCATATGACAATAAAGAATTTTTTACATTATTGTAATGTCCTTAACCCAACACGGAATAACAAGAGAGTAAGACCTCTTGGTGTAATGATTAAAAATACTATGAGGTTTTATGCCGTAACACCATTGGTGAAAACTATATACACTTCCTAGTGTTAAAATAATGTTTTATTGCATAACACTGAAAGTTTTCATTCTCTAACACTGACATAGTGTAACAGCGTAGCACTAAACACAGTGTTACATTTAACACTGTCAGTGTTGATTTAACACTCAATATTTTCTGTGCGGAGGTCCGTGGGGCGACGCACAATTGGCCTTGCGTCGTCCGGGTTAGGGAGGGTTTGGCCGGTAGGGATATCATTGTCTCATCGCGCACTAGCGACTCCTGTGGCAGGCCAGGCGCCGTGCACGCTAACCAGGTCGCCAGGTGCACAGTGTTTCCTCCGACACATTGGTGCGGCTGGCTTCCGGGTTGGATGTGCGCTGTGTTAAGAAGCAGTGCGGCTTGGTTGGGTTGTGTTTCGGAGGACGCATGGCTTTCGACCTTCGTCTCTCCCGAGCCAGTATGGGAGTTGTAGCAATGAGACAAGATAGTAACTACTAACAATTGGATACCACAAAATTGGGGAGAAAAAAAAGAAAAGAGGTCAAATAAAAAAATTCATAGACTTAATTATAACATAATAACACACAAATACGAGCCATAGGTCATTAATATGGTCGTATCCGGAAACTATCATCTCGAAAACAAGACGTTTATTCTTTCAGTGAAATACGGAACTGTTCCGTATTTTATCTAATGGGTGACATCCATAAGTCTAAATATTCCTGTTACATTGTACAACCTTCAATGTTATGTCATAATTACGTAAAATTATGGCAAATTAGTTCGCACGAGCCAGGCAGCCCAAACTATTGCATATACCCTGACTCTGCGTGCAATGAACGCAAGAGAAGTGACACAATTTACCTAGTTTAATATTGCCTGCTAACCTGGATTTTTTTAAAGCTAAATATGCAGGTTTAAAAATATATACTTCTATGTATTGATTTTAAGAAAGGCATTGATGTTTATGGTTAGGTACATTCGTGCAACGATTATGCTTTTTTGTTAAATCATCCCGTTTGGCGCTGTTGGCTGTCTTTGTTAGGAGAAATAGTCTTCACACAGTTCGCAACGAGCCAGGTGGCCCAAACTGCTGCATATACCCTGACTCTGTTGCAAGAAAAGTGACACCATTTCCCTAGTTAAAAGAAACTCATGTTAACAGGCAATATTAACTAAATATGCAGGTTTAAAAATATATACTTGTGTATTGATTTTAAGAAAGGCATTGATGTTTATGTTTAGGTACACGTTGGAGCAACGACAGTTCTTTTTCGCGAATGCGCACCGCATCGATTATATGCAACGCAGGACACGCTAGATAAACTAGTAATATCATCAACCATGTGTAGTTAACTAGTGATTATGATTGATTATTTTTTATAAGATAAGTTTAAATGCTAGCTAGCAACTTACCTTGGCTTCTTACATCATTTGCGTAACAGGCAGGATCCTCGTGGAGTGCAATGTAAAGCAGGTGGTTAGAGCGTTGGACTAGTTGCAAGATTGAATCCCCGAGCTGACATGGTAAAAATCTGTCGTTTTGCCCCTGTACAAGGCAGTTAACCCACTGTTCCTAGGCCATCATTGAAAATAAGAATGTGTTCTTAACTGACTTGCCTAGTTAAATAAGGTTATGAAAAAAAAAATATTGGCCAAATTGGTGTCCCTAAATACCAAATACCAATTTCCGATTGTTATGAAATCTTGAAATCGGCCCTAATTAATCGGCCATTCCGATTAATCGGTCGACCTCTAGTCACATGTTGCTTCACATGTTATCAAATTAAATCACATGAGATCAAATGTGTTCACGTGAAATTCATGTTTTTTTCCGTAAGGGTTCTCTCACACCTCGGGTCAACTTGTCTCCAGAGTGATAGGTCAACTTCTCGCGGTGGTGTAGGGTTGGCTTCAGGGTGAAAAGTGCCGGTGGGAGGCTGGGAGGGAGTATGATATTGAACACTGACACAGAATAGTAACATGCTTCATTGCTGTTCCTGGGGAACACACTGGATGTCTCAGCTGCTGGGATTACGGCAGAGAAGAGGAGGTCAAAGAGAAGTGGTTCTTACTCTCTGCTATAGTGCAGCCTCTCCTGGGGATGTCACCTTCCCTGAGACGATGGGACCTGAAGTCAACTGTCATCTAGCTAGCTAGTAAATATTAGTTGGTACCAGAGTGCAGAGTGCCAGTCAGCCAGTGGCAGGTATCATATAACATCTAGGCAGGGCTGGAACAAGGCAAGCTACATAAACACAAGCATCCTCTTTCCTAAGCATAACAGACACTCCCAAGGTCCTAACATTGTGGAATGTGGTTTCTCTTACTCCTGTTGCAACTGACCCCCTCAATAACAAGGACTTTTCTTTGGATTGTTTTACTACCTGGCTGTCACATAGCCTACGTATAAATGTCGAGTGACTAAAAGCAGGCTAGTCTGTTACGTACCATGGCCAAAAGTGCAGTTGCAGTACTATCTTTGTCCCAGCTACACTACTGTTACATGGCTTTCTCCTCTCCCCTCATTCTTAAATTCCTACACAGAGCGTTGACCAGCACCGTAACCTAGTTCAATGTGCTGACTCATACCTGACAAATCTATACTGAACAAAAATATAAAACGCAACATGCAATAATTTCATATGTTACAGTTCATATGAGGGAATCAGTCAATTGAAATAAATACGTTAGGCTCTAATATATGGATTTCTCATGACTGGGAATACAGATATGCATCTGTTAGTCACAGATACCTTTAAAAACAAAATGGGCCTCACAATGGGCCTCAGGAACTAGTCACTGTATTTCTGTGCATTCAAATTGCAATTGTGTTTGTTGTCCATAGTTTATGCCTGCCCATACCATAGTCCCACCGGCCACCATATGATGGGGCACTCTGTTCACAACGTTGACATCAGCAAACCGCTCACCCACACGAGGCCATACACATGGTCTGTGGTTGTGAGGCCGGTTGGACTTACCGCCAAATTGTCTAAAACAACATTAGAGGCAGCTTATGGTAGAGAAATGAATATTCAATTATCTGGCAACAGCTCTGGTGGACATTCCTGCGTCAGCATGCCAATTGTATGCTCCCTCAACTTGACAAAACAGGCCTTTTATTGTCCTCGGCACAAGGTGCACCTGTGTAATGATCATGCTGTTTAATCAGCTTATTGATATGCCTCACCTTTCAGGTGGATGGATTATCTTGGCAAAGTAGAAATGCTTGCTTGCTAACAGGGATGTAAACAAATTTGAGTACAAAATCTGATAGAAATACAGTTTTTGTGTATATGGAAAATTTATGGGATCTTCTATTTCAGCACATGAAACATGGGACCAACACTTTACATGTTAGGTTTATATTTTTGTTCAGTGTAGATAGTGTGTCTTAACTCTTGATGAAATGAAGTGAATTAAGATTCTAGGACCCTCTACCACCTGCAACCCTGCTGATGCTGTGTATTTCTGTTGCCATGCCAACAGCATTGCTGTTGAGAGTGAGACAACATCTTGGAAATGCTACCTTCTCCCCATCGCATCAGTTGTTTCTGGCATCCCACCACCACCTCATAATATCAACTTCCATTCAGGCTCATTGGAAGATGATAGCTATGATTTATGATTGTGTTCCTCGTGTCAGCCATGTTCCATCAGGGTCCCTTAAAATTAAACGCACACACTCACGGACACACAAGACATTAAAAAAAAGAGGAAAAGACGCAATTAACCGGCAGTGTCAAAGAGCTTCCCTGCAGGTATCATGCAACGAGCACCTAGTGAGAGAAAAGCACACTCCCTGAACTCCACATGGTGTTAGCTCATAAATAAAGGATTTTTTTTTTTAAATACACCAACAGCAGCATCTACTGAGAACTGTTTGTTAACTGCTGCATAAAAGGACAATGTGTGCTTCTATAACACATGTATTGCATACAAAATGGCAACCATGAATGTGGGGAGAAAAGCTGTAGCAGATTTTCTCAAGTTTATGTGGTTAATATTAATCATAATCTGCTACACTACAGGCTGCTGAAATAACTAAGGCCTAGTTTTTTCAAAGGCAAACAGCACCATCTTTGCTTTGGTAATTTACCAGCAGAATGACAGCAGGATCCTGTTTGGTAGTTTGCAGCATCTGTATATTCGGATGTGCGCAAGACGAAAAGGAGAGCTAGACAGCCAGCTACAATGAAACTTCCTCCGATTGCATCACGGAATGAAAAACGATCCCAGAATGCTTTGTGTTTAGCTCAGTTAGAAGGGGGAGGTAAAAAGGTACAAACTAAACACTAAGGGATAGACAAAGTGGCTCTATTTTTATACAGTTCTCTGTTTCCACCTCCCTCTCTGACACACACACACACACATTTTCTAGCGCTATCTGTCTGTGTCTGACGTTCCCTCTTGCACACATTCTATATTTCTTTATTTCTCTCTCTCTTTCTCACCTAATGCTTCTGAGCTCGTCCTTTCCTATATGAACAACACTCCCAATTCACTCAGGACACCAACACAAGAGCTCATACAAGCACAGTCACACACACACACACACACACACACACACACACACACACACACACACACACACACACACACACACACACACACACACACACACACACACACACACACACACACACACACACACACACACACACACACACACACACACACACACACACACACACACACACACACACACTTCTCAGTGCTGTTGCCTGTTTGCCTGTCAGTGTGTATGTGTGTGTATATGAGAGAGTGTGTGTGTGTGTGTGTGTCTGTGTGAGAGAGAGAGGGTAACATTAACCCAAGTAGTGTGTGACCTCTGTCACGGTGGTGTCTGTTCTAAGAGGAAATTATGAAAGCTACAGCCAGATTGACCTGATCTCAGCTGCAATGTGGGAATGAATACATTTGTGTTTTGAGTCACTTTAGCTTTTGAGTGCACTTCAACTGCAACTAAAGTTTTTAAACCGTAATTACAGTAATTTTACTCTCCAACCTCCCCGGTTATTCCTATGTCCTCCCTCTATTCCTTCATCTACCATCCTTCTCTCCCTCTCCTTACTCCCTCTGTCCCCTCTAACTTCCCTCGCTCCTCCCATCTTCCTCCCACCATCTACCATCTCTCTCCTCCATCCCTCCAGGTGCCATCTGATGACTCAGTGGCTCTGCTAGCGGAGCCCCAGGTAGCCATGTTCTGTGGGAAGCTCAACATGCACGTCAACGTCCAGAGTGGCAAGTGGGAGCCAGACCCCTCCGGCACCAAGAGCTGCATCGGAACCAAGGAGGGCATCCTGCAGTACTGCCAGGAGGTTGGAGGAGAGGGAGGGAGGGGGGAGGGAAAGGTGGCAGAGAGAGGAAAGGGTGAGAAAAAAGATAAATAAAGAAAGGTATAAGGAGAGTGGAAGATATGAAATTAGGGCGAGAAAGATAAACAAGGGAGATCTGAGGTAAATGTTGTGAATATTACATCAATACAAAACAACTGTGTGAAGTCTTGGACATTCATAGAACCCTGCTCTTTCCGCAGGTGTACCCTGAGCTCCAGAGCACAAACGTGGTGGAGGCCAATCAACCAGTCAGCATCCAGAACTGGTGCAAGAAGGGACGCAAGCTGTGTCGCAGTCACACACACATCGTGGTGCCCTACCGCTGCCTGGGTAAGCGGTGTATGTGTGTGTACTTGAGTGTGTGTGAGAGACTCTAATCTGTGTGTGTTTTGCAGTTGGGGAGTTTGTGAGTGATGCGTTGCTGGTTCCTGATAAGTGCAAGTTCCTGCACCAGGAGAGAATGGACATGTGTGAGAGGCACCTGCACTGGCACACCGTGGCTAAAGAGGTGAGGACACATGCTTTTCACTTAATTTTCACACCATTCTGTTCTGTTCAGGTATGTTCTTCCCAAGTCTCCCCTCTCTCTCCTATATCTATCTAGTATTATCTCCTCCTATCTCTCTCGTTCTCTATCTAGCTCTCTCTCTCTCTCTCTCTCTCAATTCAATTCAAAAAGCTTTATTGGCATGGAAAACATGTTTACATTGCCAAAGCAAGTGAAATAGATAATAAACAAAAGTGGAATAAACAACATAAAATGAACAGTAAACATTACACTCACAAAAGTTCCAAAGGAATAGAGACATTTGAAATGTCATGTTATGGCTATATACAGTGTTGTATCGATGTGCAAATAGTTCAAGTACAAAGCGAAAATAAATCAACATCAATATGTGTTGTATTTACAATGGTGTTTGTTCTTCACTGGTTGGCTTTTTCTTGTGGCAACAAGTCTGTGTAATCTGGGGAAAATATGTCTCTAATAGGGTCATACATTTGGTAGGAGGTTAGGAAGTGCAGCTAAGTTTCTAATTTTGTGGGCAGTGTGCACATAGCCTGTCTTCTCTTGAGAGCCAGATCTGCCTACAACAGCCTTTCTCAATGGCAAGGCTGTGCTCACTGAGTCTGTACATAGTTAACGCTTTCCTTCATTTTGGGTCAGTCACAGGGGGCAGGTTTTCTGCCACTGTGTACCCTCTGTTTAGGGCCAAATACCATTCTAGTTTGCTCAGATTTTTTTGTTAATTCTTTCCAATGTGTCAAGTAATTATCTTTTTGATTTCTCATGATTTGGTTGGGTCTAATTGTGTTGCTTTCCTGGGCCTCTGTGGGGTCTGTTTGTGTTTGTTGACAGAGCCCCAAGACCAGCTTGCTTAGGGGACTCTTCTCCAGTTTCATCTCTCTGTAGGTGATGGCTTTGTTATGGAAGGTTTGGGAATCGCTTCCTTTAAGGTGGTTGTAGAATTTAACGGCTCTTTTCTGGATTTGGATAATTAGTGGGTATCGGCCTAATTCTGCTCTGCATGTATTATTTGGTGTTTTGCGTTGTACATGAGGATATTTTTGCAGAATTCTGAATGCAGTCTCAATTTGGTGTTTGTCCCATTTTTTTTTATTTTGACATTTTTGGTTGGTGAGTGGACCCCAGACCTCACAATCATAACTGATTCAAGTATTTTTTAGCTAGATCATAATTGGTATGTTGAATTTGATGTTCCTTTTGATGACGTAGAAGGCCCCTCTTGCCTTCTCTCTGATTGTTCACAGCTTTGTGGAAGTTACCTGTAGCGCTGATGTTTAGGCCAAGGTATTTATAGGTTTTTTTGTGCTCTAGGGCAACGGTGTCTAGATGGAATTTGTATTTGTGGTCCTGGCAACTGGACTTTTTTTTTGGAACACCATTATTTTTGTCTTAAGATTTACTGTCTGGGCCCAGGTCTGACATAATCTGTGCAGAAGGTGTAGGTGCTGCTGTAGGCCCTCCTTGGTTGGGGATAGAAGCACCAGATTATCAGCAAACAGTAGACATTTGACTTCAGATTCTAGTAGGGTGAGGCCGGTACTGCAGACTGTTCTAGTGCCCTTGCCAATTCGTTGATATGCATGTTGAAGAGGGTGGGGCTTAAGCTGCATCCCTGTCTCAGCCCATGTCTGTGTGGAAAGGAATGTGTTTTTTTTGTTGCTCATTTTAACCACACACTTGTTGTTTGTGTACATGGATTTCATAACACGTTTCCATCAATTTGTATAACAGACCCTCATGCCAAATTGAGTCTCAAGCTTTTTTGAAATCAACAAAGCATGAGAAGACTGTTTGACTGTCAGTTAGAGTTTACAGGGTGAATATGACCGACCGGCAGAAATCGGTTTTATGTAGTAGAGACTCAGAGCTACAAAATTGTATATCATACACTACAGTTGAGGAACAATAGGAAAGTAATTTTTCTTTGAAAGTAGATCAAGTTGTAAACTCACTTTTGAGAAAATGGCCTTTGAATGTTTTGGTACTACTATTGGAGAGCCCTTCATTGTCTACACCCATTCAGCACTGTTCACACCCTCTTAAGCTTTAGACCCACCCATTTCTTTAAGGATTGATCCAAGCATTCTGTACAAACAGCAGGCAAGCACCCAAGCTAACTTGCTAGCCACTTCCAGACATCTAAGTGAGCGATAACAGCTCACTGCACATTACTCACCCTAGCAGAGCTGGTTCGACCACAACAGCAGTCAAACACCCAAGCTAACATTGGCCAGCTTGCTAGCTACTTCCAGACACGTAATGAGAGAACACCCCACTCTGACCATTATCTCACCCTAGTAGAGCTGGTTAGGCTGTTTTCATGTTATCCAGAGCGTTGGTGACTGTGCTGCTGGCAACAATTTAATTACGCTTTTTTGCCAAAGGTTACTGACGTAAATGCTGGCACACTAAGAAGTATTTTGTTAAGACAAAACAATTAATGTAAACAATGAACCATAAACCCAGCTCATGACATTACTACCCTGCATGAATCTGCAGGTAGCTAACCAACCAGGTTCAATGTTAGCTAGCCAACATTAGGCTATAACTAGTCAAGCAAATATGTCTGAGATATGAAGACTAAGATCATACACATAACATTAGCTAGTGGGTCAGCCAGCTAACGCTAGCAAACAGTACATTAACTTGTAATGAAACCACTTTCTATCAAAATTAGAAACATGTCATATCTGAAAATGTAGCTAGCTAGACTATCTTACCTGTATACATCATGGTTGGACACGTCTCCTTCCATGTTTGTCCTTAGTTTGAAGATGTAATCCAGAGACAGGTGTTTTCTCCATCTCCTTAGCTATCATACTGGAATTCCACTGATTTCAAAACTTGGTCCTCCAGAAAGTGGAGAGCATACACATAACGTTAGCTAGCGAGCCTGGCAGCTAACGTTAGCTAGTTAACAGTATACTTTAACTTGATATTAAGTTTATGCAGTTTTACTACGCGATACATTTAAAAAATAAACGGTGTTAGACAGGATTACCTAGACATACTGACCAGCTCAAATAGACAGAAGTGTGCTGTATGGCAGACCAAATGGCAGACCAAACTTCTCTCGGCATGTCCAGCCCACTCATTATCCCAGCCAATCATGGTTAGTGGGAAGGTTGCTGACTTTTCTGTGGCTAAACCAACTAGGCTTGTAATTTAACAAATTGTATTTGTATTTACAGATGGCTTACAATTTTGTTATTAAGGCACATGAAGTTCACATGATCGAGATTTGTCTCTACTTTTGTGGATTGGGGTGATCAGTCCCTGGGTCCAAATATTGTCAATTAAAAAATGTCAATTGGAATTTGTGGTCTGTATAGTTTATCATTTCAGTCCTATTCATTCATTGGATGCAGTCTATCACAATGCCATCCGTTTTGTCACCAAAGCCCCATATACTACCCACCACTGCGACCTGTACGCTCTCGTTGGCTGGCCCTCACTTCATACTCATCGCCAAACCCACTGGCTCCAGGTCAACTACAAGACCCTGCTAGGTAAAGTCCCCCCTTGTCTCAGCTCGCTGGTCATCATAGCAGCACCCACCTGTAGCACGCGCTCCAGCAGGTACATCTCTCTGGTCACCCCCAAAACCAATTCTTCCTTTGGCCGCCTCTCCTTCCAGTTCTCTGCTGCCAATAACTGAAACGAACTACAAAAATCTCTGAAACTGGAAACACTCATCTCCCTCACTAGCTTTAAGCACCAGCTGTCAGAGCAGCTCACAGATTATTGCACCTGTACATAGCCCATCTATAATTTAGCCCAAACAACTACCTCTCCCCCTACTGTATTTATTTATTCAGCTCCTTTGCGCCCCATTATTTTTATCTCTACTTTGCACATTCTTCCATTGCAAATCTACCATTCCAGTGTTTTACTTGCTATATTGTATTTACTTCGCCGCCATGGCCTTTATTGTTTACCTTTACCTCCCTTCTCACCTCATTTGCTCACATTGTATATAGACTTATTTTTCTACTGTATTATTGACTGTATGTTTGTTTTACTCCATGTGTAACTCTGTGTTGTTGTATGTGTCAAACTGCTTTGCTTTATCTTGGCCAGGTCGCATTTGTAAATGAGAACATGTTCATTTCTGGGTCTCCATGTTTGTGGTTGATAGGTTTCTCAATTTCTTTCTTAGGTTTTTGCATTCTTCAACAAACCATTTGTCATTGTTGTTCATTTTCTTAGGTTGTCTGATTTACATGTTTTGATTTCATAGGAGAGAGGAGACAAATATACTGTTTAGGTTTTCTACTGCCAAGTTTACACCTTCACGTTTTTTCCAGAAAGTTGTCTGAAGGGGATTTAATATGTTGTTGCCTAATTGCTTTTTTGGTAGGTTTCTACACTACATTCCTTCCTTCTATAGCATTTCTTAATATTTTGCAGTTTCTTTGGCTTTGATGCCAAATGGTTGAATATTGCTCTGTTCAAGTAGACTGTGATTTTGCTGTGATCTGGGCTGACTGTGAATGCTCTGAGAGACTGTGTTGAGGTCAGTGATAAAGTAATCTACAGTATCACTGCCAAGGGATGACCTGTAGGTGTACCTACCGTAAGAGTCCCCTCGAAACCTACCATTGACTATGTATAGACCCAGTGTTCGACATAGCTGCAGGAGTTGTGACCCGTTTTTGTTGGTTGTTTTGTCATAGTTGTGTCTAGGGGGGCATATTTGGGAGGGAATGCTGTCAGCTGCAGGTAGGTGTCTGCTCCCCTGTGTACTAAGAGTGTCAGGTTCTTGTCCTGTTCTGACATTTAGTTTGCCACAGACTAGTACATGTCCCTGGGGCTGGAAATGGTTGATCTCCCCCTCTAGGATGGAGAAATGTCATCGTTGAAGTCTGGGGATTCCACTGGGAGGGGTATAGGCTAGCGGTCGACCGATTAATCGGAAGGGCCGATTTCAAGTTTTCATAACAATCGGAAATCGGTATTTTTGGACGCCTATTTTGCCGTTTTTTCCCCACAACTTTATTTAACTAGGCAAGTCAGTTAAGAACACCTTATTTTCAATGACGGCCTAGAAACGGTGGGTTAACTGGCTTGTTCAGGGGCAGAACGACAGATTTCTACCTTGTCAGCTCAGGGAATCAATCTTGCAACCTTACAGTTAACGCTCTAACCACCTGCCTCACGAGGAGCCTGCCTGTCATGCGAATGCAGTAAGAAGCCAAGGTAAGTTGCTTGCTAGCATTAAACTTATCTTATAAGAAGCAATCACTAGTTATAACTACACATGGTTGATGATATTACTAGTTTATCTAGCGTGTCCTGCGTTGCATATAATCGATGCGGTGCGCTTTCGCAAAAAAGGACTGTCGTTGCTCCAACGTGTACCTAACCATAAACATCAATGCCATTCTTAAAATCAATACACAGAATTATATATTTTTAAAACCTGCATATTTAGCTAAAAGAAAGTTTAGCAGGCAATATTAACCAGGTGAAATTGTGTCACTTCTCTTGCGTTCATTGCACGCAGAGTCAGGGTATATGCAACAGTTTGGGCCGCCTGGCTAATTGCGAACTAATTTGCCAGAATTTTACGTAATTATGACATAACATTGAAGGTTGTACAATGTAACAGGAATATTTAGATTTATGGATGCCACCCGTTAGATAAAATACGGAACAGTTCCGTATTTCACTGAAAGAATACATTTTTTGTTTTTGAAATTATAGTTTCCGGATTCGACCATATTAATGACCTAAGGCTCGTATTTCTGTGTGTTATTATGTTATAATTAAGTCTATGATAGAGCAGTCTGACTGAGCAGTGGTAGGCACCAGCAGGCTCATAAGCATTCATTCAAAGAGCACTTTTGTGCGTTTTGCCAGCAGCTCTTCCCTGTGCTTCAAGCATTGCGCTGTTTATGACTTCAAGCCTATCAACTCCCAAGATTAGGCTGGTGTAACCGATGTGAAATGGCTAGCTAGTTAGCGGGATGCGCGCTAATAGCGTTTCAATCGTCACTCGCTCTGAGACTTGGAGTAGTTGTTCCCCTTGCTCTGCATGGGTAACGCTGCTTCGAGGGTGGCTGTTGTCGATGTGTTCCTTCGAGCCCAGGTAGCTGCGAGGAGAGGGATGGAAGCTATACTGTTACACTGGCAATACTAAAGTGCCTATAAGGACATCCAATAGTCAAAGGTATATGAAATACAAATAGTATAAAGAGAAATAGTCTTATAAATACTATAATAACCTCAACCTAAAACGTCTTACCTGGGAATATTGAAGACTCATGTTAAAAGGAACCACCAGCTTTCATATGTTCTCATGTTCTGAGCAAGGAACTTAAACGTTAGCTTTCTTACATGGCACATATTGCACTTTTACTTTCTTCTCCAACACTTTGTTTTTGCATTATTTAAACCAAATTGAACATGTTTCATTATTTATTTGAGGCTAAATTGATTTTATTGGTGTATTATATTAAGTTAAAATAAGTGTTCATTCAGTATTGTGGTAATTGTCATTATTACAAATTAATTAAAAAATAAAAATAAATAAAATAAATAAATAAAATAAATTTAAAAAAATTAAATAAAAATACATTTAAAAAAAATCGGCCTTTTTTTGGTCCTCCAATAAATCGGTATCGGTATCGGCGTTGAAAAATCATAATCGGTCGACCTCTAGCATAGGTAGCACACATGAGGAAATGTTTCTCTGTTGAGATAATTTCCTTATTAATTTCTAGCCAGATGTAAAATGTTCCCTTTTTGACTCATTTAGTAGAGTGGGTTAGGTCTGCTCTATACCAAATTAGCATATCCCCTGAGTCTCTTCCCTGTTTCACACCTGGTAGTTTGGTGGATGGGACTCCCAGCTCTCTGTAACCTAGAGGGAAACCAGTGGGTCCATCTCCTCTGTACCATGTTTCTTGTAGGATGACAATGTCTGTATTTCCAATTTTTTGAGGTATGGATTCCTGCTCTTTAGGCCAAAGGCAGATGACCTCAGACCTTGTATGTTCCAGGATGAGATATTAAAAGCTTTGTGTTCCATATTGTCTAGTGTTTTTGTGTGATTTAGGCCCGGACCATTACAGTAGGTGTGAGCAGAGCATGTTGAGCATCTGATGTTGAGCACCTCTTAGGTCACAGGATGTGGCTTGGGTGGGTTATTAGTGGGGGTTGGACCTGTTGCTCTGCTCACAGCCTGGGAATATGTGCAGCTGTCATGTTGCGAGGCTTCTCCTGCCGTGCTCTCACTGATTCTGTGGAAGTCCTTTTGGAAATGTATGAAGTTGCCCTGCTCCACCACTGTTCCATTGTTGTACAGGTTGACAGAGGGTGTCTCAGTCTCAGGGTCCTTGTTTTCCACTATTCTGATTTTCCTCCCTCCACCAATACCCTCTTAAAAGAGGGGTAGTGTGCTGTTATCACTGTGTGCCATGCCCAGGGATGGTCTGTGTTTGAGATTAGGTTGCTTACGTTTCCATTTTTGTAGCATTCAGCAAAAAGTCTCTCTGGATTGTCCATGAGGAGCTTCTCTTTGTACTCTTTCCGTGCCTTGTCATTTTAATATCTTTCTTTATCTCTGTCTCTCTCTAGTGTGTTCTCCTCCTCTGCTCTCTCCATCTATCTAGTATTCTCTCCTCCTCTCGCTCTCGTATTCTCTACTCCTCTTCCGCTTTCTATCTAGTGTTCTTTTCTCCTCTCTTTCCTTTCTCTCTAGTATTCTGGGAGAGTGTGTGCTGTGCTGTGGTGACTCAGCAATTTTTTTGTCTCCATCCATCCATTCCTGCATTCCTCCCTCCGTCAATTATTTCACAGAAATAATCAACCAGAGTTAATTGTAAGAAGGTTATTTTTTGCTTCATATGATTGTTTTTTCCTGACCATGTGACCTGATCAGGAAACCGTCTAGAGATATGTAATTGCGTGTAAAGACCTGTGTCTCAAAAAGAGATTCTTTCAAATTACTATTATTATCAGTCCTGTGGAGACCGCACCATGAATCTCCATGACTACGGCATGCTGTTGCCATGTGGCATCGACCGTTTCCGAGGGGTGGAGTTTGTGTGTTGCCCGGCAGGCATGCATCGCGAGTCAGAGAGCGTCAAGCTGACTGAGTCTGACGTGTGGTGGGGCGGAGCCGAGACTGGATACACCGATAACGGGTATGCGCACAAACACACACACACACAAAGGCACAAGCACAGGTGCATACAGTCAGACACAAACACACAGACAATTAAGCACACATATATAATCTTACATTCTTACTCAAGTTCATAAACCAGTGGTTAAACACTTTTGACAGATAACCTTCACTACCAGACTACACACTCACAAACACCCACCCTCCCTACAGCATGCTCCACCAGGCGGATCAGGGGGCTGCCACCACTGAGGATGATGAGGATGCCTTCGATAGGGACGAGGACGGTGATGAGGATGAAGATGATGTGACTGACAAACGGGACAGTGGTGAACGCACCTCCAGCATCGCCATGACAACTACCACCACGACCACCACCGAGTCGGTTGAGGAAGTTGTCAGAGGTAAGAACATGCCATGGATGGAAAGAGAGAAATACTTGTTGGTTGGTTTGTGGAGATGGATAAGATGGAGTGTGTATGTTTGAACATGTTACGTGTAAACACACACCCAAGCAGTGTGTGTGTTTAAGAGTGTGTGTGTAGGCCTCCTGGGTGGCGCAGTGGTTAAGGGTGCTGTACTGCAGCGCCAGCTGTGCCACCAGAGACTCTGGTGCCCAGGCTCTGTCGTAACCGGCCGCGACCGGGAGGTCCGTGGGGCGATGCACAGTTGGCATAGCTTCGTCCGGGTTAGGCCGGTAGGGATATCCTTGTCTCATTGCGCACCATCGACTCCTGCAATGCTAACCAAGGTTGCCAGGTGCACAGTGTTTCCTCCGACACATTGGTGCGGCTGGCTTCTGGGTTTGATGCGCGCTGTGTTAAGAAGCAGTGTGGCTCGGTTGGGTTGTGTATCGGAGGACGCATGACTTTCAACCTTTGTCTCTCCCGAGCCCGTACGGGAGTTGTAGCGATGAGACAAGATAGTACTAACAATTGGATACCATGAAATTGGGGAGAAAAGGGGGTAAAAAAAAAAAGTGTGTGTGTCTCTGAGGTATGTAGGACACGTGCTGAGTCGGCCCTCTGTGCCCCTTACCTTGGGGACTGTCCACCCTGCTGTCTGCCTTTCTGAGCCGTCTGCCTGATGTCTCTTAGACACTTGGAGCACAAGTGATTCAGTGGGGTTGGGTTAAACGCAGAAGACACATTTTGCTTGAATGCATTCAGTTTTTCAACTGACGAGGTATCCCTCTTGCCTTATGTAAGGGCTCTGAAAGGGATTAAGCAACACGTTGGTCAATGAAGGAAAATGGAAGGTCAATAAAAAAAACACTGCATTCAGACCTTTCATTGGTCTTTCATTGGCCTGAGTCCGGGGCCTGAGTCCGGGGCCTGAGTCCGGGGCCTGAGTCCGGGGCCTGAGTCCATCTCAGCTATTGAATACTGTGGGAAGTGCAGAGGGTTCCTATCAATATAGTCTGATCTAGTGGGTGTACAGACAGAGGTTAACCTTTCGATTAGGTCATTCTGGTTTAAAAAAAGAGAGAGTTCCTAATTTCTCAGGTGTTTCTTAAGTCTCTATCTAAGCAGGAAAATAGCCATCACACTCCCTCACTTACTCACTTAACCTTTTACTGCTTTCACAACAATTCTCTTACTCACTCCATCACTTACTAATCAGCTCAATAACACTGGAGCTTATGAGTCTTGTGTGTGTGCGACAATATTTATGTCTAGTGATTTATGCTCGTCTGACTGTGTGTGTGTGTTAATGAGTTCATGTCCTAACTGGCTTAACCTAACAACAACAGTCTCTCTTCATATGACTGTATCAGTGTGGGTCTGTGGGTTGAGTCTGTTTTTCCTGTCCCTCTCTTTTCTGGTACTTTCCGCCCAGTCAAGCACAACACTCCTCAGCGGGAGAGGATGACTCAGCACCTGCCCTGATTCACATATCTTATCTCCAGTCTCCCACATCACACACACACATCAAGGCAAACAGATATATGACCGGTCGCTCACTGGCTGACAGGCTTAGCTGCTGTAATCTGTCTGTGCCGCCAGACAGGCCTCGAACGTCTTAGTACAGTTTTAGATTACAGTGGCAGATAATGTAGACTTGTGGAGGAGGATATGTCACTGTTTAACAGTTAACTTCTCTCTCTGGAACCTTGTGGACATCCACTTTCCGCTCTACCTCTCCTCCCCCCAGTGCCCACCATGGCCCCTGCCCCCCCTGACGCAGTCGACCATTACTTGGAGTCTACTGGAGACGACAACGAACACGCCGACTTCCAGAAGGCCAAGGAGAGTCTGGAGGCCAAGCACCGCGAGAGGATGTCCCAGGTGTGTGTGTTTGAGCTAGAGAGAGTCAGTCAGTTTTGGCACGTCACCGCATTAACAGCGAGAATAGTTACATTCTGCCCATAACACAGCATATCAACACACACAGGGTGACGATAACTGACCTTGGGTTTGATGTGATGATGCAAAGGTTCCAAATGAACAATGTTACACATTCCCAGTTACCTCACCATGTTATATTAGGGGCATTATCGTGTGTGCGTGTGTCTGTGAGAGATCCCTTCTCTGATGTGAACTGAAAGGTGTTTTTTCTGATGTCTCTCTCTCCAGGTGATGAGAGAGTGGGAGGAGGCAGAGGGGCAGGCCAAGAGTCTCCCTCACGCTGACAAGAAGGCTGTCATTCAGGTACCTGGGCTGTGTGTGCACGCGCAGTATATATAGTTTTTATTTAACCTGTTATGGCTGCAATCCCAGTACCGGGATCGATATGACAACTACCAGTGAATATAGAGGGCGCCAAAATTCAAACCACAGAAATCTCATGATTACAATTCCTAAAACATACATGTGTTTTATATTGTTTTAAATCTATTTTCGTTGTTAATCCCACCAAAGTGTACGATTTCAAATAGGCTTTTCAACGAAAGCACTACAAACGATTATGTTAGGTCTCCACCAAACCACAATAAGCACAGCCATTTTCCAGCAAAATATAGCCTTCACAAAAACCAGAAATAAAGATAAAATTAATCACTAACCTTGAATTATCTTCATCAGATGACACTCATAGGACTCCATGTTATCTGAGTTTACATTGGCGCGTTAGATTCACTAGTTCCAAAAACATCAAGTGATTTTGCATAGCCACATCATTCAACAGAAATATATAGTTATACAGATGGAATTATAGATATACCTCTCCTTAATGCAACCGCTGTGTCAGATTTCAAAAAAACTTTCCCGGAAAAAAAATGCATGCAATAATCTGAGACGGCGCTCAATTTAAAAACACCACAGCTGCAAAGATGGCGTCAACATAAACCAAGAAAATACATGATAAATATTCCCTTACCTTTGATGAACTACATCAGAAAGCACTCCAGGAATCCCAGGTCCACAATAAATTTGTTTTGTTTGAAAATGTCCGTTATTTATGTCCAAATACCTTCTTTTGTTAGAGCGTTTGGTATACATATCCAAACGCTAATTCTGGTTAGCGTTATATCGGACAAAAACTTCAAAAAGTGATATTACCGGTCGAAGAAACATTTCAAACTAAGTACAGAATCAATCATTAGGATGTTTTTAACATATAGCTTCAATAAAGTTCCAACCGGAGTGTTCTTTCTTGTCTTCGTGAGCAATGTTACGCAAGTGACTACCATGAGGAAAAAGTGGGATCACAAAATGGCTGCTTGATGGACAGCTGATATATTCTGCTCTTATTCACTCCCACAACAACATAGAAGCCTCATTATCATTTTTATTGATGGTTGACATCTAGTGGAACCCCTAGGCAGTGCAACATCATTAATATCTCAAGGGGAGTTCATTGGGGACTCTGGTGAATTGATACAAGATACAAGATACTCAGATTTCTGACTTCCTGTTTTGATTTCAACTCAGGATTTTGCCTGCCAATATGAGTTCTGTTATCATTCAAAAAGTTTTAGAAACTTCAGAGTGTTTTCTATCCAATACTAATAATAATATGCAAATATTAGCAACTATGACTGAGGAGCAGGCCGTTTGAAATGGGCACCTTTTCATCCAAGCTACTCAATACTGCCCCTGCAGCCATAAAAAGTGAACCTTAATTATGACATAGAGTCATGCTGAAACCAAGGTCTCTTTTACAGATGAGCCCATCAATACACATGCGTGCCTATGTGCGTGTCAGTAATGTGTGTGTGTGTGTGTGTGTGTGTGTGTGTGTGTGTGTGTGTGTGTGTGTGTGTGTGTGTGTGTGTGTGTATACTAGTGTGTATTAATGTTTCTGTGTGCTCTTGTGTGCAGCACTTCCAGGAGAAGGTGGAGGCCCTGGAGCAGGAGGCAGCAGGAGAGAGACAGCAGCTGGTTGAGACCCACATTGCCCGGGTGGAGGCCCTGCTCAACAGCTGCCGTCGCATGGCCCTGGATAACTACCTTAGCGCCCTGCAGGCCAACCCACCCAGGGTATATACAGTATATACTGAACAAAAATAAAATATAAACTCAGCATGTAAAGTGTTGGTTTCATGAGCTGAAATAAAATATCCCAGAAATGTTCCATACGAACAAAAATATAATTTCTCTCAAATTATTTTACATCTCTGTTAGTGATCATTTCTTCTTTGCCAAGATAATCCATCCACCTGACAGGTGTGGCATAGTAAGAAGCTGATTAAACAGCGTGATCATTACACAGGTGCACTCTGTGCTGGGGACAACAACAAAAAATACCTCTCAAAAATGTGCAGTTTTGTCATACAGCACAATGCCACAGATGTCTCAAGTTTTGAGGGAGCATGCAATTGGCATGCTGACTGCAGAATTGTCCAACAGAGCTGTTGCCAGATAATTTAATGTTAATTTCTCTACCATAAGCCACCTCCAATGTTGTTTTAGAGAATTTGGCAGTACAGCCAACCGGCTTCACAACCGCAGACCACGTATATGGCGTTGTGTGGGTGAGCTGTTTTCTGATGTCAACATTGTGAATAGTGTCCCATGGTGGCATGGGGTTATGGTATGGACAGGCATAACCTACAGACAATGAACACAATTGGATTTTATCAAGATAGTGTCAAGATTCATTGTCATGCCATCCGCCGCCATCACCTCATGTTTCAGCATGATAATGCACGTCCCCATGTCGCAAGGATCTGTACACAATTCCTGGAAGCTGAAAATGTCCCAGCACCTGTTGCTGACAGGTGTATAAAATCGAGCACACAACTATGCAATCTCCATAGATAAACATTGGCAGTGGAATGGCCCGTACTGAATAGCTCAGTGCCTTTCAACGTGGCGCCGTCATAGGATGCCACCTTTCCAACAAGTCAGTTCGTCAAATTTCTGCCCCCATCTGGCAGTCTAACGGGTTAATCTGGGTTTGGCGGATGCCAGGAGAATATTACCTGACACAAAGCAGAGAGCCAACTGTAAAGTTTGGTGGAGGAGGAATAATGGTCTGGACCTGTTTTTCATGGTTCGGGCTAGGCCCCTAAGTTCCAGTGAAGGGTAATCTTAACTCTACAGAATTCAATGACATTCTAGACAATTCTGTGCTTCCAACTTTATGGAAACAGTTTGGGGAAGGCCCTTGGGGAAGGCCCTTACCTCACAAGTCCTCAACTGGAAACTTCATTAAGTAGTACCCGCAAAACACCAGTCTCAACGTCAACAGTGAAGAGGCGACTCTGGGATGCTGGCCTTCTAGGCAGAGTTGCAAAGAAAAAGCCATATCTCAGACTGGCCAATAAAAATTAAATGTTAAGATGGGCTAAAGAACATAGACACTGGACAGAAGAACTCTGCCTAGGCTAGCATCCCAGAGTCGCCTCTTCACTGTTGACGTTGAGACTAGTGTTTTGCGGGTACTAGTTAAGGAAGCTGCCAGTTGAGGACTTGTGAGGTGTCTGTTTCTCAAACTAGACACTCTAATGTACTTGTCCTCTTGCTCACTTGTGCTCCGGGGCCTCCCACTACTCTTTCTATTCTGTTAGAGCCAGTTTGAGCTGTTCTGTAAAGGGAATAGTACAGAGCGTTGTACGAGATCTTCAGTTTCTTGGCAATTTCTCGCATGGAATAGTCTTAATTTCCCAGAACAAGAATAGACGAGTTTCAGAAGAAAGTTCTTTGTTTCTGGCCATTTTGAGCCTGTAATCGAACCCATAAATGCTGATGCTCCAGATACTCAACTAGTCTAAAAAAGGCCAGTTTTATTGCTTCTTTAATCAGAACAAAAATTTTCAGCTGTGCTAAAATAATTGCAAAAGGGTTGTCTAATGATCAATTAGCCTTTTAAAATGCTAAACTTGGATTAGCTAACACAATGTGCCATTGGAACACATGAGTGATGGTTGCTGATAATGGGCCTCTGTACGCCTCTGTACGCCGATGTAGATATTCCACAAAAAATCAGCCGTTTCCAGCTACTATACTCATTTACAACATTAACAATGTCTATACTGTATTTCTGATCAATTTGATGTTATTTTAATGGACACAAATTGTGCTTTTCTTACAAAAACAAGGACATTTCTAAGTGATCCCAAACTTTTGAATATATATATATATATATATTACATATTATACACACACTACCGTAGATATACATATTGTCTATATATATATATATCTATCCCTAACCATGTATAATGTACACAGATACTCACTCATTACATACTGTACATATACTCTCACTGTGGATACCCACTGACCAGTCATTCTCACTATAATCAAACACATCCTCACTTGTACACACCCATGTTGTCCACATCAATACCTCTTATTTCTCTCTTTTAGTTTTTCTGTCTCTCTGTCCCCCTTCTCTCACTTCCTCTCTCCCTCATTTCACTTTCTTCTCCTCCATCCCCCCCCCCCTCTCTCCCCCTTAGCCTCGTCAGGTGCTGGGCCTTTTGAAGAAGTATGTCCGTGCAGAGCAGAAGGACAGACAACACACCCTGAAACACTACGAACACGTCCGCATGGTGGACCCCAAGAAGGCTGCTCAGATCCGACCCCAGGTACACCCCGCCCCCCCACTATAACACACTACACTACCCATAAGCCCCTATGCTCATCCTTCAACCTACTATAATACACTACATTCAGCCCATTCATTCACTCTGTGTCCCATGTAACTCCTTTGACCTCAGCACTTCTGACTTCCAGGTGATGACCCACCTGCGTGTGATTGACGAGAGGATGAACCAATCCCTGGGGCTGCTCTTCAAAGTGCCCAGCATGGCCAACAAAATCCAAGACCAAGTTTGTGAGTGTCCGCCCTACTCCTACCCATATACTGTTTCATGTTATTATTCGGTCCATACACAGTGTAATACTATATTGTGTTATTACAGAGTTAATGTACCGACTATACCTTTTCCTTTCTGGCTTGTTCATTCTGTCTCCTTTTCCTTCTATTTTCCCCTTCTGTCTCTGTCTCTGTGTGTGTAGCAATCCTGATGCAGAGGGTTCAGTCAGAGCTGTCTCAGCAACTCTCATCTCTGCAGAGTGATGAGAGGGTGAGTTTTACACACAGGCATGCACACTCTCATTCATAAAAATGTTACAATCTCTCCTATCTCACACACACCAGGGCTGGGACCAATTCAAATGGAAGGCAGTCAATTCAGGAAGTGATTTAATAAATAAAATAAAATATATATATAACTGTTATTGAAGTTTACTTGATACACACACTGAAAGTCAGTCATGTGTATCCTGTGTTTGCAGACTGATGTCAGGGTGAGCTATGGGAACGATGCCCTGATGCCTGACCAGGCCTACAGCTCTGCCCCTCTGGACCCTGGCATGGGCCTGGACAGACTCGGCTTCATCCACCCAGAGAGTTTCAACCAACCCAACACCGACAACCATGGTAATACACTAACACAACCAGCCTAACACACAGCCTAGAAAACCACGGAAATACACACACAGAACAGCTGTTTCGTGCATTATTTATTAAATTGGTCATGCTCTAAAGCCTTTTGTCAGTGAGTGTTTCCTCTGTTAAAGCAGTTGAGCCTGTTGACGCTCGTCCACTTCCAGATAGAGGTCTGCCCACTCGGCCTGGTAAGTGTGTGTGTGTTCCTATAGTGTGTGTATGATTGTGTTTACGCTGCATGGGTATGTTTGTGGTTTCGGTTGTGTTTGTCTCTTTGATTATGTGTGTATGTTTGGATGGTGTATGATGCTCTCTCTCTCTGTGTGTGTTGAGTCTCTGCTCTGAGGCCTGAGGAGTTCCATGAGGTGCGGATAGAGAAAGGAGAGAGGCAAAGCGCCAGCTATGGAGTGCATCATCAAAAATTGGTACGGAAACATTCAGTACCTATACGCTGGTACATCTAGACAGTAGTTTTGGAAATGTTAGTTAGATTACTTGTTATTACTTCATTGTCGGAACTAGAAGCACAAGCATTTCGCTACACTCGCATTAACATCTGCTAACCATGTGTATGTGACAAATAAAATTTGATTTGATTTGATGTTCGTACATGTATACATCACAAACTGGCTCAGTAGTTCACATGTTTATCATAGAAACGGGAACATTTCTATAATTTCTTATCTGTGCATTGGAGACTTGTAAACACAGTTCTCATCACAGTCTATACCTGTAGAAACACTCAACAAATACTCACCATATCCAGTTTGATTGACAGGTGTTGTGTTGATTATTACCAGGTGTTCTTTGCTGAGGATGTTGGCTCCAACAAAGGTGCCATCATTGGGCTGATGGTGGGCGGGGTTGTCATAGCGACAGTCATCGTCATCACTCTGATCATGCTGAGGAAGAAGCAGTACACCTCCATCCATCACGGAGTCATCGAGGTAAGACAGAGTGTGTGTGTTTGCGTGCGTGCTTGTGTTTGTCTGCGTGTGTATTCTGTACCTGTGTGTTAACCTGGTGTGTGTGTTGCAGGTGGATGCTGCAGTGACCCCAGAGGAGCGACACCTGTCCAAGATGCAGCAGAATGGTTATGAGAACCCCACCTACAAGTTCTTCGAACAGATGCAGAACTAAGGAGCTACCCTTTGATCCCTCACTGACCCTGAACCCTCCTTAACCCCTCACACCTAGGCCCCGTTGCATTTTGGTCCCTAAACCCTTCTCCTCGCTCCTACTCTTAATTTCAATGGATCTTAAAGGACTGGATTGGTGAAACCAGTATGACTGAAGCTCCACGTAAATCTATTGGGTTAGAAAGAGCCGTGGTCATATTACTTATAGCTACCCAGGGGTGGTGAAGGCCAAGGGGCTAGGAGGCAAAGTGGAACCAAGCCACACACTCACCATCTCTTCCTCGTAGAGTGCAGCACATCAACATCCATAGCTGCCATTAGTCAGACAAGGGTATCCTTCTTCACCTACGCATTTTTAGCCAATCACAGGTGAGATCCCGTAGCGTTTGTACAGAGTAGAGAAACACATTGATTTATCTGTCCATGTATCTGTGGGTTGGCCCTCCCCCACAGTACAGCACTCACATCTCTAAGGGGGCTAAACACCTGTAATCTTCCTCCCTCTGAAGTACTCTCCTCTCCCCCTCCTCCTCCCTCCATCTCTCCCACTGCCCCTCTCAGATGACGGCTGTGCTGTTTTTGGTGATGATATAACAGCTCTTAGTGCTAGTGAAGGGAGGATGGGCTACCCTGAGCTCCTCTCTGCAGGATTATATCCCAAGAGTTTCAGGTTTGTTTTTCAGGTAAAACATATATACAAAAATATATATATATATGTCCTCAGAAATATGTAAATGAAGAAATATTGAATGTTTTTATTTTGTGAAAAATGTATTGAAACAAGGCAGAAAAAAGCTGTAACTATATGTAGTGCATGGTGATATTGATGACGGATATACATAGAGAACCTGGCTCCTGTCGTGGGGACTGGGCCTCACATGTACACTTAGCAGGATCAAACATTTTACTGTCTTCTTTTATCTTGTGATATGAAGAGAAAAAAAGTTTTTCAAATCTGTTTTTTTGTTGTCACGGAGACATGCTTTAAACAGAATCTGTGCTCTCCTTTGTTTCCCCCCCCCCCATGCCTCATTCTGTCTTAGCTGCATGCTCTATATGTAATATAATATGAAGTGTAATAGTATCTGAAAGGAAGTCGAATGTGTTACTGTTTGCGTTCTATGCACTCATTTAGAGTCAGATGATTTACTGGTATTACTGCTTTGTTTATCGGCACTCCCTGTCTGTTAACTGATATTCCATGTCCATAGAATTGTGTTTCAGCTCCATTCCTCATTTTATTCCAGAAATCTTTCCAATTCCTAAATCATCTGTGAATATCTATGAATATAATAATTTATATTTTTCTCAGGCTTTCACTCATTTTCTTTTTTTCCCTCCCTCTGTCCCATATACCCCCCCCCCCCCTTCTCTATCACTCCCTCTCTCTGTCCCATAAACCCCCCCCAACAGCCCTGCTCCCCATCCCTTCTCTACCACTCCCTCTCTTTGTGCTGTGTCGGCTTAGTGTGTGTGCGGCGCTTTGGAGTTGGTGTGTAAGAGAATTAGATTAAGTTGATAGAGATGGGCAGGGATTGAGTGTGATAAAAATTAGAATGTACAAATCTGACATTCCCTGTCACCTTTCGTATCATCACTCTGCACACACACATTCCCTCCAGTGTTTGATACATGTACCTAAGTGTTTCATGGTGGATATCCCCCTTCTTGCTTCTCTTGTCAAATCTCAAAGTCTCAGACCTCCTGGTTTTAAAAGCAGAGGCTAAAGAAATACTGACCTCAGACCAGTTTGATGGTAAAATTGATCTCGGACCAATGTGTGCGAGGTGAAAAACGGACCTGAGCCCAGATTCACAAAACACGTATTGTGCAAAAACCTAAGAAAAATAAGCTCCTAAGTGCAATTCCTCAACAATCTCATATCTTCTTGCCATTAAAAAAAATAAGGTGTCTAGCTAGCCATGGCAAATGTGTTAGCATATTCCTTACTGAAAATACTGTTGTAAAACATGTTCTTGGATTTAAAATAATCAATACTAAAACTTTCAGATGAAGGTTGAGTGAATTAAATATGTTAAATTGCTTTCATGAGCTTTTTCTCTCACTGCCCTGAGTTTAGCTGTATCTTGGAATTAAGGACATTATTTTCAACAATCTAATTTATTAATGTTTTTCTCAAGGCAAAACATAAGAAATAGCGCAATTATTTTCCCCAATAACCTTTGAAGAATAGCAACTTAATTTCCTTCTTAAATCTATAGTTAAGGAAAAAATGCCAGTTAAGAATACATTTAAGGTTTTGTGAATCTGGGTCCTGATATGGAGAGCACAACGTCAATGTTTAGATCAGATGTCATTGTCTATTAAGTAGTGTTTGTTACATTTCTATCTGCACCATTCAGAATGTTTCACCTCACTGAACACACCCCAGATCTGGGATCAGTATTTAGAGGCAGTAGTAGAGACCAGACATACCCCCTCCCAAAATTAAGTCAAACTACAGCCTCCAATAGTACATTCATATTGTGCAATTATTCCACAGACACACACACAAACTGAATCGGGTAAATGTGTTGTCAAGGATACTCGTGCCGTCTTTCATTTGTTAATTCTGACTTTCGTTGTACCTTTACAAAGCTTTCTGCACACATCCCAACAATAAAAAAAAATGTTAATACATACAGATGTTCTATTCATGACAGAGCTTGGGTACTGTGTGAATGACAAGTGTTTTATATAGGAGGAACTGGAAAACATTTGAAAACGTTATCATGGCGCAAAAGAGTGTGTTTGTGTATACACATTACATTGGAGCAATGTTACACTGAGTCCTTAGGAAAAAACTTTAAACTTTAATCCCCCTGGAGGACAGAAAATGTCCAGCTCATCAGGGAAAAAGACATCAAAATAAAATACAAAACAGATCATTTATAAATGGAAAATATGAAAATACACTGTCCTTGTGGCTATCAAAAACATGGAGAACCGGTATATACAATGGAAAGGATACTAAGCTACAGATAAAGGAACAAAAAAAATACAAAGCTCATATTTCAAACACAGACACTCCTTCACTCAAACGCTCATGCACACACACTGAGGCACACACACAATATCCAGACACTCCTTCACTCAAACGCTCATACACACACACAATATCCACAGACACTCTCCCGCCCTGGTTAAAATAAAATAAGAAAACAACCTCCCCATCCTGCCTCAGCCCCGTCTCCAATCAAACCCAAAGGAGTAGGATGAAGTTGCCCATAGACAGTTAAGGTCAGTTTATCATTTCCACCTTCTAATGGTTAAGCTTAGGGCTGGTCATAGTAGTCTGATCCTAGTTCTGTGCCTATGGGCAACTTCTACCCTTATCAAAGAGCCCCAGGCTCCTCCCCCTCAGCTGTCCTGTGCGGAGGCGTACACAGTGGTGATGGGCTGGCCAATTCCGTGCAACTGAATGCGGGCCAGCTTCTTCTGCTCACACTCAGTCACCAGGTTGTTGAGCTCAGCAGCACTGTAGCCAATCAGAGTCCTCAGGTCACACACAAACTTATAGACAAAGCGCTTGCCCTGCACCTTGCTGATCATGTCCCCGTCATAGTAATACCTGAGAAAATAATCAGATGAAGTATCCTTTTACACTCATACCTGTATAGGGGTTGAAAATGTGCACCGATAAGCACCTACATTGGAATGCAGTGGCTGTACAGTAACATGCTATGAAATGGCCAGAGCCCAGGCTCTACATTTCACAGCGCTGTATGGGTTTTGACTGACAGCTGTTCTGAACTTGAGCACTGCACGCGACAAGAAGTTGCCCACATCCCTCCCGCTAATTGGGCAACTTTTGCAAACGTTTTGTTATTGGAGTGAGAGAAACGCTGTAAAGAGGACTCAATGTATTTTGAAAGATGAGATGTTGAGGATTATAATAAATACCGCTGTGATGCCAGACAAGCACTACACATTTCCATATCATAATTCAAAAAGGCACTTGCACATCTGAGCTAAGTTTTTTGCGGGTGCATGGTAACAGTTGAATAAGATGAGAGAGAAAAAAGAAACCCACACACTGCTCTCGATAGTAATCACTGATCTTTAATACGTCTTACGTATCGGCCTTACGGCCTTCGTCAGAGCTTGAGACTGTTATTTATTAGCCCCCTTATGTAGATATAGATCCACCCACATCCGTTCCATGCATCGAATGGGGTTGAGTCGAGGGAAAATACAGGTTACCAAATATAACAATGTGCATTTCATAAATATTCTAATAGTGTTAACATAAAACATATTTGTAAAACCACGTTGTCCTCATTGTGGTTTTACAGACGTGTTTACGTAAACCCTTTTTTAGAATATTACTGAAATGCACATGGTTATATTTGGTGTATGGAACAGATGTGGGTGGAGCTATGTCTACATAAGGGTGCTAAGTCTTGTTTTTTCTTCTCACATTTCCGTAAAACACTCATGTCATTTACAGTGTCAACGTTTATGGCCACTATATTCGAGGTAGAAGATGACATGGCGTCATAACCTGGGCTGTTCTGAACAGAATATATCAGTCTATTTTTAAGATCATATGTTGTGGAACACACACCTGAATCTTTCTATGCACACCAAAACATCTCTGAATTGCCTTGTGAAACTAACACTAAGATTGGATTTTATAACTTAGCTAGTCATGTTGGTAAAAGAACAAGCTTTCAAATGATGGCCTCCTGACCCAGATTGCGATTTATAAATGGGCCGTTTTTGGATTGCGTAAACAACAATAATTGTGTGATGGGGATACAGGGTTGTGTTCCAAACAAAACAACTACAAGTGTGCTTGCTCTAGTTCCTCAACGGCACAGCTAGGAGAGCTCAAAGAAAGCATATTATAGTTCAATACATTTTTTCATAAAAGTGCATTGAAATTACTTAGGAACTGTGCACTTTGGAGAAGTGTGTGGCCACTTGGAGACACCAGTTAGTCCTCTCACTCAAACCTTTGTCATTTGTTTTCTTCTTATGTTGCACCTACCACACATTTTACAGGAATATCCTAATCATGTGACTGAATGTATTCACAGTATGTTCATATTTAGCTATCAACAAATGCGGCAAAAAGTACAGTAAATGTAAAATGCACAAAACGTTTACAGTGTAATGTTTGAATTCAGTCTTGTGTCAGGTTAACTGTTGTTTACGCACATTTGGGCTTATCCCATCATTTTCCCCCATAATTTTCCCATAACCTCCAAACTGTTCCCTTTCAATTGCTACCATGCTTATGCATATGAATTTCATATTTATTCTGTAAGAAACCTTTCAATTTAGCCCTATCATAGGCCAAAGGGCTCAAATGAAACAAGACAAGAAAGTTCAAGACATAAGATAAGAGATTGAATTTATGCAAAGGAAATTTAAGAGAGGAAAATGGGGGGGGGACACAGGCCGATTGACATACCTGAGTGCTCGGCTGAGTTTCTCGTAGTTCATGGTCGGCTTGTTCTTGCGGTGGCCCCATTTCTGGGCCACCAGTTCAGGCTGGTTGAGTTTGAACTCTCCCTCCTCTCCCACCCAGGATATACAGTCTCTAGCATCCTTATCAGTCAGCAGCTCCAACAGGAACTGCCACAGTTGGATCTGACCATTGTTACCTGCAAGGACAGGTGAGAGGACATTTGTGTGTTTGTGTGTGTGTGTGTGTGTGTGTGTGTGTGTACATCCACATCAGATTTGAGCACATACACCATTAAGACACTTATAAAAAACATCAAGACTTATGCTCTTCAGGTGTACGCACACATGTATGCATACCTGTGCGGTTGCCAGGTGAGCTGCGTTCCTCTCCCCCGGAGATGCGGGGTGTTTTGGGGCCGCGGCTCTGCTTCAGCACCTTAATGGTGGTGTGCGAGGTCGGCACAGCGGCCGGGATGATCTGGACCTCTGGTGGCGGAGACAGAAGGTTCAAACACTCAAAAACATACATGATTAAGTTAGACACTGATCTATGGTCAGTTTGGTGTTCCTAATTAAAAGCGCACACCCAGAGAAAATGATTTTAATGTGGAGGTGCTGACTAACGGGAAATAAACTGTAAGCTACAAAACAAAAAAAAAACATCAATGTTTCGGCATCACCGTGCCTTCTCTTTTTTTATAGCTTACAGTTTATTTCCCGTTAGTCAGCACCTCCACATTAAAATAATTTTCTCTGGGTGTGCACCAGCTCATGCTTTTTATTACAGGCAACAACTCACACAGAGGAAAGATAGTGTGGTAGGTGCATTCAGGGTGACAGTGAGTCAGAGAGAAAGGAAATAAACATACGTTGGTCAATGGTGACTGTGGCCTCCTGGCCAGACTGGTCCTGACTGGCCAACACATCTGTAAAGAACAGGGACAGATACAGTATGAGCTAAAACCAACTTCAATTAACATGCTTGCCCAGGCTCTCAATCCCCTTTCATAGCCTCTATCCCTTCAGAATTTTCAGATCTGAACACACTAGGAACAACCTGGTTGAAACAATGTTTCCACATCATTTTAATGAAATCAACGTGGAATAGACTCCCTGTAGCCGATGTGAGTAAGACTAGACGGATTAACAATACGAACACTCAAGAGCATGCGCTGACCAGTTGGCTAGTGTCTTGACTGACATTTTCAACCTCTCCCTTACCCAGTCTGTAATACCTACGTTTCAAGCAGACAACCATAGTCCCTGTGCCCAAGATCAAAGGTAACCTGCCTAAATGACTACTGCCCCATTGCACTCACATCTGTAGGCATGAAATGCTTTGAAAGGCTGGCCGTGGCTCACATTAACAACATCATCCCAGGCCCCCTCGACCCACTCCAATTCGCATACCGCCCTGACAGATCCACAGATGATGCAATCTCCATTGCACTCCACACTGCCCTTTCCCACCTGGACAAAAGGAACACCTATGTGAGAATGCTGTGTCCTCAAAGCTCATCACTAAGCTACGGACCCTAGGACTGAACACCTAACTCTGCAACTGGATCCTGGACTTCCTTACAGGAAGTAGGTAGTGAGTGTAGGCAACAACACATCCGCCACGCTGACCCTCAATGCGGGGGCCCCTCAACGGTGCGTGCTAAGTTCCTTCTTGTACTCTCTGATCACCCATGAATGCGTGGCCGCGCACAACTCCAACACAACCATTACATTTGCCGACGACACGACGGTGGTATGCCTGATCACCGACGATGATGAGACAGCCTATAGGGAGGTCAGAAACCTGGCATTGTGATGCCAGGACAACAACCTCTCCCTCAACGTGATCAAGACAAATTAGCTGATTGTGAACTACATGAAACAGAGGGCCAAGCATGCCCCCATTCACGTCGACGGGGCTGTAGTGGAGCGGTTGAGAGCTTCAAGTTCCTCTGTGTCAACATCACTAAGGCCCTATCATGATCCAAACACACCGTAACAGTTGTGAAGAGGGCATGACAATGCATCTTCCCCCTCAGGAGGCTGAAAAGATTTGGCATGGGTCCTCAAAAAGTTATACAGCTGCACCATCGAGAGCATCCTAATTGGCTGCATCCCTGCCTGGTTTGGCAACTGCTTGGCATCTGACCAGAAGGTGCTACAGACGGTAGTGTGTACGGCCCAGTACATCACTGGGGCCGATCTCCCTGCCATCCAGGACCTCTATACCAGGCGGTTTCAGAGGAAGGCCCTAAAAAATGGTCTAAGACTCCAGCCACCCAAGTCATAGACTGTTCTCTCTGCTACCTGCACGGCAAGCGGTACCGGAGCGCCAAGTCTGGGACCAAAAGGCTCCTGAACAGCTTCCATCCCCAAGCCATAGGACTGCTTAAAAGTTAATTAAATGGATACCCTGACTATTTGCATTGATGCCCTTTTTGGGGGGCCATTGACTCTACCCACACACTACACTTACACATGCATATTGACACCACACACACACATTTTCACACACACACTGCTGTTCTGATTATCATCTATCCTGATAGCCTAGTCACTTCTACCCCTACCTACATGTACCTAAATTACCTTGTACTCCTGCACATTGACTCTGTACTGGTACTCCTTGTATATAGCCTTGTTATGTTATTGTGTTACCATTTCCTTTTTTGATTGTGCTATTTTTTTGTGTCATTTTTAACTCCGCATTTTTGGGAAAGGGCTTGTAAGTAAGCATTTCACAGTAAAGTCTACACCTGTTGCATGTAATGGCAGGTAGCCAAGCGGTTACAGCGTTGGGCCAGTAACCAAAAGGTTGCTAGATCGAATCCCCGAGCTGACAAGGTAAAAATCTGTCGTTCTGCCCCCGAACAAGGCAGTTTACCCACTGCTCCTAGGCCGTCACTGTAAAGAAGAATTTGTTATTAACTGACTTGCCTAGTTAAATAAAAAATAAAAACGTGACGAATACAATTTTATTTGATGTCTGTTCTCAGTGGGAAGGGACCAAGCATGTGTAAACAATATGGTTATTATGGCTCTACTTAGGCTAACCCTAACACACTAACTCAGTGACTCACACTTGCGAAGCAGCTCCAGGTGGCTCCAGAGGATCTCTCCACTGGGGACCCTCTGCAGGAACTCGTCCTGGGTGAAAGTGCAGAGGTCGCAACCCAGGATGTGAATCCCACCCACCTCCATCTCGTCAATGCTGAACTCCTTCATCACCCACACTGCCCAGTGGATCACCTGGTCTGCCGTCCATTGTACTGGGTCTGAGAGGAGAGACACATTACAAGACTGTTAGGATGCGGACTACAGCTTTTTCGTCTGTTAAAAATGTCAAGGCAACTGCAGCAAAATGGCCTCACTTTGTACAATGGTGTGTAACTGCCTGATTAATTATGTTTTTGTGTTTCAGAACGTGCGTGTATCTGTGTTGTGTTTTATTCATGTGTTTCAGTGTGTGTACTCATCACCGTAGGGTATCCCCAGGCGGACCTGCTCCTTGCGGTAGCCCTCCAGTGCGGCGGCCCAGCGGGTCACCTGCTCCGATGTGTCGTCTGACAGGGAAGAGCGCTCCACTGAGATCAGCTGGCCCTCCTCCTCCATCAGGGTGCCCTCTTCCTCCGCTGCATCTGGGTCGATCACCACCTCCACCGTCTCTACCGGCTTCACAATCTCCAGGATGTTCAGCTTCTCCTCGCCTGGATGAAAGGAGGCGGGGGGTGAGTGGAGGTTCGAGTGTGATTCAATAGCATCGACAGTCTAATTGTTATGGTGCAACATTTGTGTGCGTCTATAGTTTGGGTGCCTGGGTTTTGGTAAAGTCTTAGTGCAGAGTCTTATGTGTGTACCTGGCTTGGTGATGATCTGTAGGCTGAGTTGCACTGTGCCATCGGTCTTCACTCCCTGATCAAAGAGGCTGTGGTCTGGATGTAGCTGGAAAGACAGAAAGAAAGTGGACAGGAGAGAGAGAGAGAAAAGGACAGAATAATAAGAGAGGAGGGAGCAAATGGGAGGGTCAGAAAGGGAGATCAAAATAAATTAGATAATGCTAAACACATTTCTCCAGCAAATGATCAACTCTAAAACACATGAGACTCTCCATTATTATCAGGTCGGACAGATATTTCAACCCCTTAAATACAGGCCTCTATCAGTACCTGGATGTCCTGTAGACAGATCTCATATCCGTCCAATGGCATCTGGATACGGGGCTCCAGGAGCTTCTTCAGGTTACCGATTGGCTCATTGATGTCGATGTCCTGTTGGATCAGATCGGCTGATGTGATGGTCTGCTCCTCAACCCTGAAAATGACACAACCACACAAACAAAAACACACAAATAGTAATGTTAAGTCATCAGTAGTAGGGAGGGAGCTGGGTTTGAATTGATGGGCTTATGGGTGCCTTTTCACATTGTAAAATATATCACACCCCTCCTCCAGACACTCCTGTTTCTCCTGTCCATCGATCTCGATTTCTATCATCTCCTCGGTCTCGCTTTTAGACATCGCTGTACACCTATTCTGAGGAAAAGACAGGCAGGGGGTAAGTATCAATCAACATTTAGATGACATCAATTATTTTCTGATGTTAAAAACACATATAATGGCTTAACATCAGATTTCATCAATTATGAACCAGGTAATTTGAGCACTGGATGCTGATTGGTATATTTAAGCAATAAGGCCCTAGGGGTTGTGGTATATGGCCAGTATACCATGTGGCCAATATACCACTGCTAATGGCTGTTCATGGTCACAACGCAACATGGAGTGCCTACAACCCTTAGCTGTGGTATATTGGCCATATATCACAAACCGGGAGGTGCCTTATTGATATTATGAAACATGTTACCAACGTAATTAGAAGAGTAAAAAAAATGTTGTTCGTCATACCCGTGGTATATTGTTTCATATACAATTAAAATCACATTGAGGAATAGCAACAAAATTGTCACTTCAGTAAAACATTTAGTAAATTACCTTGAATGCATTTAATGAAAAGTGGCATTTTACCAAATAAAATGCTTTAAAAAAAAAATCTACAAGGTTCATGACCAGTGACTGACAGTTTTGATGAATAGAGTTCATCGGTTTCTCATTGGGCGGCAGAGAGTTGTGTGCGCTTAAGTACTAACTCCAGGGCGAGGCCTCTCCAACGCATAGGCCTTGCGGTGGGCCATTAGTTTATAAATCATGATATAAACTTGCTCAATTTAACGCCCTTGAAAGCAAACACTTCGTGTATATATACATCGGTACGAATACTCATTATACGCGTAGCATAGCTCTACAATGTTGTAGCAATACAAAGCTCGCTAGCCAGCATATTTGTCAGCGATGTTACGTGGAGCGGTGAGGCAAGCGCCAAACGGGGGTTGGTTCTCATGTGAAATACACAATTGATACTGACTGTAAAAAAAGTATTCACTAAAATAACTGATTTAAATGTCGATGAAAATATACTATGAAACTTATAATCTGGAAAACTTTGAAACGGAAATGGAAGAAACGGAAACAAAACAGCAGAGGGGCAAATGCAAAGGAGCCGGAAATCCTGGCTAAGTTTACAGTGTTGTCTAGACTTCCGAGAGCGGTGAGGGGAAAATTCCGGAGTAATTTGCTTGATTATAAAATTATATTTAGCTAGCTATGACATTAAGAAAGCTTATTTATATTTGGCTAACCGTATAACGTATCAACACGGCGAACAACTGGACCGCGCAAGCTGTCGTTGGCATTAGCTAGCACTATACCTAGCTAGCTAACGTTAATAGCAAACGTGTCGAAAGTTGGATTTTGGATTTGAGGTACATCGAAGGCAACTCATTTTAGAAAGCTATTTTGTAGTTGTAAAGTCGTCTGAAAACGATTCATTTCAGTAGTATTTAGGATTTGATGTTATTGTTTTTAGTTAGGTTAATGCATCCACCATGGCATGTGGCATAACGTTAGCGGATCAACAAGCTAACGTTAGTTAGCTAGCAGCTAACTTGCAAACATAGTTTGATACAAAAAGCGGGAAGACCGATGAGGCATAGTAAAAGGAGATACACTTCCTGTCATATATTATGGATTTCATATATAAATTAAAAATAGTTAATACTCATACCTCTTCAAATGTACACTCCACGATTGTGGACTTGCTATGAGTCGATGTAGGATAACAAGCTAGCTAGCCTTCACTCAAATCGAATTCATGCAAGTTTTTGGTCAACGAGGGGGCGGGGACAAGCTTGCCTTTTAGACAGACCAGCGTTTACTCTTGTAAACAAATACATAATGATATTTGGTTGTAATTAATTATGAATATGTATGTGATGTTTGATAGCAAGAATAATTATAGATTTTTAGCATTTAACCCACTTGGAACAACAGGCTGTTGTAGATAGTCGCTGTATGCTTGCACTTATGTATTGAAATAAACCATCCATCAGTAGTCCTTATTCCACAATGTCCCTACCATAGATATCTTAGTAAATTCTAAATGCTAATATGTTATTAATAAAATCTCTAAACAAACATATAAAGTGAATGAGTTCTTATTACAGAAGGATGTGTTATTCATTTCAAAAGTGTTATCTAGTATACACTTGCACTTGACCCCCCCCCACCCCTTTCTAGATCGGACTTTGCTGGTACATGTAACTACTTTATTGAGGAAAAGTGTACTTACTATGCCTGGGATATGTTTTCTTAAGATGAATGCACTAACTGTAAGTCGCTCTGGATAAGAGCATCTGCTAAATTACTAAAATGTAATTATCTTAATAGTGTCCTATTGCTGCAGTGCCTGTTCATAATGAATAACACTAGCCACTTTAAACAATGCTACCTAATATAATGTTTACATACCCTACATTATTCATCTCATATGTATACGTATGTACTGTACTCTATATCATCCACTGCATCCTTATGTAATACATGTATCACTAGCCACTTTAACTATGCCACTTTGTTTACATGCTCATCTCATATGTATATACTGTACTCGATACCATCTACTGTATCTTGCCTATGCTGCTCTGTACCATCACTCATCCATATATCTTTATGTACATATTCTTTATCCCCATACACTGTGTATAAGACAGTAGTTTTGGAATTGTTAGTTAGATTACTTGTTGGTTATTACTGCATTGTCGGAACTAGAAGCACAAGCATTTCGCTACACTCGCATTAACATCTGCTAACCATGTGTATGTGACAAATAAAATTTGATTTGATTTGATTTCAGTAAGCAAGGAGTGGGTGGTAGGCAATAGACTGATTTCAGACTGGGCAACACATTCAGGAGCCATGATCAAATCAAATTGTATTTGTCACATGTGGTGAATACAACAGGTGTAGTAGACCTTACAGTGAAATGCTTACTTACAAGCCCAACCTCTTAAGGATCTGCCCCTTTTTTTGATAATTTTTTGCCTAAAATGACTCAAATCTAACTCTGTAGCTCAGACCCTGAAGCAAGGATTTGCATATTATTTGAAAGGAAAAACTCTTGGAAGTTGTGAAAGGAATGGAGGAAATATAACACAATAGATCTGGTAAAAGATAATTCAAAGAAAAAACCAACCGTTCTTTTGAATTTTTTTGTGCCATCTTTGAAATGCAAGAGAAAGGCCGTAATGTATTATTCCAGCCCAGTTGCAATTTAGATTTTGGCCACTAGATGTGCAAAGTTTTAGACTTATCCAATGAACCATTGCATTTCTCTTCAATATTTTGTATCAAGACTGCCCAAATATGCCTAATTTGTTTATTAATAACTTTTCATGTTCAAAATTGTGCACTCTCCCCAAACAATAGCATGGTATTATTTCACTGTAACAGCTACTGTAAATTGGACAGTGCAGTTACATTAACAAGAATTTAAGCTTACTGCCAATATCTGATATGTATATGTCCTGGGAAATGTTCTTGTTACTTACAACCTCATGCTAATCGCATTAGCCTACGTTAGCTCAACCGTCCTGTGGAAGGGACACCGTCCCCGAAGAAACAATACAGTTTTAAGAAAAAAAAGAAAAAAAGTAAAAGATAGGAAAAACTAATAATTAAAGAGCAGCAGTAAATCACAATAGCGGGGCTATATACAGGGGGTACCGGTACAGAGTCAATGTGCCGGGACACTGGTGTCGAGGTAATTGTGATAAATAGGTACATGCAGGTAGGGTTATTAAAGTGGGTATGCATAGATAATAACAGAGTAGCGGCAGTGTATGGGCGGGGGGGGGTGTAAATAGTCAATGGGGCTGTAGTGGAGCAGTTGAGAGCTTCAAGTTCCTCTGTGTCAACATCACTAAGGCCCTATCATAATCCAAACACACCGTAACAGTTGTGAAGAGGGCATGACAACGCATCTTCCCCCTTAGCTGTTCAGCTTCCCCCTTAGCTGTTCAGGAGTCTTATGGCTTGGGGGTAGAAGCTGTGAAACTGTTTAGAAGCCTCTTGGACCTAGACTTGGTGCTCCGGTACCGCTTGCTGTGCGGTAGCAGAGAGAACGGTCTATGACTAGGGTGGCTGGAGTCTTTGAGAATTTTTAGGGCCTTCCTCTGACACCGCCTGGTATAGAGGTCCTGGATGGCAGAAAGCTTGGCCCCAGTGATATACTGGGCCGTACTCACTACCCTCTAGGCACTACGCCTTGCGGTCGGAGGCCAAGCAGTTGTCATACCAGGCAGTGATGCAACCCGTCAGGATGCTCTCGATGGTGCAGCTGTAAAACCTTTTGAGGATCTCAGGACCCATGCCAAATCTTTTTAGTTTCCTGAGGGGGAAATACTTTGTTGTGCCCTCTTCACGTACATCAATCAATCTCACAATATATTACAGTTATAAGCCAATTTCAGTGTTTGTATGTTATCAAGTTAAAGGGCCAGTCAAATTATGGGGCATATCAAGATTACCTACAAAGTTTAACGATAGCCTTGATTTCTATGCGCAACAGAGCTCCCCTGATAATTTCTGATAAGATGGGCCAACTATTCAACTTCTTCCATTCTAGATTTATTAAAGCTTTTGATACCTAGTTTAAGTTCATCAAAAATATTCATGATTGATTGATGCATTGCTTGCTGTTTGGGGTTTTAGGCTGGGTTTCTGTACAGCACTTTGTGACATCGGCTGATGTAAAAAGGGCTTTATAAATACATTTGATTGATGTACGTTGTAAACGGTCAGTGTTTGGTACAGGGTGTAGTGCTGGTTTTATATGCTCTCTGGTAGTATAAAATCAGTGCACAAACGAGACCGGAAGTGTATAATTTGTGGGGTAAAAATTCTATTCACACCAAAGACATTTATAAATAACCCAAGATAGTTCATGTGTGTCCTTTACAGTGGGAGCAAATTAAGCATAGTGGGCAGAACAAGCAAGGAGGTGGGCAAAGCCAAGCACGAACTAGCGAGATCCTATTGGCGCCCTGTAGCATATATTTGCATGTTTCCGTTATGAAAAAACGCGCGGGTGTGCACAAACTCCATTCGACTTTGCACTCCTAGACAACGCAATTTAAAAAATAAAATAAAACTTTGGCAAAGCTTCAAGTCCATAAAACTTAGTGCACTGTGTTCGTAATATATTATAGTTTTGGGAACAGACAAATGTATTGAGATCAGACGTTTAATTTATGAGGAAATTGGCAGAATATTGGCCTAGTTCCATCCACTACCGCTACTGGACTTCCTCTCACTACCATATTTGGGGGTGAGAAAACGTTCTAAACGGATGCTTCAGCTTTATAGCCCATTTGACGTGTCTGGGTTACCGTTTCTGTCGGTGGTCCACATTTTACACTCTTTGGTTTAGTCGACATAATCGAAAATGGCGGAATACCTGGCGTCCATTTTCGGTACAGAGAAAGATAAGTGAGTAAAATGTTCTTATAGGCTTGCTTATTTGGTCAAACAATCATACGATTTAGGCCTACGATAACTTTCGCATTGCATTTGGCTGTCTTGGCTACTTACCTATCATATATCATGCAGCATTAGAAGTTGTGAAACGTCAATGTGTTAGCGTCTAGAGTAGCTAGCTAACATTAGCATGGGGTAATATGTTGTTTGAACGTATGCACAGACCGTTCTTTTATAGCTCAATGGTGTGCATGGATGGATAAGGGATCTTTGTGTGTGTGTGTGCTGAGCAGTTTCAGTCCCACCTCTCTAAAATGTGCATTAGCTATATTACTGAAGTTAGCTAGCTAACCTGTTAAGACAATTTATGCTTGGCTTGGGGCATTATTTCGTGTGAGACCTGGGCAACTTTCTCTATTTGCCAAATTAGCCAGCTAGGCTAGCTGTAACAATTATTTATTTAATCTGTGGCTATACATTCAGTAACTAGCTAACGATAACTAGTTAGCTAGCTCCATGTCCCAAATTCCTCCACTGATGCCCATGTTGTGTATCCAAGTTAAATCAATTGAGACAATAAGGTAACTAGGCTGTTCACAATTTATTAACGTTAGTTGATATGGGCCCTAGTTATACCAAGCTGTATAAATCATTAACTTATTCACCCATTTGTCACAGTCATCAAACTATGTATGATTTATTCTATAAATGTCTAGCATACTTTTACAACCCTTGTTTTGAGGAAAAATTCCAGTTTTGACTGATGCTTAACATCTATAAAATGCCATTTAAAGCTATATAAATCAATAACATTTTCACTGACTATGACAATCATCAAACTATGTATGATTTATTCTATCAATGTCCAGTATACTTTTACAACCTTTCCAGTTTGGATAGAACTGCATAACATCTATCAGGGTTATCCTTGTATTATTTCTCTGTTCTAATGTCATTACTCTTATTTTATTATTCTACTATGAGAGACACTAGATGCATACTATGACAGTTATTCACTTTAATAGGTACACACGTATCTGGCACAAGTCACGATTTAAACTGATTTTGATTTCAAAGACTGACATTATTTTTTACCTTTTTTAAATTTGACCTTTATTTTACGAGGCAAGTCAGTTAAGAACAAATTCTTATTTACGATGACGGCCTACTGGGGAACAGTGGGTTAACTACCTTGTTCGGGGGGCAGAAGGACAGATTTTTACCTTGTCAGCTCAGGGATTTGATCCAGCAACCTTTCAAATAAATAATGAAACATGTTCAATTTGGTTTAAATAATATAAAAACACAGTGTTGGAGAAGAAAGTAAAAGTGCTTTTGTCAAGGTTGTGGTCAAATGCATGTCAATTTAGCAATTGAACAAAAATCCAATTCAATTTGAAAATGTTCCTTATTGCAAAAGCATGTAACATAATTTGGGTATTCCAGAACTGTAATTTACATGTAAATAAAGATTACCCTGTTTTATGTTTATAATACTGCAGATATAATGCTGTGTGCCAGAGATGGTACCATTCAGTTTGTCTAGGGATGACAAAGGACTTCAACAAAACCAAAATAGATAATGATTGGATGGGACCTCTTTGCTGTTTAAATTAGACACATATAAAGGACTGTTGTGCCTTGTAACTACTTTAAAATGTGGAACTGTTGCACTAAAAATGCAGACATTGATTTGGCATACACTTTAATATTGTAAACATTGTACAACTTTATGTAAACATTGTCTAACTTCATATAGAACAAATGGCACTTGAAATTAACATTTAAAGTTATTGCAAGTGATTTTTTTTCTTACTGAGACAATCACTGAATTAGTTATTGATTTCTTCATCTTTAAATGCAATATTTGAGATTTTTTTTTTGTATGTCTATCAAATCAAAACCGCAATATCTACTCAAAGCCAAGTTTGTAAATGTATGCGGGACATTTTATAGAATAAATCATACATAGTTTGATGTTTCTGTGACAAATGGTGAATTAGTTATTGATTTATACCGCTTTAAATGGCATTTTATGTATTTCTATAAAATCAAACCTGGAATTTCTTCTCAAAGCAAAGGTTGTAAAAGTATACTAAACATTTATAGAGTAAATCATACCTAGTTTGATTCTGGCATCATTGAAAACATTGATTTATGTTGCTTTAAATGGCATTTTATAGATATGTATTTCTATCAAGTCAAAACTGGAATTTTTCCTCAAAACAAAGGTTTTAAAAGTATGCTAGACATGTATAGAATAAACTATATCTATATTTATGTTTCTGTGACGATCAATTTATTAGTTATAGATTTTTAAATGGCGTTTGGCGAATGTCTGATTGTCAATGTCCCAATGTGTGAATATAAAACCAACTTTACCTCGGCCCTAGTTATATTATCTGCTCTAGCTAGCTAATGTGACTTTGATAAATCCAATGCAATTTGACTTTGAACATGCTGCTGTTTTCCAAACTTGATCACTTAATGGAAAGTTGCACATTTCATTTATTTTGCATCTGGGTACATGAGTGTGAACTAGCTAGTTATGCATTTCAGGACTGTTTAGCTAGCTATTTTTCGTCCTTCAGGGTGAACTGTTCTTTCTACTTTAAAATTGGTGCCTGCCGCCATGGTGACCGATGCTCCAGATTACATAATAAACCAACTTTCAGTCAGGTAAGTCAATTCAGTAAAGCAAACTTGTTTAAAATATTTGCTTCTACCAGATGTGCTGCATGAAATGGAATAGCATGTGTAAAACTTCTCCTGCCAAGATGAAGTGGTTGTCATGCTCTAGGCTGGTTTGACAAATGGTAACCTCTCGTGGAACTATGCTGCATGACCAAATTATGTGAGATTTTAGTTCTGGTTTAACCAAAATGATTAAAATGGCCATTATCTTTGATCCAGTGATTGATGCTTTGTTTACCTTGTTCTTCTAATCAGAGATTGGAAAGGTTTATCAGCACTGGTTTTTCAGATAGTGAAACAAAATAGTGGAATTGATTAACATTGAATTGGAGTGTTATTCAATGTTGTGTGAATAACCCTTTCTCCCACCATTAACATGTATTTTGATTCATTCTAGCAGAGAGATGGATGTGGGCTTGTGTATGTGGGCTTGTGTATGTGTGCTTGTGTATGTGTGCTTGTGTATGTGGGCTTGTGGATGTGGACTTGTGTATGTGTGCTTGTGTATGTGGACTTGTGTGCTTGTGTATGTGGACTTGTGTGCTTGTGTATGTGGACTTGTGTGCTTGTGTATGTGGACTTGTGTGCTTGTGTATGTGTGCTTGTGTATGTGGACTTGTGTGCTTGTGTATGTGGACTTGTGTGCTTGTGTATGTGTGCTTGTGTGCTTGTGTATGTGGACTTGTGTGCTTGTGTATGTGGACTTGTGTGCTTGTGTATGTGTGCTTGTGTATGTGGGCTTGATTGTGCATCAGCTGATTCCCTTTGATGAAAACAGAAGGGCTTGTCAATAATCCTCTTGAATAATAACACTACTAAAAGATGAAAGTTATGAGTTTGAATGTAGATCACCACTAAATACTGTTTAAGTTAGTGTCCTAAATATATGAAACAGGAAGTGTGTTTTATGCAGCTATACTACTGACACAAGCACAGCGATATACACACTTCCTCCATTTTTGGTGGTCCAAGCCTGTTCAGCGACCTCTCTTCGAATATCCAAAGCATTTCTTGCATCCTGCGTCTCAGTATACCAGACAAAAACATCTCAAACGACAGTGTCTCCCTGCTTTACCGTTTTTCTCTAGCTAGTCCATCATAAATTAACAGGTACGGTTTCTAATGCCAATAGGACAAATAATTCCTAATCTTAGTAGAGCCAGGATGATACCAGTATTGCGATACTCGTTAGTGTCGTGGCAAGGAAACAAATCACAAAGCTGATTTTAACTTCTTCAGGAAAACAGCCCTAAGGTTGGAAACTAACATCATTATGGTGTCATCCAGAGTCACATAAAACATTTCCCCCAAGCTATAGCACACAATATTTTACATACAGCAGGTTTTTAAAGGACCAAAGAGGTTGGTCTGCTTTTGTTTTCATTTTTTTGCCAAGGATAACATATTGCGATACTGGCATTGTCACAACCCTAATTTTTAGGGAAATGTCTGCCCTGAATCTAGGTCATCCTCTCCTCCATCCCTTTCACTCGGTCACATTTTAAATATCTAAAGAGCCGGAGAGCTTGACTTGAGAGCTAGATTCACCCGGGGGTCCCATGAGTCGCTCTCTTACACTCCCTTATGTTTTTGGACAGCAATGCTTTTTTCTGTTTTTGTACATTTGTCTCTACTCCAGCATTTTGGATGTTGAGGGCATTTTCATACATATCTGATTCCCCCCCCCCATTTGAAGATGTCGTAAGTGTTTGGTGGAATTTCACTTATAGTGTACCAAAGTAGTCAAAAGTTCAGTATATGGTTCCCGTATTCCTAGCACACAATGTCTAGCTACATCAAGCTTGTGACTTTACAAACTCTGGATGCATTTGCAGATTGTTTGGGGGTTGTTTTTCCCAATATGAACTGAATGATGACTGGAGTAATTTATAATTCTAAGTGATTTAGAAGTGTTCAGAAACATTGAGTAAATAATCTTGATAATGCCACGATGAAGAAGAATCATGAACGATGATGACAAGTGAGAAAGTTGGAGGCTACAACAAAGCATGCTAACCTCTCACCATTACCAATAATGGGGTAGATCAGCATTGTTTGGGGGGTATGATCTTTGTCCCTCTCACTTTCTCACTCATCACCATTCACAATTTAATTCATGATTATCTCTAATTGTGGTAGCATTCACATTCATGTTGAGGTGTTAACATCTATTTTTACTTACTATAAGTGAATCCAAAATGACAATACATTATTCATCATTCACTTCCCGTTGGACACAATATAATCTGAAACGCAACCAAAAAATGCATCCAACCAGTGTTGCCAACTCCTCAGTAAGGAAAGTAGCTATTGGCTGTCCTAAAAGTCGCCAAATGACGTCATCACCTAATTTTCATAATTGGCCATGTGCATGTAATTGTGATGGACGCTGTAGGAGAGAGGAATAACGTCGTGGGAGAGACAAAAAGTGAGTAAAAACACCCTAAATGTGTTTAGAACTACAAATAAAATGTATTCTGTCGATTTATTTTTTATATATTTTTTTTATGTCACAATTTCAACCCTCCTTTATCTGGGCTTGGGACCGGAGACACTGGCGGAGTTACTTCGTTTTTTATTAAGCATTTTTGTTTTTAGCATGAATTTGGTTTGGTTTCTAATCTTATGGTCCACTTAGGAGCCTACAACAAGTCACAGTAAAAACATGAACATTTTTAACCATAACATTTAAAAAAAAAATAGTGTACAATCTAAATGGACCAAAAAGAGACAATAGAAAAAACTGTCAATGGCAATGTGAGAGCATTATGGTAACTAGTCTTGCCCTAATTCAGTTTTTATTTTATTTTAATGTAAACCAGGGCGGGATCAGCCAGCAGCGGCTTCCCGCATGCGCAATTAATTTGCGGTGTGGATGAGGAGGGGTGAACATCTCCTGCTCTGACTGCAGCACTAGGACCGCCTGTGAGTGCTTTGGACAGGGGTGGGGCCCACGGCAGCACCCTCTGCTTGTTGAGAAGAGTAAGAACGATACGCAAGCACTAAGTCTCCAAAAGTCTCCAATAACACCAGAAAAATGTGCTAAATTTGTCGCTAGTTGCTTTCTTGAAAATATGTCACTAGAGGGGTCTGAATACTCGCTAAGTTGGCAACACTGCATCCAACGATTCACAAGCTTGATGTCATTGTGTGCAAGGAATACCGACCAAATACTAAACTTTTGACTACTTTAATACTGTGACATTTGTTACGTCTTCAAATGGGGGGGGACTAGATCTATAAAGAGCTTTCATTTCTAAACAGTAAATCCGATGTGTACAAAAATACCCTCAAATAAAAGGTGATTCTATACTGTCACCTCATGAAACAGTTGATCTCAAATCCAACATGCTGGAATATAGAGCCAAATTAAAAATGTTTGCATCACTATCCACACATGTGTATGTAGTGGAGTGTAATTCAGAAACAAATCTTTCTCTACACATAACATTGGATGAAAGGTGACATGGCCCCTGCATCTCCATTGAAATTGCTGGCCATGCCTTTTGCAAGAGATTCCATGCAGAAAGTTGCCTGCTTGAACAGACTGCAAATTACTCTGGCCAGCCTCTGTTAGATCTGACCCTACCCTAGAGTGTGTTTTTCACTATTCTCTCCAGGTTGTTGACAATCCTTCTTAGTTTTTTTTGACAGAGCTCAAACCATTTGGCTGGATTATTGATGTAGTCATGCGCCTGATGTCCCTCGTTGTAGGGATGTGACAACAACAACAAAAAATGTGAAGATTCCATGTGAATTCACAATGCAGCTTTGCTGCTGCTAGCAACTGTTTGGGTCTCATGGTGCGTTCCTTTCATGGCACCTGTACTACCTCGAGGGGTTACATTTGGATGGCACATTTTGGTTGAATCCATTCAGTTGTGCAACCCCACTTGGTATCCCCAACTATTAATAATGATGGCGTAGTGGTGGACAGTTGACTCAAAAATAATTGATTCCTTGTTTCCTTGCACGTGAACGCCTATTTCTGAGTGTCAAGCAGAATCAACTATTTTAAGATTCAGTATTTTTGGAACAGATGAGACTTTAAAAAAAAAAAAAATGATGCACTTTCAACAACACAAACATTTGCATTTTGGTCATTTAGCAGACACACGGATACAGAGTGACTTACTGGAGCAATTAGGGTTAAGTGGCCTGTACACGGGCACATCAACATTTTTTTTTTTTTACCTAATCTGCTCAGGAATTCGAACCAGCGACCTTTCAGTTACTGGCCCAATGCTCTTAACTACTAGGTGGAGAGAGAGAAGAGGGGTACCGTATAGGCAGGTCGGACACCAGGCAGACAAGTCAGAACCGTGCACTAGGCTTATCTATTGGCAATCAAATGCTGTATCTCGCAATTTCTTGGCTTGCAATGTCTCGCAACTTCAGTAAAGCAGGGCCTATCATCAATGAATAGGCTAGGGAATTCTATACACAACAGACCGAAGACTAAACACACATATGTCTTGATAATCTCTTGCATGCCAAAATCGACTCAAGTTTGCCTCTTTCTCTCTGGTTTTATTTAAATTGCGCAACGTTCCCCATGTCTTTAGCCGATACAATGGAAAATGTTTTGTGATAACTTCACTGCAATTTTTATTGGACATTTTTTTTTCCTTAACATTAATGATCCCAATTTGGTTTAAACTTTCACACCCCTACGTCGTTCCCTCCTATTAATACATATTGTGACTGCGTTCGACTAAATATGACTGAGTCACTGAACATAATTTCAGTCCTCTTTATCAACAGTAATCTCAAGCTTTTGCAATAGCTAGCACTTTTCCACCAGTTGGCCTACTCTCTGCAATGGGTTGTCTGAAGTGGTAGGATTTATCTGTGGCCCGTTCCCATCTCAAAGTCAGATGTATCTCTCTCACTGAACAGATTATTAGAACATAGCACATCTATACTCTAGGCTTCCTCTAGGTTTCCCTACAGCTCGCCTTGCCTGCATGGGACAGAGAAAAGACACAAACTCCCCAGCGTGTCCACCGGTCAAGCACGGACTCCTGCTTTATTTTGCCCTTACCCCTCCTACAGTATCAAGGTTCCTCTACATCCAGGGATTTTGTCTGCCCACCCTCTATAGGTTCTAGGTCTCGGGATTTGGTCCGCCCCCCTCCTATAGGTTCTAGGTATCGGGATTTGGTCCGCCCCCCTCCTATAGGTTCTAGGTATCGGGATTTGGTCCGCCCCCCTCCTATAGGTTCTAGGTATCGGGATTTGGTCCGCCCCCTCCTATAGGTTCTAGGTATCGGGATTTGGTCCGCCCCCCTCCTATAGGTTCTAGGTATCGGGATTTGGTCCGCCCCCCTCCTATAGGTTCTAGGTATCGGGATTTGGTCCGCCCCCTCCTATAGGTTCTAGGTATCGGGATTTGGTCCGCCCCCCTCCTATAGGTTCTAGGTATCGGGATTTGGTCCGCCCCCCTCCTATAGGTTCTAGGTATCGGGATTTCTTATTTTATTGATTAAACCTTTTCACATTTTAGCAAGAGGGGCCAAACAGTCCTCTACCTTCAGCACCACCTGTGGGTTAAAAATAAAGTCTGTTTTAGTTAGCTATATAGCCTATTTTTGGGGGGGGGTTTAGTTTTTGTATTTTTATAAACCATTTTTTGATTTTTCCCTCTGCAGACCATCGTGATTCAAAACATCTACCGTAACCCCCAAAACAGTGCGCAGACGGCAGACGGCTCCCACTGTAAGTGCCTCCGGTCCAGTCCTCTCAGCCCACCAGGTCATTCTAGCTCTCTCCCCCTCCTCAGATTTTAGGTCTGCGTCTCCACTGGCTTCCTGCAGGGCTTCGGAGGGTCTGTCTCAGCACTGGTAGCAGGGGGTACCACAACACTACCTCAACACTTTAGTATATCGCCAATCTAATCAATTTTTTAAAAATATATTTTTTAATCCGTTGCCATTCAGAGGTCTAAGCCTAGGTGTAGAATGACATGCTCTGATAGTGACATTGAAAAGGACTAAAAAAAATAATGCCTTGATCCCCACAATTCACATTGGATCTTTAAAGTTATTATCCACAGGAAATCTCCACATAGTACCTGTTTTCTAACAGGTATAATGCACAGATGACAGACTTTAGGTATTTTTCAGGTGCTTTCAGAGAAGACTGACAATACACCTGCCCTAGTGCCCAACATGCGTTTGTGAATAGCTAGGATTCCATCCAATTGGCAACATTTTATGGGAATATTCGAAAATCTGCATAAAATTATGTGCACATTTTCCCCCATGAGATATTTTTCTGTTGCAGATAAAAGGCTGTGCGTGATGAGTGAACATAAAAAAACAGTTTGCTGTTTGATTGGTTTCCATTGCATTTTCAACTCTACTGATGGTTTTCTCACAAGAGAACGTGGGTTATCGCCAGTGTGCCCACTCTGGTATTGGCACGTTCTCTCTAGCAGCGCTATCTGCGCACTGTTGGCTAGAGTGCGTGTATAGCCTGCATGATTACATTTTATTATTATTATGGACAAAAGAGCGAGATTATTTTTGTCAGACGGCAGCCAAGTATCGATAATCATGTCACCAAAACAAGACCCTCAATATTTATTGGAAAGGAGCATCAAGCTCATCACCTTGCACTTTTACCACCCTGTGAAGTTCATCGTAACTTTCATCTGTAGTCTAATAAACTGCATGCCGACGAGTCATAGTGGGAGGAACACATGTCATATATCAATATTTGCGCTTAAAAGCGTTTCCACCAACATTTCTCGCATTAATTTTACCAACTCAAAAAGATCCCACCTTGTCTAGCGTATTTTGTTTTGTCGACATTTGGAAAGTTGAATGAAAAATGTTTCCATCAGGCCTGTCATGGCTTCTTTTCATCCGAAATGTTTCTACTCGCATTAAAAGGTTGGATAAGAACCTGGTTATAGACAGCAAACACATCTACATGAGTTACTGTCTAGACACAGAACAGTTTGGGATTTTAGTTTTTGCTCTTGCAATACTGCCGCCCCTATACGTTAGACTGATTCAGACGTCATCAGCCATATTGTAAATGTGTAAATGGTACCCTGATGTTGAGCCCCGGCTAGCAGAGCTGATGCATTGCCACTCGCTTCCTCTAAGGTAAGTCGTGGGTTTGTGGTCTTGTTGCTGTCACGTGTAACTGTTCTGTTTCTCAGCTGAGAAACTCAGAATGACTGGCAAAAAGTTACTTTTAAAAATGTATTAAAAGGAAGAAATGATAACTAGTAATATAAACATCTTGGCATCCAATCACCTATGATTCAGCAAGTTCTAGAGGTCATTTCAAGCCTCAATGACCTGGTATGTAATGTTTGGGTAGGCTAAATTTTCGGTTGTATTGGATTTTCCACCATAATTTTCCATAGTCAAATATTGTCATGCTGAGACTTTCACTTCTTCCAGCTCCATCTCTTTCAGCGTGGACCAGTCCCATGGATCATCTTAACCTCTTTCAGTCTTCCCTTCCTACCCTGTTCTGGGCCTGGTTGGGGCACAAGTACACAGTTTTGAGGGAGGGGGATGGGAGTAAATGCACCTATTTAACTACCATTTTAGAAATCTGCCTGAAACTATCTCAAAAATGTACATTTTGTATTTCAGACCATTGCCCTCTTGAACATTTACCGTAACCCTCAAAACACTGCCCAGTCTGCCGATGGTTTGCGCTGTAAGTTTCCCACTTGTTAACAGGGACCTGTGGCACAAAATGTTATCATTTTATCTTTCTCTTCATTTGCCCACACTTCCCTTTGGGGTGCCATTTGACCTCTTTATCTGACATGTTAAGATCTATCCCTTTAACATGATCAGTGATATACATTCTCTGCCCTTTAGTGCTGTAACATACATGTAATACAACAGGTATTAATGTTACGTAAAACAGACCATGTATACTACCGTTCTGGTGCCATGTAGTCAGTGTAACTGAAATAGTCCAAATTATGTTTTGATGCATACAGTCTGTTTCTATTCATTCAAAACCTAACACGTATTCTAGGAAAACATTTTATTCATCATTGTTTCAACTACAGCTTCACACAAAAAACACTATTAATTATATTCTAGAGGTTAACCCTGCTCTAGTCTCAGGAGGTCAAACTAATTTAGGATACATTTTTAGTTATTGTACAAAATGTGATATGACACATGGGGTGTGATTTTGGTGAATTGAGTATGACTGACATTGTGTTTAGGCCCCAGTGAGTCCCATTCCTTAGCATCAATTGATGGCTGTATTGTCTATGCCAGACCGTACCATTACTACTTAGCACTCACTGAATGTAACTAAAATTAGTCTCAAAAGAATCTGTCCTCTCATAAAGGTCAAATGTCCAGTCTTACTGTCGTCCTTGGTGCGCAGAGGCACAATGAGCGTATTTTTCGCATTGACCCTTTGCCTCCGGACAGTATTGTCTTTGCTGTCGTCCTTATTTCATATGTACTGGACTGTGTGCTATTAGATTGAATACATTTGTAATAGTAGTCCAGACTCCTAGGTGTTAGAAATATTTATCCTGTGCATGTAGTTTATGAAACCACAATGCTGATGTCACCTACTGTAACACGTTGACTGGTCCCTGATGTGTGAGTTTCTCCCCTGTGGCCACTAGGTGCCGTCAGTGATGTGGAGATGCAGGAGCACTATGACGAGTTCTTTGAGGTGAGTCAGTGATGCGGTAGTGCGCCCATGTGGATGATGCAATTCAGGTCTACCTTGCTTCTCTTCCCCCTCCACACAGCCCATGTGGGAATCATTGTACAAAATACTGAAACAGAATAGAAATGTATTTTGAGCATGTGTGGGAAATGCACTTTGAATTTAAATCAATTTAAAACTTAGTCTGTATTCACCCTTCTGTCTGTCAATCCCATTCTCTCTCCCTTGGTTTCTCTTGCTTTAGGAGGTCTTCACAGAGATGGAGGAGAAGTATGGAGAGGTGGAGGAGATGAACGTGTGCGATAACCTGGGAGACCATCTGGTTGGAAACGTATATGTGAAGGTGTGTCACTGACTGTGTGTGTGTAATGGTGGGTTTTGTGTACATTTTTTGACGAAAACACGTTCTTCCTCTTCTCATTCAATCGCACTGTCATTCTCAGCCTCATTAGAACCTACATTTGCACACACTCTAACTCGGTGATGGTCTCTGTGTAGTTCCGTCGTGAAGAAGACGCGGAGAAGGCAGTGATGGATCTGAATAACCGCTGGTTCAACGGTCAGCCCATCCACGCCGAGCTCTCTCCCGTTACCGACTTTAGAGAAGCCTGCTGCCGCCAGTACGAGATGGGGTCAGTACTCCACCGCTGGACCACATGCACACCATTTTCAGTTCAACATTGCATTAATGGTGACACCTACATAAATGCATTGTATTAAGAAATGCATTGTATCAGTTAGTGCATTAACTGAATTCTCGCTCTCTCTACAGGGAGTGCACTAACTGAATTCTCGCTCTCTCTACAGGGAGTGCACTAACTGAATTCTCGCTCTCTCTACAGGGAGTGCACTCGAGGAGGCTTCTGTAACTTCATGCACCTGAAGCCCATCTCTAGGGAGCTGAGGAGGGAGCTATACGGACGCCGCAGGAAGAGGGGGTAAGCTCAGGCTCTGAGAGTCAACGCTAATCATAAAACTTATGCTGCTTTCAAGTGTTCTCCGGAATGCACCTTTCTGCCGTGATAGTTTTCACGTATGTTTGAGGGGGAAAGTTCTCATTTTCAGTTTAACTAGCTCCTTTTTTTTCCTTCTTCCTCAGAGGGGGGCATCATTCTCGCTCCCGTTCCAGGGAACGTCGTTCGCGCTCAAGGGACAGAGGAAGGGGAGGTGGAGGTGGAGGTGGAGGTGGAGGTGGTGGAGGTGGACGCGACCGCGAGAGAAGGCGCTCCAGAGACCGAGAACGCTCTGGAAGATTCTAAACAGAGCATCTACCAAACAGCCATCCCTCCCATCTCCATTATCCCTCTCCAGCCATCCCCAAATCCCTCTATCCTTGCCTCCATTGCGGCCTATCAATTCACCCTTGGCCCTTTCATATAATTGCGTCCCAATGACAAATTAATTGGAAGATGTTGGACATGTTTTTTTGTTTGTTTTTTTTCTTCCAAGAAATGGAACGCTTTTCTTTTCAATAAAAAAAAACTATGATTTGTACAAATTTATTTGAAATAGTTACTCTGGAAAACAAAAAGTAATGTTTTTATAGTGAACAGCTATGAGTAACTGTTACTTTTGCCTTGAGTCATCATGCTCTAGACTGGGCTTACTGTAAGTGAGGGAATTTAAATACTTCCCATAGACTCCTCCCTGATTCCCAGTAACTTGACTCCCTCAGCTAATTTCTCACACAGAACATACTCAGCTGTGAACTGAGTGTTCACTTGGCTCAAAAAGACAGTTGCCATAGATATGAAGCATCTCCTAAACCATAACCATATCATACCTCTTTTTTTTCCAGTTTCCCATGCCAACATTTGCCTGTTTTGATTATGTCTACAAGTACATATTATTGACTGTGTTGACCTATAATTTTGGATAAATTGACTTGGCTGGAGAGGGAGGAGTCAAGGCCATAGTGTGGTTGAAGTAACACATTTAATACAGAATTCTTCTGGGTACTTACATTCAATATGAGAATGACAAGAGTGTGCAAAGCTGTCAAGGCAAAGGGTGTTTACTTTGAAGAATCTAAAATATATTTTGATTTGTTTTAATACTTTTTTGGTTACTACATGATTCCATATGTGTTATTTCAATGTTTTGATGTCTTCACTATTATACTACAATGTAGAAAATAGTAAAAATAAAGGAAACCCCTTGAATGAGTAAGTTTGTCCAAACTTGACTGGTACTGTAAGTAGTTTCCATTCAGAATTGACAGAAGCACAGTGCCAGAGACAAGAATACTGCCCCAGATGCAGCATTTCATATGGAAAGTGAACATGAGGTGGATGCGAAGTCTGAAAGTCTCAACTTTATTTCAAACTGAAACCAAGGCTTTGTTCAGTGAGTGTTGGACTACAGGCTTGATTTACAAAGCACTCCACCTATCAATGACACAATATCCCATTATTTTAACACTGTCTTCACCTCTACAGAGAACCCTAGACAGTAATTGCCAGTACATCATGGTTAAGTTTGATAACAGGAAGGCGGCCTACGTAATGGTTGTCTTTTTGTGCTGAAAAACAAATGGTATAGCTTGTTGAGAACCTGCACCATCATTCTTTAAACAGCATGCAGAAATGTCAAACAAGTCTGGCTGTACCTACTCATCGGTACACAGTGTTATACAGCACCATAAAAAGGGAACACACAATTTAGAAAGAACAGAGCACGAGTGGGAAGAACAGAGAAATCTTGAGATAAAAACAATGTATGTCTGTAGGGAAATTGTACACACGTTGATGTTCGATCTTGTTTGAGATGTTGGAAGTGCTACATCTGGTCGTGAGTGGTTAAAGTCACTGTAAAAATGCTTTGACTTGGCCTCCCAGATTAGACTGGAAGGGTGAGCTGGAACAGGGTGGGCTGTGTCCAATGATGTATACAGTCCATTCGGAACGTATTCAGACCCCTTGACTTTTTCCACATTTTGTTACGTTACAGCCTTATTCTAATATGGATTCAATTGTTTTTTCACCTCATCAATCTACACACAATACCCATAATGACAAAGTAAAAACTGTTTTTTAGACATTTTTGCAAATAAACTGAATTATCACATTTACATAAAGCACCTTTGGCAGCCATTACAGGCTAAAGTCTTCTTGGGTATGACACTACAAGCTTGGCACACCTGTATTTGGGGAGTTTCTCCCATTCTTCTCTGCAGATCCTCTCAAGTTCTGTCAGGTTGGATGGGGTGTGTCACCGTTGTCTTTGCTGTGTGCTTAGGGTTGTTGTCCTGTTAGAAGGTGAACCTTCACCCCATTCTGAGGTCCTGAGTACTCTGGGGCAAGTTTTCATCAAGGATCTCTTTGTACTTTGCTCTGTTCATCTTTCACTCGATCCTGACTAGTCTCCCAGTCCCTGCCACTGAAAAACATCCCCACAGCATGATGCTGCCACCACCGTGCTTCACGTAGGGATGGTGCCAGGTTTCCTCCAGACATGGCACTTGGCATTCAGGCCAAAGAGTTCAATCTTGGTTTCATCAGACCAGAGAATCTTGTTTCTCATGGTCTGAGCGTCTTTAGGTGCCTTTTGGCAAACTCCAAGCAGGCTGTCATGTGCCTTTTACTGAGGAGTGGCTTCCGTCTGGCCACTCTACCATAAAAGGCCTGATTGGTGGAGTGCTGCAGAGATGGTTGTCCTTCTGGAAGGTTCTCCCATCTCCACAGAGGAACTCTGGAGCTCTGTCAGTGTGTCCATCAGGTTCCTAGTCACCTCCCTGACCAAGGCCTTTCTCCCCCGACTGCTCAGTTTGGCCGAGCGGCCAGCTCTCGAAAGAGTCTTGGTGGTTCCAAACTTCTTCATTTAAGAATGATGGTTGCCAGTGTGTTCTTGGGGACCTTCAATGCAGCAGAAATCTTTTAGTACCCTTCCCCAAGATCTGTGCCTCTTTTCAAATCATGTCCAATCAATTTAAGTTCTCAAGGATGAACAATGGAAACAGGATGCAGCTAAACTCAATTTCGAGTCTCATAACAAAAGATCTGAATACTTATGTAAATTAGATTTTTTATTTTATTTTACATTTCTATAAACCTGTTTTCACTTTGTCATTATGAGGTATTGTGTGTAGATTGATGAGGAAAACATTTTATTTAATGAATTTTAGAATTGGGCAGTAATATAACAAAATCAATATACCAAAAAAAAGTCAAGTACTCTGAATAGTTTCCAAATGCACTGTATAAACCCTGGATTTCTGATTCTATGCATTGGCTGTTGAGAGGCGTTAAAGCCACAGGACGGACGTATTGGCACTCCCGAGTAGAAGCAGTCCATAGAGATAAATAGAGGACTCATCTTTATATCTGTGCTATTATTGCATTGCTCACAACTGGTCTCCAAGGCATAAACACCCAACAATAAAGCCTTGCGTTCCTATTTATTATATTTGTTTCGCGCTGTTGGCGGAAGGTGCACATGATTCAGCAGTAGCGCCGGGAAGGCAAAGTGTTCCCATTTTGAACCATTTCATGTGTCTGAAGGTAGAACTCAGAGAGCAAATCAAGTGCACCTATAGGTCTACCGCTGGCCAATCAGATAGATAAGATCACCTTGTCTGCACAGTTTCCTCGCGTCATAGACTGTACGCACAGCAAAGCTGATAATGTGAGGCTTTTAAAACTTTTAAAACCGTGACTTGAGAGACTCAACGAATACATCAAAGATCTGCAGTTTTCATGAGTAAGTTCAAGTTTAAGTTGTCATTCAGCACTGTCAACGCTAACTTCCACTCACGCTACAACCAGTAATGCAGCTGCAAAGGAGTATAGCAAAGTGCTTTGATAAGCTTCAGTTGTTATTAATAGCGCTTGTGTCTTTTTTTAATATCAAGGAATATTTGACTTTCTCTGGTCAGAGGAGTAACAACATGAGTTGGTGCAGAAATAAGGACAGTGGGGGGGGGGGGGGTCAGAGGAGTAACAACATGAATTGGTGCAGAAATAAGGGCAGTGGGGGGGGGGGGGGGGGGGTCAGAGGAGTAACAACATGAATTGGTGCAGAAATAAGGACAGTGGGGGGGGGGGGGGGGGTCAGAGGAGTAACAACATGAATTGGTGCAGAAATAAGGACAGTGGGGGGGGGGGGTCAGAGGAGTAACAACATGAATTGGTCCAGAAATAAGGACAGTGGGGGGGGGGGGGGGGGGGGGGGGTCAGAGGAGTAACAACATGAATTGGTGCAGGAATAAGGACAGTGGGGGGGGGGGGGGGTCAGAGGAGTAACAACATGAATTGGTCCAGAAATAAGGACAGTGGGGGGGGGGGGGGGGGAGTCAGAGGAGTAACAACATGAATTGGTGCAGAAATAAGGACAGTGGGGGGGGGGTCAGAGGAGTAACAACATGAATTGGTGCAGAAATAAGGACAGTGGGGGGGGGGGGGGGGGGGGGGGGGGGGTCAGAGGAGTAACAACATGAATTGGTGCAGAAGTAAGGACAGTGGGGGGGGGGGGGTCAGAGGAGTAACAACATGAATTGGTGCATAAATAAGGACAGTGGGGGGGGGGGGGGGGGGGGGGGGGTCAGAGGAGTAACAACATGAATTGGTGCAGAAATAAGGACAGTGGGGGGGGGGATCAGAGGAGTAACAGCATGAATTGGTGCAGAAATAAGGACAGTGGGGGGGTCAGAGGAGTAACAACATGAATTGGTGCAGAAATAAGGACAGTGGGGGGGGGGGGAGTCAGAGGAGTAACAACATGAATTGGTGCAGAAATAAGGGCAGTGGGGGGGGGGGGGGGGGGGGGGGGGTCAGAGGAGTAACAACATGAATTGGTGCAGAAATAAGGACAGTGGGGGGGGGGATCAGAGGAGTAACAACATGAATTGGTGCAGAAATAAGGACAGTGGGGGGGGGGGGGGGGATCAGAGGAGTAACAACATGAATTGGTGCAGAAATAAGGACAGTGGGGGGGGGGGGGGGTCAGAGGAGTAACAACATGAATTGGTCCAGAAATAAGGACAGTGGGGGGGGGGATCAGAGGAGTAACAGCATGAATTGGTGCATAAATAAGGACAGTGGGGGGGGGGGGGGGGGGGGGGGTCAGAGGAGTAACAACATGAATTGGTGCAGAAATAAGGACAGTGGGGGGGGGGATCAGAGGAGTAACAGCATGAATTGGTGCAGAAATAAGGACAGTGGGGGGGTCAGAGGAGTAACAACATGAATTGGTGCAGAAATAAGGACAGTGGGGGGGGGGAGTCAGAGGAGTAACAACATGAATTGGTGCAGAAATAAGGGCAGTGGGGGGGGGGGGGGGGTCAGAGGAGTAGCAACATGAATTGGTGCAGAAATAAGGACAGTGGGGGGGGGGGGGGGTCAGAGGAGTAACAACATGAATTGGTGCAGAAATAAGGACAGTGGGGGGGGGGGGTCAGAGGAGTAACAACATGAATTGGTCCAGAAATAAGGACAGTGGGGGGGGGGGGGGGGGGTCAGAGGAGTAACAACATGAATTGGTGCAGGAATAAGGACAGTGGGGGGGGGGGGGGGGGTCAGAGGAGTAACAACATGAATTGGTCCAGAAATAAGGACAGTGGGGGGGGGGGGGGGAGTCAGAGGAGTAACAACATGAATTGGTGCAGAAATAAGGACAGTGGGGGGGGGGTCAGAGGAGTAACAACATGAATTGGTGCAGAAATAAGGACAGTGGGGGGGGGGGGGGGGGGGGGGGGTCAGAGGAGTAACAACATGAATTGGTGCAGAAGTAAGGACAGTGGGGGGGGGGGGTCAGAGGAGTAACAACATGAATTGGTGCATAAATAAGGACAGTGGGGGGGGGGATCAGAGGAGTAACAGCATGAATTGGTGCAGAAATAAGGACAGTGGGGTGGTCAGAGGAGTAACAACATGAATTGGTGCAGAAATAAGGACAGTGGGGGGGGGGAGTCAGAGGAGTAACAACATGAATTGGTGCAGAAATAAGGGCAGTGGGGGGGGGGGGGGGTCAGAGGAGTAACAACATGAATTGGTGCAGAAATAAGGACAGTGGGGGGGGGGGATCAGAGGAGTAACAACATGAATTGGTGCAGAAATAAGGACAGTGGGGGGGGGGGGGGGGGATCAGAGGAGTAACAACATGAATTGGTGCAGAAATAAGGACAGTGGGGGGGATCAAAGGAGTAACAACATGAATTGGTGCAGAAATAAGGACAGTGGGGGGGGGGGGGGGGGGTCAGAGGAGTAACAACATGAGTTGGTGCAGAAATAAGGACAGTGGGGGGGGGGGGGGGTCAGAGGAGTAACAACATGAATTGGTCCAGAAATAAGGACAGTGGGGGGGGGGGGGGGGGGGGGTCAGAGGAGTAACAACATGAATTGGTGCAGAAATAAGGACAGTGGGGGGGGGGGGGGGGGGGGGGGGGGGGGGGGGTCAGAGGAGTAACAACATGAATTGGTGCAGAAATAAGGACAGTGGGGGGGGGGGGGGGGTCAGAGGAGTAACAACATGAATTGGTCCAGAAATAAGGACAGTGGGGGGGGGGGGGGGGGGGGGGGGGGGGGTCAGAGGAGTAACAACATGAATTGGTGCAGAAATAAGGACAGTGGGGGGGGGGGGGGTCAGAGGAGTAACAACATGAATTGGTCCAGAAATAAGGACAGTGGGGGGGGGGGGGAGTCAGAGGAGTAACAACATGAATTGGTGCAGAAATAAGGACAGTGGGGGGGGGTCAGAGGAGTAACAACATGAATTGGTGCAGAAATAAGGACAGTGGGGGGGGGGGGGGGGGGGGGGGGGGGGGGGGGTCAGAGGAGTAACAACATGAATTGGTGCATAAATAAGGACAGTGGGGGGGGGGGGGGGGGGGGGGGGAGGAGTAACAACATGAATTGGTGCAGAAGTAAGGACAGTAGGGGGGGGGGGGGGGGGGGGGGGTCAGAGGAGTAACAACATGAATTGGTGCATAAATAAGGACAGTGGGGGGGGGGGGGGGTGGGGGGGGTCAGAGGAGTAACAACATGAATTGGTGCAGAAATAAGGACAGTGGGGGGGGGGATCAGAGGAGTAACAGCATGAATTGGTGCAGAAATAAGGACAGTGGGGGGGTCAGAGGAGTAACAACATGAATTGGTGCAGAAATAAGGACAGTGGGGGGGGGGGGGGAGTCAGAGGAGTAACAACATGAATTGGTGCAGAAATAAGGGCAGTGGGGGGGGGGGGGGGGGTCAGAGGAGTAACAACATGAATTGGTGCAGAAATAAGGACAGTGGGGGGGATCAAAGGAGTAACAACATGAATTGGTGCAGAAATAAGGACAGGGGGGGGGGGGGGGGGTCAGAGGAGTAACAACATGAATTGGTGCAGAAATAAGGACAGTGGGGGGGTCAGAGGAGTAACAACATGAATTGGTGCAGAAATAAGGGCAGTGGGGGGGTCAGAGGAGTAACAACATGAATTGGTGCAGAAATAAGGACAGTGGGGGGGGGGGGGGGTCAGAGGAGTAACAACATGAATTAGTGCAGAAATAAGGACAGTGGGGGGGGGGGGGTCAGAGGAGTAACAACATGAATTGGTGCAGAAATAAGGACAGTGGGGGGATCAAAGGAGTAACAACATGAATTGGTGCAGAAATAAGGACAGGGGGGGGGGGGGGGGTCAGAGGAGTAACAACATGAATTGGTGCAGAAATAAGGACAGTGGGGGGGTCAGAGGAGTAACAACATGAATTGGTGCAGAAATAAGGGCAGTGGGGGGGGGGGGGGGGTCAGAGGAGTAACAACATGAATTAGTGCAGAAATAAGGACAGTGGGGGGGTCAGAGGAGTAACAACATGAATTGGTGCAGAAATAAGGACAGTGGGGGGGGGGGGGGGGTCAGAGGAGTAACAGCATGAATTGGTGCAGAAATAAGGACAGTGGGGGGGTCAGAGGAGTAACAACATGAATTGGTGCAGAAATAAGGACAGTGGGGGGGGGGGGGGGTCAGAGGAGTAACAACATGAATTAGTGCAGAAATAAGGACAGTGGGGGGGTCAGAGGAGTAACAACATGAATTGGTGCAGAAATAAGGGCAGTGGGGGGGTCAGAGGAGTAACAACATGAATTGGTGCAGAAATAAGGACAGTGGGGGGGGGGGGGGGGTCAGAGGAGTAACAGCATGAATTGGTGCAGAAATAAGGACAGTGGGGGGGTCAGAGGAGTAACAACATGAATTGGTGCAGAAATAAGGACAGTGGGGGGGGGGGGGGGGTCAGAGGAGTAACAACATGAATTGGTCCAGAAATAAGGACAGTGGGGGGGGGGGGGGGGGGGGGGGGGGGGGGGGTCAGAGGAGTAACAACATGAATTGGTGCAGAAATAAGGACAGTGGGGGGGGGGGGGGGGTCAGAGGAGTAACAACATGAATTGGTCCAGAAATAAGGACAGTGGGGGGGGGGGGGGGAGTCAGAGGAGTAACAACATGAATTGGTGCAGAAATAAGGACAGTGGGGGGGGGTCAGAGGAGTAACAACATGAATTGGTGCAGAAATAAGGACAGTGGGGGGGGTCAGAGGAGTAACAACATGAATTGGTGCATAAATAAGGACAGTGGGGGGGGGGGGGGGGGGGGGGGGGGTCAGAGGAGTAACAACATGAATTGGTGCAGAAGTAAGGACAGTAGGGGGGGGGGGGGGGGGGGGTCAGAGGAGTAACAACATGAATTGGTGCATAAATAAGGACAGTGGGGGGGGGGGGGGGTGGGGGGGGTCAGAGGAGTAACAACATGAATTGGTGCAGAAATAAGGACAGTGGGGGGGGGGGATCAGAGGAGTAACAGCATGAATTGGTGCAGAAATAAGGACAGTGGGGGGGTCAGAGGAGTAACAACATGAATTGGTGCAGAAATAAGGACAGTGGGGGGGGGGGGGAGTCAGAGGAGTAACAACATGAATTGGTGCAGAAATAAGGGCAGTGGGGGGGGGGGGGGGGGGGTCAGAGGAGTAACAACATGAATTGGTGCAGAAATAAGGACAGTGGGGGGGATCAAAGGAGTAACAACATGAATTGGTGCAGAAATAAGGACAGGGGGGGGGGGGGGGGGTCAGAGGAGTAACAACATGAATTGGTGCAGAAATAAGGACAGTGGGGGGGTCAGAGGAGTAACAACATGAATTGGTGCAGAAATAAGGGCAGTGGGGGGGTCAGAGGAGTAACAACATGAATTGGTGCAGAAATAAGGACAGTGGGGGGGGGGGGGGGTCAGAGGAGTAACAACATGAATTAGTGCAGAAATAAGGACAGTGGGGGGGGGGGGTCAGAGGAGTAACAACATGAATTGGTGCAGAAATAAGGACAGTGGGGGGATCAAAGGAGTAACAACATGAATTGGTGCAGAAATAAGGACAGGGGGGGGGGGGGGGGTCAGAGGAGTAACAACATGAATTGGTGCAGAAATAAGGACAGTGGGGGGGTCAGAGGAGTAACAACATGAATTGGTGCAGAAATAAGGGCAGTGGGGGGGGGGGGGGGGGTCAGAGGAGTAACAACATGAATTAGTGCAGAAATAAGGACAGTGGGGGGGTCAGAGGAGTAACAACATGAATTGGTGCAGAAATAAGGACAGTGGGGGGGGGGGGGGGGGGTCAGAGGAGTAACAGCATGAATTGGTGCAGAAATAAGGACAGTGGGGGGGTCAGAGGAGTAACAACATGAATTGGTGCAGAAATAAGGACAGTGGGGGGGGGGGGGGTCAGAGGAGTAACAACATGAATTAGTGCAGAAATAAGGACAGTGGGGGGGTCAGAGGAGTAACAACATGAATTGGTGCAGAAATAAGGGCAGTGGGGGGGTCAGAGGAGTAACAACATGAATTGGTGCAGAAATAAGGACAGTGGGGGGGGGGGGGGGTCAGAGGAGTAACAGCATGAATTGGTGCAGAAATAAGGACAGTGGGGGGGTCAGAGGAGTAACAACATGAATTGGTGCAGAAATAAGGACAGTGGGGGGGGGAGTCAGAGGAGTAACAACATGAATTGGTGCAGAAATAAGGGCAGTGGGGGGGGGGGGGGGGGGGGTCAGAGGAGTAACAACATGAATTGGTGCAGAAATAAGGACAGTGGGGGGGGGGGGATCAGAGGAGTAACAACATGAATTGGTGCAGAAATAAGGACAGTGGGGGGGGGGTCAGAGGAGTAACAACATGAATTGGTGCAGAAATAAGGACAGTGGGGGGGGGGGGGGGGGTCAGAGGAGTAACAACATGAATTGGTGCAGAAATAAGGACAGTGGGGGGGGGGGGGGGGTCAGAGGAGTAACAACATGAATTGGTGCAGAAATAAGGACAGTGGGGGGGGGGGGAGTCAGAGGAGTAACAACATGAATTGGTGCAGAAATAAGGACAGTGGGGGGGATCAAAGGAGTAACAACATGAATTGGTGCAGAAATAAGGACAGGGGGGGGGGGGGGGTCAGAGGAGTAACAACATGAATTGGTGCAGAAATAAGGACAGTGGGGGGGTCAGAGGAGTAACAACATGAATTGGTGCAGAAATAAGGGCAGTGGGGGGGTCAGAGGAGTAACAACATGAATTGGTGCAGAAATAAGGACAGTGGGGGGGGGGGGGGGTCAGAGGAGTAACAACATGAATTAGTGCAGAAATAAGGACAGTGGGGGGGGGGGGTCAGAGGAGTAACAACATGAATTGGTGCAGAAATAAGGACAGTGGGGGGGATCAAAGGAGTAACAACATGAATTGGTGCAGAAATAAGGACAGGGGGGGGGGGGGGGTCAGAGGAGTAACAACATGAATTGGTGCAGAAATAAGGACAGTGGGGGGGTCAGAGGAGTAACAACATGAATTGGTGCAGAAATAAGGGCAGTGGGGGGGTCAGAGGAGTAACAACATGAATTGGTGCAGAAATAAGGACAGTGGGGGGGGGGGGGGGGGTCAGAGGAGTAACAACATGAATTAGTGCAGAAATAAGGACAGTGGGGGGGGGGGGGGGGGTCAGAGGAGTAACAACATGAATTGGTGCAGAAATAAGGACAGTGGGGGGGGGGGGGGATCAGAGGAGTAACAGCATGAATTGGTGCAGAAATAAGGACAGTGGGGGGGTCAGAGGAGTAACAACATGAATTGGTGCAGAAATAAGGACAGTGGGGGGGGGAGTCAGAGGAGTAACAACATGAATTGGTGCAGAAATAAGGGCAGTGGGGGGGGGGTCAGAGGAGTAACAACATGAATTGGTGCAGAAATAAGGACAGTGGGGGGGGGGGGGATCAGAGGAGTAACAACATGAATTGGTGCAGAAATAAGGACAGTGGGGGGGGGATCAGAGGAGTAACAACATGAATTGGTGCAGAAATAAGGACAGTGGGGGGGTCAGAGGAGTAACAACATGAATTGGTGCAGAAATAAGGGCAGTGGGGGGGTCAGAGGAGTAACAACATGAATTGGTGCAGAAATAAGGACAGTGGGGGGGGGGTCAGAGGAGTAACAACATGAATTGGTGCAGAAATAAGGACAGTGGGGGGGGGGGGTCAGAGGAGTAACAACATGAATTGGTGCAGAAATAAGGACAGTGGGGGGGGGGGGGGGGGGGGGGGGGTCAGAGGAGTAACAACATGAATTGGTGCAGAAATAAGGACAGGGGGGGGGATCAGAGGAGTAACAACATGAATTGGTGCAGAAATAAGGACAGTGGGGGGGATCAGAGGAGTAACAACATGAATTGGTGCAGAAATAAGGACAGTGGGGTGGGTCAGAGGAGTAACAACATGAATTGGCGCAGAAATAAGGACAGTGTGGGGGGGGGGGGGGGGGTCAGAGGAGGCCTCAACGCTGCTCCATCCATCAGTTGCAAACCATCAGTCCATAAAAATGTAAAATGCTAATTATTATGCTCACTCAGCTGTGCCTCACAAGTAATACACAAGAAATGATCTATTACCAGTGTGATCATATACAGGGCCTTCAAGTATTCATACCCTTTGACATATTCCACATGTTGTTGTGTGACAGCCTGAATTCAAAATTGATTAAATTGATTTTTTTCTCTGCCATCTAAACACGATACCCAATAGTGAAAACCAATGTTTTGACAATTTTGCACATTTATTGAAAATTAAATTAAGAAATATAATATTTACATAAGTATTATTTACACCCCTGAGTCAATGTTAGAATCACCAGCGATTACAGCTGTGAGTCGTTCTGGGCAAGTCTCTAAGAGCTTTGCACGCCTGGATTGTACAATATTTGCACATTCTTCTCTTATAGCTCTGTCAAGTTGGTTGTTGATCATTGCGAGACAGCCATTCTCAAGTCTTGCTGTAGATTCTTTACAATTTCAATTCATAGGATTCATACAATACATTTATAGATAAACTCAATTGAATCATTAGATAAAAACAAATACATTTATATTACATACTAAATCTACTGAACAATACATCTCAGAAATAGTATTAAATTATTTATACACATTCATGGATGTAAAAGCCCGTTGGTTAAGAGTTCAGAAATGTCCACTACTGCTTTTTTCTATGTGTCCAGAGTGGACACCTTGGCCCTGTGGATCCTGGCCGTGGAGAGCTACATAAGTACAACCAGAGTGGACACCTTGGCCCTGTGGATCCTGGCCGTGGAGAGCTCCATAAGTACAACCAGAGTGGACACCTTGGCCCTGTGGATCCTGGCCGTGGAGAGCTCCATAAGTACAACCAGAGTGGACACCTTGGCCCTGTGGATCCTGGCCGTGGAGAGCTCCATAAGTACAACCAGAGTGGACACCTTGGCCCTGTGGATCCTGGCCGTGGAGAGCTCCATAAGTACAACCAGAGTGGACACCTTGGCCCTGTGGATCCTGGCCGTGGAGAGCTACATAAGTACAACCAGAGTGGACACCTTGGCCCTGTGGATCCTGGCCGTGGAGAGCTCCATAAGTACAACCAGAGTGGACACCTTGGCCCTGTGGATCCTGGCCGTGGAGAGCTCCATAAGTACAACCAGAGTGGACACCTTGGCCCTGTGGATCCTGGCCGTGGAGAGCTCCATAAGTACAACCAGAGTGGACACCTTGGCCCTGTGGATCCTGGCCGTGGAGAGCTCCATAAGTACAACCAGAGTGGACACCTTGGCCCTGTGGATCCTGGCCGTGGAGAGCTACATAAGTACAACCAGAGTGGACACCTTGGCCCTGTGGATCCTGGCCGTGGAGAGCTCCATAAGTACAACCAGAGTGGACACCTTGGCCCTGTGGATCCTGGCCGTGGAGAGCTACATAAGTACAACCAGAGTGGACACCTTGGCCCTGTGGATCCTGGCCGTGGAGAGCTCCATAAGTACAATTTCTTTAAATGTGAGCAGCCATTGTCGCAATGGTAACTGATGAGGTGGATTCCACATACAGCTGTGGTTTCTGCCAACCACACTCTCCATTGGCGTTCTGACAAGTGCAAATCAGAGTCATCACAAAGCAACGTCACTATTGGATCTAATGGCAGAATTGTATCTATAAGTACAGAGATGACATCATTGACTTTCCCCCAGAATTCAACCAGATGCTGAAAGGTACCAAGGTCCCCTGTGGTGCAGAACACACATAATGGCGATGGACTGATACCCATGTGATGTATTTTTTGAGGTGTTAGATAGGTTCTATGGCAAAAGTGAAAATGAATTAATTGGTGATTGGGGTTTCTAGGTGATAAAATGTTATATTTGGAACTGCAAGTCCACCTAATGCTTTTGTCCTCTGTAGTGTTGTATATTTAATCTGTGGTCTCTTTCTCCCCCAAATGAACTTCTTTATGACAGAGTCAAGTTTAGACCAATAGTCTACAGGAGGAGGCAGGAAACATGGAACTCATAAAATTGATACGAGAGAGGACAATCATTTGAATCATTGAGATTCTAGCATGCAAAGAAGTGGCCATAGCAGACCGTCTTTTTATGTATTTTTTGATATTTTGAAAGGTTTCTAAGTAGTTCTTCCTGCAAGTTGTGTGAATAGAGGGGGTTATGGTAATGCCTAAGTACAGTAGGTGATTTGTTTCTTCACTGGGATCATGGGTGGTAGTTGAACACTTCCCTTAGCTGAGTTAAGAGGTAGTAGAGCTGATGTAGACCAGTTGAGCTTGTAACCAGACCATGAGCTGAATGCTGTTTAGGGGAAGGTTTGGCTGGCCGGGATGTCTTTGTCTCATCACGCTCTAGCGACTCCTGTGGCGGGCCGGGCGCAAGCACGCTGACAAGGTCGCCAGGTGTACGGTGTCAAGAAGCAGTGTGGCTTGGCTGAGTTACGTTTCTGAGGATGCACGGCTCTTGACCTTCACCTCTCCTGAGTCCATATGGGAATTGCAGTGATGGGACAATTGGATACCACAAAGTTGGGGAGAAAAAGGGGTAAAAAATATGTATATATAAAAAAAGAAACAGGTGGTGCATGTTATCAGCTGCCTGACGAGCCTCAATAAACCCTGTTTGGTCAGGATGTATGAGCTTGTTAATACAGTGCCTTGCGAAAGTATTCGGCCCCCTTGAACTTTGCGACCTTTTGCCACATTTCAGGCTTAAAACATAAAGATATAAAACTGTCTTTTTTTGTGAAGAATCAACAACAAGTGGGATCATGAATCATGAAGTGGAACGACATTTATTGGATATTTCAAACTTTTTTAACATATCAAAAACTGAAAAATTGGGCGTGCAAAATTATTCAGCCCCCTTAAGTTAATACTTTGTAGCGCCACCTTTTGCTGCGGTTACAGCTGTAAGTCGCTTGGGGTATGCCTCTATCAGTTTTGCACATCGAGAGACTGACATTTTTTCCCATTCCTCCTTGCAAAACAGCTCGAGCTCAGTGAGGTTGGATGGAGAGCATTTGTGAACAGCAGTTTTCAGTTCTTTCCACAGATTCTCGATTGGATTCAGGTCTGGACTTTGACTTGGCCATTCTAACACCTGGATATGTTTATTTTTGAACCATTCCATTGTAGATTTTGCTTTATGTTTTGGATCATTGTCTTGTTGGGAGACAAATCTCCGTCCCAGTCTCAGGTCTTTTGCAGACTCCATCAGGTTTTCTTCCAGAATGGTCCTGTATTTGGCTCCATCCATCTTCCCATCAATTTTAACCATCTTCCCTGTCCCTGCTGAAGAAAAGCAGGCCCAAACCATGATGCTGCCACCACCATGTTTGACAGTGGGGATGGTGTGTTCAGCTGTGTTGCTTTTACGCCAAACATAACGTTTTGCATTGTTGCCAAAAAGTTCAATTTTGGTTTCATCTGACCAGAGCACCTTCTTCCACATTTTTGGTGTGTCTCCCAGGTGGCTTGTGGCAAACTTTAAACAACACTTTTTATGGATATCTTTAAGAAATGGCTTTCTTCTTGCCACTCTTCCATAAAGGCCAGATTTGTGCAATATACGACTGATTGTTGTCCTATGGACAGAGTCTCCCACCTCAGCTGTAGATCTCTGCAGTTCATCCAGAGTGATCATGGGCCTCTTGGCTGCATCTCTGATCAGTCTTCTCCTTGTATGAGCTGAAAGTTTAGAGGGACGGCCAGGTCTTGGTAGATTTGCAGTGGTCTGATACTCCTTCCATTTCAATATTATCGCTTGCACAGTGCTCCTTGGGATGTTTAAAGCTTGGGAAATCTTTTTGTATCCAAATCCGGCTTTAAACTTCTTCACAACAGTATCTCGGACCTGCCTGGTGTGTTCCTTGTTTTTCATGATGCTCTCTGCGCTTTTAACGGACCTCTGAGACTATCACAGTGCAGGTGCATTTATACGGAGACTTGATTACACACAGGTGGATTGTATTTATCATCATTAGTCATTTAGGTCAACATTGGATCATTCAGAGATCCTCACTGAACTTCTGGAGAGAGTTTGCTGCACTGAAAGTAAAGGGGCTGAATAATTTTGCACGCCCAATTTTTCAGTTTTTGATTTGTTAAAAAAGTTTGAAATATCCAATAAATGTCGTTCCACTTCATGATTGTGTCCCACTTGTTGTTGATTCTTCACAAAAAAATACAGTTTTATATCTTTATGTTTGAAGCCTGAAATGTGGCAAAAGGTCGCAAAGTTCAAGGGGGCCGAATACTTTCGCAAGGCACTGTAACTTTCTTTAGTCACATGGCTAGAACTTTGTCATAATTTATTTTCCGATTATACTGATTGGCCAAAAACTATCACAATTTGTGAGGTCTTTTCCTTTCTTAGGGATAAGTGATACAATAGCGTATTGATGTCTCTGTGAAATTGTCCTTTTTCAATAGCAATGTTAAGCGATTCAAGAATAACTGGTCCTAGCTCATCCCAAAAGTTGAAAAGTTCAGGATGTACTCCATCAATACCAGGCGCTTTATCTTTGTTCATATTTAAAAGATCTGCTTTCAGTTGATATAAAGTGACAGGTTCCTCTAAAAAACTGTTTATATTTGAGAAAGTTTGGGCAACGTAAGATTCTCCAGGAACTGCCGACAAGCAGAAGTATTAAAGTCACGTGAGGAACTGTATAAATGTAAATAATATGCTCTAAAATATGTATTTATTTCTGTAGGATCAGATATCAGTCCCTTAGTATGGGATCTGATCAGCTGTATTGATATTGTTTCAAGATATAAACAGCAGCAACAGTAAGTGGCTCAGTCTACTCCCCTGAAAAAAGTATTTTCCCTCCGCTGCATAGTGAATTCTTCTCTACGTGGCAACAGATCATTAAGTTCCAGTCTACTTGTTTTTAGCTCAAAACGCCTTCCAGCATTTTACAATGATATTCCAATTCACAGATCTTCTGAAGTCTTAATTTCTGTAAATTAGAGGAAAAATGTGTAGTGTTTCCTCTTATGAAACCTTTTACAGCTAACCTTACCATACTTGAGTCCTCCACCGAGTGGTCATTTATTTCAAAAACATATTTCAAATTTGATCTAAACTGAAAGATGAAATCAGACTTGTGTAGTAAAGTATTATTAAGGCTCCATCTCAGTGCACGCTTTTTCATTGGGAACATTGGACATTTACAAAGAATGGGATTATAATCAGAGAGAATGGCCGGTAATGTTTTTATAAATTCCATGTTACCTGTAATATCAGTAGATGTTAAAACATAGTCCGTTTTTGAGAAAGTCATTCATCTTTCTATGGGGCGGCAGGTAGCCTAGTGGTTAGAGCGTTGGCCTAGTAACCGGAAATTTGCAAGATCGAATCCCCGAGCTGACGAGGTAAAAATCTGTTGTTCTGCCCCTGAACAAGGCAGTTAACCCACTGTTCTTAGGTCATCATTGAAAATAAGTTTTTTTTTCTTATCTGACTTGCCTAGTTAAATAAAAACAAAATAAATAGCAGGGATATAATAGCTGTCCTTAGTTGTGGGATTATAAAATCTCCAACAGTCAATAAAATGAAGATCTTTAAAAAAGAAAATGGTTTAAGTGCATTGGAAGCATTCACTTGTGATGAGCTATGAGAAGGTCCAGATCAATCTAGCATAGAATCAGTAATGACATTCATGTCAGTTCCAATAACAAGTGTATAATCTGATAAATTGAGCAGGCTTCTGGTTACAGAAGGGAGACCATCTTTGTCATATGAGTTAGGAGCATAAATAGATACAAACGCTATTTTCCTTCCATACAGAGTGGAGCATATGTATGTTTTTTATGTTATTTATTTAACCTTTATTTAACTAGGCAAGTCAGTTTAGAACAAGTTCTTATTTACAATGACGGCCTACCGGGGAACAGTGGGTTAACTGCCTTGTTCAGGGGCAGAACGACAGATTTTTACCTTGTCAGCTCGGGGATTCGATCCAGCAACCTTTTGGTTACTGGCCCAATGCTCTAACCACTAGGCTAACGTAAGTAAATCTGCCCAGTTTATAATTTCCACTTTTTTCAATTGTATGGGGTAGATTGCATTTATGTAGAATAAGCACCCATTTAGATTTAGATGTAAAGCAGGAAGCAGTTGCCAGTTTGTAGTATTTGTTTTGAAGTCTGGACATCACCCTCTAAACGATGTGTCTCTTGCAATGGAGCAATGTCAACTTTATTCCTAAATCAAGACATTTAATTCACTTATTTGGCTCATTATAACCCCTCAGATTACAGGAAATGATCACAAATTTAGCCATGATTTAGCCATGATCCATCTGTGGTGACGTGAATACCAGTTTGATGCATAAAAGGGGAGAAAAGTAACTTACGATAGCCATAAAATGACTATTCAGTTGCCAACTAAATAATTGTAAACCAGATATATGTAGAATTACAAATCCCTTCAGATTGCCATTCTACCCCAATAACCCTGCAAAATGTATCAAAACAAATGAAACAAAGAATCCCTCCCCTCCCTGGCAGGTTAGGACACAACAGTCCTCCCTCTCCACTCAATGTTAGACCCGCAGCGGTGTTTATCACTAAAATCCTCCCAACACACCTGAATGTCTCACTCCATTTCCTAAATATCTTGCATTAACTGACACATTGGAGATATGAGAATGGCAAGAAATGCTCAATTGGCTGAATGATTCAGCCTTTACGTAGCACAAACATGGAGAACTAAAAATAATTAAGTGGTGATTGTGATAGTTGACTTGTTGTTGTCATAGCAACATGAGACAAGTTAGCTAGCCAGCTACCACCAGACAAGGTTATCACACAAACGTTGTAAACGAAACTTACTTTAAAATGACAATTTTAGTTTATAGAAGCTAGATAAACTTTCAACAATATGTATAGATGTTAACATTATATAAAGTCACATTATAATCCTTCATCTCTCTCTTTGAACAGAATCACATCCATCCCCTCTGAAAATAAAGTTCCCTACTTTATGTAACTCGTATATTTAACGCTATTTATTTATCAAGAAATGATCAATGGTGAGTGTAAAGTTAATTACTTTTGAGTTCATCAATAGTTAATTCAATCAATCGTTAATGTTTTTTGTGTCATCACTGCGAGCCATCATGACTCTCAAAACCCGTGACAGCCGCAGTTTACTTGTGAAGATAACTTTAGCGCCTCCCTAAAACCCCTATTCAAATTTGACACAAACCTTCAAATATGTATGTAATGAGACATTATATTCACTCTTTATAGTCTTTCATTTACATTTTAGAGGTGATGAGTTGGACAAATCGGGTGAAAAAAGCCAACACGACATACTGTATCTTCCCCTTTCACTATCACTCAGTAGCCTACGCTTCCCCCTGTGCCAAATTTTAAAAAAGACCAGGCGGAGCTCCATTGCCTTCAAGGCAATCAAGCAAAATGTCAGTATTGGGGCAAAGTGGAGTCGCAATTCAACGGCTCAGACACGAGACGTATGTGGCAGGGTCTACAGACAAATACGGACTTCAAAAAGAAAACCAGCCATGTCACGGACATCTTGCTTCCAGACTAACTAAACACCAACTTTGCCCGCTTTGAGGATAATACAGTGCCACCGCTACCAAGGACTGTGGGCTCTCCTTCTCCGTGGCCGACGTGAGTAAGACATTTAAATGTGTTAACCCTCGCAAGGCTGCCGGCCCAGACGGCATCCCTAGCCACATCCTCAGAGCATGCGCAGACCAGCTGGCTGGTGTGTTTACGGACATATTCAATCTTTCCCTATCACAGTCTGCTGTCCCCACATGCTTAAAATGGCCACCATTATTCCTGTACCCAAGAAGGCAAAGCTAACTGAACTAAATGACTATAGCACTCACTTCTGTCATCATGAAGTGCTTTGAGAGACTAATCAAGGATCATATCACCTCCACCTTACTTGTCACCCTAGACACACTGCAATTTGCATACCGCACTAATGAGTCCACAGACGATGCAATCGCCATCACACTGCACACTGCCCTATCCCATCTGGACAAGAGGAATACCTATGTGAGAATGCTGTTCATCGACTACAGCTCGGCATTCAACACCATAGTACCCTCCAAGCTCGTCATCAAGCTCGAGACCCTGGGTCTCGACCCCGCCCTGTGCAACTGGGTACTGGACTTCCTGACGGGCCGCCCCCAGGTGGTGAGGGTATGCAACAACATCTCCACCCCGCTGATCCTCAACACTGGGGCCCCACAAGGGTGCGTTCTGAGCCCTCTCCTGTACTCCCTGTTCACCCACGACTGCGTGGCCACGCACGCCTCCAACTCAATCATCAAGTTTGCGGACGACACAACAGTGGTAGGCTTGATTACCAACAACGACGAGACGGCCTACAGGGAGGAGGTGAGGGCCCTCGGAGTGTGGTGTCAGGAAAATAACCTCACACTCAACGTCAACAAAACTAAGGAGATGATTGTGGACTTCAGGAAACAGCAGAGGGGACACCCCCCTATCCACATCGATGGAACAGTAGTGGAGAGGGTAGCAAGTTTTAAGTTCCTCGGCATACACATCACAGACAAACTGAATTGGTCCACTCACACAGACAGCATCGTGAAGAAGGCGCAGCAGCGCCTCTTCAACCTCAGGAGGCTGAAGAAATTTGGTTTGTCACCAAAAGCACTCACAAACTTCTACAGATGCACAATTGAGAGCATCCTGGCGGGCTGTATCACCGCCTGGTACGGCAACTGCTCCGCCCACAACCGTAAGGCTCTCCAGAGGGTAGTGAGGTCTGCACAACGCATCACCGGGGGCAAACTACCTGCCCTCCAGGACACCTACACCACCCGATGTTACAGGAAGGCCACTGCCTGTTCACCCCGCTATCATCCAGAAGGCGAGGTCAGTACAGGTGCATCAAAGCTGGGACCGAGAGACTGAAAAACAGCTTCTATCTCAAGGCCATCAGACTGTTAAACAGCCACCACTAACATTGAGTGGCTGCTGCCAACACACTGACACTGTCACTGACTCAACTCCAGCCACTTTAATAATGGGAATTGATGGGAAATTATGTAAATATATCACTAGCCACTTTAAACAATGCTACCTTATATAATGTTACTTACCCTACATTATTCATCTCATATGCATACGTATATACTGTACTCTATATCATCGACTGCAATACAACTTATGCAATACATGTATCACTAGCCACTTTGTTTACATACTCACCTCATGTATATACTGTACTCGATACCATCTACTGTATCCTGCCTATGCTGCTCTGTACCATCACTCATTCATATATCCTTATGTACATATTCTTTATCCCCTTACACTGTGTATAAGACAGTAGTTTTGGAATTGTTAGTTAGATTACTTGTTGGTTATTACTGCATTGTCGGAACTAGAAGCACAAGCATTTCGCTACACTTGCATTAACATCTGCTAACCATGTGTATGTGACAAATAACATTTGATTTGATTTGATTTGAAGTGTGTTTAAATCATTTCTTATTTGTTAACAATTTCTGCTAGTTAGTTTTCGCTACCATGTGGGTTTTAGCTTGCTTGAGTCTGCTAACTGAGGAGTGTTAATTCACCTGTTTCCATACATGTTTAATTTTAAAACATTTATTTTACAATGGAGTTGTTTAATCTAACTGCTTAACTATTTATCTGAACATGGAATTGTATTTGGTTTTTTTACTCATTTTTTGGTCATCTTTACAGGAAAATGCCACGCAATTGCTCAAGCAATTTCTCCAACTGTCAACACATTCAAATGAACAGAGGACATATAACTGGAGATGCGTTGGTTAGGAATTGTGTGGAGGTGCGCGTTCGTGGGTGTGGTTTCAGAGTCGCGTACCTACTGTATGTCACAATGGGTCAGCGAACTATCTTGTCTCAGCGTCTGTGGACTATGATTTACGCTTTAGCAGCAGGAGGACGAGCAATATCCACCGTTATAGTACGGATGAAGCCTGAGCTGGAATGTGAGGCTGAAGCTGGTTAGCCTTAGAAAACGTCTGTCCTATCCGGGATCTTTGGAACATCCCTACTCTATTGAAGTAGAACTTCAAAATGGTTAAGGTTAGGTAAAGGTTATGGTTAAGGTTATAGTAAGGGTAGGTGTTAAGGATAGGGTTTAAGGGAACATCCCAAGGACCCTGGATAGTACTGACCAAAATCCTTAGTAGATCCAGGCAGAGATATTTTTAATTAGATGGGAAACTCCATTGGAAGGAGTGAATGGGAGTCAATTGGGCACTAGCTTGAAATCTCAACATTAACATGAATAACGTAAAGCTAAAACATTACAAATATTTTCCCGAGATGTCAGATAATTAACTTGTTCTCTGTAATATCATAAAGCTTTGAAATCGTGACATTAATACTTAAGAGGAAAATAATAGGCAGGTTTCTCAACTCACGCTGCCTTTAATTATTATTATTTTAATATAACTTTTATTTAACTAGGCAAGTCAGTTAAGAGCAAATTCTAATTTACAATGACCGCCTACACATCTGGGACATCTGGGAACTCTGAAAAAAACAAAGTCAAATCATGGTCAGTGATCTTCAGGTCGGAGAGTCAGAGTTGTAGAAGGATGCCAGTGTTTCCAACTTGGAATTCTGTATGACCGTTTAAAATTATTTTCCCAGTTGGAGATAGTTTTTTCCACGAGTTCCCAGTTGATTTGAATGCACTGAAGTCGGAAGTCGAAGATTTACGAGTAGATGTGAACAAGGCAACTTCTTTTTTCTTTTAAATCTTTTTTAAAATCTGTTTTTAAATTCATAATACAAAAATCAACTTACATTGCTACATCAAACATGTCTAACAAAACAAAACAGGTATTAACAAGAACATACATACATACTCAAACATACAAAAAATATCAAATAAAATAATACAAAAAATAATCAATTTTAGTGCAATTGTATTCACTCTGAAAATATCTTATTATAATGATTCAGGAAGATGTTATTCTTGTTGTTATTAACTAGGGTTAATGTTTTAATAAGATAATTAAAATCAATCAGAAAAATGTATAATTTCGGTATAGAATTTTTGTTTGTGTATGAAGTATTTGGCAACAAGAATAAAAAAAAATAACAATCATTTCAGTGGTCTTGTTATCATTGCAATAGTAACATATTATATCTTTCATGTCAAAAACATAGGCAGTGTTCATAATGGTAAATAAGTATTTAAGAGACAGATTCTCACCCACTCAATTACTTATTCCTTACAGTTGTGTCTGAATTATTCCACAAAAGAGCTTTATGTGGGGGAAAATTGTGCAGGAAACATATTTTCCAGGCCATTAAAGCTTGTTGGTGAAACCTAGCCAATTTAGCAGGTCATCTTTCAGGAATATAATTACATTTCAGTAAAAATTGAAGATTTATTAAACACATTATTTGGAATGAAATACCATATTGAATCAGTATTGATCAAACATTTTTTCAACCAGTTTATCTTGAAAGTGTTATTTATGTCAACAAAATCCAACACTTCTAGACTGCCTTCAGCTCTTTTGTTAGAAAGGACAGATTTTTTTAGTTTGTGAGACTTATTCTTCCAGATGAAGTCAATAAAGGTCTTATGGATCTCTTTACAAGTAGCTGGATTTACACATAACGATAATGAGGGGTACACAAAACGAGACAGTCCCTCTGCCTTGGACAGAAGTATAGAAAGTATAGAAAGATCTCTTTGTAGCCAATTATTAAATATATTTGTAGTTCTCTTAATTTTAGGAGAGAAATTCAAATGTCTGACTAAGTGGTTTTTTGACAGATGTATTCCTAAATATTTAACACAGTCCTTTACAGGAATATTTTCTATTTCTTTATCATCAGAGTCAAATAAACATAAGATTTCACATTTAGAAACATTCAGCATTAATCCTGATGCAATAGAAAATGCAGTTATAGCATTAAGGGCATGTGCGACCTGGTCTTTGTCTCTTAAGAAAAGAATAGTATCATCAGCCAGTTGGGAGATTTTGATTTATTTGTTAAAAATGGTTAAGCCATACAAATGTGCATTATTCAGAATATCTAGAGATAGAAGTTCCACAACCAAAATTAATAAAAATGGCGAAATTGGGCATCCCTGTAGTACACTTCTGTTGATACTGAATCTTTTGGAAGTATTAAGGTTTAGTAGCACATAACTATTTATATCTTTGTAAAACATGCGAATTACTTCAATAAAAGAGAAATTCATGTTGAATTGTGTCAAAGGCTTTACAGAAGTCCAAAAATAGGACAACCGCATCTGAGTCAATTGCATCTGAATAATCTATAAGGTCCAAGACTAAACGAATGTTGTTAGAGCTTATGTGACGGCCCTTCATAAATCCGGTTTGAGTCTCATTTAAAATGGTATCTATTCCTTTCTTTAATATTTTGGCATAAACCAGAGCAATCAATTTGTAATCAATATTTAATAAAGTAATTGGTCTCCAATTGTCAATGAGAGAAGGGTCTTTATCGGGCTTCGGAATCAATGAAATAAGGCCCTGGTTCATAGTGGAGTCCATTTCCCAATTTTTAATGCAATCTTGAAACATATTGAAAATCGGGTCTTCTAGTAACTCCCAAAACTGTCTATAGAATTCAACTGACAGGCCATCAGGGCCAGGTGATTTCCCTTTTTTCATTGAATTCAGAGTCTCTCTAATTTCTTCAATTGTCACAGGTGAATCGCAAACTGAGTGAAAATCATCCTCAATTACAGGGGCATAATTCTGAATGTGGCAAATGTAGCTTTCACAACCATCTTCCTGAAATTGAGAGCTGTAAAGGATTTCATAAAAGGAATTGACAAATGATAATATTGTAATGGGATCTTTGCATAAAACATCGTTAATTTTGTGTGCAGTTATAGATTTTCTTTGGTAGTTTCTCTTTTCAAGTGCAAAAAAGTAACTAGTGTTTCTTTTCCACTCTTCAATCCATTTAACTCTCGAACTTACAAAGGCACCCATTGCCAGATCTGTGTAAAGCTGTTCTAATTCTAGTTGTAAAGACTTGAACACAGACTCCTCTTCTTCAGATAGATTATCTTTCTTTAGAAAACTCTCAAGCTTGCTCATCATCTCCTTTTCTCTAAGGTTCTTTAATTGCATCAGCTCTTTGGTGCGTTTAATGGCTACCACTCTGACTTTATATTTGAAAAATTCCCATCTACTTCCATGACCCAAGTCTTTTCTTGCAAAAATATCTTTAGCTAATGATTTGATGTTTTCAATGAGAGCAGTATCTTTAAGAAGTGTGTTGTTTAATTCCCTGTATCCTCGAATACCTTTAGATTTTTTAGTAGCTTGTAAATTCAGGGAAATCAAGTGATGATCAGAAAAGGGAGCCAACTGATGATCTACATCTATAACAAATTGTAACAAAAAAGGGGAAATTAGGAATACATCTATTCTAGATGTACGTGACATAGTTTGGTTGGTCCAGGTATAACCCTTAGCAAATAACGCCAGGCATCCTCAACACAGAGATCCTTGCATAATGTAATGATAATGTTACTATTTTGAGGGTTTTGACTCATTCTAGGAGGAAAACGATCAGCAGATGCATCAGGTGTTTCATTAAAATCCTCTGAAATAATAAGAAAAGCCTTTGAGTATTTGTTGCTTAAATCCTGTACTTTCCTGGTAAATTGGGTAAAAAGGGTCTTATTATGAGCATGTGCGTTATGTCCATATACATTACAGATGATGAAAATAGCATTGTCAAGTTTAACAGTTACTATGACCCATCTCCTGTCTTGTGAAGATGTGGAATCTAGAACGTCACCTTTAAACTTGTGAATAAGTGTCAAAACACCAGCAGAATTATTTGATCCATGACTGAAATAGGCCATATCTCCCCTGAATAATGCAACAACAAAGAAACATTACGTGACGATTCCCTTAGCAACTGTGTGACGCAGAATGACAACGGTAACACGATTGGTCTACAGTCTGCTGGGCGGAGCATGAGACGTTTCGTCATCTATTTACCAATGGATTCTTATCTCCTCCTTTTCTAAAATCTCTGGTAGATCTATCTTGCGTCTTATGTGCGCAAAGGCCCGACAAATGTGTAAACTCTGATTGGAAGAGCAAGACCGACAAAAGCCCCCACGGTAGCCAATCAACGCACACACCAAACAAATACACTCGAATCAGATTGGACCGTTGTCACTCTTGGGCTGCTGGCAATGCTAAAATAGTCGCATTCTACGAAAGACCTTTGAAATTGGATCACATATCGGTACATCACCACTAGCTTCCCTAATTAACTCAAAGGTGAGTGAACATCAATGTTACTACCAAAGAACGATATTAATAACCCTAGAATTTTTATTTTTGAGTATTGTTTTTGACTGATTCAGAACACTCCATCATTCCTCACGTGTGGCGCTTGAACATCATAGCGCTCTGTCTCTTTCCTACTTTTTCTAATCTATTACAGTGTTATGTTATATGGCTCATTGATTGTGTGGTGTCATTTAGAGTGACTTGACCATCTGAAACAACTGAGTGACATGAACAAACATGATGAAATACCATTTACAGTAGCATCATCAGTCGCGCCAAGGTTGCGCCAACGGGGACAATGGTGGAGTCCTATTACACTGGTTTGGGATCAACCGGGCAATGTCCCGTCAAGATAGGGAGGAGCGCCTATCTCATATCAAACGGTAATCTGCGCCGATTGGTCATGGTGTCAACAAGGCAGATGGTGCATCGTCCAGAAACAAACATCTCTTTTCCACGAAATAAATGTTGTCTCTTCAAACTAGTTTTCATTGGGAAGGCAGATAAAAGCGTATTTTTCAAAAGCAATCACTTTTGCTTGTATAACAATTAGTTTCGTCACTTTTGTTTTTAGGCGTCTTCGCTATCCGCCAGAGCGGAACACCTGGTTCACGACCTTCCAAAACGAATGCAATCACTTTTAACCCGGGATAAACTCCTCTCACTAGGGTAACTCGGGCCAGATAAACGAACCTCCTCATTGTAAAATGCGGCGATTGCATCATCTATCTCTTACGACATTTTGGAGCCTAACAAAAAGTATAATTTGACATGCTGGTGAATGGAAGATGTGTAGAATTTAGTAGCCTACGACGGAAGGGGGAAAAGTGTGGCCTACAATAGAAAGGATACATAATAGCAGCTATCAATTTGATGTCAGAATTTACACTTTAGGTCTAATGTTACTTAACTGTTTTTTAATAGATTAGTCTCCACAGGTTTGTCTGTGCACTTTATTACAGGTTTGTCTGTCCACTTTATCTAATGCTGAATAGATGACTGACACTTGAACAGATTGACACTAAACCTATAATCAATAACTAGAATCATAAATGGTATGGCAACTGCTTGGCCTCTGACAGCAAGGCACTACAGGGGGTAGTGCATATGTCCCAGTACATCACTGGGACCAAGCTTCCTGCCATCCAGGACCTCTATACCAGGCGGTGTCAGAGGAAAGCCCTAAAAATGACCAAATACTCCAGCCACCCTAGTCATAGACTGTTCACTCTGCTACCGCACAGCAAGCAGTACCGGATCGCCAAGTCTAGGCCCAAAAGGCTTTTTTAACAGCTTCTATCCACAAGCCATAAGACTCCTGAACAACTAATTAAATTGCTACCCAAACTATTTGCATTGACCACCCCCCAAAGCTTTTTGGAAAATGTGGACACAAAGAACTGAGGGAGATTTTACTGTAATTCTGTTACCACACTTTGCATCTACACAGTTCTTCCAGTGTTTTGTGAAATTTTGTGTGTAAATTGTTCGAAGTAGTCCTTGTGCGTAGAGTTGTTATATTAGGCATAAGTAAACTTTGAAATCAATGTATTTGTTTGGCATACATTTTAAAGAGAACATTTGTAGTCACTGGCTTGGTTTCCATCCAATTGGCAACAGATTTTCTTGCAAATATTATAAAATCTGCACAAACAAAATCTGCACATTTTCCTGCCAGTGTTGTTTCTACCAAACTGACTTGTTGCAGATACAAAACAGTATGTGATGATGTAGTGCACACAAAATGTACTTTTTCATGAACCGAATAAGAATCTAATGTTCAATGTGTTTCCATTTCATTTTCAACTCTACCAATAGTTTTGCAAAAAACTGTTGCATTAAATAATAAATGTGCTACTCTGGTCTTGGTACATGTGCTCTAGCCAACAGCTCACAGATACAGTGTGTGTAGGCTGTGCAGATAGGCCAGTCTACATGAAAATATTATGGATAAGAGCAAGAATGTTTTTATTTGTCAAAACTGCAGTTGATCATTGATCATCATGTCACCAGAACAAGACTCTCAACATTTATTGGAAAGGAGCATCAAGCTCATACCGTTCACTTACACCACCATGTGAAGTTCATCATCATTTATTTAATCTGTAGCCTAATTTAAGTTGCATGTTTTTCTGAGTGGTAGTGGGAGGACCACACACCATGTCATCGCGTGACTTCAAGTTTACTTCGATATGATGGTTATTATATCCATTTGCCCATAAAGGCATTTCCTCCGCTATTTATCGCATAATAGATTTTACAGACACAAAAAGATCACCATAGAATAGGTTATGTTCAGCCAGGCAGAGGAGAAGCTGCTGTGTTCTGTTTGTTAACAACTTAACCAGCAGCTTTGGTAGGCTACTTCTGTTTAAACCAAACCCTTTCAGTGCCGTTGTACTCACAGGAAAAGATGTCGGACCACTGTCCAGTGATAATAGATATTTGATTGAGTTGTTAACCCACACAATCTGACATTTTAAAGGCCCAGTGCAGTCAAAAACACATTTCTCTGTGTTTTATATCTATTTCCACACTATGAAGTTGGAATTTGTTTTGGTGGGATGGAGATTTGGCCTTCCATGGTGACATCACCATGCGGTAGTTTAGTTAATAGACCAATAAGAACACGTTCCAAACCTCTCTGCCAAGAATATTTGTTATTTTTTCAGTTTTTCCCTCTCCACTCAGACCACTCACGGACAGTCCTTGCTTGAAAAATTGCCCTTTGCTAAGAAGCTTTTTTTTATTTATTTTTTACAATTTTAATTCAAAACAATCACAGTAAGGTACTTAATTGTTACAGAGGAACGATATGATGTTGAGATAGATGGCTCCATTGGACCTTTAGAAACAAAGTAGAAACATTTGACTTTTTTCTGTTAACCTGTGTTAAACAAAAACACATATAGACTCGGGTTATAAATTCATCCTAATAGCAGTGTTGATGCAATGTTGAAAGGGTATCCTGAAATAACAAGGAAACAATGCTGACTCAACCATTTGTTACCTGCTGGGTAGTCGTAAGCTAAAGGACAGGATAATCTGCACTGTGAAGGTGACCTTGCTCCTCTTGCATCATCACCCAGAGCTGGAGTTAGCTGTGGACCATCTCTATGGTTGTTTTCCGATGTTGCTACATTACATTTACATTTGAGTTATTTAGCAGACGCTCTTATCCAGAGCGACTTACACTTAGTGCATCCATCTTAAGATTGCTAGGTGGGACAACCACATATCACAGTCATAGTAAGTACATTTTCCCTCAATAAAGTAGCTATCAGGAAGGTCAGAGATAATAAGAGGGAAAGGAGTCAAGTGCTAGTGGTACTGTAGTTCACGAAAGGCCAAGAGACTAGAGGTGGCAGAACGGAGTACTTGGGTTGGGTGTAGGGTTTGAGAAGAACCTGTATGTAGGGAGATGCAGTTCCTCTTGCTGCTCCGTAGGCAAGTACCATGGTCTTTTAGTGGATGCGAGCTTCGACTGGAAGCCAGTGGATTGTGCGGAAGAGCGAGGTGAAATGGGAGAATTTGGGAAGGTTGAACACCAGGAGGGCAGCAGCGTTCTGGATAAGTTGCAGGGGTTTGATGGCACAAGCAGGGAGCCCAGCCAACAGCGAGTTGCAGTAGTCCAGACGGGCGATGACAAGTGGCTGGATTAGGACCTGTGCTACTTCCGGTGTGAGGTTGGGTCATACTATACGGATGTTGTAGAGAATGAACCTGCAGGAACGAGTCACTGCTTTGATGTTTGCAAAGAACGACCGGGTGTTGTCCAGGGTCACACCAAGGTTCTTGCACTCTGGGAGGTGGACACTGTGGGGTTGTCAACTTTGATGGAGAGGTCTTGGAGCGGGCAGGCCTTTCCCAGGAGGGAAGAGCAGCTCCATTTTGTTGAGATTGAGCTTGAGGTGGTGGGTCGACATCCAAGCTGAGATATCTGCCAGTCATGCAGAGATGTGTGTCACCACATAGAACCAAGCCCTGGGGAATACCAGTAGTGAGAATATGTGTTGCAGACACAGGTCCTCTCCACGTCACGTCACGTCGTGGTAGGAGCGCCCTACCAGGTAGGATGCAATCCAGAGCCTGAGGCATCCAGCCCTGAGAGAGTGGTGAAGGATCTGATGGTTCACTGTGTCGAAGGCAGCGGATAGATCTAGAAGGATGGGAACAGAGGAGAGAGGGTCAGCTTTGGCAGTGCGGGGGAGCCTTCGTGACACAGAGAAGAGAAGTCTCAGTTGAGTGACCCATCTTGAAGCCTGACTGGTTAGGTTCAAGACGTTCGTAATGAGAGAGATGGTGACAGAGTTGGTCAGAGACAGCACGCTCAAGTGTTTTGGAAAGAAAAGAAAGACGGGGTACCGTTCTGTAGTTTTTGACATCAGATGGGTTGAGTGTTGGTTTCTTGAGTAGGGAAGCGACATCGGACCATTTCGAAGTCAGAGGAGACGCAGCCAGTGGTCAGTGATGAGTGTATGAGGGAAGTGAAGAATGGGAGAGTGCGGCGAAAAGAGGTCAAGGCGCAGGGTAGTTCTGTGTGAGTGGGATCAGTGAATTCAATTGGAGTGACTGTGGAGCGGGTGTCATCAACCTTCTTTTCGAAGTGGTTGACAAAGTCCTCCACAGAAAAGATGATTAGAGTTGAGTTTTTCTAAATATTTACTCAGCTGCCCGCAGCCCTATTCTGTAAGTCCGCAATGAGTCACTCAGCCACGGAACCAGATGGGAGGGCCGAGCCGGCCGGGAGGAAAAGGTACAATGCGAGTCATAGGATGTGGAAAGGGAGGATAGTAGGTTCGACGCGGCAGAATCAGTAGAGCGAAGATTGCGACGACACATGACCATCAGGGTAGAGGCTGAGAGGCTGGGGTTGGAGGAGAGGGAGACAGAAAAGGGGAAAAAGTAGTGATCAGAGACCTCGAGGGGGGTTGTAATGAGATTAGTAGGCGATTGGGTGTTTGCCAGCTAAGAAAATGTTAAGTGCATTGGGATCTGTATGAGATGATCTCGATTTCTGAGTTTGAACTCCATCAACTTAGTAAGAATGTCTTACTTTCCTGGACCCTTTTGTTTTATATGTGATTACAGATTATCACATGTCATGGTCTGTCAGTCACGAGAGTAGGGATGTGAAGGCTTTTAAAACATTCAGAGAAATGCAAGAGCCTTAAAATGATACAATTGAGTTTTGCTTGTTTTATTGCTCTTGAATGTTAGTGCTGTTGAATACAGATGGCCAATCCAGCTGAGCATGAACATAATTTACTAATGAACCCTGGACAGAGCATTGTTTCCCACATTGGACCTTTGTTTGGTCAAAGTTGCTGTACATTTCGTCCATTTTGACCTGTTAGGCTTTCTACACGATTGTTCCCACCTGCAATCCCTGAGAAGACTGCAATTTCAGAAGTACTTTGCTTGTTGTCACGCCCTGGTCTAAGTATTTTGTGTTTTCTTAATTATTTTGGTCAGGCCAGGGTGTGATATGGGTTTATTATGTGGTGTGTTTTGTCTAGGGGTTTGTTGTAGGTTATGGGATTGTGGTTAGTGGGGTTGTCTAGAAAAGTCTATGGTTGCCTGGAGTGGTTCTCAATCAGAGGCAGGTGTTTATCGTTGTCTCTGATTGGGAACCATATTTAGGCAGCCATATTCTTTGAGTGTTTTGTGGGTGATTGTTCCTGTCTCTGTGTTTGTTGCACCAGATAGGGCTCAGTCATTTGTTTTTTTCTTTTCACTTGTTTTGGAAGAGAAGAGAACGAGCGCCATTCTCCTTTCGGAGATGGTGCTAAATACATCAACACGGTCGGTCCCTGGGATTGGGCTGGCTAACACGATTAGGTTTGCTTGGAAGGAAAAGGAGATGGAGCCTTTAGGACGGGAATCTTTTGGAAGGATAATATTGATGGGGATTCTAAAGCTGACGGTGAAGGACGTGTTTTGTTTCCAAGGCAACTCGTTGGAGGGAGCATACGACGTGGCACTATATACAGAGGTAAAACACGATGATATCCTGAGAAGGGCAAGAGCAGTGGGAGGTGAGAGGCCGATGTGCCACTACGAAATAACAAGCCTGGCGAAGAATAATTTTAGGGTTGTAACTGTCAACATTTACAACCCTTACGTTAAGGACGAAGAGGTGAGGGCTTTTCTGGGGAGATATATGGATAACGTCTCCTCAGCAAGGCACCTCAAAGACTCCCTTGGGTTTTGGAATGGGAGGAGAGGTTTCCAGGCCCTCCTCAGAGAGGACCCAAAGGGACACGGTGGCTACCTCCATCCTCCTGCTATGTTCTCCCTAGGGGCTGACAGGGGGACGTTGTTTTATGCACGTCAGCCCCCATTTTGCAGACGCTGTATGGCCTACGGTCACATATTCGCCTCATGCAGTACAAGAAAATGCAGATTTTGTGCATCTGAGGATCATGAGGCGAGGGATTGTGACAAGCCTAAGACGTGCCATGGGTGTGGCTCGTCAGCACACCTGTGGCGGGGGTGCCCGGCCCGTCAGCGGTCATATACGTCTGCGGCTGGGGGGGGAGCAGGGGCGGGGGATGGGGGAAGAAGAGGAGGGGAAGGAAGCACGCCTCATGATCAGAGTACAGGTCCAGAGGGGAAGGCCACAAGGAAGGAGGAGGAGCAAGAAGCGGCGGAAGGAAGAGAGAAGGAAACGGAAGGCACGGGAGTAGGAGAACCAGGAAAAGCGGCGGAAGAAGGCAACCGAGTGGAGGAGCATGAGAGAGAAGAAAGCGATGGAGGAGTGGTGGAGAAGGAGACAGTGGAAGAGCAAGTGGACTGGGGGGAATGTGCCCTGGTGGAAGAGATGAGGGGTATGGTGGAGGAGCTGGCGGGGGGGGGGGGGGGGTGGTATCTCTCCACTGCCGTCATCACCAAAGAAGAGAATGAAGAGGAGGGAGCGATTGGCCGACAGTGAGAGGGAGGGGATGGCCAAGAGAGTGATGGGGGTGGGAGAAACCTCTGGGTTGCTGCTGGTTTCCACAGGCTCTCAATATCTGTTGGGTGGGGACACACCTAACAGGACTCAGGACTGGGTACAGGAGGAGGTGGGGAGTTTTTTGTTTGGGGACTCAGCCTCCCCGAATTTTTTCCAATCCAGCTGCAGCACTGGGGAGGGGGAGGATTGTGGGGGTAGACCCAGGGTGCAGGGCACCCCGGAGCCAAACACTATTCCTGCATCCTGGGTTGGTGAGATGGAGGAAGAGGGGGGGATGTTGGGAGTACAGATGGTGTTATCACCGGTAGATATGGAGCAGGGGAGCATCGGGTGAGTCTCCTGTTTTTGTTTTTTTCTGTCTGGGTTTAGAATTTGAGTGTATTACATGTTTTTATTTTATTCTTTCATGGGGTCTGATTTTACTTTTGTTAGTTTAAATGTAAGGGGTTTAAGGGATTGTGTTAAGAGGAGGGCGGTTTTTAGTTATTTGGAGGGTGTGGGGTTTGATTTTTGTTTTTTACAGGAGGTTCACCTGAGGGATGGAGGGGATGTTAATAGGTTTAAGAGGGAGTGGGACAAGGGGGAGTCGGTTTGGGGTGTTGGGGGGGTGCACTCATCGGGGGTAGGGATTTTGTGTGGGCACAGGGAGGTTAAAGTGGAGGATTCTTTTGTGGTAATGCAGGGGAGGGTTATAGGGGTGGATGTCACGATAAGGGATTGTAATTTTAGATTAGTGGTGGTGTATGGACCACAGGTGGTGGCAGACAGGAGGGAGATGGTGGACTGTCTGACGCCCCTGTGTGTCACAAATAGGAAATTAGTGATAGGGGGGGATTTTAATACAGATTTAGGAAGAGGGGGGGATAGCAGTGCAGGCGCCATTGCCAGGCTAATGGCTTGCCATGGTCTGGTAGATGGTGGTCTGCACACTACTCCGAAAATGGACGGTCCTACATGGCGCAACTCCAGGGGGGTTGAGCGGAGGCTCGACTATATTTTTGTACCCAGGTCTTTGGGTAAGTTGTCTGGGCGGCTGTTGCCTGTTTTCTTTTCGGATCACGACGGGGTGCTCCTGCAGGTGGGGTCGCCAGTCTGCCTCTTTGGTAGGGGGTACTGGAAGCTAGATCGGGATGTGCTGGAGGAGCAGGCTTTTGTTGACGGGTTTTATGGTTTCTTTTGGAGGCTTGAGGGTCTCCGGTCCATGTGTGAGGGGGTGTTAGAGTGGTGGGAATTAGTTAAGGTGAGGATTAGGGCTTTTATAATAGGGTATTGCAAGAGGAAAAAAAGGGAGGAGAGGAGGGAGGTGGATCGTATCCAAAGGTTAATTGAACTCGAGTACGAGGCAGGCAACCTCGGCGGGTCGTTTGACTGGGAGAGATCCGCAACCCTAAAGGCGCAGCTCAGGGAGTTGCAGGAGCGGAAGGCTCGAGCTTTCCTGGAGCGTGCGCATAGTGGCTTTCTAGAACACAATGAGACTTGTTCTGCTATGTTCTTTAAGTCGGTTAGGGCCAGACAGAGTAGGAAGGTAATGCATGGCGTTAGGGAAGAAAATGGTAGTATAGTTAGAGAACCAGAGGATATGGTCAGGGTGACAACTGATCATTTCCAAGGCTTATTTAAGGAAAGGGAAATAGATGTAGAGCAGGGAAATGTGTTTTTAGAACACTTGTCCAGGCGGTTGCCGGAGGACATTAGAGAAGTGATGGAGGCCCAGATCTCACTAGAAGAGGTTGAGAGCGCTCTTAGGAGGATGGGAAAAGGGAAGGTGCCTGGGATAGATGGGCTGCCGGCTGAGTTTTATCTCAAGTTTTGGGGTATACTTGGACCAGTGGTCCTCGAAGTCTTGAAGGCCATCCTTGAGACGGGGGTCCCGGGGGGATCAATGGCTGTTGGTGTGCTGTCACTTTTATATAAGAAGGGGGAAGTAACAGACCTTGGCAACTGGCGGCCGTTGACCATGCTGTGTGTAGATTACAAGCTACTTGCAAAGGTTTTAGCAGACCGGTTGCGCACAGCCCTTCCCTACGTCGTCCATGAGGATCAGACGTGCGGGGTAGAGGGCCGCTCTATTAGATGGAACCTACAGTTAATCAGGGACTCCATCGCTTGGGTTGAAGATAGAGGACTGCCTTTAATGGTAGCAGCGCTAGATCAGGCGAAAGCCTTTGATCGCGTGAATAGATCATTTTTATTCAGAGTGTTAGGTCGATTAGGATTTGGGGAGAAGTTCATAGAATGGATTCGTACATTATATGTCGGAGCGGGGTGCCGAGTTAGTGTAAATAGTCACTTGGGTGACGTTTTTGACCTCTCGTCTGGGGTCAGGCAGGGGTGCCCACTCTCGGCTCTCCTCTTCGTTCTGTACATGGAGCCTCTGGGGGCTGCCATTAGGGCAGACACAGGGGTGGAAGGCTTGTTGATCCCTGGAAGTGGTGGGCTGCGTGTTAAGATGACGCAGTACGCCGACGACACTTCCTTGCTGCTGTGCAAGGACTCGTGCCTGACAAGGTCCCTTGCCATCTTTGGGGATTTCACCCGAGCGTCGGGAGCAGTTCTGAACCATGCAAAGTCTTCCGTCAAGTTTTTCGGAAGATGGCGCGGTAGAACGGATGTGCCCGGGGGTTATCTCTCTGTGAGGGGGCCCTGAGGATTCTCGGGGTCCATTTTGAGACCTCTGGCTCAGCGACGCTAAACTGGAACATGCGTATCGCAGTGGTACAGAGGAAGCTAGCAATGTGGAAGGCTAGGTATTTGTCTTTTATGGGCAAAGTCCTGGTTCTAAAGGTGGATGTGTTGCCGTCTCTTTTGTATTTGGCGTACATCTACCCATTGCCGGCTAGTCTGAGGAGGCCTCTAGTGAGGCTTGTGTTTCAGTTCATGTGGAGTGGCAGGTGCGAGTGGGTCGCCAGGGCACGCATGCTTTGTCCCATCGGGGAGGGAGGTAGGGGGGTACCACATTTCCCCCTCAAGCTGGACGCAATTTTTGTTTCTTTCTTGTTAACGGAGCTTGCTCATCCAGTGATACACCCGTCCGGTTACCTCCTGCGGGTGTTCTTCTCGTATCAGGCGAGAAGCGTAATGGTGTGGTCTAACACGGGTCCTCGGGCGGAACAGCTGCCGTGGCACTTTGGTCATGCGGCCAAGTGGCTGCGTGAGCACCCTGAGGTTGAAGTTGCCCGAGTAGGTTTAGATCACAGGCACCTGTACGAGGAGGTCAGAAAGGCAGGGAGTCCGGCGCCTGTAGTGGGCATCTCGGAAGTGGTCTGGGAGGGAGTGCAGGCGCGGGGTCTGGACAACAGGCTCAAGGACCTGAATTGGTTGAGCCTCCATAAGTGCTTGCCGGTACGTTCCATCATGTACCGGTATAGTTTGGTGCAATCCCCCACCTGTCCAAGATCTTCTTGTGGCAGGGAGGAGACTGTGCGCCATGTCTTTTGGGACTGTGCCTTTGCCGGAGTAGTATGAGCTAGGGCACGGGTGTTGTTAGGTTTGGTAAGGGGGGATTTTGTATTGACGTGGGCCAGGTTAGAGAGAGGTGTAGGGAGAGCGAGAGGGACGGATAGGGACAGGTTTCTGCTCTGGCTTCTCATGAGTCTCTTTAAACGGGGGCTGTGGGAAGCCAGGCAGAACATGGTGAAGACAGGGAGAGATTGGGGGGTGGAAGGGATAGTGAGGAGGGTGGAAGGAGATTTGAGGGGGAGGATGAAGAGGGAGGGGAGGAAGTGGGGGCAGCATGCTGCCCGGGAGAGGTGGAAGGGGGGTTTAGGGCTGGGTGTCATTTAGATTTGTAAGGGGATAGATTAGGGACGGGGAGATAGGGAAAGGTAGTTTGTAGGATGACGGGGAGGGAAGATGCTCCCCTGAGGTTTTGTTTGGGGTTTTTGTTTTGTTTAAATTAAAATACCACTATTTGAGTTTGTATGGAAAGTTTGAGTTGTAAAGAATGAATGGTATTGATGATAATAAATTATTTTTTATAAAAAAAAAATAAGGCTGGTTAGGTTTTTCACGTTACGTTTATTGGTTTGTATTGTCATTATCTTTATTAAAGATGTATGAAGATAACCACGCTGCATTTTGGTCCGATCCCTGCTACACCTCCTCTTCAGAGGAAGAGGAAGAAGAGAACCTTAACACTTGTCTGTTCAAGCCGTACAGAAAGGGAGAGTTGTCATTGTTATCCAACAGAGTAATCAGGATAAGTCGTGTGTATCTGGTTTTTATTTATTTATTTCACCTTTATTTAACCAGGCAGGCTAGTTGAACAAGTTCTCATTTACAACTGTGACCTGGCCAAGATAAAGCATAGCAGCGTGAACAGACAACACAGTTACACATGGAGTAAACAACTAACAAGTCAATAACACAGTAGAAAAAAAAGAGTCTATATACATTGTGTGCAAAAGGCATGAGGAGGTAGGCGAATAATTACAATTTAGCAGATTAACACTAGAGTGATAAATGATCAGATGGTCATGTACAGGTAGAGATATTGGTGTGCAAAAGAGCAGAAAAGTAAATAAATATAAACAGTATGGGGATGAGGTAGGTAAAATTGGGTGGGCTATTTACCGATAGACTATGTACAGCTGCAGCGATCGGTTAGCTGCTCAGATAGCAGATGTTTGAAGTTGGTGAGGGAGATAAAAGTCTCCAACTTCAGCGATTTTTGCAATTCGTTCCAGTCACAGGCAGCAGAGAACTGGAACGAAAGGCGGCCAAATGAGGTGTTGGCTTTAGGGATGATCAGTGAGATACACCTGCTGGAAAGTGTGCTACGGGTGGGTGTTGCCATGGTGACCAGTGAACTGAGATAAGGCGGAGCTTTACCTAGCATGGACTTGTAGATGACCTTGAGCCAGTGGGTCTGGCGACGAATATGTAGCGAGGGCCAGCCGACTAGAGCATATAGGTCGCAGTGGTGGGTGGTATAAGGTGCTTTAGTAACAAAACGGATGGTACTGTGATAAACTGCATCCAGTTTGCTGTGTATGCAGAGCTAGGCTAATCGGCCCTTTTTAAAAGAGACCCAACGGCAGAGACCGAGGTTTCGTGCTTTATACTCTAGTCTCTGCAGTGTGTAGCATATATAGGTTCCTGTGTGAAAGTCTGGGTTGCGGTGTGTAGGCCTGTTGGGGGAGCATTCTATTCTCCCTGGCAGTATTCACCTGGACATATCCTGGCTTGTCCTTGTTATGTAAGGACAGGAATGGTAATAATGTATAAATATACGGAATGTAACCACATTGGGTGTGTGTTATTTTTCATAGATCTGCATATTAGCTGAGAAGGGTAGTACATTTTACTACAATCATTTGATAATCTTTCAGTTACTATTTGTCTCCTCTCTCTCTCTGTCCTCTCTCTCTCTCAGGTGAGTCATGTCGTCGGTTTTCTCCAGCACGGACTCTGTGGGCGCCGAGCCCTCCGTCTGCCCCAACGCAGCCAAGCTCAGCAACGCACAAGCCAACGAAGTGGCTGCCATTTTGAAAGGGGGGTCCAAGGTCAACGGAGAAGCCATGTTGAACAGCCACAAGCTCTCCATGAATGGATCTGCTCAAGTGAACGAGGACAGTGCTGGCCATAAGGCCCAGAATGGACGCGTGAACGGGAACGAGGGGGAGAACAATCTAGAGAAGGCAGTCGCAGGCGTGGAGGAGAGGCAGTGGATCCGTCCTGACTTGCCCAGCAAATGCACTTGGAAACTGGGCGGGTCTTCCGTAGAGTCCCCTCACTGCCACTCTGAACTGTGAGTCACATCTCCATAGCAGAACCAGAGTATTTACACATATTCTGCTGATCCTCCGTCCTCTTTGAACACCTACAGTCCATTCGGAAACTATTCAGACCAGTTGACTTTTTCCACATTTAGTTACGTTACAGCCCTATTCTAGAATGGATAAAAACAAATGTTTTCCTCTTCAATCTACACACAATACCCCATAATGACAAAGCAAAAACTGTTTTTTAGAAATTGTATTCAAAATAAGAAACTGAAATATCACATTTACATAAGGATTCAGACCATTTACTCAGTACTTTGTTAAAGCACCTTTGGCAGTGATTACAGGCTAAAGTCTTCATGGGTATGATGCTACAAGCTTGGCACACCTGTATTTGGGGAGTTGCTCCTATTCTTCTCTGCAGATCCTCTCAAACTCTGTCAGGTTGGATGGGGAGCGTCGTTGCACAGCTATTTTCAGGTCTCTCTAGAGATGTTCGATCAGGTTTAAGTCCAGGCTCTGGCTGAGCCACTCAAGGACATTCAGAGACTTGTGCCAAAGCCACTCCTGTGTTGTCTTGGCTGCGTGCTTAGGGTCATTGTCCTGTTGAAAGGTGAACCTTCACCCCAATCTGAGGTCCTGAGCACTCTGGAGCAGGTTTTCATCAACGATCTCTCTGTACTTTGCTCCGTTCATCTTTCTCTCGATCCTGACTAGTCTCCCAGTCCCTGCCACTGAAAACAATCCCCTCAGCATGATACTGCCACCAGTATTCTTCACCATAGGGATGGTGCCAGGTTTCCTCATGACGTGATGCTTGGCATTCAGGCCAAAGAGTTCAACCTTGGTTTCATCAGACCAGAGAATCTTGTTTGTCATGGTCTGAGTCCTTTAGGTGCCTTTTGACAAACTCCAAGCTGGCTGTCGTGCCTTTTACTGAGGAGATGCTCACGTCTGGCCACTTTACCATAAAGGCCTGATTGGTGGAGTGCTGCAGAGATGGTTGTCCTTCTGGAAAGTTATCCCACCTCCACAGAGGAACTCTGGAGCTTTGTCAAAATGTGACAATTGGGTTCTTGGTCACCTCCCTGACCAAGGCCCTTCTCCCTCAATTGCTCAGTTTGACCGGGCGCCCAGCTCTAGGAAGAGTCTTGGTGGTTCCAAACTTCTTCATTTATGAATGATGGAGGCCACTGTGTTCTTGGGGACCTTCAATGCTGCAGAATTGCTTTGGTACCGTTCCCCAGATATCGGAGCACTACGGACAATTCCTTCGACCTCATGGCTTGGTTTTTGCTCTGACATGCACTGTCAGCTATGGGACCTTATATACAGGTGTGCCTTTCTAAATCATGTCCATTAAATTGAATTTACCACAGGTGGACTCCAATCAAGTTGTAGAAACTTCTCAAGGATGATCAGTGGAAACAGGATGCACTTGAGCTCAATTTTGAGTCTCATAGCAAAGGGTCTGAATATTTATGTAAATAAGGTATGTGTTTTATATTTTTAATACATTTGCAAAGAATGTCTATAAACCTGTTTTTGCTTTGTCATTATGGGGTATTGTGTGTAGATTGAGGATTTTTATTTGAATTAATCAATTTTAGAATAAGGCTGTAACGTAACAAAATATGGAAAAAGTCAAGCGGCCTGAGTACTTTCTGAATGCACTGTATAGTTCACATAGTTCACTGACTCCACTAATTTCCCTTGTGAAGATAAGATATAGTCACCAGCTTGCTTCACCTGAAAGGGGGAAAAAAGAACCAAGATAACCCAGCCCCATGTGCTTTTATGTCTCTCGTTTTGTTGAGCAACGACATTAAAAACAGGATGTTGTTTTGACTTGCAAGAATTTGATATATAGCCTGGCTCCATTTCCTGCATAATGACACACCTGAAAGGGCCAGAGCCACAGAGAGGACCCAGGAATGAGGAAGGGTAAAAGAGGCTTGGTGTTTCACCATGACATGGCAGTTTTAGGATTGTTTCCAGCAACACTGAAGTGAGCTGGCATTTTGGCCTAGGGAAAAGGGTATGTGCGTGTGCATTTCTCTGGCACAGTCTGGCTGTTTGACACTGTAGTCTCTCCACTCAATAAATGTAAGTTGTTATATGTTGTTATATGAGGCATCAACAACTCAGCGCTGCCTGCCACATGCACAGGCCTGTTTGTCTCACTGACAAACAGAATCCATAGGCTATACAGTACCATGTTACAAAACTCTCTGTCCCAAAGATTTCATGATACAGAGGTTACCCTGTTACAAAAGTAGCCAAATTACATAAGTTTCCAAATTACAAAACTGTAACAACATTCAAGAAGATACACTACATGACCAAAAGTATGTGGACACCTGCTGGTCGAACATCTCATTCCAAAATCATGCCCATTAATATGGAGTTGGTCCCCCCTTTGGTGCTATAACAGCCTCCACTCTTCTGGGAAGGTGTTCCACTAGATGTTGGAACATTGCTGCAGGGACTTGCTTCCATTCAGCCACAAGAGCATTAGTGAGGTTGGGTACTGATGTAGGGCGATTAGTCCTGGCTCGCAGTCGGCGTTCCAATTCATCCCAAAGGTGTTCGATGGTGTTGAGGTCAGGGCTCTGTGCAGGCCAGTCAAGTTCTTCCACACCGATCTCGACAAAACATTTCTGTATGAACCTCGCTTTGTGCACGGGGGCATTGTCATGCTGAAACAGGAAAGGGCCTTCCCCAACTGTTGCCACTAAGTTAGAAGCACAGAATCGTCAAGAATATCATTGTATGACGTAGCGTTAAGATTTCCTTTCACTAGAACTAAGGGGCCCGGACAATGAAAAACAGCCCCAGACTATTATTCCTCCTCCACCAAACTTTACAGTTGGCACTATGCATTCATGCAGGTAGCGTTTCTCCTGACATCCAACAAACCCAGATTCATCTGTCAGACTGCCAGATGGTGAAGCGTGATTCATCTCTCCAGAGAACGCGTTTCCACTGCTCTAGAGTCCAATGGCGGCAATCTTTATACCACTCCAACCGACGCTTGGCATTGCTCATGGTGATCTTTGGCTTGTGTGCGGCTGCTCGGCCATGGAAAACCATTTCATGAAGCTCCTGACGAGCAGTTCTTGTGCTGACGTTAGTGGTCCTGTTCTGTGAGCTTGTGTTGCTTACCACTTTGCGGCTGAGCCGTTGTTGCTCCCAGACGTTTCGTCTTCGAAATAACAGCACTTACAGCATTTGACAAATACAATTTGATTTGTTTTTGTTGCCTTGTTTCCTTGTCTATTTGGGAATGATCCATGTTTTCTCTGTGTATATTAACTGAGTCTCCATCCCATACACGCCTCTCAGGACTGAAGCTCCCAGCATTCTACCCAACATCCTCGGGAAGATCGGAGACACACCTCTGGTCCGCATGAACAAGATCCCCAAAGCCTTCGGCCTTAAGTGTGAACTCTGTGAGTATTTACACATACACACACAGTCATGTTATGACACACACAGTCAACCTTGAAGGCATGACACACAGTCAACACACACAGCACGGCACCCACTAAGCATATTGACAATAGCCAGAAGACAACCAGATAAAGGCAATGTCTGTATTTGCACTTCCTTGTTTGTGTCAACGTGATGGAAATACAGTAACTTATCTGGCTGTGTCATTTTTAACTCACATTTTCTGTCCCCCCCCCAAAAAAAACTGTGCGAGTGTGTTTGATTTACACATTGTGGGCGATCAGCTGTCTTCCCCAGAGCAGTTATATGTTTTAAAGCATAAATCCATAAATCCAGTAGTAGAGGACATGACAAAGAGGGAGGGATCGAGAGAGAGGAAGGAGCGAGGGTTAGGCGGAATGGAGCGAGGGTTAGGCGGAATGGAGCGAGGGTTAGGTGGAATGGAGCGAGGGTTAGGAGGAATGGAGCGAGGGTTAGGAGGAATGGAGCGAGGGTTAGGAGGAATGGAGAGAGGGTTAGGCGGAATGGAGCGAGGGTTAGGCGGAATGGAGCGAGGGTTAGGAGGAATGGAGCGAGGGTTAGGAGGAATGGAGCGAGGGTTAGGAGGAATGGAGCGAGGGTTAGGAGGAATGGAGCGAGGGTTAGGAGGAATGGAGAGAGGGTTAGGAGGAATGGAGATGAGAAAGAAATAAAGACACAGGGATAAAATAGAAGTGAGGGAGAATTAAATCATTGACCAAAGAAGAGTGCAAGAGGAGGTAGAGGAGGCTCTCTAGACTCCTCCTGTAGTACAGTTTAGCTGTGAAGGGTTACCCTTTGTTATACTGTCATTACTTCAAAGTAAACGTAAGGGTATCACATCACCTTTCCTGACATTACAGTCCACTAGGCTTCACTGTATGATGGTAGAGGTCATGTCTGAAGTAGGTTAGTCCACTCTGGGTGGAGGGGGGTATGGTCACCTGAAAGACCCTCTGCTGTGTGGGAATAGGTGACCTTAGGGCCACTGTAGCAAGGTGGGGTGGGAGGGGTGGCAGGAGAGGGGCAAGGTCTTGTATCAGGTGCCACTAGGCAGGATTGTGACAGTCACAAGGCTTGGGAAGTCTTGGGAAGTCAGGAGGTCGATTCTGAGGGAAATGTTCCCGTCATTACATAGTAGCATCTGTTGTTCTTGTTAAAGACCAGTTATTCTGCCCGGCGACTAGCTCAGACAGACCCTTGTTTTTTCTCTGATTGACTGGTACAGTTGACCAATGACCGGTAAAGTACGATAATACTAGACTTAATAATAGTGCCGTTTGGTACCACCCTCCATGTCGGGGCGGTTTTGAGTTCACCGCATGTGAACCATGTCACGGTCCTCGGTCTAAATCTTTCCCCTCTCGCCAGTGAGTGTTTTTTATGGGCCTGATTGTTTAGAGTCCATCTCTGGTTGATTCACATGGCTTAGTGGGACAAAGAGGCCTGTTTCCATGGTACTTCCATGGATTTTCACGTGATTCAGATGTACTTTTTGGCTGTCTATAGTGGATGTGGGGCAGTTTGGAATCTGTGCCAATCGGCTATTGTACTTGTGTACGTGTGAAAGGGAGAGTGGGTGTGGTATGTGTGCGGACCTTTGGACGACCCCCCCCCCCTAATTTTCCAAATCGGCTCATGGGGGCTCAGTCTCTTCCCATGATCCCCCCCCCTCCCATGCCTGGGGCAACTTCTACTGTAATCCCTTGTGTTGTTGAGGGGCTTTATAGTTAACTTGTACATAGTGGGATTTTAGTTTGAGTCTTTTCTGTGGTATTAAAAGATCTTAAGTGTTTTCTAAATTGATCTTAAGTGTTTTCTAAATTGTAAACGATAATATGAGCCAGCGCAGTACATATTCATAATTCAACATTTCCTCACACGTGTGTGTGTGTGTGTGTGTGTGTGTAGTGGCCAAGTGTGAGTTCTTTAACGCAGGGGGCAGTGTGAAGGACCGTATCAGTCTAAGGATGGTGGAGGATGCAGAGAGAAATGGGATCCTCAAACCAGGAGACACCATCATCGAGCCCACCTCTGGCAACACAGGTACGCATGAGAGAGAGAGACAGACCGACAAGGCCCTCTCTGTGGAACTGGCTATATGACTCACAACAGACAGATTACACCCCAGTTAAAGGATTTTTGTTTGTGTTTTTTTTTTTGTGTGAGTATGCCTATACAAGTGTGTACACGTGTGTGTGCGTTTAAAATGAGTTTTGCCTGGTGTGATCACTGAGACCTCCCAGCCTACCTTTGACATTAGGATCTACTGCAGCCCTGTGTTGTGCAGTATGGTCTGTACTGCTGACATGACCTGCAGGTATTCACACCTGTATTTATACCTGTCCTCTCTCTCTCTCTCTCTCTCTCTGCAGGTATTGGTCTGGCCCTGGCCTCTGCAGTTAAAGGCTATCGCTGCATCATCGTCATGCCTGAGAAGATGAGCATGGAGAAGGTGAGGCTGCTGTGTCTGTGTGTGTGTCTGTGTGTCCATGCGTAGGCATTTGTTATGTAATTAACTGTAATCTGGTCTTGTGTTCCTCAGGTGGATGTGCTTAGAGCCTTGGGGGCGGAGATCGTGCGTACCCCAACCGCCGCCCGCTTTGATTCGCCGGAATCCCACGTGGGCGTGGCCTGGCGTCTGAAGAATGAGATTCCCAACTCTCATATCCTGGACCAGTACCGTAACCCTAGCAACCCCCTGGCCCACTACGACACCACTGCCGAGGAGATCCTGGAGCAGTGTGATGGTATGTGTGTGTGCGATAGAGAAATTGAGTGAAGAATACCCTTTTCGTACTACTGTGCTGATAGACAAATTTTTCTGCGCCACTCTGCTCTTGCAGGTAAGGTGGACATGTTGGTGGCAGGAGCTGGCACCGGTGGCACCATCACTGGCATCGCCCGCAAGCTGAAGGAGAGATGCCCCAACATCAAGGTAGTGCACTGAGTCACAAACACAATGCCCAACATCTGTAAGAAGGCAATCTGACTTGCATGTTATTGCCCTGCCTTGTGTTCTTTGTCTTGGAGAGACAATTCCAAATTCATTTAGCTGAACGTTTAAGGCAACAACGTCAATTTAAGACCCACAGGGTATTTCAGCCACACCCGTTGCTGACAGATGTATAAAATCGAGCACACAGCCATGCAATCTCCATAGATAAACATTGGCAGTAGAATGGCCTTAGTGAAGAGCTCAGTGACTTTCAACGTGGCACCGTCATAGGACGCCACTTTTCCAACAAGTCAGTTCGTCAAATTTCTGGCCTGCTAGAGCTGCCCCGGTCAACTGTAAGTACTGTTATTGTGAAGGCAAAACATCTAGGAGCATCAACGTCTCTGTCACGCAGGACAAGGTGTGTGTGCAGGAATCAGACGCAGAGAGAGAGAGTAACGGAGTAAAGTGTTTACTATTGCACACCAAACTGATAAGCCCAATACAATACAGGGCGCAGGACACTATACCAGACAACCCAAAACCACAGGGTGGTACCACAGTATAGAAAATAACATACACCACGACCTAATATGTACACACTTAACAAAAGACAATCCCGCACAAAACAAGGGCGGGTCAACCTACTACATATAGGGAAGCTAATTAAACCAAAATACACACAGGTGAAACGCACAAAGCGAGGCCCATACAGAAATGTTATGTTGAGATCAGTGTGGAAGAACTTGACTGGCCTGCACAGAGCCCTGACCTCAACCCCAACAATCACCTTTGGCATTAATTGGAACTTGGAACTAATCGCCCAACATCAGTGCCTGACCTCACTAATATTATTCTGGCTGAATGGAAGCAAGTCCCTGCAACATTGTCCCAACATCTAGTGGAAAGGCTTCCCAGAAGAGTGGAGGCTGTTATAGCAGCAAAGGGGGAACCAACTCCATATTAATGGGCATCATTTTGGAATGAGATGTTCGACAAGCAGGTGTCCACATACTTTTGGCCATGTAGTGTAACGTATTGAGCTAAGCCATGAAGTTGGATCCTAAAAGAATATTAATCCAGCCACTGATAAATAAAGCCATAACATGTATCTCAAATTGATAAAGTAAAGATCAAACAGTTGCCTCACTTGCCTTTGCGTTACCTTTGTGTGTGATGTATTTATTATCGTGTTATTTTGGCCCATTGATGTAATGGTTAGTTAACATTGTTGTTCTGTGTTGTGTAGATCGTGGGTGTGGACCCTGAGGGTTCTATACTGGCTGAGCCAGAGGAGCTGAACAAAACAGATAAGACCCAGTACGAGGTGGAGGGCATCGGATACGACTTCATCCCTACTGTACTAGACAGATCTGTGAGTGTGTGACAGTGACCTCCTGAGATGAGCTGTGTGTGAGACTGTGGTAGTGCTGGGTTTTCTATTCTGGATACAGTAAGATCTACAATAATATACAGTATGACAGCTCAAACTCAAGTGTGTTCAAATTGTGGAAGGTAAATGACTCATCATCTATACATACTGTATGTTGTATCTGAGTGCTATGGTAGAATGCATATGAATGTTTCTCTCTTTTGCAGGTAGTTGACAGGTGGTATAAGTCCAATGACGATGAGTCTTTTGCCATGTCACGCATGCTGATCAGGGAGGAGGGGCTTCTCTGCGGTAGGTTGACGTCACACACAATGACTGGTGCTCCCAAAAATCATAATTCTCTAATAGTGTGTGTCTTTGTGTAGTACTGTATGGTCTAGCTCTCTCTCTCTGTCTCTCTCTCTGTCTCTCTCTCTGTCTCTCTCTCTGTCTCTCTCTCTGTCTCTCTCTCTGTCTCTCTCTCTGTCTCTCTCTCTGTCTCTCTCTCTCTCTCTCGCTCTCTCTCTCTCTCTCTCTCTCGGTGTCTCTCTCTCTTTCTCTCTCTCTCTCTCGGTGTCTCTCTCTCTCTCTCTCTCTCTCTCTCTCTTTCTCTCTGTCTGTAAGTGTAGGAGGTAGTTCAGGTACGGCCATGGCTGCAGCAGTTAGAATGGCCACAGAGCTGAAGGAGGGCCAGCGCTGTGTCGTCATCCTGCCTGACTCCATCCGCAACTACATGTAAGCAACTAGAGAGGGAGAGAAGAGGGGATGAGTGGAAGAGGAGGGAGGTTGAGGGGAAAAGGATAATGTGGGGGAGTTAAGTTTGGGGAGAAGGAGAATTGCTAAGGTTTTTTATGGGGTACCAGGGATTTAACTTTAGTAGGACCAATTCTAACCCAGTTCTAACCCAGTTCTAACCCAGTTGTAACCCCTACCCCCCCAGGTCTAAGTTCCTGAGTGATAACTGGATGTGTGATAAGGGCTTCCTAACCCCAGAAGACCTGATGGTGTCCAAACCCTGGTGGTGGAACCTGAGTCTGCAGGGTCTAAACCTATTTTCCCCCCTCACTGTGCTGCCTTCAGTCAACATCAAGAAGACCATCAAGATCCTCAAGGAGAAGGCCTTCGACCAGGCACCCGTCGTTGACGAGTCCGGGTACGATTTTACCTGGTTACCCTAGTTACCTGGTTGCCATAGAGGCCATGTGCCAAATGTTGACAAAACATTAGTATTGTTATTGACAAAACATTGATTAGTATTGTTATTGACAAAACATTGATAAGTATTGAAAAAACATTGCCTGTAGTCAGTTGTCATAATAATAATAATGACCATATCCTCTCTATCTTTGTCTGTGTAGCGTGATCCTAGGGATGGTTACCCTGGGCAATATGTTGTCTTCAGTACTGGCTGGGAAGGTCAAGGCCTCTGACCCTGTCGCCAAGGTGCTTTACAAACAATTCAAACAGGTTGGTCACCTCACCTATATGCTCTTATACTTCGACTCAACCGTAACCTCCTAAACAAATAGCTTTCAAACAAAAAGGTCATCATTGAGTAGGGTTTCCTAATTGTCATGTGTCGTCCTCAGGTGCGACTGACAGATAACCTGGGTAAGCTGTCCCGTATCCTGGAGACAGATCACTTTGCCCTGGTGGTGCATGAGCAGATCCAATGTAAGTTTACCCCTCCTTCCTCTCTTTTATCAACCTTCATCTTCCCATCTTTCTGTCTTCCTGTTTCTCACTCTCACTTCCTCTTATCACACTCCTACTCTTCTTGTATTGCTTCATCCTATTTTTCCTCTCGCTCCTTTAAAATAAATCTTTCTCACCAATGCCATCTTTTTCTTCCCTCCTTTTATAGCCCCCACTTTGCTCCTTCTGTCCTTTTCTACCACCGCTAGTTACCTCTGTCAGACAGTAGAGACGAACCGTCTTAGAAACACCTGAGGTGCGTTAAATTCGCCTGAACATTTGCTACGTTGCGGAACGGTTTGTACTGAACGACACATTTCCCTAAAACGTTCTTTTACGTTCCTGAACAGACATTGAGGAACGTTTGCGCCCGTTTGGTGGGTTTGGCGAGGTGAGGCTTGAAGCAATGAGTGACGTATTTAAAGGGCAGTGGCCAGCGTTCTCCAACCCACAACCCTCCCCGTTTTTCAATTGGTTGTTAAGTACAGCACCGTTGTCTGTTCAATTGAACGTTCCAGAACGTAAAAACGCACTGAATGCAGCCCTGCTCTCTTCTGTTGAAGGTGACCAGCCCCTCTCCCAGCCAGAGGCAACATGGCGGTTGTTTTCCCTCGCTGGTGTTTTTCCCATGTTTCTCTATGAATCTGATTAGCTTGCTCTAAGGCCCTGTTGCATCAGCTTTGTTTCCTGGCAGTGTTGTGGTCTACTAGGTCAACAAGGTGTGTGTTGGTTGTCAAAGTCCACCGGTGGGGTTTTGGTGACTGTGTGCCTGGAGGTGCCTGGCCACCAGTAGATGGTGATGCAATACTCAGACTGTTGTGTAAGGACAGACGAGGGGACTTTGCTTAATAGGTCATACTAATTTTGTCAACCCACCACCACACCTTCATCAGAAGACAAAGAACTTTCAACATTGATTTAGTTTATACTCATTGGTAGACCGCCACTTCTCCAGTGTTAAATCAGCAGTATTCAATATATCACCTGGCCAGTGTCTATATGGGTCCACACTTTTGAGCGTTAAATGAACACTGTGCTTAGTGCTGACACTGTTACACTTATTCAGTGTTAGGGAATTAACACTTTCAGTGTTATGCAATAACACCTCATATTGTATTTTTTACCATTACACCAAGAGGCCTGTGTGTCTAAATATTTACAAGTCATTATTGCGACATGCTCTTATGTAAGCATTTACAGTACATACATCAGAACTGGCAGCAGATGTGCTCAAACTTGAATCAACATAACCGTAGACCTCTTCCACTCTTGGGTGGCCAAAAATGATTCGTTTTTCTCAATTGCTAAAACACAATTTCTGAAACCTTGCTCCATTTCCCGAAAACATTTAACACAAAACCTCATCTTCAAGCACTATTTACATAACCTCTGACCCCTCTTGCAAAATGAAACATTCGCCTCAAAACAGTTTTACCTGTGTTCAAAATCAAACACTGCTCTCAAATCATAAACAAAGTGATCAAAATGATATACACTCTCAATCAGTCAGTAAACAATACCCCGAAAAATAGAAAACACATTGTTCAAAGCATACAATTCTCAGGAAGAAGTACATTTTTAATCTAAAAAAATATTCATATTTTTCCGTCATTATCTTTTGATGAATGAAAACATGTTCTATCATAGTAGCTCAAAACTGATCAGAAATTACTACTCTGCTTTGCTCTTTGTAATTTTGTTTTTTGTTCTTCCTCCTCCTTGTACCCCTATTTTTACAGTACTGTACCCTGCATCTCACAAACTTGTCATTTGTCTCTGTGATACTGTAATTCTTGTTCTTTGTTGATATGAACCTGCAACCAGTCAAAATCTATTGAGCAGTCAGTACTGTTAATAAATGGAAAGCACAATGTTCAGGGCCACACAATTTGTACAGTATACAGCCTACAATGCACTGTACTACAGTATACAATACTAAAAGAGACAAAAATCAAAGTAAACATGTGATCAATGTGCTTCTTCTTGTCTTTGGGCTGGGTCATGCCAGAGCACTTTGTCGACATCACAAGCTATATTGTCCCTCCTGAGGCAATGGTGGAATAAGCCTCTTGTGTGCCGTATCCAGACCTGCCATGATTCCTCACCTATATCACCACAGGCTAAATCCATGGCTTGCAGCAGATTTACTCTGGTGTAGGGTTGTCTATAATACACTTTCCATCTCCAAGAGGAGAAAAACTCCTCAGGAAAGGCAAGTATGGAGGGAGGTACAAGTTCATAAACTGACCATTGATGTTAAACCATTCCCTTACCTGAGCAACTCGGTGGAAACTGACATTGTGCCACACTATCACATAGGTGGGAATGTGATTCTCATTTAGCTCTTGACCCTGCTGCTCTTGAACCTGCTGCTCAAATCTCTTAGATTGGCAATAAATCTTAGAAGGTGCTTGGTGTTATATGGCCAGAGTGTAACATGGTGATCACCATAGAACACCATGGTTGCTGATAGCAGCATAGATTGTGACTTTGCCACCTCGTTGACCAGCGACTTCAACAATGGCCCGCTGTCCAATCATGTTTCGGCCTCTCGTTCTCCTCTTTGTTAGATTGAAGCCTGCTTCATCGACAAAGATGAACTCATGGGGTCTGTCCAAGGATTCCAAGTCAAATATTGTCTGTGTAGAAATACAATATACTGTATGCAGGATTTTGTAAGTCGTACAGAGACAGTGCTATACTGTAGAGTACAATTAGGCTTCTGATTCACATACATTGTATGTACTGAAGAGTAATGTCATTCACATAGTATGTGTTAGTACTGTAGACAATCTGGATTACAGTAAATATTTCTGAATGTACACTTACTTGCACATACTGAGCTCGCAGTTCTTTCACCCTTGGTGAGTTGCGCTCAAAAGGTACTCTGTATACTTGTTTCATTTGCATCCTGTTACGATGGAGGACACAGTCAATTGTGGAAATGCTCACACTGTCGATTCCCTGGAAGTGTGTGTTGTCTTGTATCACTCGTCCCTGGATTTCGTATATGGATTTCGAGTCGTATTGCATTATCTTGAAGGACCATGCCAACTATAACGGCCTCTTGCTCCCGAGTGAATATAGCTGTCCTTCCACCTGCATGTGGCAGCCTTTTAATTCTACAAAAAGTAGTTGTGCAGTTACAAAACATATTCATGCAGTACAATACATACAGTGATTCACTTTACAAATGTCTATTGAAACAGCTGCATATAGTGTAGTACAGTAAATTTGCAATTACAAAAATACAGTAGTATACTGTACCTGTTCTCTTCTCTGAATGTCCTTACTATGGTGGACACAGAACATCGGCTCAAATTGGGTTGCACTCTGAGTCCTGCTTCCCTCATTGTCAGTCCATGGACAAGAACATGGTCTGTTGCTCGAATTTCATCAGATATTTCCACTCTTTGTCTTCCTCTTTCTTTCCCTCCTCCTCGCATACGCACTCGTCCTCACATTGTTTCTTCTATCCATTCTCAAACTTTATCCTTCCCACCTTCAACAACCTGTTTGCTCTCTGAACTGGCTTATATTGGTTGTGTTGCATCATTTGAAACAGGTTAAATCAATTTTGAGTGGTTGTGTTCAATCAATGACATCTATTTGTATTTCATTGTTGCCACTTGTGTTCACCATTATGGATGACATGTGCATTATAGTGCATAATGTGTTTTGAGAATGAGAATGTGTTTAGAGTTTTGCTGAAATGTCTAAGTGAGATCTGCAAATTGTGTTTTACCATGTGAAATGGTTTAAGGTATTGACAACAGACTGCATAATTAGCTAAATGAGTCCAGGCAACTGAGAACTTTGTTCAGCCAATGGGTTTTAGTGTTTTAGCAATTGAGAAAAACTGTAATTGAAAGCCACGGCCCCACTAAGCCACACACCCAACATAATTTCCCAGTGTGCTTTGCCTTTTCGAGTGAATCGTAGAGTTACCACCCATGACTGAATTTGTTAATTACAGATACATGGTTGTCGAATTTATTTATTTTTCAGTCCTGTGGACTTCACCAAGTGAGCTCCTACTGTAGGCTAATGTTATCATTAAAATGAAACTCTTTATGACAATATGTTACATATATCATAAGGCCTTACTTTGATGGCCTTGATTTAGTCACATTATGCTGGCTTGCAAAAATGATATGTAATTCTCATTGGAATCCAGCCAGAGTTCAGACATCTAACAGTTAGAATTTGTATTCACCTGCAGCCTTGTATTTATAATGACTGTCAGAGTTAGGAACATTGATAAAGGAAACTACCTCAACCATTTGAAACTGGAACAACCATTTAAGTAACTAACGGGTGCAATAAATCTAACTGATTGGATTAGTTTAGAAAAATGTATTTTATTTATCTTTGTGTAGCATAAGATTAATCAATCATTCAGTCAATGTACTGTACATAGCAAAAGCACAGATTTAAAAAACATCCTTAAAAAAATCTAGCTGCAGTAGAGCATGCTGGGAAATGTTGGGTATGGTTTGATGGCAATGTTTTACTCTCAACAGAGTAAAACGGACACACTCAACACTGGTTATTCATTTAACTCCTGAATCAACACTAGAAATGTTATACTGGAAACTCTCGTTGGGGCCTAACTCGAACCCTGTCTCTCGAAAACAGGAAGCTAGTTACATAACTTCTTGTAAACCGATTGGTTTGATTTGGCGTAATTGTCAACTATTGCATCCTTGGATAAAGAGCTTGGGAAGTTAGTTTCTAACTTCCTTTGTGGAAAACATTCCCATCTACCAAATCTTGAACTTGGAGAAGTAATTTAACATAATTGATGTGGTTCTACTGCTCTTAATTCACCTTTCGTCACAAACCTTCGTCACAGTCTGTTATCTCAGTAGTAATAACAATCTCTCTTCCCTCTCTCTTTCTCTCTCTGTTAAGACATGGAGGATGGCTCGCCCTGTCTTAGACAGATGGTATTCGGGGTGGTGACCGCCATTGACATGCTTAATTACATCACCACGCGCGAGCGGCAGGGAAGCACACGCGAGCGCACGCTGTCAGAGTGCTCAATAACATCAGAGTGCTCGCTGACCGACTAGCTGTGACCACTTCCTGTTTCCTGTGGAGAGGAGGAAGTGACCGCCCACCTGACACCCTCTAAGGAACGACAATGACAATGAAGAAGATGATGAAGATGATGTAGAAATTTAGAAGTGGTGGGGGTTGTGGTTTAGTCTTAAAATAAGTCAATATTAATTTCCTCCCCTTTTGACTACATTGATTTTGTTATTTGTCTGTGATGATAATAATTATTCACTGTAGATTATTGAAGCAGCTTAGCTGGTTTCAGATACATGGTTTTCCTCTAACTTTAAGGTATGGAAATTGCATGTAACAAACAGTGTGCAACTAGACTGCCTTGCCTCTTCATTATCGAAAGTCTTTTACTTTTTTAAAACTACTTAAAAATAATAGTGTTCCTCTGACTTGTCATTTTATTGCAGAGGATACTGAAACATTACAATATCCTTGCTAGACTAACAACTCAGTACATTTCAATCTTTCGGTTAAATAGTCATCACCATTTGTATTGCATTGAGATTTGTATATAACTGATATGCGAATGTGAGCTTCATCTTAAGACTTAAAAGCACATTATAGATTTGTGTTGCTTCTTTGATACCAATGAAGTTACATCGCCATCTAGTGGCAGCTAAAGACAGGGCATGGGCCAAAAAATGGCTATTTAGGTTGCTCAGTGTGAAATGGTTACCAAGAAGAAGCGTTACGTTGACAACATTCAAAGAGAGAGGATGTCGGTGAAGAGTACCTGTCTTTTTGTTTGAAGGCTTTGGTAAAGTAACCAAGGTCGCAGGGTACGTCAGGTTAAGGATAGGAGAGTTTGGCACACAACCAAACTGCAACCCAAACAGTATGACTTGTGTTGGGTCATTTTGTTCTTGTATTGAAACAAGATGTATTGAATAAGTCTGTATTGAATAGTTTGTTGGCTGAGCGTGCACAGTGCAGCTCTTTTATACAGGCCTGTCTGTCTGGGGTAGGTTGTTTACGCCAAGGCTTGGGTTGTTTGAACTCTGTACCATTTTTCTGTACTTGTTGACTTCATGTACAATCATTCATGTGTAATGTTATGTATGACCATGGACCCAGAGCTGTTATGATCTATTTACTTTAGCAGGGATGTATTTGTATGTATATATGTCTTTCGTGTTCTTAAGACAGATGCTGCAGTATTTGCGTGTGGTGATGCAGTTATGGAGGTGATATTTGAACTACATTCCTGTCTCATTATTTCCACCCTGGCTCTGGTTTCAGTTGTTCATTTCATATTTCTCTTTATTTCTCTTTTTTTTATTCAGTTGTTTTTGTGGTGTAAGTACAGTGGGGAGAACAAGTATTTGATACACTGCCGATTTTGCAGGTTTTCCTACTTACAAAGCATGTAGAGGTCTGTAATTTTTATCATAGGTACACTTCAACTGTGAGAGACGGAATCTAAAACAAAAATCCAGAAAATCACATTGTATGATTTTTTAAGTAATTGATTTGCATTTTATTGCATGACATAAGTATTTGATCACCTACCAATCAGTAAGAATTCCGGCTCTCACAGACCTGTTAGTTTTTCTTTAAGAAGCCCTCCTGTTCTCCATTCATTACCTGTATTAACTGCACCTGTTTGAACTCGTTTCCTGTATAAAAGACACCTGTCCACACACTCAATCAAACAGACTCCAACCTCTCCACAATGGCCAAGACCAGAGAGCTGTGTAAGGACATAAGGGATAAAATGGTAGACCTGCACAAGATTGGGATGGGCTACAGGACAATAGGCAAGCAGCTTGGTGAGAAGGAAACAACTGTTGGCACAATTATTAGAAAATGGAAGAAGTTCAAGATGACGGCCAATCACCCTCGGTCTGGGGCTTCATGCAAGATCTCACCTCGTGGGGCATCAATGATCATGAGGAGGGTGAGGGATCAGCCCAGAACTACACGGCAGGACCTGGTCAATGACCTGAAGAGAGCTGGGACCACAGTCTCAAAGAAAACCATTAGTAACACACTACGCCGTCATGGATTAAAATCCTGCAGCGCACGCAAGGTCCCCCTGCTCAAGCCAGCACATGTCCAGGCCCGTCTGAAGTTTACCAATGACCATCTGGATGATCCAGAGGAGGAATGGGAGAAGGTCATGTGGTCTGATGAGACAAAAATAGAGCTTTTTGGTCTACACTCCACTCGCCGTGTTTGGAGGAAGAAGAAGGATGAGTACAACCCCAAGAACACCATCCCAACCGTGAAGCATGGAGGTGGAAACATCATTCTTTGGGGATGCTTTTCTGCAAAGGGACAGGACGACTGCACCGTATTGAGGGGAGGGATGGATGGGGCCATGTATCGCAAGATCTTGGCTAACAACCTCCTTCCCTCAGTAAGAGCATTGAAGATGGGTCGTGGCTGGGTCTTCCAGCATGACAACGACCCGAAACACAGCCAGGGCAACTAAGGAGTGGCTCCGTAAGAAGCATCTCAAGGTCCTGGAGTGGCCTAGCCAGTCTCCAGACCTGAACCCAATAGAAAATCTTTGGAGGGAGCTGAATGTCCGTATTGCCCAGCGACAGCCCCATGCAAAAAAAAAAAATGCAAATTACTTAAAAATCATACAATGTGATTTTCTGGATTTTTGTTTTAGATTCCGTCTCTCACAGTTGAAGTGTACCTATGATAAAATTACAAAAAATTACATGCTTTGTAAGTAGGAAAACCTGCAAAATCAGCAGTGTATCAAATACTTGTTCTCCCCACTGTATATTATTACTTGCTTCCAATAAAGGCTTGTTCTTTTTCTCTTGAACATTTTTATTTTTATTTAACCTTCATTTAACTAGTTAAGTTAAATTTAACTAGTCAGTTAAGAACCATTTAAGTATCATTTAACTAGTCAGTTAAGAACCATTTAAGTATCATTTAACTAGTCAGTTAAGAACCATTTAAGTATCATTTAACTAGTCAGTTAAGAACCATTTAAGTATCATTTAACTAGGCAAGTCAGTTAAAAACAAATTCTTGTTTACAATGACGACCAACCAAAAGGCCTCCTGCGTGGACGAGGGCCTGAAAAAAACAAAACAAAAATACATTATAAATATAGGACAAAACACACATCACAACAAGAGACAACAACACAACAACATAGCAAGGCAGCAACACATGATAAGACACCATGGTAGCAACACAACATGGTAGCAGCACAAAACATGGTACAAACATTATTGGGCAGACAACAGCATAAAGGGCAAGAAGGTAGAGACAACAATACATCACACAAAGCAGCCACAACTGTCACTAAGAGTGTCCATGATTGAGTCGTTGAATGAATAGATTGAGATAAAACTGTCCAGTTTGAGTGTTTGTTGCAGCTCGTTCCAGGTTCCAGTCGCTAGCTGCAGCGAACTGAAAAGAGGAGCGACCCAGGGACGTGTGCTTTGGGGACTTTTAACAGAATGTGACTGGCAGAACGGGTGTTGTATGTGGAGGATGAGTGCTACAGTAGATATCTCAGATAGGGGGGAGTGAGGCCTAAGAGGGTTTTATAAATAAGCATCAACCAGGGGGTGGTGTATGTGTGCACGTGGGTGTACATGTTTTCCTGTTTATCACATTTTTACATGTGGTTAAGAGGTGTGGATGCATATGTTATGGTCTTAATGCTCAATGCTTCAATTAAAGACAATTACAGTGCAAGATTGTGCACATTCAGTACACATTTTCCCCATAAGGGGGCAGTGCTAGCCTATGGTGCCTAGTTAGAACAAAATCCTGCAGTACCTGCAGCACTCCAGAAACAGGGTTGCTTACCCATGCTTATGGACAAGGTATGACAGCAACACATTCTTTGGTTTAGTTTCCCTGGCACTGTTTCCAAATGCTAATGTTTTAACATTTGTTTCACAAATCCCATTCAAGTCATGGGACCGATATTAGCATTTAATCAAACGTACTGCTATTTTACACAATTTGCCATGAGGCTGAGAGAAAATGTTGCTATTTTAAAGCTAATTTCCTGCAAATTATGACACAATTTACCAAGGGGCAGAGAAGAAAAATTGCAGTTTTATACAGTGATTTTAGAAAATATTCAGACCCTTTACTCAGTACTTTGTTGAAGCACCTTTGGCAGCGATTACAGCCTTGAGTATTCTTGGGTATGACACTACAAGCTTGGCACACCTATAAAATACAATCCACCTGTGTGTAATCAAGTCTCTGTATAAATGCACCTGCACTGTGATAGTCTCAGAGGTCCGTTAAAAGCGCAGAGAGCATCATAAAGAACAAGGAACACACCAGGCAGGTCCGAGATACTGTTGTGAAGAAGTTTAAAGCCGGATTTGGATACAACAAGATTTCCCAAGCTTTAAACATCCCAAGGAGCACTGTGCAAGCGATAATATTGAAATGGAAGGAGTATCAGACCACTGCAAATCTACCAAGACCTGGCCGTCCCTCTAAACTTTCAGCTCATACAAGGAGAAGACTGATCAGAGATGCAGCCAAGAGGCCCATGATCACTCTGGATGAACTGCAGAGATCTACAGCTGAGGTGGGAGACTCTGTCCATAGGACAACAATCAGTCGTATATTGCACAAATCTGGCCTTTATGGAAGAGTGGCAAGAAGAAAGCCATTTCTTAAAGATATCCATAAAAAGTGTAGTTTAAAGTTTGCCACAAGCCACCTGGGAGACACACCAAACATGTGGAAGAAGGTGCTCTGGTCAGATGAAACCAAAATTGAACTTTTTGGCAACAATGCAAAACGTTATGTTTGGCGTAAAAGCAACACAGCTGAACACACCATCCCCACTGTCAAACATGGTGGTGGCAGCATCATGGTTTGGGCCTGCTTTTCTTCAGCAGGGACAGGGAAGATGGTTAAAATTGATGGGAAGATGGATGGAGCCAAATACAGGACCATTCTGGAAGAAAACCTGATGGAGTCTGCAAAAGACCTGAGACTGTCTTCCAACAAGACAATGATCCAAAACATAAAGCAAAATCTACAATGGAATGGTTCAAAAATAAACATATCCAGGTGTTAGAATGGCCAAGTCAAAGTCCAGACCTGAATCCAATCGAGAATCTGTGGAAAGAACTGAAAACTGCTGTTCACAAATGCTCTCCATCCAACCTCACTGAGCTCGAGCTGTTTTGCAAGGAGGAATGGGAAAAAATGTCAGTCTCTCGATGTGCAAAACTGATAGAGACATACCCCAAGCGACTTACAGCTGTAATCACAGCAATAGGTGGCGCTACAAAGTATTAACTTAAGGGGGCTGAATAATTTTGCACACCCAATTTTTCAGTTTTTGATTTGTTAAAGAAGTTTGAAATATCCAATAAATGTCGTTCCACTTCATGATTGTGTCCCACTTGTTGTTGATTCTTCACAAAGAAATACGGTTTTATATCTTTATGTTTGAAGCCTGAAATGTGGCAAAAGGTCGCAAAGTTCAAGGGGGCCGAATACTTTCGCAAGGCACTGTAAGTTGCCACTATGACATGTAGTTAAATTTCCCCTATGACATGTAGTTAGGTTGCCACTATGACATGTAGTTAGGTTTCCCCTATGACATGTAGTTAGGTTTCCACTATGACATGTAGTTAGGTTTCCCCTATGACATGTAGTTAGGTTGCCACTATGACATGTAGTTAGGTTTCCACTATGACATGTAGTTAGGTTTCCACTATGACATGTAGTTAGGTTGCCACTATGACATGTAGTTAGGTTGCCACTATGACATGTAGTTAGGTTTCCCCTATGACATGTAGTTAAGTTGCCACTATGACATGTAGTTAAGTTGCCACTATGACATGTAGTTAAGTTGCCACTATGACATGTAGTTAGGCTTCCCCTATGACATGTAGTTAAGTTGCCACTATGACATGTAGTTAGGTTTCCCCTATGACATGTAGTTAGGTTTCCCCTATGACATGTAGTTAAGTTGCCACTATGACATGTAGTGACAGTATACACTACATGGCCAAAAGTATGTGGACATGCCTTCAAATTTGTGGATTTGGCTATTTCAGCCTGTTGCTGACAAGTATATAAAATTGAGCACACCGCCATGCAATCTCCATGGACAAACATTGTCAGTAGAATGGCCTGTACTGAAGAGCTCAGTGACTTTCAATGTGGCACCGTTATAGGATACCACCTTTCCAACATATCAGTTTGTCAAATTTCTGCCCTGCTAGAGCAGCCCCAGTCAACTGTAGGTGCTGTTATTGTGAAGTGGAAACGTCTAGATGCAACAACGGCTCAGCCGGGAAGTGGTAGGCCACACAAGCTCATAGAACGGAACTAGTGAGTACTGAAGCACATTGGGCGTAAAAACGCACTCACTACCGAGTTCCAAACTGAATATAGAAGCAACAACTGCTAGTTGGGAGCTTCATGAAATGGGTTTCCATTTCCGCGTAGCCACACACAATCCTAAGATCACCAAGCGCAATGCCAAGCGTCGGCTGGAGGGGTGTAAAGCTCGCTGCCATTGGACTCTGGAGCAGTGGAAACGCGTTCTCTGGAGTGATGAATCACACTTCACCATCTGGCAGTCCGATGGATGAATCTGGGTTTGTTGGATGCCAGGAAAATGCTACCTGCCTGAACGCATAGTGCCAACGGTAAATTTAGGTGGAGGAGGAATAATGGTCTGAGGCTGTTTTTAATGGTTCGGGCTAGGTCCCTCAGTTCCATTGAAGGGAAATCTTAACTCTACAGCATACAATGGCAATTCTGTGCTTCCAACTTTGTGGTAACAGTTTGGAGAAGGCCCTTTCCTGTTTCAGCATGACAATGCCCCCATGCACAAAGCGAGGTCCATACAGAAACGGGTTGTTGAGATTGGTGTGGAAGAACTTGACTTGCCTGCACATAGCCCTAACCTCAATCCTATCAAACACCTTTGGGATGAATTGAAACGCCGACTGTGAGCCAGGCCTAATCGCCCAACATCAGTGCCCGACCTCACTAATGCTCTTGTGGCTGAATGGAAGCAAGTCTCCGCAGCAATGTTCCAACATCTAGTGGAAAACCTTCCCAGAAGAGTGGAGGCTGTTATATTACCAAAGTGGTGGGACCAACTCCATATTAATGGGCATGATTTTGGAATGAGATGTTTGACGATCATGTAGTGTACATACAGACTGTCTCATTGACACACACTATAGGCCTGTAGCTCATTCACACCCTCAGTATTAAGACAAAACAGGGTGAGAGAGAGATTGTGACACCTGTCACAGGAAGAGAGTCAAGCCACTGTATTCATAACAGAAAATGTACACCAGAAACACACACACATGGTGTGGATAACATGTCCCTGTGGTGTGTGTCTCTTGGTGGCACTTGAGCCCTATCAGTTTCAGCACGGGCAAACGGCCATAAGCGATGACGGAGAATGCTTGTCACTGGGCCCATGGCCCTGCTTATGTCACCCGGTTAGACATGGGCCACTTGTCCCTGAGCGCCGGTGTCAGTGACAACCCCTCCGATACACCGGATCACCGCCTCAGCTCTGCCATTAGCTAATGCCAGAATAGTCACATGATCGTACCAGCAGGGTCACAAACCAGGACCCATGCCTAGAAAGATACAGTTACGTTACGTCAATGACCCAACGTCTGTTATTGTGGCTGTCACTGTCACTCAATGTCTGTCACAAACACATGGACATAATGTAACTGATGTACAGTTGAAGTCAGAAGTTAACATACACCTTAGCCAAATACATTTAAACTCAGTGTGTATCACATTTCCTGACATTTAATCCTAGTAAAAATTCCCTGTTTTAGGTCAGTTAGGGTCACCACTTTATTTTAAGAATGTGAAATGTCAGAATAATAGTAGAGAGAATGATTTATTTCAGCTTTTATTTCTTTCATCACATTCTCAGTGGGTCAGATGTTTACATACATTCAATTAGTATTTGGTAGCATTGCCTTTAAATTGTTTAACTTGGGTCAAACATTTTGGGTAGCCTTCCACAAGCTTCCCACAATAAGTTGGGTTTTGGCCCATTCCTCCTGACAGAGCTGGTCTAACTGAGTCAGGTTTGTAGGCCTCCTTGCTCGCACACGCTTTTTCAGTTCTGCCCATACATTTTTTATAGGATGAGGTCAGAGCTTTGTGATGGCCACTCCAATACCTTGACTTTGTTGTCCTTAAGCCATTTTGCCACAACTTTGGAAATATGCTTGGGGCGGCAGGGTAGCCAAGTGGTTAGAGCATTGGACTAGTAACCGAAAGGTTGCAAGTTCAAATCCCCGAGCTGACAAGGTACAAAATCTGTCGTTCTCCCACTGTTCCTAGGCCGTCATTGAAAATAAGAATTTGTTCTTAACTGACTTGCCTAGTAAAATGAAATTAAAAAATTTGTCCATTTGGAAGACCCATTTGTGACCAAGCTTTAACTGATGTCTAGAGATGTTGCTTCAATATATCCACAAAATCCTTTCTCATGATGCCATCTATTTTGTGAAGTGCACCAGTCCCTCCTGCAGCACAGCACCCCCACAACATGATGCTGCCACCCCCATGCTTCACGGTTGGGATGGTGTTCTTCGGCTTGCAAGCCTCCCCCTTTTTCCTCCAAACATAACGATGGTCTTTATGGCCAAACAGTTATATTTTGTTTCATCAGACCAGAGGACATGTCTCCAAAAAGTACGATCTTTGTCCCCATGTCCAGTGGCAAACCGTAGTCTGGCTTTTTTATGGAGGTTTTGGAGCAGTGGCTTCTTCCTTGCTGAGCGGCCTTTCAGGTTATGTCGATATAGGACTCATTTTACTGTGGATATAGATACTTTTGTACCTGTTTCCTCCAGCATGTTCACAAGGTCCTTTGCTGTTGTTCTGGGATTGATTTGCACTTTTCGAACCAAAGTACGTTCATGTCTAAGAGACAGAACACGTCTCCTTCCTGAGCGGTATGATGGCTGCGTGGTCCCATGGTGTCTATACTTGCGTCCTATTGTATGTACAGATGAACGTGGTAACGTTGGTTGGGCTGTTTACATGTCATCCAGAATATTGATGACTGTAACTGTGCTGCTGGTGTAACGGATGTGAAACTGCTAGCTAGTTAGCGGTGGTGCTCGCTAAATAGCGTTTCAATCGGTGACGTCACTTGCTCTGAGACCTTGAAGTAGTGGTTCCCCTTGCTCTGCAAGGGCCGCGGCTTTTGTGGAGCGATGGGTAACGATGCTTCGTGGGTGACTGTTGTTGATGTGTGCAGAGGGTCCCGGGTATGGGCGAGGGGACGGTCTAAAGTTATACTGTTACACTGGCAACATTTTAATTATGTGTTTTTGCCAACCTTTACTGACAATGTGTGTTGAACGTATGTAAATCATCAGTTATTCTGCACTCTGGCACACTCAGACGAGAGTGCTCTGAAATCGGAGTAGATGACCAGACTGAATTTACGAACATACCTGAAATGGTTACTTACATAGTGGAGTCTTTTGTTACGACATGTAGCTAACTAGCTAGCTAAACAATAAACCATAATCCCAACTCATGACATTACTACCCTGCATGAATCTGCAGGTAGCTAACCAACCAGGTTCAATGTCAGCTAGCTAAGATTAGGCCGTAACTAGTCAAGCAAATCACTCTGAGATACGAATAATAAGCTCATACACGTAACTTTAGCTAGCAAGCCAGCCAGCTAATGTTAGCTAGCTAACAGTACACTTTAACATGAAATGAAACCCCTTTCTGTCAAAATTAGAAACGTGTAATATCTGAAAATGTAGCTCGCTAGACTAGACTATCATAGATGAACGTGTGTCCTGTCACGGATGCCATGGTTGCCCTTAGTTTGGAGATGTAATCTGGAGACAGGTGTTTTCTCCATCTCCTTAGCTCTCATACTTGAATTCCACTGATTTCAAAAGTCGGTCCTCCAGAAAGTAGAGAGCAACACCTATGCAGTTTTACTACGCGATACACAGGATTACCTACACATACTGACCAGCTAAATTAGAGAGAGGCATGCTATATGGCAGAACAATCCAAGCACATCTCTCGGCATATCCAGTCTAGTCATTATCTCAGCCAATCATGGCTAGCGGGAAGGTTGCTGACCTTTTCTGTGGCTAAACCAACTAGGCTCATAATTTAACAATTTTATTCGTATTTACAGATGGCATTCAAGTTTGTTAGTAAGGCACATTAAAGTTCAACATGCAGATAAGTGTTGCCAATGATGTCATCTGTGTGCATAATGTGATTTTAACCAATTATGAATTGGCATTGCCTACTAATTGTCTACTAATTGGTTGATGATGTTATTGGAAACACTTATCTTCTATTTTTTTACTATAAAACATAGAAACAAGCTATTTTCAAATATGTTGATCTTCTATATTAAGAGTGCAAAAGTTTGTAATAGAAAAAAGCAAACTGAGATGAGAGAGAGAGAGAGAGAGAGAGAGAGAGAGAGAGAGAGAGAGAGAGAGAGAGAGAGAGAGAGAGAGAGAGAGAGAGAGAGAGAGAGCCACATCTTTCAACAGAGCCACATCTTTCTCTTCTCCAATCAGATCATCCAATGCCCCCTTCCTCTCTGTCCAGTTGTGAAAACATAGATACACACACATTATTTGTTTTATCTTAACCTAAAACATTTCAGAAATACATTTATAGTAAATGTATTTATAGCCTTTTGGTGGCCTTAAACTTGCCCTGCAAGTCAGTATTCAGCCATGATTATTACAAGTTTTGATAGCTGTCTTGACTACCAATCTAAAAATGTAAATGGCTAATTGTCAGCTAATTGAGTGACTGACATAACAAGATAAAAACTTCTGATGCACAATCATATTTTGAAATTGCACTTGGTGTTTTCTACTATCCTAAGTTGAGACCCTGACTGAGCTCATTCTTTTGGGCTCGTGGGTACTCTATTGGCCGAGGGTTCTATGCGACCGCTTATGCCGGTTATGCCTGGAGCCGGCCCTGGCTGGTACATTCACAACGTTGATCCTAAAGTCACCAGTATTGTGTGAGACCCTGATTGTGTCAGTTTTACTCTGTGGTGACAAAAACGTTCCCATCAAAACCACGCCCATCATTATTTTATTTCCCAGTATGTTTTACTGCAGTTCAATTTTTTGGGATCATTTTTAATATCTGTGTTTTTGCATGTACATGGATTGATTGATTAATCTCATGCTACACAAATATTAATATCCTACATTTTTCTAAACTAATCCAATCAGTTACTTAGATATATTGCACCTGTTACTAAAATGGTTGTTCCATTTTAAATGGTTTAGGTAGTCCCGTTTGACAATTACTCTGAATGTAAGTTGTGGTGAATAAAAAGTCAAACTATTGGATGTCCTAACTCTGTCTAGATTCCAATAGGAATTACATATTGCTTTGCAAGCCAATATAATGTGATTTGCAGGCCTGATGTGGCCTGTAAACCAGCAGGTTCCTAACACCACTGCATTGGGGTAATACATGGCCATTAAAGTAAGGCATGATATGTAATGTATTGTTATAAAAAGTTTAATTTTGATATCATTTACCTACAGAAGGACCTCATGTAACTGATGTGAAATGGCCAACTAGTTAGCGGGGTGCGCGCTAGTAGTGTTTCAATCGGTGATGTCACTCGCTCTGAGACATTGAAGTAGTTGTTCCCCGCTTTTATGGAGCGATGGGTAATGATGCTTTGTGGGAGGCAGTTGTTGATGTGTGCAGAGGGCCCTTGGTTCGATCCCAGGTAGGGGTGAGGAGAGGGATGGAAGGTATACTGTTACGTTGACCTGGATCACTGGTTGCTGCGGAAAAGGAGGAGGTCAAAAGGGGGGTGAGTGTAACCCATGTGAAATGGCTAGCTAGTTAGCGCTAATAGCGGTTCAATTGGTGACGTCACTCGCTCTGAGACCTTGAAGTAGTTGTTCCCCTTACTCTGCAAGGGCAGCGGCTTTTGTGGAGCGATGGGTAACGATGCTTCGTGGGAGGCAGTTGTAGATGTGTGTAGAGGGTCCTTGGTTCGAGCCCAGGTAGGGGTGAGGAGAGGGACAGACGCTATACTGTTACACTCAATTGGTGAAGACCACAGGACTGAAAATGAATTAATTTAACAACAATGTGTCTGTCACTAACAAATACAGTCATTGGTGGTAAATATACAATTGACTAAAAAAGGCAAGTCACACTGGGAAATTATATTGGAGGTGTGGCTTTGCAGGGGCTTGTAAATCAGTTATTTTTTGGCCACCCATATATGGAAGTGTTGTACCAGTTTAAGTGGTCTATGGTTATGTTAAGTATATTTAGAGTACTCTAATACTAAGGTGCAAAACCTGGGTATTAGAAAGAATGTGTAGAAAGTAATGTGTGTGTAAGCTGTGGGGGTGACCATGGGGCTGGAGCACAGAGGTGTCTGGTAAATGAAAAGCATGTTGAGGTTTCCATAGTCAGAGTAGTACAGAAAGTGTTTTATGCTGAAGCAGGGAAAAGAGTGGTAGAGGAGGATGGGTACAGGGTGAGGGATATTGAGAGTATTCGTGTGAGTAGGCAGAGACGAATGAAGAGGTTGAGAATAATATGTCCCTGAGGAAAGTGGGTTTCTTAGCCTTAGCTTTCATAGCTATGGTTGTCAACTGTACTGCAGAAATGGGACGTTAGTCACAGAAAATAGAGGATGTGCTGGCAGCTGCAGAGAAGTACTTGGGATTGCAAGGTTTTACTGCAGAAGAATAGCAGGAGGTGTTGAGTGGTAGTGTTCTGTCCTCCCAGACTGTGGGCCTGGAGTAGGATTAGATAGGGTTAAATAGTGGAATGGGGTGGTGTTTTCTTTTTGAAGGATAATAGTTGGCAGAGTAATTTACCTGTTCCCCAATTTTGTATTACCGGAATTTAATGTAGTTAGGCCATGACTGGCCTCACACTCCAGGACAGTAGGTGGCGGTGTATGCACCTAAAAGTTGGATGCGCTCCGCCAACCCAATCTCAAAGAAGAAGAAGAAGATTCAAGTTTAAGCATGCCTGCTGCCAGTTCTGAAGTCTTTATAACGCTTACATAAGAGCATGTGGCAATAAAGTCTGGTAAATATTAATGAAATGCCCTTAATCCAACACTGAGTGACCTTATCAAGAGATAGAGACCTCTTTGTGTAATGGTTAAAAGTACAATATGAGATGATATTGCGTAACAATTTAATTATTATTATTATTTACTCTTATTTTACCAGGTGACTTTAGTGACCATAAAGTCAGGTCACCCGTTTAACATCCCATCCGAAAGACAACACCTTACACAGGACAATGTCCCCAATCACTGCCCTGGGGAATTGGGATATTTTTTTAGACAACTATATTTTTTGGGGTGGTCCAACACTATATACATTAAGTGTACAAAACATTAAGAACACCCTCCTCATTTTGAGTTGCAACCCCTTTTGCCCTCGGAACTGCCGCAAATGGTTGGGCATGGACTCTACAAGGCGCCGAAAGCGTTCCACAGGGATGCTGGCCCATGTTAACTGTGTCAAGCTGGCTGGATGTCCTTTGGATGGTGGAACAGTTTTGATACACTCGGGAAACTGTTGAGCCTGAGAAACTTAGCAGCATTGCAGTTTTTGACACACAAGCAAGCCGGTACGCCTGGCACCTACTATATTACCCTGTTCAAAGGCATTTAAATCTTTTGTCTTGCCCATTCCCCCTCTGAACGGCACACATACACGTTTCAATTGTCAATCCTTCATTAAGCTGTCTCCTCCCGTTCATCTACACTGATTGAGGTGGATTTAACAGGTGACACCAATAAGGGATCATAGCTTTCACCTGGATTCACCTGGTCAGTCTATAACATGGAAAGAGCAGGTGTTCTTAATGTTTTGTGCACTCAGTCTAGACAAATTCTTTGGAGAGCAGCACTTGCAACTTCTTGGTTGGAAGTGCATCAATGTTTTCACAGTTCCACCAGGTTCATACTTATTGCTTGGAACATATATTGTATATTAACACCAGTGGCGGTTGGTGCTGTTTAAGATGAGGGAGGACAATTTTTTTTAATGAGCCTGTCCTTATTTCTATTACAGCATATTGGATGACTGTCATTCATATTCCATTCACCTAGTTCAATGTAACATTGATAGGTTTAGACTACTACATGATACTCAAATCTTCCCTATATCCACCATGAGGTTGCTGCAACCTAGCCTATGAATTAAATTTTACAACGTAGGTTGAGAGAAATTTGAGTAATCAGGGTGACAAACTGAAACATTAAATACTGCCTTGCACACTCTTGCCTGAATCTAGCTGATCTAAAGTGTAATCATTTGCCCAACAGTTGCAAACGAGAGTTTCTATGTTTATCCCGTTTCGTTCTGTTTGCTTCTGTTTAAGAAGTTTTAGAACAGAATCGGTGGAATCAATACACCCTTGATCACATGCAAACACAGTTCACTTTCATACCAGCCACATACAAACAGCATCCTCACTTTGATTCGTTGTAGCTATAATTCCTTCTCGCATCTACACACTCTCCACCTCTCACCTTTCCCTTGCTTGTGGACTTCAGTGCACAACACATCAGCTGTCTGAGACCAGGCGAAAAAAACTTTCCAAGCCAAACCTTTATATCATAACCCCTAACCGCTTCACAGCCTACATCATTGTCACCATATTAGCTAATGTTAAAGTCAACATAGCTACTAGAGCAAACATGTTAGTAAATCCACTACAATCATGCAGTAGTGTACAGTCATCAAGCAGTGTAGCAGTTACACCGGCGGGCCCCGATGGCAATACATTTATAAAAAGCTTACCTTGACTTGGAAGAGTTCCAGTGTTAGATAGGCATAGCCAGCTAGCTAACATAGCATCCCTCTCTGTTTGAGACGGGTATTTGAGGTGTTTGAGTAGGCTAAACTAGCTAGCTGCATTCGCTAGCTAAGTGAAAGTGATAGTGACAAAAAATACAACAAAACATAGCTAGCTCGCTCTCTCTTGCTTCTCCTTCATTTGTTAAAGAAATACATTTGTTGAAAACAGTTCAAAAAAATGTTTTCTCTCTCTTCGAGTCAACTACTCACCACGTTTTATGCACTACAGCTGTATAGTGTATGCTTTCCGAACTAGATTACTGTGTAAGTCTATGGAAGGGGGTGAAAACCATGATCCTCCTAGGTTTTGTATTGAAGTCAATGTACCCAGAGGAGGACAGAAACTAGCTGTCTTCCGATTACACCATGGCACTACCCTACAGAGTGCTGTGGAAGCTACAGTAGACCTTAATTTCAAAACAGTGTGTTTTAATCAATCAATCAATCAAATGTATTTATAAACCCTTTTTACATCAGCAGATGTCACAAAGTGCTATACAGAAACCCAGCCTTTTGATCAATTATTTGGTGACGTGAACATATTTTGTATAGTTTTACCTAAAAAGGACACGTTTTTTAATGTTTCACAGTTTTTATTTTTATTAAATTCACAGAACAGGATGGTCCTCTCCTTTCTCCTCTAGGGAGCCTCCAATGATTAACACACTTAAAAAAGAAGGGTATGGTTATGGTAGAGTGTTGTTCCCTGGTGTACAAAAAAAAGTATATTTTGTAATAATTTTGTATATAAGGTACTATCATTACTGAGCTTTAACATAAGTGAGTGCAGTGTACTGGTCGGTGCTCATTAACATATGTGGGGGAGTGGCTAAATATTGATGTGCATTTGTGCCAACTGTCAGTCGAAATGTTGGAGTGGTTTAAGTGTTTAATGGTTATGCCTTTCACACTGTTTTGCTCATTTGCGAAAATAATGTCAGGAAAAGCTACACTGTAAAGAGTTTATTGTGCATGTTCATTATTGCCAGAAGTTGCTATGAATTTGTAATTTCTTAACTCCCGCTGGGCGCACGGTGGATTGCGCCAGGGCCTCCTCACCCGGCCCGGACACGGAAAGGATAGCTCCTGTCCCCCGTGCGCTCTTCCTTTCCCTTCTCGCTTCGGCGAGAGGCGCCCACGTTCCCCGCATGGTCTGGCGCGGCTGCCGGTTGACTCTTGTCTTTCCGTGTAAAAGTCACAATTATTTACAGGCAAAATGTGGCTTCTAATCTACAGGACATTTTCTGCCGCTAGCATTCCTTGCCAATAACCTACTGTGCCTCCCGGACGTTTCTGTTGACAGCATGCACATCACTTACTGATTGGCAGCATACTGTAGCAGCAGCAGCCTATCAGAAGACTGCAGGAGTGACTTATTCGAGACGTGGCTTTCAGCGAGGTGTTTTTGGTCTCCCATGAAAGGGAATGTCATCCCAGTTAATCTGTTCTGTTGTATTCTAACATTGAGCTTGTATTTGGTCAGTTCTGCGGCCTTGTTATATGTTGACATAAGTGCATGTGATGCTGAAGAGTTATACATCATTAAATGTGTTGATAGTCACCATGTCATTGTAATAGTCAGTTATAAGCCAGCTGTGGTAAGATACTGTGAATTTTACAATAACCTACTTGCAATAAGTTGATAGTAAGTTATTGAAAATGAAACATGAACTTCCTGTGAACTATCTGCCATCAAGCTTTGGGGAGAAGCACAGTAACCTCTTACAGTACAGCTGTTGATTGTCACACGTTCATGCAAAGATTGCAGAACTGACAGTGTCCAAAGAGATACTCAACCTTCATCAACATAACAATAAAACCACTTAAACTGGTCCAACATTTCAACTGACAGTTAGCACAAATAGAACATATTTAATGTCACAACAAAATATTATTCATAAAAATAAATATATTAATATGGTTAATAATTTTGAACTTGATAGCTGTACATTTAGTTTATGGTTGACGCAGCTTGTTGCTATTAGCCAATTGGCGTTTCTCAACGAGTTCAAAGCATCTTACTGGTATTTACAACGTTAGAACGGGTCAATTCTCTCACATGGTTACAAACACAGCATTATATTGAATATATTGGGTAGAACAATTTACCATTATACTATATAGATGATCCGCACATGTACCCTAAAAGGTACTGGCCAGTACCATGTGAGTTCCTATGGGTTTCTCTGAAGGTACCTTATGTGTACCTTTTGACCTTTACATACACCAGGGAACAACACTGTACCATAACCATACATATATTTGAGAGTGTGTGGGTAAACAGTGCATTCGTAAACTATTCAGACCCCTCGATTTTTTCCACATTTTGTTACGTTACAGCCTTATTCTAAATGGATTAAATAGTTTTCCCCCTCATAAATCTACGCACAATACTCCAAACTGACAAAGTGAAAACATGTATAAAAAAAATAAACCAAATGTAAACACTTTATTTACATAGACCCCCTACATAGACCCTTCAGACCCTTTGCTATGAGACTTGAAATTGAGCTCAGGAGCATCCTGTTTCCATTGATCATCCTTGAGACGTTTCTACATGTAACGTGTGCGCTGGGAGTCGGGAAGCAAGTTCAGGGAGTGAATCATTTAATAAATAAATGAAAACATAATACAAAACAAGAACCACGAACAACTCACATACAAGAAACAGAAACAATGATGATAAGGAAATCAGGGAAGGGATGGAGTCCAGGTGAGTCTAATGAGAGGGAGCACATGTGACACTACAACATGATTGGAGCCCACCTGTGGTAAATTCAATTGATTGGGCATGATTTGGAAAGGCACATACCATACCTGAAGCCATTCCTCAGTAAAAGGCACATGACAGCCTCTTGGAGTTTGCCAAAAGGCACATTAAGCGACTCTCAGACCATGAGAAACAAGATTCTCTGGTCTGATGAAACCAAGATTGAACTCTGGCCTGAATGCCAAGTGTCACGTCATGAGGAAACGTGGCACCATCCCTATGATGAAGCATGGTGGTGACAGCATTATGCTGTGGGGATTGTTTTCAGCGGCAGGGACTGGGAGACTAGTTAGGATCGAGGGAAAGATGAATGGAGCAAAGTACAAAGAGATTCTTGATGAAAACCTGCTCTAGAGTGCTCAGGACCTCAGACTGGGGGCGAAGGTTAACCTTCCAACAGGACAACGACCCTAAGCACACATCCAAGACAACACAGGAGTGGCTTTGGGACACGTCTCTGAATGTCCTTGAGTGGGCCAGCCAGAGCCCGGACTTGAACCCGATCGAACATCTCTGGAGAGACCTGAAAATAGCTGTGCAACGACGCTCCCCATCCAGCCTGACAGAGTTTGAGAGGATCTGCAGAAAAGAATAGGAGAAACTCCCCAAATACAGCTGTGCCAAGCTTGTAGCATCATATCCAATAAGATTTTAGCCTGTAATCGCTGCCAAAGGTGCTTTAACAAAGTACTGAGTAAAGGGTCTGAATACTTATGTAAATGTGATATTTCCGTTTTTTTTACTACATTTCTAAAAACCTGTTTCTGCTTTGTCATTATGGGGTATTGTGTGTAGATTGATAAGGGGGGGGGGGACTATTTAATCAACTTCAGAATAAGGCTGTAACGTAACAAAGTGGAAAATGTCGAGGGGTATGAATATTTTCTGAATGCACTGTATATTTTTGGTAACAAAAAAACATCTTGTGGCACTGCTGAGACATTAATGCCAAAATGACTTTCAACCTTCGTCTCTCCCGAGCCCGTACGGGAGTTGTAGCGATGAGACAAGATAGTAGCAACTAAAACAATTGGATACCATGAAAAAGGGGTAAAACATTTTTTTTTTATAAAGAATAATACGAAATGCTCTGAGTCCATGTTGCTCAGAGGCATGCTGCATGTGTGATTCATTTTCAAAACAGTCAGGCACATCCTACAATTACACTATTAGATTAAAGTTGTTAAACTTGTTTGATTAAAATAATCCAATTTGAAATAAATAATGTTCTTCTGCAGGTGTTATTGTGTTTGACTCACAGATGGAAAAGGAAAATGACAGAACATTAAAAAACGAGAGAGAGGAAATGTAATTATTAGGGTTCTATTCAATCTGTATCGCTGAAGCGTTACAGATTGTGTGATAGAAATTTAAAGGCTGATTGAGCTGACATGCAGCATTTACTGTGAATGCAGACTCCGCCAACACAGAAACATTGCCTTTATATTTCACTCACAATGTAACGCTGAACTTCTGCGATAAGGGTTGAAAAAAGGGATAATAAAAGGGGGGGGCAAAAATGTATTAAAGAGAGAAGTGGAGCGATACAGAAAGAAAGGGGGAGGGAGAGAACAGAGAGAAAAAACAGGGAGAGGAAAAAAGAGATGGTAGAGATGAGAGAGATGAGAGAGAGAGAGTGGTAGAGGGAAATAATGGTATATAGAGAGAGTGCTAATTCAGCACACAGCTGCTTAGTGAACTCAGTGTGAGAGGTCTGTAATGGAATGCTCATACAGACGCCAGAGCCTCCTTTACAATATTAACAGAGCCCAATGTGCGTCATCCATCTCACAGCTGACCCAGGGGGGTGTGTGTGTGGCACTCGCTCTCTCAGAGTCCCCTTTTCTCTACCGCTCAGTCTCTCTTTCGCTCAAGTGTACTCTGACAGTTCAGTTCAAAGCTCAGTTCAAAGCCAAAGATCTGGTTGGCATGACCATGGATACAGCACCATATCACCTCAGAGTATCAGTTCTATATATATAACGATGGACACAACAATGCGTCTGAAAGTGTAAAGAGTCGCCTGGTTATTTTGGTGCAAATGTAACGTAGATAACTATGCAGCATGCACTTGTCCTACAGTAGGTGTGTACCACGAGAATGTGTGAAAAAGGGTTGCATAGTGCAGTTACTTATCTTTGTCACTCCCCCATGCTGAACAAAGAACAGGCCAAGGTGTTATGTAAACGTCTCCAAAACTGAACTCATAACTCTTGTGCTGAGTTTCAGTTTGCACATATTTGCGTTGGTGAAGCCCTAGCATAATGCACACTTCTGGAGAATATACAATGTTTCAATAGCTCTCTCTTAGGCTCGGGGATGGTGTATTGTATTATGTTGTTGTGTTGTACTGTATTGTATTGCTGCATTGTATTGTGTGGTGTTTGTTCTATGTGTTTGTCCCTTTGGTAGTTTGCAGTTTTGTGAATTGAACAGAATGTTCTTTCAGCCTGTTTCCTCCACTTAACCCAAAACGTCCACAAATCCTCTGGTATTCACACTACCCCAGCCGGATAATTTGATTCTGAGCAATGACGCGAATGTGCGCGTGAACTCATACACACTCAATCATTAAAGGCTGCTTATCTGACTGCGGGGTACGTGTAAACTATCCTTGTTGAACTCCCATTGTGTGTCCTGCGGCAAGCTCGGCACCAGGCTGAGGCTATGTACAGATATTGGCCTGCATGCAGGCTCTTGTCTCTTGTCTCTTGTTCTTGGTATGAATCATTCATGTATCTCTCTTTAGATTGTGTTTTGTAACATTTGAGTCATTTGACCAGAGAAGCGGCTAACCTCTTAATCTCCTCCTCTGTCTTCACCTCCTCCCCTCTCTTCTGCTTTCACACAAGGAAACTGGAAAATAACATTCCTCTGTGTGCTTTCATGGTGATAACATAGTTACTTATTGAGAGTACTGGGAAACTTCTATGGCACGTTGTGTCTGGAACCTCAAGAAATCTCACTTATTCTGTGTGTGTGTGGTGTGTGTTGTGTGGTGTGTAAGGAGATAAGGTGGTAAGGAGAGACAAGTCTGTCTAAGAGCTCTTTACACTTAAGAGTGTAGACCTGAGGTCCCAGATCCCAGAATGCTTTGCAAGGTTCATCTGAGTCCAAACTATCATGCTGGGAATTTCCTCTGAGGCAACCACTGGGCCATTTCTCTCTCTCTCTCTCTTTCTGTCTCTCTCCATCCCATAGCAGGTTAAGTGAATTGGGTTAAGGTTAGAATAAGGGTTAGCTAAAATGCTACATTTGTCACAGACAAGACTTGACACACAACCTAGGGATTGCTAGATGGTGGCGGTATTCACCCATCCTCCTTAACCAACTTCCCTGCTTTTGTTTCTGTCTACTAGACTGTTAGCACATACTGTACGTCTTGGAGGTGCGCCGAAATAGATATAGCATGTTTCGTATATGGCTCTGAGGCAAGGCGGCTCAGACACACATATTCTCAGCCATCTCTTCTCAAAATATTGTTTTATCCTCTTTCTACTTGAGGGGGGGGGGGGGGGGGGGGATTAGGGAAATGGCAACTGGCACCCTGTCTATCTGCCTGTCAGTACTGTGTCCTGTGGTTGATGGACCAGAAGAGCTGTTTCTGTAGTAGTCATGTCCCTCCTTGCAGTGTCCCTCCCTGCAGTGTCCCTCCCTGCAGTGTCCCTCCCTGCAGTGAGCACTAAAAACACATACTGTGCACGCACGCACACACGCACACACGCACACACACACAGACCGCCACAATAAATCAGCACATCAATGTGCAGTGTTGTGACACTGTGCAACTGCGAGCTCATTAGTCAGTACAAGGTCATGTCCACAGCAGGCGGCTGGATGGTGATGGATGTGTTTGTAGGGTGGCCTGATCGCTATTAAACAGCATTACTATCACACACACACAGACACGCACGCACACACCCAGACACATTGGGAACATGCTCAATATGTCCCATTGGGTTGTAGGGGAGCTCAGTGAGGAACATAGCATTGATAGCTCTCCTCCCAACTCTCTAACCAGTGTGATTTGGCGGGATGCTTTCATCCTACACTGGCCTCCCGCAGAATCTTCTGGTTGTCTGTCTGGGTTGCGTGACTAACCCAACAAGTTAGGTTGTTGGGATTACCCAAACATGGGTTAATTGGTTGGGTTGACCTTGCAGCTGGGTCTTTATGAATGTAATCCTTAGGCTATTTTCAGGAGGCTTGGCTTATTAGGAGCAAGGCTTTCAGCTAAATCTTATTGGCCACCTGTGAGAGTTAAGTTTACATACTTCAAATTAAAATGTTCCTTAATGATTTTTGCATTTGACACATTCTTCTATAATATTAGGGTATTTATTACACGCTATATATATATAATAAGGCATAATAAGGTATGCCACCTTAATGTGGGGTGGCAGGTAGCCTAGTGGTTAGAATGTTGGACTAGTAACTGGAAGGTTGCAAGAACAAATCCCTGAACTGACAAGGTACAAATCTGTCGTTCTGCCCCTGAACAAGGTAGTTAACCCACTGTTCCTAGGCTGTCATTGAAAATTAGAATTTGTTCTTAACTGACTTGGCTAGTTAAATAAAAAAGATAATGTATCCCAACAATGGAATTTACATAGGCTTAGGGAACTCATATAGTTCTGTAAGCTTTATTGAAGCTAAACAATTTTAAAAGTTTGATCTAATAAGATGGAATCATGGTTGGTTAGCCCACTGTCGTGTTGCCTCCATCCCTCTCACACATGGGTCCATGTCAGCCATCAGCCGTCTGTCACTGCCTGCTGCCTTATGAGTAATATGTCACGTTCAAAACAACCGGGAACTCTGAAAAAGAAATGACGTCAGTGATCTTCAGGATGGAAAGTCGGAGCTCTAGAAAGAGGCCTGAGTTCCCGAGTTGGAATTCCAAGTTGGATGACCGTTCAAATCAATTTTTCCCAGTCGATTTTTCCCAGTCATCGCGTCATCACAGCGAACTAGAGCATCATCAATGTGCTTCATCACCAGGGGGAAGGGGACAATGTGATTCCTTGTCTGGCCTTCTAAATATGGCGTTAACAACGTTGAAGTAGTTTTCAAGGGAATAATTTCAGCTTCAGCTTTCCATGTCATCCATTTTGATTTAACATCAACTATAGTGGTTGTTAGTCAACCTACTTTTGATTAATACATATTAGCATGTATTATCGTGTGACTAAAGCCTTGTTTACATACATCCTGATCTTATCCACATTCTGATTGTGCCCACATTGTAGCTGTTGCATCCACACATGGTAGTAAAATGCCTTTCTTATCTGTCCACTTTATCCGCATTGTGACCAGATGTCCTGGTCCCTTCCTGTATGCAAATTATTTGACAGATATGTTTTCAAAATAATAATATTTTATTTTAAGACATATATTGATGCCATTAGTCAATGGCGAATTGGGTTAAGGTTATATATCACACGTCAATGGTTTTAGACGGCGGGATAATAATGATTTAAATGGTTTCACTGTGAAGAGTCCGTCTAAGTGTCTGACTACCTCAGGAGGTTGTCAGGAAGATCTGATCACAGTCAAATCACAATGCTTCCTTTAATCTTCTACACTGTCTAAAAATGTGGGCAAAATCAGATTGTTGGACAAGATTAGGGCAAAGCATGCACGTTAGAAACAGGTATACACAGGGCTTAAGACATTTACACAGAATTACGACCAACAACTGGAATTCATGTTTATTCATGTTTTAATCAAATAAATTAGCCACACAAATAAACAATCTTTGTTTTCATATAACATTCATACAAACACACACACACAGTCAAGTACAAAATCAGGAAAATCATAAAACATATTTCTTCATATCCAACATTTTACCAAAAAGGACATCTTACAGATAGATGTGTCGAAAAGGTTATTTTGTTTTTCAATAGTTTGGTCAAACTAAGTTTGTGAAGAGTTTTCTGAACCAACAGGAGAAACTAAACATATTTCAGAAATGAGATATATTCATTGTAAAGTGAAATGCAGTATTTTTTTCTTCAATACAGAAAAAGTAGCAAATCTGGGTCTTATGGGCCCACCTGTTTTCTCTTTGTGCTGATTGGACAAAAAAAAGGGTTACTCTGATCATAGGGGGTTTGTTCTGAAGAAGGCACAAGCACTGTTGGTGAGTGTAATCAAGCAAAATATAATGTAATTTAGAAATATTAACACTGCTTATTTCAGAGAGAAATCAATCAAACCACTTTTAAGCTTCAGGCTTCCAACACTTTTCCCCTTCAACATGTTCAAAAGAAGATCCCTTCACAGATATGGTCAAACTAACCAAAATAACAAAGGTGCATTGCTATCATGGTGTAAACAGCTGAAGTAAATGGTGTTGTTTCAAACACATTCTCTAAAAATAAATAGGCCTAACACATACACCCAAGTGCGTTGTATTAACCTCTAGCTAGCGACCTCTACCACCTACGGCCAATCCATTGAAAAACGCACATTGCAGCAAAAATAATTGTAGTGCTACAAATTGTTTTCCATTTATTTTCTTATTTTCTTAGAAAATACAAAAACAAATACAGTCATGGTCCTGGAACCCAACTGCTCGGGGAATTTTCAACACATTCGCATCTTGTGGCAGAAGCAGCTTGCTCATAGCAGGAGCCACACAGAGTACACCATGAAAGCACTAGCTAGCTAGCATTTTGAGTTGCTGGAAAGTAAGTAGGGCTTCTTTCTCTTACTCTGCTCTCTCTTTGGCTTATCTCTAGTTCTGCCATTGTACAATGGCAGAGGCAACTGTGACGTCAAGAGGAAAAGCACTATGAAATGGTTTGGGTCCTTTCTTTTACATCTATTCATATCAATGTTCATGTTCAAAAAAACAGAAGCGTTCAGGTTCCTGATCTACTCAGCTAGCGCCCTCCAAAGGTTTTAAAACCTCTTACAATCATACACAAATGAAAAAATGTACTAATAAAAACAAGGAAATCGAATAAATGCCAGCAGGCAGGTAATGTACAATCCTGTCTGATCTTCATTTCTCATTTCCTCTGCATTTCAATGTGAAATATTGCATTATAGTCCCAAAGTCTTTGTTCTGGCTATGTGAAAGCAGTACAGCATATAGCCTACACACAGCCTATACATCAAGTGGAAAGTAAAGTGGTTAAAGCCACTTCCTCTGATAGGGAATGACATCATGCTTAAACTGTAGGTCTTCAGGATCTTAAGCTTAGACAACGTTTCCACATTTTTGGGACTTGGTTACCTGAGAAGGTAGTGATAAAACAGCAGAATAGCATGATTGAGGATTCCTCACCAAAAGGACGTAACAACAGAGACAATATGATTAGAAAGTAACCATATATAAATATAAATTATAAATTGAAATCAACCTTTTTGTAAGGCACACACACACACACACACACACACACACACACACACACACACACACACACACACACACACACACACACAAACACACACACACACACACACACACACTGCTTGCTAATAGCAATACCTATTGTGCTTTAGACACTCAGCAAGTATATTTTTTATTCAGTTTTGGCTGATCAAGAATTACCAGGTTTTATCTTCTTCTGAGGTAAAAGCAGCATTAGCTCAGCTAGAATCTTGCACAAACAAATCACAGTTTGTCAAATCACTGTAGCATTGTGTTCAAAGAAAGTTTGAAGATGAAAATTGTTCTGATGCTGCATGCTTGTAGGATTGCCACAAAGTAATAACTTATCCAAAAGGCAAATGAAGTAAAAACTAAAATAAAGTAAAAAACAATGACATGTAATAAAAGTCTCTGAGCAAAACTGAAAAAGCATCAAAAAACAAAACCAGGAAGACTAGATCCTCCTGTTTTCAAACAAACAAAAAAACGGAAAAAACTGTTGAAATAGTTCTTACATTACCTCGTCTGGTTCATTGATACCACTCCTCATTGTCTTTTCAAGATGAGTCCTTCACACACCCCTCCAGAAAAGGAGATGGGTGAGTTGGGGAGAAAGGACAGGTACAGTGTTGCGTTGAGGTGGTCCCAGACCTTTATTGCTTCTCTGGGGATCCGACAAGAACTCAAGACTCACCTCTCCAGAGTTTTGTTATTGCTTAATTGTCAGCTTATGTGATCACACACAGATACACACACCTAGATGTGAGTGTTTGTATGTTGTTCAACAGAATCTAGATTTGTCACTTTCATCATTTCTTTTTTTATCTGTCCATTCTATGCTCAGTTTTTCATTTAGCTCTCCCCAATAGTTCTCTTTTCACACTTAGGACATTTTGTTCTGTCGTCCTATCATCTTCTCATCATCTGATGATCTGTGAGCAACTCCACAGCTCAAAGTTCTGTTCCCACTGTCAAAAAGTGCTCACCCTTCCTGTCCATCATTGATGACATCACCATGACATTTTTACTCTGGTTGCCATACGGAACAAGTACTCTGGTCTAGTAGGAATTTGTTGTTTCCTGTTTCTCCTTTCTTTCTTTCCATTACTTCACCATCACACAGCTGCTCAGCTGCCCACCCAGGCTCAGCTCCTGCATCTCTGACTCTTTTCCGGAGGCTGAATCCAGGCTCCACATCCCCTGCCTGGCCACAAGGGGTAAGGGGCCCTGGGTGAAGGCCTGGTTCTGGGCCTGGGCCTGGGGTTGGTAGTGTAGGTTGGTCTGGGGATGGAGGCTGGGTTGCTGGCTGATGTGAAGGCGAGCCTCGAGGAGGTAAGCAGCGGAGGCCACAGGGGAGAGGAAGGTAGAGGAGGCGCAGTAGGAGGATGATGATGAGGAGCAGGAGGAAGAGGAGCCATAGGAGGAGGAAGATGACTCCAAAGGCTGCTGCCAGAAGGCGTGCTGGAGAGCCAGGAGACTCTGGTGTGGGGAAAGGGGGTGTTGATGTTCCCCCTGGGGGAGGGAGGAGGCGGAGGTGTCAAACAGGGTTGAGGTGGCATAAACGGATGTGGGGGAGGGGGGCTGCTGCTGGGACAGGAAGAGCAGAGGGTTCTGGGTAGATGCTGACTGAGGAGCCTGGGGCTGGTGCTGGATCTGGAGCATTCTGTAAATAGAGACGGAGAGGAGGGGTTAGAATTTCACTTACTGTGACTATGTGGTTGTGATTATATTTATGTGCAGGTGTGTGTGTCTCTGTGTGTGTCTCCATCTTACCTTTGCTGTTGCAGAACTTCCTCTAGCATGCTGCGGTGCTCATTGATGGTGGGACCTATTGATCCCCGGCTGCCACGGCTACTGTGGTCGGAGGTCAGAGGGCAGATCTGCCTTGCCAGACCATTGATCTTATTCAGACCCAGAAGACCCTTAGTGCGAGTGTTCTTCCTCAGCTGTTGACGGAAGGCTTTCAGACCTGGGGAGGCGCACAGAGAGGGGATGGGTTAAATTCTGTTGGGCCTGATACATTTCCTTGTAGTGATGATGATGTGAATGATACATACTGTATGTAATGGTTATAAACTAACATCCCCCATACCTTGTGTTAGGGAGGTGTCAGAGGCTCTGCGGCCCTCCTGGAAGCTGGAAGCTTGGGCCTGGGGGAGGAGATGAGAGGAGAGGGCCAGCTGGGTACCGGCAGAGACCAGTGCCCTGGGGCCAGTCCCAGAGGCTGGCATGGCTGACAGCCCCCCCACAGGAGGGTGCAGGGCAGGGATGGGAGTGGACAAGGACTTCAAACAGCTGTCAGACGATGCACCATCGGAGAGGCTGACCACGATGCAGGGGGGGTTGCACTGGTAGAAGTGAGGGGAGACCTCGGCCAGGGTGTGTCGCCGGGAGGTGGTGGTGGGCAGGACGAGGGGTGAGCAGGTGTGTGTGACCTCCTCACTGATGCTGGTCTCCAGCAGGCTGTTGGGGGAGATGGAGCGGTTACACAGCAGTCGGTTCAGACTGGCTTCCACCGGGAACGCCACACGTTGGAACAATGCACCGTGGTCATATTCCATCTCCGGTTGCATGGGAGGGGTGGTCTTGCACTGAATGGGGTAGGCCGAAGTTCTGAAGCTGTCCTCCATGATGACCTCTGGGGTACCGGAGTCAGAGGTGTCCCTGGGTTTCTGGGTCCAGGGTCCACACTGGCGACTGAGCTGCAAGGCCCGGTGCTCCCTGTCCCTCTCCAACAACAGATAGTAGATGGCTGAGAAGTGGTTGTAGCTGCTGCTCAGCAGAGACTGGGGGAAAAGACAAGAGCTGTGTTTGAATACTCATACTAACATACTGTATACTACATACTTAATGAGTATATACTACATACTATGTACTATTAGTTCATTTTAGTATACTGTAAACTAACGCTATTCTTTCTGAGCTTACTAGCGCTTTGTCTGTCTATCAGAAGTTGATGCTGTTGCTATGCAACCTCTTGCTAGCTTGTGAGCATAACAAATTACTAGCTAGACATTTTACGACTTCGGGTGTGTTATTAAATTCAATTTGGAGTACCAGAGTGCACTCAGAGCGTTGTCTGATTGTTCATTTGTAAATGCCAGGCAGTTTCACTGAACGCTCTGGCCGAGGAGTAGGGTTGATACTAACTTGCTAGCTACTTCCAGACACAAATGAGAGAACTCCTCACTCTGACCATTTTACTCTCCCTAGCAGAGCTGGTTGGGCTGTTTTCATGTTATCCAGAGTGTTGGTGACTGTAACTGTGCTGCTGGCAACAATATAATTATGATTATTTACCGATGTTTACTGACACCGGCCATATTCAACAGGTGTTGAGTGTTCATAAATTCATCAGTTATTCTGCGCTCTGGCACAGGTACACTCAGAGGAGAGTGCTCTGAAATCAGAGTAGATAGCCAGAGAGAATTTACGAATGCACCTGAATGTCTATTAAGAACGCACAGCGACTATACCACTAAGAACAACGGAAATAATCAAGTTAATAAACGTTGGGTAGTTAGTTAAATAGCATATAGTTAATATACTGGCAAGTTCAATGTATTAGTAGCCAAAAAAACGTTAGCTAGCTAGCTAACATACCGGTACATACTGCTGTAATGATATGCTATGCAGTTCATAAGGATAGCGTAGCTAAGAAATTGTCAGCCAACATAACATGTAAGGTATCTTAACATTTGTCATAATTAGTTAAAGCAATGAATTTGTATCCGCTCTCGTTGGACTCCGGCTGCATATTATCCGACATTTTCTTCAAATCTGAAAACCAATTTCTGAAGAATTGCATTATGGGCCCTAAAAGCACGGAAATAGTGTCCACTGCTCGTATACTTCGTATTTTGGCGAATGTAGTACGACATCCGAGAACTTTTGGAATACTAACTATATCCATACTATGACCAATATGCATAATATATACTTAATTTACATCACAAATACTACGTGTGGCTAGTAGTAGTGTGGCTAGTATGAGTATTCCAACACAGCTAAGGACATGTTAGTCAGCCATTTTGGTTCAAAGGGTGTCATAATAAAGGACTGTTTCTCTCGCTCTCTATTTCTGTCAGACAGGAAACGCACACGGACACACACGCTCTGCGCCCATCACTCTGCACTCACTCAGTCTGATCTACTGAGAGACTGCTTTTGGAGCTCGTCTCCTCAGCTCAGTGTCAGCCTCTAAAAGCCGATGTCAGTTATCCCCCTAATTCTCCCTACAAAACGAGTAGTAAGCCCACCAGGCGTACAGAGATCCAGGGTGGGTTTGACTGTGGTGCCTGCCTGGGAGGCAGCATAACATACCACCTACTCTACTGCCAGACATTACTAACTGTCTCACAGCCCCACCACTTTCAACCCAGTACCGAACCCCATTAGCTTTCTCTACAGTGTACTTCAAATACTGTATTTCTAGGACACTAGTGATACTCTGTATAAACGACGATATAACCTATAACCTGTAATCTATATAACAACACAGCTCCCCTCACTCCTTACCCTCCTCTAATCCTCCTTCCATGACGATAACACCAATCAACCAATCAGCCAATTAACACATCAACCAATCTACCACTCACCTCGATGGTCCTCTGGCGGTCGATGCCCAGGCTTTGCATGATGCCCAGGACGGGCTCGCTGTAGTCCCCCAGGTTGGAGTTGTAGTCTGTGAGGGGCAGTGCCATACTGAGGGTCTGGTGAAGAGCTGTGGGGTCAGCCAGCAACCAGCGGTGCTGCTTGATCTGGGCCACGCTGATCCTCTTGGCTGGGTCTACCACCAGCATCCTACGGATCAGGTTCTCACAGTCTGGGGGGAAAAGAGTGGTAGGGAGGGAGAGAGAGGGAGGATGGAAGGAGGGAGGTAGAAGGGAAAGCAAGGTCATTCTCCGATGCTAGAGCATGTGATTTAATGTAATATAAACCAGCCATTTCATCAGTAAATGTATCAATCCCAATTACACTATGACATATGTCACTGTGTTGTTGCCATGGTGATGCATACCTTGAGACATGTAGAAGGGGATTCTGAAGCGCCCCTCTGTGACTCTCTGTCTGAGGGCGGGAAGGCTGGGCCCGTCGAACGGAAGGGATCCGCACACGAGAACGTACAGAACCACACCCAAACTCTGTAGAGAGATAGACCAGGAGAACGTCAACAAATGGTCTCTCCCATTACTTCTGTTTTCATTCATTTTACATGAAAAGAGTAGAACTTGGTTTCAAAACGCTTTGTTTATTGTCATGAATTTTGCCCTGGTGGCAGAACTGAGTGATTTCAGCTAGATAGGCCAGCTGCAAAGTCAAAATTGGCAAAACCATAAAACATGTATGAAAACTAAAAAGAGCTTTTTGGTCTTTATTTATGATTAGGGTTAGGCATTAGGATTAGCAGTGTGGTTAAGGTTAAGGGTAGGGTTACATGCTGACTAGACCGGGCACGCGGGTGAGTCCACCATCACACGCATGTTGATTTTGTCCATCCACACCAGATGCAATCAGGACACGCAGGTTGAAATATGAAAACGTACTCTGAAGTGAGGTTTAAAATCAGATCTTATGACTCTGTGGCTGTGCCAGCTAGTGACCACTCTGCAGAGCTGTCTCCAAGGCAAGATTCATGACAATAAATGCCAACCTGCGTTCAAAACATGGGTAGCCATGTTGTGTGCGGTTTCCCTGTGAGCCTTTACCCAGATATCCAACTGTGGCCCTTCGTACTCCTTCCCCTCAAACACCTCGGGTGCTGCATAGGGGGGGCTGCCGCACCACGTAGACAGGGGCTCGCCTGAGTTGTAGAAGTTTCCAAATCCAAAGTCTGAATGGGAAGGAGAGAGAGATCGACTAATGATTATTTGTGTTGCTGTGTGTGTGCGTGTGTGTGTGTGTGTGTGTTTTTTGACGACAGACTGTCACACTGGTTCTTTGTGGCATCAGATCAGCCCTGCTCTTATTCTACTATTTTACCATGAAGAACCATCTAATTATTGGCAGTTGACACTTCATTAGCACCAACCCAGTGATGCATGGCTTCTCTTTAGTAGAGACATTTAGCAGTCTGAATATCAGTAGGGAACCATCAAGGACAGAGGGTAGTCTGCTATCTGTTATCTCCCACACAGACTCACCGGCCAGTTTGACGTTCATATTGGTGTCCAGCAGCAGGTTCTCAGTCTTGAGGTCACGGTGAACGATGTGGTGCCTGTGGCAGTAGTCCACCGCCATCAGGATCTGCCAGAACTTCTTCCGTGCCTCATCCTCGCTCATGCGCCCGTTTGAGGTCAAGTAGTCTAGAGGAAAAGAGGGAGAGAAGAAGAGAGTTTAGATTCAGAGAACTAAATAAGGACTGTAAATACTGGGTAAGAGAGGACCTTGATATCTATTTGAGCCCTTTATTATGTCAAATGAAACAGCCCAACACAGTTTACAACAAAGGGGATAATGAATTTAATCCTCACCGAACATCTCTCCATTTTTGGCATATTCTGTCACAATATACAGCATATCTTTAGTCTCCATAACCTAAGAGGAATACAAAACAGAGACAATGGAAAGAGGTTAGCAAGAAGTAGGCTACGCACAATTGCAGTGATTACGTGAGGAAAGAGGTCTTTCCACTGTAAAGGCTGCTGTAAGTGTTTTAGCAGAGGCAGGACTGGGCACTGGGGATGTTTTCTGGACACCTTATCTTTCCCCTGACCACACTTCCTCTCATTCTCACACACACACACACACACACACACGACACGCTGACTTTCCATGATATGCACTGTTGCATAACAGAGCTGACAGGCACTTCCTGCATGCTCTTTGTTTATAGGATATGAACACAGAAATAGTTCAAACCAGTATTCAAATCAAATCAAACTTTATTTGCCACATTCGCCGAATACAACAAGTGTAGACTTTACAGTGAAATGCTTTACTTACAAGCCCTTAACCAACAGTGCAGTTCAAGAAGAAGAACATATTTACCAAGTAGACTAAAATAAAAAGTAGTCATAAAAAGTAACACAATAAGAATAACAATAATGAGGCTATATACAGGGGGCACTGGTACCGAGTCAGTGTGCATGTACAGGCTAGTTGAGGTAATCTCTACATGTAGGTGGGGGAGAAGTGACTATGTATAGGTAACAAACTAACAGTGAGTAGCAACAGTGTACAAGGGGAGGGGGGGTCAATGTAAATTGAACGGTGGTGATTTTTATGAATTGTTCAGCAGTCTAATGGCTTGGTGGTAGAAGCTGTTGAGGAGCATTTTGGTCCTAGACTTCGCGCTCCGGTACTGCTTGCCGTGCAGGAGTAGAAAGAAAAGTCTATAACTTGGATGACTGGAGTCTCTGACAATTTTATGGGCTTTCCTCTGACACCGCCTATTATATAGGTCCTGGATGGCAGGAAGTTTGGCCCCAGTGATGTACTGGGCCGTTCGCCCTACCCTCTGAAGTGCCTTACGGTCAGATAACGAGTAGTTGCCATACCAGTCGGTGATGCAACCGGTCAGGATGCTCTCGATAGTGGAGCTGTAGAACCTTTTGAGGATCTACAGCTGCGCCATCAAGAGCATACTGACCAGTATTCCCACTAATACTGTGTTGTCTGCCATCAGTTTTCAACAGAAACCAAATCTCTTTCCTTCTGGGAAAGGAAGAGAAATGTTCAGACACAAAGGACGAGCTTGTGTACCGAGAACCCATCACCAACGCAAATACAAAAAGAAAAAGAAGGAAAGACAAAATGTCCCAGCACCTTCCTGGAACTCCCGGAAACTTCCCAGGGCCAGGAGAGCCCTCGGGACCAAACATTGTGGAAGTGTTGTGTCACTACCACTTCTGAAGAAAATACTGATATTCATCACTGCCAGGACTCAATAAACCAACACCTAAAGCTATGTCACACATTTTATAGCCTCATTTCATTTCCAACCCAGTTTCTCTTTCACGTTTCTAACTCTATAAGAGACAGTGAGGTGTTGGGCAGCAGTCATTTTTATGGCGGCACAGAGGCTCCCATACAGGGAGTAATTTATAGTCTTTATCTGAGAGAGATGATAACCACCCTGTGTCCCTCTCACCTAGAGGTGCTGCTGATGTCATACAGGCTTCCAGAGAAGAAGTCTAAGCACGTTAAGGGCCCTCATACTGGCCCCTGAAGAGTGGTGTGTGGGGGAGTGTGTGAATGAGAGAGCGAGAGAGACAGACAGAAATCGAGAGAGAGTGCGAGAGAGAGAGAGAGAGAGAGAGAGAGAGAGAGAGAGAGAGAGAGAGAAAGAGGCTGTGATGATCTTCAGAAATGCAGAAAAAAGGGACATTTTGTTCACATAAGATGGAAACTGCAGCTTATTTAAAGGTCAAGGATCAACACTTAGGTGTTATTCGTGAGGCTTTCCCCCTCTCCTCTTCTAGCTACTTTCTCTCCTCGACTAGTCATGCGGTACAGTCTGCTCGTAATTCACTGTTCTGTTTTCGGTTATTGGAAGAGGAGGATGATAAGGAGAGGATGTGACCTCTGGATCACACGATCGCCTTCACTGCACTACACCTCCCCCTCAGTGGGCAGATGATGGGGTGTGAAAGAGAAAAGGGTTTCCCTCGGGTCATAGAAACCTGCTCTAACCTTCATCAAACAGCTAGCACCTGACATGCTCAAACCTCACTGTTTCCCAGAGAGAGAGGGAGAGAGTGAGAGAGAGAGACTTGTGTTTATTTCACTTGCTTTGGTAATGTAAACATATGTTTCCCATGCACATAAAGCCCCTTAAATTGAAATGAGAGCGAGAGAGATCTACAGAGAGAGAGAGAGAGAGAGCGAGATATATACTGTATATATAGAGATATATATATATAAATATATATAGATATATATAGATATATATATATATAGAGAGAGAGAGAAATATATATATATATATATAGAGAGAGATAGATATATAGAGAGATATATAGAGATTATATATATATATATATATATAGGGATAGATAGATATAGAGATATATATAGAGATATATAGAGATATAGATATGTATAGATATATATGTATATATATAGAGATATATATAGAAATATATATATAGAGAGATATATAGAGATATATATATATAGAGAGAGAGATCTGTGTCTCTTTAGGGGGACTATCCCTCTGTATTAATCTGCTCACAGTGGCTCATCTGACATAGAGATTAACTGAGGAATCGTCCTCTGGAAAACATATGACTTGCCTGACTCAGGCTTTCCTGTCTCACTCAAGGCGTGCGAGTGGGGTCGCATTGGGTGCTGTGTGTGTGTACTTTGTGTGTGTGTGTGTGTAAGGGCATCTGCACAAAAGTGTCAGGCCCGCTGAGGGAAAAAGTGGACTTGTGGTAGCGTCATTAGGGGCCGAGCAGCAGTAGTGCTTGGCGGGGCCACCTTTACGAGAGGAACAGAAACATTGCACTTGACTACCATAGACGCTAATTGAGCTTGACACTCAGACCTACAGAGACTGACTCATCCAATCAATTCTCTTTCCTTCCCTCTGTCATCAACTCACCAAAGAGAAAGAGAGGTCAAAAAGGATTGAATTAATATGTGTACTTATGTTTCACAGCAACGTGTCCTAAGAGTCAGCAGCTAGCTTTAAGATGAAGACACACACACTCCATGACAATAGTACAGCTGCAGCGCTGTGATAGCCAAGACGATATACCACAAACCCTGATGTATCATAACACACACTGAGTCCTTACGTTCTCTCCATCTAATCCCACAATTCCATCCCTCTCTTCCTTGCCACCACACCTCCATCCCTACTCCCTCTACCTCTCTTCCTTGCCACCACACCTCCATCCCTACTCCCTCTACCTCTCTTCCTTGCCACCACACCTCCATCCCTACTCCCTCTACCTCTCTTCCTTGCCACCACACCTCCATCCCTACTCCCTCTACCTCTCTTCCTTGCCACCACACCTCCATCCCTACTCCCTCTACCTCTCTTCCTTGCCACCAAACCTCCATCCCTACTCCCTCTACCTCTCTTCCTTGCCACCACACCTCCATCCCTACTCCCTCTACCTCTCTTCCTTGCCACCACACCTCCATCCCTACTCCCTCTACCTCTCTTCCTTGCCACCACACCTCCATCCCTACTCCCTCTACCTCTCTTGTTTATTCTGCCTGTGTTTGTCCTCAGCACCCGCTCAGCCTGTGTCTCTCTCTGTGGATACGTAGCCAAACACATGGACCAGTCACTCAGCTGTATCCATGCAGGATACAGTGTAGGTCAACACACCCAAAAGAACACACACACACACACACACACACACACACACACACACACACACACACACACACACACACACACACACACACACACACACACACACACACATCCAATAACAATGTAACCATATTATAATAGACAGCACACACACCTGGTAGAGTTTGATGATATGGGGGTGGTTCAGCAGCTTCATGATCTGGACCTCTCTGTAGATCTTCTCTAGGTTGGATGGGTTTAGTCTGGTCTTGTCAATGATCTTTATGGCCACCTGGCAGTGGACAACCAACCAAAAAAGCAAACTGTAAACACACGGGTATGTAGGTCTACTTTATCTTAGACAAATGCCATATGAGAGGCTGATATGATTCTATCAATTAAAAAAATAATACAAATGAGTTATGTTTGTGTGATTTTGAAAGGAATAAAATATGACATGAAAGCATTGTTAATGAAAGAGCAGGGATGCTAACCTGTGTTTTGGTGACTTTGTGCCTTGCCAGTTTGACCACAGCGAAGTTTCCTTTCCCCAGTGTGCGGATGATCTCGTAGAAGCCGACCTGTAGAGGCCTTCCATGAGTATGGTTGGGCTGGGACCCCGGGCTTCTCTCCGTTACGATCACCATGATGCCACACTGATTAACTATTCCAAAGGATAGGATTCAAATTGTGTGTAGTTGGCTATCTGCGACGCAAAATACAAAATTGTAAATATCAAATGCACATAAGCCTATGCGTAATGACATTATTAATTTTGTTTTTATTATTGTAGGCCTATTATTAGTGTGTTATCAAATGCATTACATTATCAGTGTATTATTATAACGAATGATAATAACGTTATAATTATAGTCCTAATCATTAGGCTACACATTTAGCTAGGCGTAGCCTATTCGTGCTCATCAACAATTAAGATTCTGAATTAACATTTGCATTGCACCATGATGACGCAGAAAATTATTAAATATAGACCACATCCCTTCACATCTGTACAATCTTGCACTAAATGTAATTATCCTACTGAACTAAACATATAGCTTATTCATTATATTTGATAAGCGCCGGATTCAAGCTATAAACATGCCCAAATGTGAGAAGTCAATGTATAATGTAGGCCTTTATAACACAACACACAATTGTTATGTGTTAAATTAAAAGTTAAATGACAGCAAGGCGCATATAGGCTGCCTAAATCTGAGACTAATTTTAAAAAAACTATAAAAAAAAACGATCATTATACATTTCCATTATAAAACTACAATGAACTGTCAGCCAGTTTTTTTCCAAACAATCATAAGAGCATTGCAGTGTCTTACCGTTTTGGATGTCGGTAACGTTACACCTCTCACATTTCAATCGGTTGTCATAGGCAGGTACAAGTCATTCCATAAGGATATTACGACAAAAAAAATACGAGAAAAGTATAATAAAACAACATATAACTTTTTAATTGTCTTTCTTTTAACGAAATATGTACAGAAATGTACAGCACAGTGTGCCAGTCGTGCCAGTAAGAGCTATTTACAGGGTGACTTGGCAGGTCATATAATCGGCTCTTGCACTGCCCTGCTCCGTCTGCATGTGAGCTCCTATGGAATGCGGACATCCACAGTGTTCAAGGGGGAAACTCCTCCTCCCATAACAAATTGACAACATTTCAATGACGTCACACCCGCGTCAGAGCTTCGAGTGGGGCGCGAGGCCGGGCGCGAGCGCAAAGCTGAAGTTGCTGAGCAACCGTGCGGCTTGGCGCGCGGTGACGCGGTGCGGATGGGGAGGTTGCTTAGAGACGAGGACGGTGACGTCAGTACTGGAGATGTATCACCACGTGATGTTTCCTCCCAAGCTGCTGATGTAATGCAGAGCTTGAGTTGGCACTCGCTCATCACGGCGTTTATGTGCGCTCCCTCGACTTTCAAGTTGCCTTTCCTCTCCTTACTTCCGCGGAAAAAGTTAAACCAAAAATGGTTCTGAACCTTTTTGTTGTTGTTGCACACATCATGCAATTATATTCTATATTATAATTATATTACTAAACTGAACAAAAAGTAGAAGGAACTGTATTACTGAACTAAGAGAAACAATATAAAGTATGATGGAGTACTTTAAATGAAATTGTGGGCAGAAAGACTAATTCAACTCTTTCATTGAATCAGAAGGCTCATTCAGCACAAAACCTTTTGATATTGGCAATTATTTGAATGGCTATTTCATTGGCAAAGTGGGCAAACTCAGACATGAAATGCCAACAACAATCTGTGAGCCACCATATTCATGCATAAAATTGCTAATAATGAAAGAAAAACATTGTAATTTTGAAATATGCAAAGTTAGTACAGGAGAGGTGGAAAAATTATTGCAGTCCATCAATTTTTATTTTTGTATTTATTTCACCTTTATTTAACCAGGTAGGCCAGTTGAGAACAAGTTCTCATTTACAACTGCGACCTGGCCAAGATAAAGCAAAGCAGTGCAACAAAAACAACAACACAAAGTTACACATAAACAAACAATAATGAGAAACCACCTGGTATTGACAACTTAGATAGGAAGCTACTGAGGATGGTAGTGGACAATATTGCCAGTCTTGTTTGTCATATCTTTAATCTGAGCCTGGAGAAAAGTGTTTGTCCTCAGACCTGGAGGGAAGCTAAAGTCATTCCGCAACACAAGAATGGTAAAGCATCCTTTAATGGTTCTAACAGCAGATCAGTCAGCTTGCTGCCAGCTCTTAGCAAACTTTGGGGAAATCCACTTGTCCTTCAGACAAGGTCTGAACATTCTGTTGTATTGTTTGATGCAAGAAACAACTTTACAAAATAAAATGCAAAATGATTCCCATACCATTATTACAGAGAATCAGACAAAGTATGCTTGCTACTCATTGCCTATTGGATATTTAGCTTATTCAAGTCTGTCTCAAAATACAACACTGCCCCATTAAGACAAAAAAAATCTCTTTACCCGACTCCCACAAACAAAGTTTGTGCTCTTGTAGGAAGCATTCACTCCCACATTGCATTCACTCCCACAAGTTAGTTATAGCTAATAACTCACTAACTAGCAAAGAATATGAACAAATGTGAACACTTGGCTACATGCAGCTCTCGCTTTAATCTCAAAACAAGCCTATAATAATCATGACCGCTCATGCTGTAAAACAGTCCAGTTCAAAATTAATGGCACAAATCCATGTATGGCCATGGTCTATTTGCATATAGGCCTACAGTAGCTCTGATTGGATATGGCGCACCGGTCTGTGTAGAGAATGGGCCTGCCTGTCATTGCAATAGAATCCTACTCCGATGCGCTCTGCCTACAACAAAATCTCTTGCATAGTTAGTTTTGCATAGTTTGTTTTGTTTGAGTATTTTGCTTTCAAAGTGGCTAATTTTGCGTTGATTCGATCACAATTTCCACAGTAAAGGGAAATGTTGACAGTGTTAGAGAAAACTCTAGAAAGCTCAGTGAAGTTCAATCTGGTGCTTCTCTGCCCTGTGCTGATATTTCTTCTGTGCAGCAGTTGACCAAACAAGTCCTGCAGGTTCTAGTTTGATCTAATTTTGACTATTGCTCTGTGATGTGGTCAAGTGCTGCAAAGAAGGACCTAGAAAAGCTACAGTTGGCCCAGAACAGAGCATCACATCTTGCCCTTCAATGTAGTCAGAGGGCTAATGTCAACAGTATGCATGTCAGTCTCTCTTGGCGCAACGCAGAGGAGAGATTGATTGCATCAATTATTCTTTTGGTGAGCAATATTAATGTGTTTAAAAATATAGCTGTGACAGACATACTGTACTTACCCCACCATACATGCCACATGGGGTCTCTTCACAGTCCCCATGTCCAGAACTAATTCAAGAAAACATACAGTATTATATAGAACCATGATTGCATGGATCTCCCTTTCATCTCACATAGAGCAAGTGAACCTCAAACTTGGTTTAAAAAAACAAATAAAGCAACACCTCACGGCACAACGCCTCTCCCCCGTGCGACCACGTTTTTATGTGTATGTATTGACATGTACACTATATATACAAAAGTATGTGGACACCCCTTCAAATAAGTTGATTCCGCTATTTCAGCCACACCCGCTGCTGACAGGTGTATAAAATCTAGCACACAGCCATGCAATCTCCATAGACAAACATTGGCAGTAGAATGGCCTTACTGAAGAGCTCAGTGACTTTCAACGTGGGACCACCTTGGATGCCACCTTTCCAACAAGTCAGTTCATCAAATTTCTGCCTAGCTAGAGCTGCCCCGGTCAACTGTAAGTGCTGTTATTGTGAAGTGGAGAAACGTCTAGGAGAAATAACGGCTGAGCCATGAAGTGGTAGGCCACACAAGCTCGATTTCGCCTGGATTAGAAAACATGCTCACTCGTCAGGACACTGTTGTTCAGAGGAGATAGCCAACAACCCAGCAAGCACAATCACTTTAAACTGAAGCTGGAAAGACTGCAAACTTGCTGCACTTCGTTTCAAATTACCTTTTTTTTCTATTGACATTTCTTTGTGTATATCCATACAAATGATGGCAGCTGATTCATGATTTCGACTGGCTGAGAAACGTTGCCTGTCTGTCTGTCTCTTCCTGACTCCCAACAAGTTCATTACTATGGGACAGCTGGAGATTGAATTTGAATATTGAAACAATGTTGTAAATATTGGAGAGACAGACAGTAAGGTTTATACAAATCTCGGCTGTTGAAAACTAAATGTTAGTCTAAAAGAAATGTGAGATAATGTCTAAATGCTTTTTATAGTGGAGATCAAGTTTATAAATTGCTTGGCTGGGCTGATGAGACAGTAGATTGCGCAGTCAGATGGAACAAAGTAAATAGGCATTTTAATGTCATATATTTAGCGAGTGGTAACTTGTCGAATACACACAGGCTGGAATGCGGTTTTAACCAATCAGCATTCAGGACTAGACCCACCCATTGTATAAACACAAACACACACACAAAATGACATGCACTTGAGCAAAGGAGGGGGTATGGAATAATATAAGACTGAATGGGGAGGGAAAGAGAGAGCAAATAAGATGTGTGGGAGAGGGAGGGGTGGAGAAAAAAAGATAAGAGAGGAGTAGAGGGGGTAGGGAAGGAGAGAGAATAAGAGAGATGTAGCCTAGATGGAGTTGGTAGAGGAGGGGGGTATCAGAGAAAGAAGGAAGGTGAGAGAGGCGAGAGGACAGGAAGAGAGAAATTGGATCGTGAGAGTGTGGACTGAGTGGCTCTGCATTTGGTTTGCTGCAATACGCACACATGCACAAATGCACTCACACTTTTTCAACATTCAGCCAACTGACATTTTCTCCTGAGGTGCTGACCTGTTGCACCCTCTATAACACTGTGAGTATTATTTGACCCTGCTGGTCATCTATGAACGTTTAAACATCTTGAGAACAATCTGGCCTTAATGGCCATGTTCTCTTGTAATCTCCACCTGGCACAGCCAGAAGAGGACTGGCCACACATCGGAGCCTGGTTCCTCTCTAGATTTTGTTGGGGTTCGTTCCTTGTTCCTTGTCAATCATTGGTGAAATTAGCATTCAGGCAATATCTTTAACTAAATCATTCAAAAACCTTTATTAATGCAATTGCAGACAGAAGTTGACAACAGGAACATAGCACGCATGTTTCCGAGTAAGTTCTGCAAAATAGAAAAGGTCCCAAGTTGCTTTTATCATGTTTGTAGTCAACCCCCTGTGATGTAACTGCCTACGTCATTACCTTCTACTCATGTGACCAAAACCATACCTACACAGCTATATAAACAAGAGTTTTAGTGTTATCTAAAAGCTTAGCAGTAAATGTCCAAATTGATTTATAGTGAATGTCTGACTAATCTCTTACACTCCCTGCAGAGTTCTGTCTTCACAGTCACACATTTCTCAGACAGTTTCTTTATGAGAGGCAAATATTAGAAAATACTTTGAAACAATATTAAACCTCTATAATGAATATATATATATATTCTTAATCTGTAGTCTAGGACCCTATAAATGTAAGGAGGGAGGGGTCTTATAACTCCTCCCCTTCTATTAATACAACATAAGCATAATCAATTATTATAATACATCAAACATTTGGTACAGCCCCTATCATGACGCCTAGGTGAACCCCTGACAGTTTCTTCCTAGGTTCCTGCCTTTCTTCAGAGTTTTTCCATGACCACTGTGCGTCCACATCTGCATTGCTTGCTCTTTGGGGATTTTTAGGCTGGGTATCTTTATAAGTACTTTGTGATAACTGATGATGTAGAAAGTGCTTTATACAATTCATTTGAGCGATTGGTTGACGTCAACACACTTACAAAAAATCATGAGTCGACAAGTGGATTTTAGACGTGTGAAGTTTTACATGGATTTTTCATGTGACTCAGACAAGCGGTTTTCACATGTGATATTGTAAATTTCAACATGTGTGCTTTTGTAAGTGGCGGGATAAGAACCCAAGGAAGAAACCAATGTCTTGACCATTAGACAAAGAGGGCCAACACTGGGTTTCTCTTCCAATGTATATCAATTTCTCGCTGTCAAACATTTAACAATTTAATTGAGATAACCACAGGATTTGCTGTGATTAATCACAATTGATCTCAAATTCAGAATTTTATCAAATTGAGCTGTAACCACAGGATTTGCTGTGATTAATCACAATTGATCTCAAATTCAGAATTTTATCAAATTGAGCTGTAACCACAGGATTTGCTGTGATTAATCACAATTGATCTCAAATTCAGAATTTTATCAAATTGAGCTGTAATTTAAGATATTACAAGAAAATTGACGTCTTGATTTTGTCCAAAGCAACGGTTAGCAAAATCAGGTAAATTAATAAAACCCACTTTCTTTCATCTCAATGTCAACTTGCTTTCACATCTCCTTGTTGTTTTTAGATGTATACATTGTATTTGATGTTTTCAGTGTATTTTGAAAAATGTCTCTTTCAAGGAATTACCATAGAGTTTGTTTAAACTGGAAACCCCATTTACTGTAGCTGGGGACTTTATTTATTTTAACCAGGCAAGTCAGTTAAGAACAAATTCTTATTTTCAATGACGGCCTAGGAACAGTGCCTATTCAGGGGCAGAACGACAGATTTGTACATTGTCAGCTCGGGGGTTTGAACTTGCAACCTTCCGGTTACTAGTCCAACGCTCTAACCATTAGGCTACCCTGCCTGTAAAACACTACTGTAATTATGTCAACCCATCTCCTATACTACACACGCATAGAAGACTCCAGATCATTGCTACTCTCCCTTCTGGGATGGATACAAGGCCCTCTCCCGCCCTCCTTTCAGCAAATAAAATCACGTCTCCATTCTGCTCCTCCCCACCTATAGGCAGAAATTTTAGCAGGAAGCACCCGTGGCAAGGACAGTTCAATGTTGGTCTGACCAATCGGAATCTTTGTTTCAAGATTGTTTTGATCACACAGACTGGGAAATGTTCAGGGTCCCTCTGAGAATAGTATCGACGTATACACTGACCCGGTGACTGGGCTCATGAAGAAGTGCATAGAGGACGTTGTTTCCATTGCAATGATTCGAACTTAACCAAACCAAAAACAGTGGATAGATGGCAGCATTCGCTCAAAACTGAGAGCGCGAACCACCGCATTTAACAACGGCAAGGTGACTGGGAACATGGATGTGTACAAAAGGACAAGCTATGACGTCCGTACGCAATCAAAGAGGCAAAACAACAGTACAGGGACAAAGTGGAGTCGCAATTCAACGGCTCAGACATGAGTCGTATGCGGAAGGGACTCCAGACAATCATGGATTATTATCAGGTAGGAAGGTAAGACCCAGATGCAGACCACGTCGAGATAACAATAGTTTTAATGATCCAATAGGGGCAGGCAATAGACAGGTCAAGGCAGGCAGGGGTCAGTAACCCAGAGGTGAGGCAACGGTACCGGACGGCAGGCAGGCTCAGGGCCAGGGTAAGCAGAGGTCAAAAATCCAGCGAAGGGCAAAGGTACAGGTCGGTAGGCAGGCTCAAGGTCAGGGGCAGGCAGAGTGGTTAAGCAGGCGGGCTCGTAGTCAGGACAGGCTCAGGGTCAGGGTAAGCAGAGTGGTTAAGCAGGCGGGCTCGTAGTCAGGACAGGCTCAGGGTCAGGGTAAGCAGAGTGGTTAAGCATGCGGGCTCGTAGTCAGGACAGGCAAGGGTCAAAACCAGGAGGGCAAGAAAAGCAGACGCTGAGAAACAATACGCTGGTTGACTTGACAAACTGGCACAGACAGACAGAAAACACAGGTATAAATACACAGGGGATAATGGGGAAGATGGGCGACACCTGGAGGGGGGTGGAGACAAGCACAAAGACCGGTGAAACTGATCAGAGTGTGACAATTATAAAGGGAAAGACAGCCATGTTGAGGACAATGACGCCTCGCTCCCGGACAAGCTAAATATCTTATTCTCCCTTCTTCTGTGTGCTCTCATTCTCTATGGCTGACATAAGCAAGACACTTAAGAGGGTTAACCCTTGCAAGCCTGCTGGCCCAGACGGCATCCCAAGCTGCATACTCAGAGCAGGCGCAAAAGAGCTGGCTGGACTGTTTACAAACATATTCAATCTCTCCCTATCCAAGTCTGTTGTCCCCACTTGCTTCAAGATGCTAACCATTGTTCCTGTACCCAAAAAGGCGAAGGTAACTGAACTATAGGACTATATCCCCGGAGCACTCACTTCTGTCATCATGAAGTGCTTTGAGAGGCTAATTAAGGATCATATTACCTCCACCTTCCCCGACACCCTAGACCCACCAAAAAGGACCCTAGATCAACTAAAAATGTCATACTGCTCCAACAGATCCAGCCCTATGCAACTGGGTCCTAGACTTCCTGACGGGCTGACCCTGGGTGGTGAAGTTAATTAAAAACTCCTCTGTCACGCTGATCCTCAACACGGGGGTCACACAGGGGTGCGCGCTCAGACCCCTCCTGTATTCCCTGTTCACCTATGACTGTGTGGCTATGCACGTCTCCAACTCAATCATCAAGTTTGCTGAGATCACAAGAGTGGTAGGCCTGATTACGAACAACTATGAGAGCCTAAAGGGAGGAGGTGAGAGCCCTGGCAGAGTGGTTCCAGGAAATTAACATCAACAAAACAAAGGAGCTGATTGTGGACTACAGGAGACAGCAGAGACAGAACGCCCTCATCCACAGCGATGTGGCCGCTGTGGAGAGAGTCAAAATACTGATGCAGAAACTGCACCGTCCACAACCGCAGGGCTCTCCATAGGGTGGTGGGGTCAGCCCAACGCATCACCGGCGGCACAGTTCCTGCCCTCCAGGACATCTACCACACTTGGTGTGACAGGAAGGCCAAGAAGATCAATGAACTCAGCCACCTTAGCCTAGAAGGTAGAAACAGAACAACTGCATCAAAGCTGGGACCAAGAGACTGATAAACATTTTCTATCTCCAGGCCATCAGACTGTGAAACAGTAATTACTAGCCAGTCTCCGTCCTGTGAACATTAGTACTTTTACTAGCCGGCTACCATCCGGTACTCAATTCAAATCAAATGATATTAGTCACATGCGCCGAATACAACAGGTGTAGACATTACAGTGAAACGTTTACGTACGAGCTGCTAACCTACAATGCAGTTTTAAAAAAAATATGGATAAGAATAAGAAATAAAAGTAACAAGTAATTAAAGAGCAGCAGTAAAATAACAATATAAAGACTGTATACAGGGGGTACCCGTACAGAGTCAATGTGTTGGGGCACCAGTAAAGTTGAGGTAATATGTACATGTAAAGTGACAATGAAGAGATGATAACAACAAAGAGTAGCAGAAGTTTGAAAAAAAGGGGGGAGGGGCAATAGGGTGGCAAAAGTCTGGGTAGCCATTTGATTAGGTGTTCAGGAGTCTTATGGCTTGGGGGTAGAAGCTGTTTAGAAGCCTCTTGGACCTAGACTTTGCGCTCCGGTACCGCTTACCGAGCGGTAGCAGAGAGAACAGTCTATGACTAGGTTGGCTGGAGTCTTTGACAATTTTTAGGGCCTTCCTCTGACATCACCTGGTATAGAAGTCCTAGATGGCAAGAAGCTTGGCCCCAGTGATGTACTGGGCCATTCGCACTACCCTCTGTAGTGTCTTGCCGTCGGAGGCTGAGCACCATACCAGGCAGTGATGCAACCAGTCAGGATGCTCTCAAAGGTGCAGCTGTAGAATCTTTTGAGGATCTGAAGATCCATGCCAAATTTTTTCAGTCTCCTGAGAGGGAATAGGTTTTGTCGTGCCCTCTTCACGGCTGCCTTGGTGTGCTTGGACCATGTTAGTTTGTTGGTGATGTGGACAGCAAGGAACTTGAAGCCCTCAACCTGCTCCACTGCAGCCCCATCGATGAGAATGGGGGCCTGCTCAGTCCTCTTTTTCCTGTACTCCACAATCATCTCCTTTGTCTTGATCATGTTGAGGGAGAGGTTGTTGTTCTGGCACCACACGGCCAGGTCTCTGACCTCCTTCCAATAGGCTGTCTCGTTGTTGTCGGTGATCAGACCTACCACTGATCAGAACTGGTGTTGGAGTCGTGCCTGGCTGTGCAGTCATGAGTAAACAGGGAGTACAGGAGGGGCCTGCGCACGTGCCCCTGAGGGGCCCCGTGTTGAGGATCAGTGTGGCGGATGTGTTATTACCTACCCTTATTACCTGGGGGAGGCCCGTCAGGAAGTCCAGGATCCAGTTGCAGAGGGAGGTGTTTTGTTCCAGGGTCCTTAGCTTAGTGACGAGCTTTGAGGGCACTATGGTGTTGAACGCTGAGCTGTAGTCAGTGAATAGCATTTTTACACAGGTGTTCCTTTTGTCCAGGTGGGAAAGGGCAGTGTGGAGTACAATACAGATTGCATCATCTGCGGATCTGTTGGGGCGGAATGCAAATTGGAGTGGGTCTAGGGTTTCTGGGATAATGGTGTTGATGTGAGCCATGACTTCATGGCTACGGATGAAGCACTTCATGGCTACAGACATCCGTGCTATGGGTCGGTGTTCTTGGGCACAGTCACAATGGTGGTCTGCTTAAAAGATGTTGGTATTACAGACTTGGACAGGGAGAGGTTGAAAATGTCAGTGAAGACCCTTACCAGTTGGTCAGCGCATGCTCGCAGTACACGTCCTGGTAATCCGTCTGGCCCTGCGGCCTTGTGAATGTTGACCTGTTTCAACTCACATTGGCTGCGGAGAGCATGATCACACAGTCTTCCAGAACAGCTGGTGCTCTCATGCATGTTTCAGTGTTTTTTGCCTCGAAGCGAGCATAGAAGTAGTTTATCTCGTCTGGTAGGCTCGTGTCACTGGGCAGCTCACGGCTGTGCTTCCCTTTGTAGTCTGTAATGGTTTCCAAGCCCTGCCACATCCGACGAGCGTCAGAGCCGGTGTAGTACGATTCAATCTTAGTCCTGTATTGACGCTTTTTCTGTTTGAGGGTTCATAGGAGGGCATAGCGGGATTTCTTATAAGCTTCCCGGGTTAGAGTCCTGCTCCTTTAAAGTGGCAGCTCTACCCTGCACCTTAGACACTGCTGCCCTAGAGTCATTGAACACTGGTCACTTTAATAATGTTTACTTTATATGTATGCAATGTATTCTGGTTATGGCTCATATATAACTACTGCTGTACACACCTATTACATTGGTAATACTGTCCATACTGTTCATACACACCATTATATTCAGTGCCTTCAGAAAGTATTCACACCCCTTGACTTTTTCCACATTTTGTTGTGTTACAGTCTGAATTTAAAATTGATTAAATTTAGATTTTTTTTCAGGTCACTGGGCTACACACAATACCCCCATAATGCCAAAGTGTAATTATGTTTTTCAAACATTTGACAAATGAATAAAAAAGTATATTTTGAGTCAAAAAGCATTCAACCTCTTTGTTATGACAAGCCTATATAAGTTCAGGAATAAATATTGGCATAACAAGTCACATGATAAGTTGCATGGACTCACTCTGTGTGCAATAATAGTGTTTAACATAATTTTTGAATGACTACCTCATCGCTGTACCCCACACATACAGATAATTGTAAGGTCCATCTGTCGATCAGTGAATTCCAAACACAGATTCAACCACAAAGACCAGGGAGATTTTCCAATGCCTCACAAAGAAGGGCACCTATTGGTAGATGGGTAAAAAAAAAAAAAGACATTAAATATCCCTTTGAGCATGGTGAAGTTATTAATTACACTTTGGATTGTGTATCAATACACCCAGTCACTACAAAGATACAGGAGTCCTTCCTAACTCAGTAGCCGGAGAGGAAGGAAACCACTCAGGGATTTCACCATGAGGCCAATGGTGACTTTAAAATGGTTACAGAGTTTAATGGTTTCGATTTGAGAAAACTGAGGATGGATCAACAACATTGTAGTTATTCCACAATAACAACCTAATTGACAGAGTGAAAAGAAGGAAGCATGTACATAATACAAATATTCCAAAACATGCATACTTTTTGCAAAAAGATACTCACGTAATACTGTAAAACAAATATGGCAAAGCAATAGACGTTTTGTCCTGAATATGAAGTATTATGCTTGGGGCAAATCCAAATCAACACATTGCTGAGTACCACTCTCCATATTTTCAAGCATAGTGGTGGCTGCATCATGTTATGGGTATGCTTGTAATCATTACGGACTGGGCAGTTTTTCAGGATTTAAAAGAAAAATGGAATGAAGATAAGCACAGGCAAAATTCTAGAGGAAAACCTGGTTCAGTCTAACGAGGAGAACACTTAAACAAACTAACTCTGACATGCAACTACACATAGATAATAACCCACAATTCCAAAATGGAAAATGGCAACCTAAATAGGATCTCCAATCAGAGACAACGATAAACAGCTGTCTCTGATTGGGATCCAATTCCGGCCACCATAGACCTACATTTACCTAGACAATTCCAAAACCCCATTGATATACAAAAACCCCTAGACAAGACAAAAACACACATACCACCCTCGTCATACCCTGACCTAACCAAAATAATAAAGAAAACAAAGATAACTAAGGTCAGGGCGTGACACTGGGAGATTAATTCACCTTTCAACAGAACAATAACCTAAAACACAAGGCCAAATCTACACTGGAGTTGCTTACCAATAAGACAGGGAATGTTCCTGAGTGGCCGAGTTACAGTTTTGACTTAAATGTATTTGAAAATCTATGGCAAGACCTGCAAATGGTAGTCTAGCAATGATCAACAACCAATTTGACAGAGCTTGAGGAATTTTGAAAATAATAATGGGCAAATGTTGCACATGCCAGGTGTGGAAAGCTCTTAGAGACAGCTGTAATCGCTGTAAACGGTGTTTCAGCAAAGTATTGACTGGACGGTTTGAATACTTATGCAAATTACATATTTCTTGATTTTATTTTCAGTAAATGTGCAAACAATTTCTAAAAACATGTTTTCACTTTGTCATTATGGGGTATTGTGTATAAATGGGTGAGAAAACAACTTTCTGAAGGCTATCAATAACAGAAGCTAAAAATAGTTAGCAATTAGCATTTGACCATTAGATACAAATTTCATAAAAAGTAACCTTCTAAAATACATATCATTACCGTGCTTCAGATGTACACATGTAAATACACTCAATTCTAAAAAAAAGACAATTTAACTCCTACAGTCCCACCATGACGCTAGCACTTTTAGACTTCTAACCCCTTTACAACATTGTGAGTTTGAGCTACAGACTTCAAAACATTGTATTTGTATATTTCCTCTGCACCCATTGACAACAAACATTAGTCTGTGTGATTAACGGTGGCTGAGCTAGAGCTGTGTTTGTGAGACAAGGGCGGATCCCAAAGGCGCCGAATGGTTTGCGCTACAAACTATTAAAAGCTATCTAGGAAAAGCTGAGCACATATTTTGCTCTATGATGCTCACAAGCTACACAAGAGTTGTTAGAAGGTAAGGGGTTTATCTACAGTACCAGTCAAAAGTTTGAGAATACCTACTCATTCAAGGGTTTTTCTTTATTTGTACTTTTTTCTACATTGTAGAACAATTGTGAAGACATCAAAACTATGAAATAACGCATACAAAATTATGTAGTAACCAAGCAAGTGTTAAACAAATACAAATATTTTTTACATTTGAGATTCTTCAAATAGCCACCCTTTGCCTTGATGACCGCTTTGCACACTCTTGGCATTCACTCAACCAGCTTCACGAGGAATGCTTTTCCAACAGTCTTGAAGGAGTTCCCATATGTGCTGAGCACTTGTTGGCTGCTTTTCCTTCACTCTGCCGTCCGACTCATCCATCTCAATTGGGTTGAGGTCGAGTGATTGTGGAGGCCAGGTCATCTGATGCAGCGCTCCATCACTCTCCTTCTTGGTAAAATAGCCCTTACACAGCCTGGAGGTGTGTTGGGTCATTGTCCTGTTGAAAAACAAATGATAGTCCCACTAAGCCCAAACCAGATGGGATGGCGTATCGCTGCAGAATGTTGTGGTAGGTCCTCATGACAGCCAGTTTCATCATAGCGCTTGATGGTTTTTGCGACTGCAAGTTCTTGAAATGATCCGTATTGACACACCTTCATGTCTTAAACTAATGATGGACTGTCATTTCTCTTTGCTTATTTGAGCTGTTCTTGACATAGTATGGACTTGGTCTTTTACCAAATAGGGCAACCTTTTGAAAACCCCCCTTCCTTGTCACAACACAACTGACTGGCTCAAACACATTAAGAAGGAAACAAATTCCACAAATTAACTTTTAAGAATGCACACCTGCTAATTGAAATGCATTCCAGGTGACTACCTCATGAAGCTGGTTGAGAGAATGCTAAGAGTGTGCAAAGCTGTCATCAAGCAAACGGTGGCTATTTGAATATATTTTGATTTGTTTACACTTTTTTGGTTACTACATGATACCATACGTGCTATTTCATATTTTTTTAATGTTTTCACTATTATTGTACAATGTCAAAAATAGTAAAACATAAAGAAAAACCCTTGAATGAGTAGGTGTTCAAAAACTTTTACTGGTAGCATACATTAAGAGCCTAAACATTTATAGCGGAAATAAAAAATGACATTTTGTTCTCGTTGACTTGCATACAAAAGTGAGCTAGCTAGCTACTTAGCTTGGCTACACTCATGTAAATAGGAAAATGTACCTTGTTTTTCACTCAGTCAAAACAATTCAATTCATCCTCAAAATGACCAGAAAACATGTTTAACTAAACGGTGTTGAGTTATCTCTAGATTTGTGGAACTTAACCATGCATTCATAGTGGAAAAATAAGAGACACGGAGAGCTAGCTTCTCTGTTCTTTTCGCTGGGCTTCTTTCAGTGGTCACAGAGCAACATGCAAAGAAGGGAGGCATGCGTCTGCAGCAGTAACACTCCGAATGCCTCTCCCTTATGGTAGCGCTAAATATACATGTTTAGCAATGCAACATCATGGAGGACTATAATAATCATGGAGTGGATGGCTCAGAAATAAGATACAATTCTTTTAAATGCTCTTGAATTAATATACTCAGGTAGGCTAAGTAACCTTTTTACAGAATGGCATTACAGCATTTGCAATTCCACATGTAGAAACGTTGTTACTGAGGTGTGTTAACATCACCTTTTCACATGTGAGGAGAAACTATTTCAACCCCACATGTTAACATGCAATTGCACATGTGAAGTTTTCTTTCATGTAAAACTGCAAATGTGAATTTCACATGAGAGGTGAAAACATGTTATTCATTTCACATGTGAAAAGGTGGTGTTAACATGTGAACATTGTTACATGTTTAATACATGTAACAATATGCTTCTCATGTGAAATGTAAGTTTTCTGGTGTCCTTTGACAGCTCTTTGGTCTTGGCCATAGTGGAGTTTGTAGTGTGACTGTTTGAGGTTGTGGACAGGTGTCTTTTATACTGATAACAAGTTCAAACAGGTGCCATTAATAAAGGTAACGAGTGGAGGACAGAGGAGCCTCTTAAAGAAGAAGTTACAGGTCTGTGAGAGCCAGAAATCTTGCTTGTTTGTAGGTGACCAAATACTTATTTTCCACCATAATTTGCAAATAAATTCATAAAAAATCCTACAATGTGATTTTCTGGATTTTTCCCCCCTCATTTTGTCTGTCATAGTTGAAGTGTACCTATGATGAAAATTACAGGCCTCTCTCATCTTTTTAAGTGTCAGTAACTACAGAGTTAGCCTCCAAACAGATGGCCTTCATTCCTACTGGGCCTCATTCCTCTTCTTTTAACGTCCACACAACTCTTGATATATGCTACTTGACAAACAACATAGTTGTCATTTCTCTTTTCTCTCTGTGTCTCTACCTTTGATTGATGTTGTGGTACATTGAAATATCTGTCATCTCTGTCTGTCTGATTTATGTTATTGAGGGTGTGTACTGTACTTAGTGTTGGAAAGCACCCAACATTCTAGGTGGTTTAGTAGTCTATTTCTAATCTTCACACAAGGAGCCACAGCATCATGAAAAAGGCAATGACAGTAATTAGGGGGTACCCCTGCAGAGGTGTCATACTCCCCCGCTCAGGGAGAGACACTCAGCCGACACAGCCCTGAGAGGAACACAGAGGACTTTTACAACTCTTACCATGACTCGGGTATACCCACTAATTCCTGACAATAGCCTGGGTATAACTGTAATCAATAATATAATAAAATAGCATAGAATAGAGTAGAATACAATACCAAGGTGGCGCAATGAGGTAATCTTTGCTTACCAAATAATTACGGCACTACATTAACAGTCACATAAGAGTCAGAGCAATAAGAGTAATTGCATTGCACAAGAACAGACATCAGACGAAAAGTGCAATGATACCGTAATGCAATATAATAGCATGAACATACAGACACTTGGGGACTAAACATCTCTTTGTGCTCCCTGATAACATAGTGGTTGAAACACACTTGTGACACAGATCATGAGAGGTGAAAATGAATCAACCATCCATAGACAAGAAGACACAGGGAGAGAGAGTGAGATAGAGAGAAATGTTCAGAGAATGAGAATGACAGAAAGAGGCCAAGTGTGATAGACAGAAGGTGGGATAAGACGAGAGAGAGAGAGAGATGGGGGGGAAAGAGTAGGAGTGCTTACATTTTACGCCCCACCACAGTAGAGGGATGGAGTCTACCACTCCCACGCTCTACTTTCCTATGTTAGAGGAATGCAAACTGGATGCAAAGCATCCTGACAGCCAACCACACTGCACACTTTTCTTCTGCTGTCTTTGTTTGCTCAGTTAAATGTCAAATGCTCCAGCTCCATTTGTATCTGTCACAGCTTTGCATGTTAAAGTTGTGGTTGCGTCTGTGTCTGTTTGACATATCACTGGTTATGTAACTCTTACAGCTTGACCCGAGAGAGGGACCGGCATTTTGGGAGACCAGGTTTGAAGGTGTGAACTGTGTGCTGTTAGGATCTCTTTTTGATTGACCATTGTTAGGGTTATGCTGGGGCCACACAAGACAAGTCCAATCATTTCAAATGGAGGTTTATGGCATTTTATGATGGTTTTCAATTGCATTGATTTCCTTGTGACGTGGCTCAAATGTTGCTTATAGGATACTTAGTCAGAATGAAGAAATGCCAAGCACCCCAAAATATCTTCCCACAATACAGCACCAAACTGGCAGGTGTAGCAGATGTATACTTTGCATTTTTTATGCGAAAATGCCAGACTTGGTGTGAAAGTAGCAGGAGGGTAAACTAATACATTTGGATCTAAAAGTAGGTTACATTCCCCATTGCTAGAGCTCAGAGGAAGGAGGGAGCTGGGACTGTGCTCTGTGGACTACCCTTGCACTTATGATCACATATGACCTGAAAAATGTATTTATAATTTTTCATGGAAAGAAAGCTCCACACACACACACACACACACACACACACACACACACACACACACACACACACACACACACACACACACACACACACACACACACACACACACACACACACACACACACACACACACACACACACACACACATTGACATCTGCCAATAAGCCCCTGAGTGTATTGGCATGGGCAATTGTTCACCTCACTCTCCAAACAGCCTTCATACATCAGTACTCAGGGTCAATGTGTGTGTGTGTGACCCCTTAGGCAGTTGGTTGATTGGGTCTGATGTGTTGTCATTCATAGTCAGGAGAGCAAGGACCACCACTCTTTCAAACACAAACACTGACGTTGAGTGATAGCCAAAGTCAACACTGTTTTGTCTTGAATGTCACCTATCACTGTTTACTTCCAAACACACTTATCAGCCATGTTTTGCTAGTTTGTCTTTTATTTTGTTGTTACTTCCTGCTTTTCTAGCCAATAGCAATGCCTCTGTCTTGGTATGTGCTGATAGGGATGAGAACAAAACACAAACATTATCACTGTTGTTTGGTCTCTCACACGTGAACTATTTGGTTTTCAAAGGTCACATTGGATCAGCATAAGCACAAAGAAATGCACGACACAATGAAACAATACTTTTGTTTTTACAAACCGGGACATGATTTACTGTGGCATTTCATCCATCATTTGAACTAAGACTTCTGTAATAAATGGTGTTTGGAAATACCACTCTCCTTGTTGTACGTCACATCCACATAGCTGTTGGATGTAATAATGTGGTGAGAAATTCTAACCTCATTGTGTTTGAACAATAGCTGCAGGCACACACTGAGACATGGCCTGGATTGTTCTTCTGCTATTCTTGCTTTACACCCTAACACCCTGCTCACGTTACACTCATGCTCTACAAAATGTCAAATGTATAAAGATTATTGAATTAATCGGGGTGTTTGGTGTATGATCTCAGCAGTTGTTTTATAGATTAGTCCTATCCAGGATCATTGGGACGTTCCTATCTTAAATCCTAGCCCTAGCCTTAAACCCTACCCTTACCCTAACCCTAACATTAACTATAACCATAACCATAAACCTTACCTAAACATAACCTTAACGCTTACGTTAGCTTACGTTTTTCTGTATTTTTACTATTTTATACATTGTAGAATAATAAGGAAGACATCAAAACTATGAAATAACACATATGGAATCAAGTTGTAACCCAAAAAGTTTTAAACAAATGTAAATATATTTTATATTTGAGATTCTTCAAATTTGCCTTGATGACAGCTTTGCACACTCTTGGCATTTTCTCATCCAGCTTCATGAGGTAGTCACCTGGAATGCATTTCAAGTAACAGGTGTGCCTTGTTAAAAGTTAATTTATGGAATTTCTTTCCTTCTTAATGCGTTTGAACCAATCAGTTTTGTTGTGACAATGTAGGGTTGGTATACAGAAGATAGGCCTATTTGGTAAAATACTATGTCCATATTATGGCAAGAACAGCTCAAATAAGCAAAGAGAAATGACAGTCCATCATCACTTAAAGACATAAAGGTCAGTCAATCCGGAAAATTTCAAGAACTTTTACATTTTCTTCAGGAAAGGAAGACCCCGAGTTACCTCTGCTGCAGAGGATACGTTCATTAGAGTTAACTGCACCTCAGATTGCAGTCCAAATAAATGCTTCACAGCGTTCAAGTAACAGACACATCTCAAAATCAACTGTTCAGAGGAGACTGCGTGAATTAGTTCTCCATGGTCGAATTGCTGCAAAGAAACCACTACTAAAGAACACCAATAATAAGAAGAAACTTGCTTGGGCCAAGAAACACGAGCAATGGACATTAGACCGGTGGAAATGTGTCCTTTGGTCTGATGAGTCCAAATTTGAGATCTTTGGTTGCAACCGTCGTGTCTTTGTGAAACGCAGAGTAGTTGAACGGATGATCTCCGCATGTGCGGTTCTCACCGTGAAGCATGGAGGAGGAGGTGTGATGGTGTGGGGGTGCTTTGCTGGTGACACTGTCAGTGATTTATATAGAATTCAAGACACACTTAACCAGCATGGCTACGACAGCATTCCGCAGCGATACGCCATCCCATCTGATTTGCGCTTAGTAGGACTATCATTTGTTTTTCAACAGGACAATGACCCAAAACACACCTCCAGGCTATTTGACCAATGAGAGTGATGGAGTGCTGTATCAGATGACCTGGCCTTCACAATCATCTGACCTCAACCCAATTGAGATGGTCTGGGATGTGTCGGACTGCAGAGTGAAGGAAAAGCAGCCAACAAGAGCTCAGCATAGTGGGAACTCCTTCAAGTCTGTTGGAATAGCGTTCCTCGTGAGGCTGGTTTAGAGAATGCCACGAGTGTACAAAGCTGTCATCAAGGCAAAGGGTGGATACTTTGAAGAATCTAAAATCTAAAATATATTTTGATTTGTTTAACACTTTTTTGGTTGCTATATGATTCCATATGTGTTATTTCCTAGTTTTGATGTAGAAACTAGTAAAACAAAAGAAGAGAAAAACCCTTGAAAGAGTAGGTGTGTCTAAACTTTTAAAAATTTAACTAGGCAAGTCAATTAAGAACAAATTCTTATTTACAAAGACTGCCTACCCTGGCCAACCCGGACGACGCTGGGCCAATTGTGCCCCGCCCTATGGGACTTCAAATCACAGCCAGATGTGATGCAGCCTGGATTCGAACCAGGTACTGCAGTGACGCCTCTTGTACTGAGCTGTAGTGTCTTAGATCACTGCGTCACCTGGGAGCCCCTGGTACTTTCTATAAAAAAATATTAATTAAAAATAAATAGTAATATACCTTGATTAGATACGTTTTCACCCCCCTGAGTCAATACAGGTTAAAAAGCAATTACAGGTGTGAGTCTTACTAGGTAAGTCTTTAAGAGCGTTGCACACCTGGATTGTGCAATATTTCTCCATTATACTATTCAAAATCCTTTAAGCTCTGTCAAAGTGTAGGGGATCTTGCCATAGACTGTCAAGCAGACTTAAATCAAAACTGTAACTTGGCTGCTCAGGAACATGAACGGAATTCTTGGTAAACAACTCCACTGTAGATTTGTCCTTGTGTTGTAGTTTATTGTCCTGCTGAAAGGTTAATTCATTTTCCAGTGTCTGGTGTAAGGCAGATTGAAGCAGGTTTTCCACTAGCATTTTTCCTGTGCTTAGTTCAGTCCCATTTATTTTAATCCAGAAAAACTCCCCAGTCTTTGCCAATGTCAAGCATACCCATACCATGATACAGCCACCACCATGCTGGATAATAAGTAGGCAGTTACATAGTGATGTGTTGTGTTGGATTTGCCCCAAACATAAGGCTTTGCATTTTTTTAAATGTTTATTTAACTAGGCAAGTCAGTTTAAGAACAAATTCTTATTTACAATGATGACCTAGGAACAGTGCGTTAACTGCCACGTTCATTGGTAGAACAACAGATTTTTAACTTGTCAGCTCAGGGATTCAATCTATCATCCTTCCGGTTACTAGCCCAACACTCTAACCACTAGGCTACCTGCCACCCCACTTCTTGGCCTCATGTAGGCCAAAAAGTATATATCCTTTGCCATGTTTTTCTGCGGTGTTACTTTAGTGCCTTGTTGCATTTAGGATGCATGTTTTGGAATATTTTTATTCTGTCAAATGTTATTCTTCTTTTCACTCTGTCATTTAGGTCACTACAATGTCACTGCAATGTGGTTGATCCATCCTCAGTTTTCTCCCTTCACAGCCATTGAACTCTGTAGCTGTTTTATTTTCACCAATGACCTCATGGTGACATCCCTGAACAGTTTCCTTCCTGTCCTGGAGCTCAGTTCAGAAGGACGACTGCATCTTTGATGTGTCTGGGTGGTTTAATACGTCATCCACAGCTAGTTATTAACTTGACCATGCTTAAAGAAATATCCCATGTCTGATTTGTTAGTTATCCATCTACCAATCACTGCTGTTCTTTATGGGGCTTTCCAAAAGCTCCCTGGTCATTGAAGTTGAACCTACTTGAAATTCAATACTTGACTGAGGGACCTTACAGATGTTGTATGTATAGGGGACAGAGAAAGGGGAAGTCATTCAAAAATCATGTCAACCCCTATCATGGGCACCCTTTAATGATGTCACAGCACATACGTGGGCATGTGCAGATCTCATCCCACTACCTGTATGGTATTTTGAGACGATGATGTCTGATGATGACTGAGGAATATGACATTGCTGTATATTTACAGTAAAACTGCAGACTTCCTGTAGAGGCTATATGATGTGATGCAATATGAACAATCACCCTTCAGCCTGTTCCCTTTCACGTAATTTATTATGTGTTTTGTTAAACCAAATTTTACTCCTGAACTAATTTACCTTTCCTAAACAAAGGGGGTGAATACTTGTGCAACAACTATATTTTAGTTATTTAAATTATTTAAATTTGTAGAACTCTCTTTTTACTTTTTGTGTAGACTAAATCTATTTCAATCCAACTTTCTAACTCAACAAAATGTGTGTGGTTGAATAGTTATGATACCCACTGCACACAGACACAGACACGCACACACACACACGCACACACGCACACGCACGCACGCACACGCACACACGCACGCACACGCACGCACGCACGCACGCACGCACACACACACACACACACACACACACACACACGCACCACAACCACAAAATCACCCCCTACACACACCATTTATGAGAAAAGCTGTAGGCTACAATTGTAAGGGGAAGCTCAGCTAATGACTAAAAGAGAAAGGGAACAGGATGAAGGGTGATTGTTCATATTGCCTCACATCATATAGCCTCTACAGGAAGTCTGCAGTTTTACTGTAAATATACAGCAATGTCATATTCCTCAGTCATCATCAGTCATCATCGTCTCAAAATACTATACATGTAGTTGGATGAGATCTGGCCACGCCCACTTATTTTCTATGACATCCTCAAATGGTGCACAAGTCAAAGGGTCACCTGACCATCAGTAAGTCACCAGGGATGGGAGATGAGTGATGTCATCCAGAGTGAGTAACGTGAGTAAAACAGCTGCAATGGCTTCTTCTGATCTTAATAATTGTGTGTACAGTAACCTACTGGCTCAGGGCAAGTATCTCCTTCCATAAGTACACAAGAGATTGTAAAATAATTTACCTTACAGAGACATAGCTCTCCCCTTCTACACCGTCTCCATCCATACAACCTGCTGGGTTATCCGGACATCGCACGGACAGGACAAAATAACTCTCTGTGGAAGTAAAGGTTGAGGGGTATGTTTCATGATTAAGAACTCATGATGTGATAGTGGTAATGTATTTGGAATGTATCTGGAATTGTGGTGATGTATCTGTATCCTGATCTGGAATACATCACCATCAAATGCCGACCCCATTGCCGACCCCAAAATTATCATTGGTTATGGCCATGGCTGTTTAAGCCGACACCACAGTGGAACTCCAAGTACTAATTACATGGAATTTGAAGCAAACTGTAAACCACATATGCTGAGGCTACATTTGTTGTAGCTGGAGACTTCAAGAAAGGAAATCGGAGGAAAATCCTCCTGAAATTCCACCAACACATCCCCTGTGTTACACGCGGAGAGTAGACGCTTGACCATTGTTATTCTCATTTCTGGAATGGCTACAAGGCCAGATCACGCCTCCATTCTGCTTCTCCCCGCCCATACGCAGAAATTAAAGCAGGAAGCATCTGTGGTAAAGTATGTTCAACGTTGGTCTGACCAATCGGAATCAATGCTACAAGACTGTGTTGATCACTTGGACTGGGATATGTTCCAGGTCTAGTGGAAAGCCTTCCCAGAAGAGTATAGGCTGTTATAGAAGCAAAGGGGAGACCAACTCCATATTAATGCTCATGATTTTGGAATGAGATGTTCGACGAGCAGGTGTCCACATACTTTTGGTCATCTAGTGTATTCAACCTCTCCCTATCCCAGTCTGGTCTCCCCACTTGTTTCAATATGTCCATCATTGTTCCTGTACCCAAGCAAGCTAAGGTAACTGAACGAAATGGCTTTCACCCCGTAGCACGCACCTCTGTCATCATGAAGTGCTTTGAGAGGCTTCTCAAGGACCATATCACCTCCACTTTGCCCAACACCCTATACCCACTACAATTTGTATACCGCCCCAACATCATCGTTGCACTGTATACCACCCTATCCCACCTGGACAAGAGGAATACTTACAGTGCATTCGGAAAGTATTCAGACCCCTTCACTTTTTCCACATTTTGTTACGTTGCAGCCTTATTTTAAAATGTATTAAATAAAACATGTTCCTCATCAATCTACACACAATACCCCATCATGACAAAGCAAAAACAGGTTTTAAGATTTTTTTTGCAAATGTATTAAAAATAAAAACAGAAATACCTTATTTACATAAGTATTCAGCCCCTTTGCTATGAGACTAGAAACTGAGCTCAGGTGCATCCTGTTTCCATTGATCATCCTTGAGATGTTTCTACAACTTGACAACCATCTCTGCAGCACTCCACCAATTAGGTAGTTATGTCAGAGTGACCAGACGGAAGCCACTCCTCAGTAAAAAGCACATGACAGCCCACTTGAAGTTTGCCAAAAGGCACCTAAAGGACTCTCAGACCATGAGAAACAAGATTCTCTGGTCTGATGAAACCAAGATTGAATTCTTTGGCCTGAATGCCAAGCGTCATGTCTGGAGGAAACCTGGCACCGTGAAGCATGGTGGCGGCAACATCATGCTGTGAGGATGTTTTTCAGCGGCAGGGACTGGGAGACTAGTCAGGATCGAGGGAAAGATGAACATAGCAAAGTACAGATAGATCCTTGATGATCCTGCTCCAGAGCACTCAGGACCTCAGACTGGGGCGAAGGTTCACCTTCCAACAGGACAACGACCCCAAGTAGGGGTCGAAGCCGAAGACACTACAGACAATGCAGTAGTGGCTTCAGGATAAGTCTCTGAATGTACTTGAGTGGCCCAGCCAGAGCCCGGACTTGAACCCAATCGAACATCTCTGGAGAGACATGAAAATAGCTGTGCAGCGACTCTCCCCATCCAACCTGACAGAGCTTGAGAAGAATGGGAGAAACTCCCTAAATACAGCTGTGCCAAGCATGTAGCATCATACCCAAGTAGATTTGAGGGGTTAATCGCTGCCAAAGCTGCTTCAACAAAGTACTGAGTAAAGGGTTTGAATACTTATGTAAAGGTGATTTCAGTTTTTTATTTTTTGTACATTTGTAAAAATGTCTAAACCTGTTTTTGCTTTGCCATTATGGGGTATTGTGTGTAGATTGATGAGGATTTGTTTCAATCCATTTTAGAACAAGGCTGTTACGTAACAAAATGTAGAAAAAGTAAAGGGGTCTGAATACTTTCCGAATGCACTGTACATTTGAATCAGTGGCGTTCGGCGCTGTTTAAGACGAGCGAGGACAATTATTTTTTTATGAGCATGGCCTTATTTCTTTTACAGTATATTGGATGACTGTCATTCATATTCCATTCACCCAACTCAATGTAATATCGATAGGTTTAGGCAACTACATGCTACTCAAATTTTCCCTATGCCCATCATGAAGGTGCTATAACCTAGCTTGTGTATTAAAGTTTACAATATAGGTGCACAGGTTGAGAGAAATTTGAGTAATCAAGGTGACAGACATTGACACATTCAATACCACCTTGCACATTCTTGCTTCCATCTAGCTGATCTAGGGTTTAATCATTAGTTTAACAATTGCAAACGAGACTTTCTATTGGACGAATTCAGGTATGTTTATCCCTGTTTCGTTCCGTTTCCTTCCGTTTAAGAACGGTTTTCAACACAATCGGCAAAATGAATACACCCCTGATCACACACAAATACAGTTCACTTTCACAGCATGATTCCCTTTGATCATTGTATTCCTTTTCGCGTCTACACACTCTCCTCCTCTCACCTTTTCCCTAGCTTGCGGACTTTAGTGCACAACACATCAGCTTTCCGTGACCAGGCGTAAAAAAACATTCCAAGCCAAACCTTCATATCATAAATGCTACACACATTGGATGCATTCGTAAATTCACTCTGGCTATCTACTCCGATTTCAGAGTACTCTCTTCTGAGTGTGCCAGAGCACAGAATAACTAATGAATTTACAAATGCCCAGCACCCATTGAATATCACCAGTGTCAGCAAATGTGGGCAAATAAAATGAATGCAATTGTTGCCAGCAGCACAGCAGTCACCCACGCTCTAGTTGACATGAAAACATCCTAACCAGCTCTGCTAGGGAGAGTAAAATGGTCATAGTGAGGTGTTCTCTCATTTGTGTCTGAAAGTAGCTAGCAAGCTAGCCAACTTTAAATCAAGTCAAATCAAATTTATTTCTATAGCCCTTCTTACATCAGCTGATATCTCAAAGTGCTGTACAGAAACCCAGCCTAAAACCCCAAACAGCAAGCAATGCAGGTGTAGAAGCACGGTGGCTAGAAAAAACACCCTAGAAAGGCCAAAACCTAGGAAGAAACCTAGAGACGAACCAGGCTATGAGGTGTGGCCAGTCCCCTTCTGGCTCTTCTGGGTGGAGATTATAACAGAACATGGCCAAGATGTTCAAATGTTCATAAATGACCAGCATGGTCAGATAATAATAGTTAGTTGCCGAGGGTGCAGCAAGTCAGCACCTCAGGAGTAAATGCCAGTTGGCTTTTCATAGCCGATCATTGAGAGTATCTCTACCGCTCCTTCTGTCTCTAGAGAGTTGAAAACAGCAGGTCTGGGACAGGTAGCACATCCGGTGAACAGGTCAGGGTTCCATAGCCGCAGGCAGAACAGTTGAAACTGGAGCAGCAGCACGGCCAGGTGGACTGGGGACAGCAAGGAGTCATCATGCCAGGTGGTCCTGAGGCATGGTCCTAGGGCTCAGGTCCTCCGAGAGAGAGAAAGAAAGAAAAAGAGAAAGAGAGAATTAGAGAGAGCATACGTAAATTCACACAGGATACCGGATAAGACAGGAGAAATACTCCAGATATAACAGACTGACCCTAGCCCCCCGACATATAAACTACTGCAGCACAAATACTGGAGGCTGAGACAGGAGGGGTCAGGAGACATTGTGGCCCCATCCGATGATACACCCAAACTTTAGCCAGTTAGCTTTGGTGCTTGACAGCAGTTGTGGGGTCAGAACACTCAGATAAAATCTACTCCTCGGCCAGAGCACCCAGTGTGCACTCTGAACGCTCTAAGAGTGAAACACTCTGAATTTATGAACGCCCAGAGCACCCTCTGAGCACACGCAGGCACTCTAGAGTGCCTTTACGAACACACCCACAGTCTACATTGTTGTCACCATATTAACGTCATCATCAACATAGCTACTAAACTAACGTGTTAGTAAACCTGCTACAATCATGTAGTACAGTGTACTTACTGTCAGTAGCAAGCATTTAAGCAGTTACACCAGTGGGCCCCGATGGCAATCAGTTAATAAGCCAGCAGCACACTATCCTGCATCCCACTGTTGGCTTGCTTCTGAAGCTAAGGAGGGTTTTCCTGGTTGGTCCCTGGATGGGAGACCAGATGCTGCTGGAAGTGGTGTTGGAGGGCCAGTAGGAAGCACTGGTCTAAAAAAAAAATATCCCAAGGGCAGTGATTGGGGACATTGTCCTGTGTAGGGTGCAATATTTTGGATGGGACGTTAAACGGGTGTCCTGACTCTCTGTGGTCACTAAAGATCCCATGGCACTTATCGTAAGAGTAGGGGTGTAAGCCCCTGTGTCCTGGCTAAATTCCCAATCTGGCCCTCATATCATCACGGTCACCTAATCATCCCCAGTTTACAATTGGCTCATTCATCCCCCCTTCTCTCCCATGTAACTATTCCCCAGGTTGTTGCTGTAAATGAGAATGTGTTCTCAGACAACTTCCTGGCAAAATAAAACCAAAAGCTTACCTTGACTTGGAAGAGTTCCAGTGTTGGATAGCCAGTGTCAGCTGGCTAAAATAGCATCCCTCTCTTTTTGAGCCGGGTGTTTATCTAGGCTAAACTAGCTATGTTTAGCCTAGCATTAGCTAGCTAAGTAAGTGAAAGTGATAATAATACAACAAAATATAGCTCTTTCTTGCTTTTCCTTAATTTTTTAAGCAATGAATTTCTTCAGAACTGTTCAACTGTTGTCTTTCGCACTCTGAGTCAACTACCCACCACATTATATGCACTGCAGTGCTAGTTAGCTGTAGCTTATGCTTTCAGTACTAGATTCATTCTCTGGTCCTTTGATTGGGTGGACAACATGTCAGTTCATGCTGCAAGAGCTCTGATATGTTGGAGGACATCCTCTGGAAGTTGTCATAATTACTGTGTATGTTTATGGAAGGCGGTGAAAACCACGAGCCTCCTAGGTTTTGTATTGAAGTCAGTGTACCCAGAAGAGGCTACACCATTGCGCTACTTTACAGAGTGCTGTTCAGGCTACTGTAGACTTTCGTTGCAAAACAGTGTTTTTCTTAATTATTTGGTGACGTAAATATAATTAGTATAATTTTATCGAACAAGGATAACTTTTTTAATGTGCACTGCTTTGCTTTATCTTGGTCAGGTCACAGTTGTAAATGGCAACTTGTTCTCAACTGGCCTACCTGGTTAAATAAAGGTGAAATAAAAAATAAAAGAAACAATTTATTACAGCTCTGCTTTCAATGTCATAGTGCCCTCCGAGCTTGTCACTAAGCTCAGGGCCATGGGTCTGCAACTGGGTCCTAGACTTCCTGACGATCTGACCCCAGGTGAGGGTAGGTAACAACTCCTCCACTACGCTGATCCTCATCACGGTGCCCCCCCCCCCCCCCCCCCCCCCAAGAGACAGAAGACAGAATGGGGAGCACGCCCCCATCCACATTTGACATCAATATCAAATAATTTCTGGGTAACAATTAAGTACCTTACTCTAATTGTTTTTAACTTCTTGACCCTATGCCCCTGGAAATGCAAATGCGCTACGCTAAATGCTAAATGTACTCGTTACAACTCAATCTTTGATCAAAATTCACAAGCAGGGTATTGAATTAAAGCTACACTCGTTGTGAACCTAGCCAGCAAGTCAGATTTTTAAAATGCTTTTCGGCGAAAGCATGAGAAACTATTATCTGATAGCATGCACCCCCCAAAATGCCAGCACGACACGTAAACAACAGATTTTGCGGTAGCCGGCGCTACCCAAAACGCAGAAATAAAATATAAAACATTCATTACCTTTGACGAGCTTCTTTCTTGGCACTCCTATATGCCCCATAAACATCACTATTGGGTCTTTTTTTCGTTTAAATCGGTCCATATATACCCAAAATAGCTTTGTATGGAAGCTGTGTCATTCAGAAAAAAACATCGTTTTTAAACGCTGCGTAATTTTTTTAAATTAAAAAAGTCGACGATAAACTTTCACAAAACACTTCGAAATCCTTTTGTAATCCAACTTTAGGTATTAGTAAACGTTTATAACCTATCAAAATGATTACAGGGCGATGTATTTTCAATAGGTCTTCGCTTGCAAATCAATGGCTGCTAACGTCTTCTTCAACAACATCCGGGTGAAGACTGGGAAAATGGATGCCAGATAGATGGATTTTCCAACAATTAATTCAATTAAAAATGACGACAATGGCGACATCGTGTGGAATTTGTATGAATTGCAGGCAGGTCGATATTAAATTCTGTTCTCTTTTAACAACTCGTGGAAGTGACTTATGGAAATTATTTTTAGCTTTCAGAGAGCAGTTTTTCTTGCGTTTTTCAATGAAACACACGATCTGTTATAGTCACAGCCGTGATTTAACCAGTTTTATAAACTTCAGAGTGTTTTCTATCCACACATACTAATCATATGCATATACTATATTCCTGGCATGAGTAGCAGGACGCTGAAAAGTTGCGCGATTTTTAACAGAATTTTCGAAAAAGGAGGGGGTAGAAGTAAGAATTAAATCAAATGGTCAACAAAAATGACTTCTTAGCAAAGGGCAAATTCTTAAGCAAGACTTTTGCTAGGACTGTCTGGGAGTGGTTTGAGTGGGGAGGGAAAAACTGAAAATTAGCTGTTATTGGCAGAGAGGATTGGAGCCATATTTCCTATTGGTCTATTAACTAAACCCACAGTCATCACAGATTATAACAGCAGTCATTATAAAGTATTTATGTTCCCACGATTATAGTGTGAATTACCAACAACCACAGCCCCCCCCCCCCCAAACACACACACCCACAACACACCCACATTGTCAACCCTTCACATACTGTTTCTGAGAAAAACTGTAAGCTGCAACGGTAAGGGGAAGCTCAGCTAATGACTAAAAGTGAAAGTGTACAGGCTGAAGAGTGATTGTTCATATTGCCTCACGTCCCAAAGTCTCTATAGGAAGCCTGCAGTTTTACTGTAAATATACAGCATTGTCATATTCTTCAGTCATCAACAGTCATCACTGTCTCAAAATACCATACAGGTAGTTGGATGAGATCTGGCCACGCCCACTTATTTTCTATGACATCCTCAAGTGGTGCACAAGTCAAAGGGTCACGTGACCATCAGTAAGTCACCAGGGATGGGAGATGAGTGATGTCATCCAGAGTGAGTAATGTGAGTAAAACAGCTCCAATGGCTTCTTTTGTCCCTAGTCATTGTACTTAAAAGTACACTACTGGCTGGGAGCGAGGATCTCCTACCAGAGGGATGCGAGAGATTGTAACATAATTTGTTTTACAGAGACATGGCTCTCCCCTTCTACAGCGTCTCCGTCCATACATCCTGTTTGGTTCTCGGTACATCGCGAGGACAGGACAGAATAACTCTCCGGGGAAAGTGAAGGTGGAGGGGTATGTTTCATGATTAAAACCTCATGGTGAGATTCTGGTAATGTACAAAAACTGAAGGCCTTTTGCTCTCCCAATCTGGAATACCTCACCATCAATTGCCAACCCCATTACCACCCAAGAAAATTATAATCGGTTATTGACATGGCCGTTTAAGCCGACACCATAGTGGCACTTAATGAACTATATGGGACTGTTGCCCTTTCCTGCAGTCAAATGACCTAGTGGCCTCATTGGTGGAATGTTGTGATTTTTTTCATAGTTAAGAAATGCAGAAAATACATTTCAACTCTATATCTGACATGGTAATTCCTTTTTTAAGCCCATAACCATGTGTGTGAAGTGTATACTTCTGTTTCAAATTAGATTTGTTTAAGACTACAAAGAAAAACTCTTTGCAACACTGATTAAGCCCACTGTAATAAAAGGCTAAGCAAACTGAAAACCGCATATCCTGAGGCCAGATTTGTTTTAGCTGGGGACTTTAACAAAATAAATCAAAGGAAATTTCTCCCAAAATTCCACCACCTCGTCTCTTGTGTTACACGTGGAGAGTAGATGCTTGACCATTGTTCTTCTCCCTTCCGGGAGAACGACCAGCCATGTCGCAGACAGAATGCCTCACTCCCAGACAAAATTAACATCTTCTTCTCCTGCTTTGAGGAAAGCAAAACAGAGCCGCCGTCGTGGGCCCCCGCTGCTCACAAGGACTGCAGGCTCCCGATCTCTGTAGCTGACGTGAGTAGAACTTTCAAGTGCTTTAACCCTCGCAAGGCTGCCAGCATGGAAGGCATCCCAAGCCGCGTCTTCAGTACATGCGCAGACCAGCTGGCAGGTTTGTGTTTATGGACATATTCAACATCTCCCTATCCTAGTCTGTACTCAAGCAAGCTAAGTTAACTGAACTAAATTACTATCACCATGTACCACTCACCTATGTTATCATGAAGTGCTTTGAGAGGCTAGTCAAGGACCATATTACCTCCACCTTGCTGACACCCTGGACCCACCACAATTTGCATAACGCCTCAACATCGTAGTTGCACTGCACGCCACCCTATCCTACCCGGACAAGAGGAATATCTATGTGAGAATGCTGCTCATCGACTACAGCTCTGCTCTCAACACCATAGTGACCTCCAAGCTCGTCACTAAGCTTATGGCCCTGGGTCAGAACTCCTCCCTGTGCAACTGGGTCCTAGACTTCCTGACGGGCCGACCCCAGGTGGTGAGGATAGGCAAAAACACCTCTGCCACACTGATCCTCAACACGGGGGCCCCACAGGTGTGTGTGCTCATCCCCCTCCTGTACTTCCTGTTCACCCATGACTGTATCGTTGGGCACGACTCCAACTAAATTGTCAAGTTTGCTGATGTCACAGCAATGCCAGGCCTGATTACCAACAAAGACGAGACAACCTACAGGGAGGAGGTTGGAGCCCTGGCGGAGTGGTGCCAGGAAAATAACCTTTCCCTCAATGTAAAAAAAACTAAGGAGCTGTTCATGGAATACTGGAGACAGAATAGGATTGTTTTCAAATGGTCAAAAAGAAACAAAAATAGCTTCTTAGCAAAGGGCAATTTCTCAAGCAAGACTTTTGCTAGGACTATCTGGGAGTGGTCTGAGTGGGGAGGGGAAACTGATAATTAGCTGTTATTGGCAGACATATTTGGAACCCTCTTTCTTAATGGTCTATTAACTAATTTACCACATGGTGATCTCACCGTTTAAGGCCAAAACTCCCTCCCACTAAAACAGGCTGAAATTATAACACAGTCTTTCCAAACAGCTCTTACACTAAAATAGCATTGTCATACTTTTTTTTACAATTTCACAGTGTTTTACAATTTCACAGTGTTTTACATTTTCACAGTGTTGTATATATTTCACAGTGGAAATATATACAAAACACTGGAAAATCTCATTTTTGACTGCACTGGGCCTTTAAAGCATTTCCATCGTTGGATATGCCATAACTATAAAGGCTTTTCAATATAATCATCATTCTGGTAAAATCCTCAGTGTTTTGGATAAGCTTATTAGTTTAGCTCTGCATTTTCTGAAATGTTCAACTATAATCATATCAGCAACAATACACAGAACATAATATCATAGGACAGCAGACAATAACACCATGCCGTATACAGCACAAAGGGTCTGTATGTTTGTGACTAGGAGGTGTTATGGTGACAATGACCAGAGGACATTAATAAACCCTTTGATCCAGATGCAGGTTGAAGCTGAGGATGTAACTACTGGTCCTAGCTGTCTGTCGTTGTCTGTCTGTTGTTGTTTGTATTGTGGTCTTTCTGTCTGTTTGATTTTCTGCCTGCCTGCTTACATGTCTGTCTGTCTCTTTTCATAAGTCTGTCTCTCTTCATCTGCCTGCCTGCCTGCCTGCCTGCCTGCCTGCCTGCCTGCCTGCCTGCCTGCCTGCCTGCCTGCCTGCGTTTAATCCCTCTGGAGACACGGCTGCATGCGTCATACCACAGACCAGTCCATTATCTCAGAGCAGAGAAAGAGAAAGAGAAAGATTAACAGATAGAGAAGGGCTTGACAGAAACAGACAGACCGTGAGAGAGAGAGAGAGAGAGAGAGAGAAAGAGAGAGAGAGAGAGAGAGAGAGAGAGAGAGAGAGAGAGAGAGACATTGTTACAACACTGTATATATACATAATATGACATTTGTAATGTCTTTATTGTTTTGAAACTTCTGTATGTGTAATGTTTACTGTTAATTTTTACTGTTTATTTCACTTTTGCATATTATCTACCTCACTTTCTTTGGCAATGTTAACACGTTTCCCATGCCAATAAATCCCCTTGAATTGATTTGAATTGAGAAAGAGAGACAGAGAGAGAGAGAGAGAGAGAGAGAGAGAGAGAGAGAGAGAGAGAGAGACAGAGACAGAGACAGAGACAGAGACAGAGACAGAGACAGATTAACAGACAGAGAAGGGCGTGTTGAACACTGAGCTGTAGTCAATGAACAACATTCTCACATAGGTGTTCCTCTTGTCCAGGTAGAAGAGGGCAGTATGTTCAATAGAGATTCAATAGAGATTGTGTCATCTGTGGATCTGTTGGTGCAGTACGCGAAATGGAGTGGGTCCAGGGTGCCTGGGCTGATGATGTTGATGTGAGCCATTAACATATTTTCAAAGGATTTTATGTCTACTGATGTGAGTGATAGTCATTTAGACGGTTATCTTGGCATTCTTGCGCACATGAACAATCGTGGTTTGCTTGAAACTTATGGGTATTACAGACAGAGTCAGTAGAGAGAGAAAGAGAGGAAGGTCGAGGGGTAGAAAGAGAAAATTATTTGGCTCTCATCTGATGTTCTTCGACAATGAAAGAGGAGCAATCTCTACTATTTATATCCCCTCTCTCTTTCTGCATTCACTCTCTCAGTCTGTCTCTGCACCTCATCACCTTTGACCTTTGACAAGTTAACCTGATGTACAGTACACGTGTCCTTTTGGCTCTACCACACACTGCTAAATAGGCTCTCACACACAATCTCTCCTTAAGACTCCACTTCGTCTTGCTCCTATTGCTGCATCTCTCAGATGAGCAGGTTCACTCCTTCCCCTCCTCCTGCCTCCTTTGTCCCATTTCCTCCCTCCTTCCCTCCTCCTGCCTCCTTTGTCCCATTTCCTCCCTCCCTTCCCTCCTCCTGCCTCCTTTGTCCCATTTCCTCCCTCCCTTCCCTCCTCCTGCCTCCTTTGTCCCATTTCCTCCCTCCCTTCCCTCCTCCTGCCTCCTTTGTCCCATTTCCTCCCTCCCTTCCCTCCTCCTGCCTCCTTTGTCCCATTTCCTCCCTCCCTTCCCTCCTCCTGCCTCCTTTGTCCCATTTCCTCCCTCCCTTCCCTCTCCATTCCTTATCTGCCTTCTTTGTCCCATTTCCCCCCTCCCTTCCCTCATCTGCCTTCATTGTTTCAGCGCTCCCTTCATCTGCCCTTCCTCTCACTCTCATTGCTTCTCTCTCACCCCCTACATCCCTTTCTCCAGATGCTTCCCTCCCTTCCTCTTTCCCCCTTGCCTTCTTGCTGTTCTCAAGACATGCTGTATTTTCCACTCAGACTGGCAACAGGTGGAAGATAGAGAAAACAGAATGTGTGTGCGGGCGCACGTGTTTGTTGTGCAGTTGAAAAGTTGTAGAGAAGAAGTCTGCAGAACAAGAGAACAGCTCAGCAGGGTTTATGAGGTCTAAGCTGGGTGAGGGAGTGAATAGAGAGGAGAGAACGATGAAGAGTGTGTTGGCTGTGTTCCAGCCATGTGAGCTCTGACACCTCCAGTGGAAGGAGGAGGTCTCTGTCAGTGCCACGCCCAGACAGGACAGGGGGAGCGGGGATCAAATGGCTGATGGTTGGTACTGAAAAGAGGAGAAAGTCCCTGCGATGACTTGCTGCATATGTTGGTCTATCAGCATAAACATCATGTGGAAGGAAGAGAGAAAGTGCTGGTCGCTAAGGGTGGCCTCCTGGTCTCAGATGGGGGATACAGGAAGTTAGTTGGCAGAGAAAAAGGTAACTTTAGTCACATCACCTTTGACACGAGGTACTGAAAGCTTGCACACACACACACACACACACACACACACACACACACACACACACACACACACACACACACACACACACACACACACACACACACACACACACACACACACACACACACACACACACACACACACACACACACACACACACACACACACAGAGACGAGCTAAATGCCTTCTATGCTTGCTTCGAGGCATGCAATAATGTAAGTAAGACCAGATGGATTACCAGGAAGCATACTCAGAGCATGCGCTGACCAGCTGGCAAGTGTCTTTACTGACATTTTCAACCTCTCTCTGAACCAGTCTGTAATACCTCCATGTTTCAAGCCGACCACCATAATCCCTGTGCCCAAGAATGCCAAGGTAACCTGTCTAAATGACTAGCACTCACATCTGTAGCCATGAAATGCTTTGAAAGGCTGGTCATGTTTCAGATCAACACCATCATCCTAGACACCCTGGACCACTCCAATTCTCATACCAGGCGGTTTCAGTGGAGGCCCTAACACTTGTCAAAGACTCCAACCACCCAAGTAATAGACTGTTCTCTCTGCTACCACCTGGCAAATAGCCTGCTAAATAGTTAGCTACCTGACTATTTGCATTGACCCCCTTCGCACAAACCTTTTTTGACTCATCACATACGCTGCTCCTACTCTTTCTTATCTATCTTGTTGTCTAGTCACTTTATTCCTAGTTATATGTTCATATCTACCTCAATAACCTCGTACCTCTGCATATCGACTCAGTACTGGTACCCTGTGTAGCCAAGTTATCATTACTCATTGTTTATTTACTATTACTTTTATTATTACGTGTTATTACTTTTCTATTATTTCTCTATTTTCTGTCTCACTACATTGTTGGGAAGGGCCGTAAGTAAGCATTTCACTGTTAGTCTACACCTGTTGTTTACAAAGCATGTGACAAATACATTTAGATTTGATTTGATTTGACAGACACAAACAACTCATCACATCACTACACAGCACGTGGCAGAGTCAGACAAGAACAAACGGGTGTACAGCACACTAAAACACACAGAGGAAGTGCCTGAATAAATCAAGGGTCAGATCGGGACAGTGAAGAAATAGATTGTGTGGGGTGGTAAACAGACACACACATGCATGAAAGTATTTAATATAGAATGAATGTACATACATGGTAAGCAGTGTCGTAGCACCCCCCCCCCCCCCCCCCCCCAAAAAACACAAAAAAACACGCCATAGACCTATTTTTAAAAACAATAATATTACAGGAAATTAGCTTCAAAACTGCAACATTTTCTCTCAGCCTCATGGCAAAATGTGTAAAATAGCATGAGATTAGCTATAAAACTGCAAATTCTTCTTGCTCGAACCTTGCGGAGGACACCTGCCAATCTGCGCTACGCCACTGACAGTACGCACATTAATGTGCACACACGCGCAGATGCACACACACACCATGGTGACAGACAAGGATATGCATGGTAACCAGGGAAACATCACAGGGACCAGAGTGAACCAGCCAAAAGTCTGTGTATTCTCAAACCTGGACCATGACTGTGTGTGTGTGTGTGTGTGTGTGTGTGTGTGTGTGTCCATGCATGTGTTTACTGTTTATTACTATGTTTTATTATGGCTGTGGAGAGATAAAGGGGTAAAGGAATGGACACACACTTTTAAGGATCTAAGGTCTGAGCCGGTGTCCCTCTGCGCACCTACTATTTAAGTAAAACACACTAATTCATCATCAACAATCCCTCTCACACTCTCTCCCCTTTCCCTGTCATCCACCAACAGTTCTGTCATACACTGATCTGTTTCACCTGTTTTTGTGATTGTCTCCACCCCCCTCCAGGTGTCGGCCATCTTCCCCATTATGCCCTGTGTATTTATACCTGTGTTCTCTGTTTGTCTGTTGCCAGTTCGTTTTGTTTCGTCAAGCCTTGTTCCTGTTTCCTAGTTTTCCCGTTGTTGATCATTCTGTCTGCCCTGTTCCTGAGCCTGCCTGCTGTCCTGTTCCTTGGCCCCACCTTTCTGGATTACTGACCTCTGCCTGCCCTTGACCTGCCTTTTGCCTGCCCCTGTTCGATTAATAAACTGTTGTTACTTCAACGTTGTCTGCATCTGGTCTTACCTGAAACGTGATAAGTTCAGTGATTACCCTAAGATTATCTACACCACATACCCTCGCCTCCCTCCCCACCTATCCCGTCACCCCTCCCCTCTCAGCCCCTTCCTAATTTTCCCCTCCTAGCCTCATATCCTTCTTCTCTACCTCACTCCTCTATTCTCCTCTCACCCCCCGCCCCCTCCTGTCCTATCCTCTCCTCTCTTCCAGGTTGTAAATGTAAGACACTTAACACAAGAAAACAAACATCCACAATGGTCTGAAGAACCCAGAGAACCAGGAGCCTAGCACGAACCAGAGAAGCCTGCCAGGAGCCACCTGCCATATAGCATCCATCCATCTACAAAGGACAGTGCTATCTGAGGCCTAACAAACATACCAATAACATCATGGTATTGTTCAGTATTGAACAATGTTTTTTTTGAAGGCGTAGGACAGACCCATTGCTCACATATTTTTGTCTATTGAATAGGACAGAGGTAGAGATGAAAGGTAGAGGGGAGAGTTGCTGAAATAGCAAATCAAATCAAATGTTATTTGTCACGTGCCGAATACAACAGAACTTACAGTGAAATGCTTACTTACAAGACCTAAACCAACAATGCGGTTTTAAGAAGAAAAAAAAGTGTTAAAGTATTTACTAAAATACACTTAAATAAATTAAAATAGAAAAATAACAAATAAAGAGCAACAATAAAATAACAGAAGCGAGATTATATACAGGGGGTACCTGTATAGAGTCAATGTGCGGGGGCACGGGTTAGTCAAGGTAATTGAGGTAATACGTGCATGTAGGTAGAGGTAAAGTATCTATGCATGGATATTAAACAGAGAGTAGTAACAGGGGGGGCAATGCAAATAGTCCGGGTAGCCATTTGATTAGCTGTTCAGGAGTCTTATGGCTTGGGGGTAGAAGCTGTTTAGAAGCCTTTTGGATCTAGACTTGGTGCTCCGGTACCGGTTGCCGTACGGTAGCAGAGAGAACAGTCTATGACTAGTGTGGCTTGAGTCTTAGGCCATATATTTCGGCCTTCCTCTGACATCGCCTGGTATAGAGGTCCTGGATGGCAGGAAGTTTGGCCCCAGTGATGTACTGGGCCGTACGCACTACCCTCTGTAGTGCCTTGCGGTCGGAGCAATTGCCATACCAAGCAGTGATGGTGCAGCTGTAGAACTTTTGATGATGTGGACACCAAGGAACTTGAAGCTCTCAACCTGCTCCACTGCAGCCCCGTCGATGAGAATGGGGGCATGCTCGGTTCTCCTCTTTCTATAGTCCACAATCATCTCCTTTGTCTTGATCACGGAGAGGGAGAGGTTGTTGTCCTGGCACAACACTGCTAGGTCTCTGACCTCCTTCCTATAGTCTCATCATTGTCGGTGATCAGGCCTACCACTGTTGTGTCGTCGGCAAACTTAATGATGGTGTTGGAGTCGTGCCTGGCCATGCAGTCATGAGTGAACAGGGAGTACAAGAGGGGACTGAGAGTGCACCGCTGAGGGGCCCCGTGTTGAGGATCAGCATGGAAGATGTATTGTTACCTCCCCTTACCACCTGGGGGCGGCCCGTCAGGAAGTCCAGGATCAAGTTGCAGAGGGAGGTGTTTAGTCCCAGGTTCCTTAGCTTAGTGATGAGCTTAGTCAATAAATAGCATTCTCACATAGTTGTTCCTTTTGTCCAGGTGGGAAAGGGCAGTGTGGAGTGCAATAGAGATTGCATCATCTGTGGATATGTTGGAGTGGTATCCAAATTGGAATGGGTCTAGGGTTTCTGGGATAATGGTGTAGACGTGAGCCATGGCCAGCATTTTAAAGCACTAGTAGGTAGTAATTTAGGCAAGTTATCTTGGTGTTCTTGGGCACAGTGACTATGGTGGTCTGCTTGAAACAAGTTGGTTTACAGACTCGGTCAGGGACAGGTTGAAAATGTCAGTGAAGACAATTGCCAGTTGGTCAGTGCATTCTCAGAGTACACATCCTGGTTATCTGCCTGACCCTGCGGCCTTGTGAATGTTGACATATTTAAAGGTGTTACATTGGCTACGGAGTGCTTGATCACACAGTCGTCCAGAACAGCTGATGCTTTCAAGCTTGCTTCAGTGTTGCTTGCCTCGAAGCAAGCATAGAAGTAATTTAGCTCGTCTGGTGGGCTGGTATCACTTGGCAGCTCGTAATAGTTTGCAAGCCCTGCCACATCCGATGAGAATTGGAGAAGGTGTAGTGTTATTCAATCTTAGTCCCGTATTGACACTTTGCCTGTTTGATGGTTCATCACAGGGCATAACGGGATTTCTTATAAGCGTCTGGGAGAGTTAGATTTCCGCTCCTTGAAAGCAGCAGCTCTACCCTTTAACTCAGTGCGGAGGTTGCCTGTAATCCATGGCTTCTGGTTGGGGTATGTACGTACGGACACTGTGGGGACGACATCATTGATGCACTGATGAAACCAGTGACTGATGTGGTGTACTCTTCAATGCCATTGGAAGAATCCCAGAAATATTCCAGACTGTGCTAGCAAAACAGTCCTGTAGCTTAGCATCTGCGTCTTCTGACCACTTCCTTATTGAGCAAGTCACTGGTACTTCCTGCTTTAGTTTTTGCATGTAAGCAGGAATAAGGAGGATAGAGTTATGATCAGATTTGCCAAATGGAGGGTGAGGGAGAGCTATGTACGCATCTCTGTGTGTCACGCCCTGGGTGGGCATTCTAGTTTCATTATTTCTATGTTTTCTGTTTCTATGTTTTGGCCGGGTATGGTTCTCAATCAGGGACAGCTGTCTATTGTTGTCTCTGATTGGGAATCATACTTAGGCAGCCTTTTTTCCTTTGTATTTTGTGGTTAGTTATCTTTGTTAGTGGCATTATAGCCCTAGTAAGCTTCACGGTCATTTCTTTGTTTCTTGTTTTGTTGGCGACATTTACATAAATAAAGGAAAATGTACGCTCACCACGCTGCACCTTGGTCCGGTCATTTCCACGACGACATCCGTGACACTGTGTGTGGGGTAAAGGCAGTCAATAGTTTTTTTCCCCTCTGGTTGCACATTTAACATGTGGTAAAACGGTTTTAAGTTTCCCTGTAGTAAAGCCCCCGGCCACTAAGAGCGCCACCTCTGGATGAGCATTTTCTTGTTTACTTGTGGCCTTATACTGCTCGTTGGGTGCGGTCTTAGTGCCAGCATCGGTTTGTGTTGGTAAATAGACAGCTACGAAAAATATAGATGAAAACTCAGCTTGTCTGTCAGGTACAGAAAAGCACTTTGTTGCCGAATACATGTATAGTCCACCAGAGAGCTACTTTAGCCTGATATCAGCTTCTCCTACAATGTGATTCAATCTCATCATTATTTATGTGGGATATTGGTACCTGCACCCTCTCTAGCTACTGTATCTGATCAGTATATTTCTGTGGAATATATGCTCTGATGTTTCACCGATATAGGTAGAGGTAAAATTGCCCTCCTCTAGGAAATATGAAGATATAATATCCTGAACACCGCTGGTTATTGAGGAGATTTCAATCATTCTGATAAGCTCCATCTGACTATTTATACAGTATCTCATCGTCAGTGAGCTCATATCCAGCATGCTTTCTCTTTATCACTCCTTCTCTCACAGAGTCAGAGTCTCTTTCCCTCTTTTCTTCACTCAGTCTCTTCACCTTCTGGTTTATTTCCTTCTTTCTTCATCTCTTTTTAGGCATCCCATTTGTCTCTTGCTAGCTGCCTGCTAACTAAGCTTCTCTATCCCTTTAGCACATGAATCAGCAAGACTGTGTGTGTGTGTGTGTGTGTGTGTGTGTGTATGCTGACTGGAAAGGAGCGTAACACATTGAACTAATTTAACTGGTGTTATTGGGCGTTGTCTATCTTTACCAGAACAACTATAACATCTCTAGCAGTACACACCACACACTCCCACACAGTGCGTGTACCCTTGAGCAGTGCAGGGTCGAGCTCAATACAGCTACACACACAAACACACACACACTCACCTACACTAAAACCACTGAGGCCTTATTAATGTAGGTTGGCAGTCCCACAACACTTGGTGCCAATCCACGTCCCCCATCCCACAGTCCTGTGCCAGACGCCCAGTCTGGTAGGACACATCAAATGAAACTCTATGGTACCAGACAACGACTTTATGTGCAGAAGTGTTCTCCAAACACCCACCAGCAAACATTTTCATAGATGGCAACAGAAGCTGCAGTACAGAGCTATATTTTCCACCCTGTTCAGTGTCTCGGTCCAGTGCACATCAGTTCATGCCTGCCTATGAATGCAGCAGCAGTGTAGGCCTATGTATGGTTTTGTGAGACAGGGGGAAGCGAGAGAAGGGGGTGAGGAAGGGGAGAAAGGGAGTGTTAGTGTAACGACCCTCGTCCTCCTCTTCTGAGGAGGAGTAGTGAGAAGGATCGGAGGACCAAAACGCAGCGTGATGAGTGTCCATAATGTTTATTTTAAAACATAAACTGAACACTACGAAATACAAAAACAAGAAACGTGAAATGAACGAAACAGTCCCTTGTGGCGACAAACACTGACACGGAAGACAAACACCCACAACCCAAAACTGAAACCCAGGCTATGATTCTCAATCAGGGATAACAATTGACAGCTGCCTCTGATTGAGAACCATACTAGGCCGAAATCAAAAACCAACATAGAAAAACAAACAGACTGCCCACCCAACTCACGCCCTGACCACGCCCTGACTAAAACAAAGATAAAATAACAGAACTATGGTCAGAACGTGACAGTTAGCCCGTTAGCTGGTTAGTGCTGTCAGAGGGGATGTGACCACACAAACAAAGCGATTGTGTTGCATTTACGTCAGACAGCAGCTGTGGTTTACTCCTCCCCTCTCTCCCTGAAGCACAGTGAGAGGCAGCCAGACATCAGGGCTGGGAAAAATATACACTCTAGGGAGCGTTGTGTGTTTGAAGTTGTATTAGTTCGACGCACATGATACAGATGGTTTACATTGTTTTATGAAATGATTACTTGCAGGTTCCTTCTCGACAATGCAACAACCAGAAGAAATAATAAAAGATAAGAATAAAAACAGAACGTAAATGACTAAGTAGAATAGAATAAACGTTTTAACATAATTATAATACAGGAAAGCACAATTTATACTACAATATTTACACATGTATCAGGGAATGGGGGATTGGGGGGCAAGTGTTTAAATTGTGCAGTATTAGTAACAGTAAACAAGTGTCCGGTAGCAGCAGTTCGGATTTGTGTGTAGCATGAATGTATATGTGTGTGTGTGTGTGTGTGTGTGTGTGTGTGTGTGTGTGTGTGTGTGTGTGTGTGTGTGTGTGTGTGTGTGTGTGTGTGTGTGTGTGTGTGAGACAGAGAGACAGAGAGAGACAGAGAGACAGAGAGAGACAGAGAAACAGAGAGACAAAGAGAGACAGAGAGACAGAGAGACAGAGAGAGAGAGCGCTATAGAGATAGAGAGCTATAGAGATAGAGAGAGACAGAGAGAGAAATAGAGAGATAGAGCAAGAGAGACAGAGAGAGAGAGAGCTATAGAGATAGAGAGCTATAGAGAGAGAGACAGAGAGAGAAATAGAGAGATAAAGCAAGAGAGACAGAGAGAGAGACAGAGAGAGATAGAGAGATAGAGCAAGAGAGACAGAGAGAGAGATAGCGTGTGTGCACTTGTAATAAATCAATATCTCCAACACTAAAAACGATGTGGAAAAAATTGGTGAAACAAATAATAAAGTTATCATAAATAGCTTGAATCGTTTGCCAGATTGGAGGAACTTTTTATTTTAAAACCATCTTTTGAACACACATTCTTTCTCCATTTGAATTTGACAATGTTTCAGATTAGAGGCTTGCTGCTTTAAACTGAAGACTAAAAGTGTTTTGGGTTGGATTAAAGAAATGACACGTGTATTTATCTCCTAATACAATCCGACCTCAGCCTTTAGATTCAATAGAATCTACATTCAATCTGTATGCTAATTGACAAATGGCTCTGATAACCAAGGTGCCAGCCAGCCATTCCTAGAGGGCCACCACTCTTGCTAGCTCTGTTGTTAGTAGAGGAAAAGGAGGAAGGATGAAAGGTTTGGGGATGTGATCAGAGCCCGCGTGTAGTCCATTTGGTGACAAAAATATCATTAAGTCTTGATCAAATTATTGTCATTTGAATAATGATTTAGTCTAGTTATTGTCAAAATTACGGAAACAGTAGGTGATTTCTGTCAACTAAATGCCCATTTTAGTCACATCACATTTGTATTTCCTCATTAGTGAACATAAATCCATGCTTCCATGCTTATTTATTTAACATTTATTTAACTAGGCAAGTCAGTTAAGAACAAATTCTTATTTACATGACGGCCTACCCCGGCCAAGCCCTATCCCGGATGACGCTGGGGCAATTGTGCGCTGCCCTATGGGACTTCCATTCACAGCCGGTTGTGATTCAACCTGGAATCAAACCAGGTCTGTAGTTACGCCTCTAGCACTGAGATGCAGTTCCATAGACCCCTGTGCCCGAAGGACAACCATCTCTGCAGCACTCTACCAATCAGGCCTTTATGGTAGAGTGGACAGACAGAAGCCACTCCTCAGTAAAAGGCACATTCATTTGAGATGCCCTATTCATTTGAGCTGGAATACACCGAAGAGGAGTTGAGACAACGAGAACAAGAATTGCGAGACCAGCAAGCAGGTCAAACTCCAACTAGTGGTGCCAATGCGGGTGCTGTCCAGCCATGCTGACAGAAGAGGAGCGTCTGTGCTGCAACGAATTTGATCAATGGCAGTTCTTACTGGAGATGGTCACTTCAGACTCCATGGATCGTGTGTCTGGGACACCATCAAAGTTTTGACGCACATATGGACAGAGGTGTGCTGGAGACATTCTTCAGAACCTCCAAGATCAACTGGCGACGACAGCCTGAACCAGCTGAACCAGGAAGGCAAATAACACACGAGGTAGTAAGTTGTTTTGTTGTCGGTAGCTAGCTAGCAATACAAGCTGTCTTTTCACAAATGACAGGGTTGTTCAGTATAATTTTGTGAACGATTTCACCATAACAGGGCTTGCTAGTACGACAAGCAAAGATAGCCAAGTTGATCTAGCTAGCTTTGTTAGCTATACCCAAAATGTACTGTAGTCTAATGTTATAGATATGTAGCTAACGTTGCCAAGCTTTATTTTTGTACACCTTTTCATGATATCCAATCGGTAGTTACAGTCTTGTTCCATCGCTACAACTCCCATACGGACTCGGGAGAGGCAAAGGTTGAGAGTCATGTGTCCTTCGAAACATGACCCTGCCAAGCAGCACTGCTTCTTGACACTGCTCGCTTAACCTGGAAGCCAGCCACACCAATGTATCAGAGGAAACACTGCACAACCGAAGTCAGCTTGCAGGCGCCCGGCCTGCCATAAGGAGTCACTAGAACACGATGGGAAAAGGAAATTCCGGCCAGCCAAACCCTCCTCTAACCCGGACGACGCTGGGCCAATTGTGCGCCGCCTTATGGGTTTCCCCGTCACAGTTGGCTGTGACACAGCCTGGGATCGAACCAGGGGCTGTAGTGATGCACCACTCTAATGCACCACTCTTAGACAGCTGCACCACTCTAAAGGAGACTATTCCTGTGTGTTGTGGCTAGCTAGCAAATGTGTCTACACAATGATTACCAATGAAAGTATGATAACATTTTGTTTTGTCGTTCTCTTACAGACAATACCATTTGGTGACCTACAGATTCTTTGAGTTTGTTCTATGTGGGGAGAAGCTAAGCACAGGACCTAGAATCCCCTGAGTGTGTTGTTGGATCCATTCAAGCTATTTTTCCCTCACATGCTGGATATAAATAAGTTGATGACTCAAGAGGAGATGTGAAAGGTCCATAACAACAATTTGCCCTTGTATCAAAGTAACACAGAACACCTCACTGTACCCATCAAGAAAATATTTTCACATAACACATTTTTTTAATGGTTGTTTATCTTTCATTGTAAGTGCAAAATTGTCATCTGTAATGGTCATTAGAATGTAAATATAACAAAATAGTACAGTAGGTGAAAAACATACAGTGGCTTGTGAAACATTCACCCCCCTTGGCGTTTTTCCTATTTTGTTGCCTTACAAACTGGAATTAAAATGGATTTTGGGGGGGGTTATATCATTCGATTTACACAACACGTCTACCACTTTGAAGATCCAAAATATATTTTATTGTGAAATAATCAAGAAATAAGACAAAAAAAATGTGAAAACTTGAGCGTGCTTAAACCTCGTAGAGCTCCCCCTTACTTTGTGCAATTTCCTCCTGAAGTCATACCCAAATCTAACAGCCTGTAGCTCAGGCACAGAACCAAGGATATGCATATTCTTGGTACCATTTGAAAGAAAACACTCTGAAGTTTGTGTAAATGTGAATTGAATGTAGGAGAATACAACACAATAGATCTGGTTTAGATAAAACAATGATAAAAAACATACGTTTTTTATTTTATTTTTTGTATCATAATCTTTAAAATGAACAAGATAAAACAAACATTCAGATAGGATGATGGGGACAACTTCAGTGAAAAATATAAGAGGGCAACAGTACTTGTGCAAAGTTTCAGAATGATAACTTCCAAAATGAGTGTGCTACATGACATTTATCATGAAGTCACCCAGGTGTCCCACACAAGTAGCCCAAATGTACCCAAGTGGCCAAATTGGTGAAGGTATACATTTTGAAACAAATAACTGTATACAAAATACCAAAATGGTATTCTAACACACCCCCCAAAAAAATTGAGATTTTTTTTTTTACAAATATATGAAAAAAAATATATATATACATTTACAAAATAACATGGGTAACTATTTACACACTTTCAATATTTGGAAGAACCTCAGTCCTCTATCAAATCAAATATATTTATATAGCCCCAGCCTAAAACCCCAAACAGCAAGCAATGCAGGTGTAGAAGCACGGTGGCTAGGAAAAACTCCATAGAAAGGCAAAAACCTAGGAAGAAACCTAGAGAGGAACCAGGCTATGAGGGGTGGCCAGTCCTCTTCTAGCTGTGCCGGGTGGAGATCACAGTGGTTGTAGAGGGTGCAACAGGACAGCACCTCAAGAGTAAAAATGAACAGTTTAGGGTTCCATAGCCGCAGGCAGAACAGTTGAAACTGGAACAGCGGCAAGGCCAGGTGGACTGGGGACAGCAAGGAGTCATCATGCCAGGTAGTCCTGACGCATGGTCCTAGGGCTCAGGTCCTCCGAGAGAGAGAAAGAGAGAATTAGAGAGAGCATACTTAAATTCACACAGAACACCGGATAAGACTCCCATTTGGAGTCAGTGTCACTATGAAAGAAAATGTTCAGTTAGAATAGTTTCACATATGAGCCCTGTATCAACAGGTATAATACATATATATATATAGAGAGTACAGGGAACATAAGGTTGAATACATTATTATGACCTGCTAGATCTACTGTCTCTTTTATATTATGACAGACCAGCTAGATCTACTGTCTCTTTTATATTATGACAGACCAGCTAGATCTACTGTCTCTTTTATATTATGACAGACCAGCTAGATCTACTGTCTCTTTTATATTATGACATTTCAGCTAGATCTACTGTCTCTATTATATTATGACATTTCAGCTAGATCTACTGTCTTTATTATATTACAACAGATCAGCTGTATCTACTGTCTCCATTTCACTTTGGCCATTGTTGTGTGGGCCTGCCCTCCCCTCAACAGCCTCAAATAGGCTATTTCATGTGGGTTGGGGTGGGGCGGCAGACACACGCATCTCACATTTCATGACATTACATGTTTAAGCTACAACAATTCTGATGAAAAGGGGGCGGATTACACCAGGAAAAGTGCCTTAACTATAATTATTTTCACTTCTGTCGGCTTCCCCACGAGGAAGTTTGTCTCAATTGGCTCAAAGGCAAGTTTTCGACAACTGACGAGCATTGCGTTTCTACAAGTAGAAATAGTAGGTTTGTCGGTACCAGGTCTGTACACAGCAGAAAGGTATTTTGTTCTAGCAAGAGAAGGAACAGCCTCCTACTGTCCTAAGTACCTATCGGCAGACATACTTCTATGTGTGTTAAGTTATTTAAACAATAAAAGGTCATTTGCCAACATTTCTGAAAAATGATATATATAATTTTGGAATAGAACTCTTCACTTAACCACTTTCTTCACTTTTCTATCTACTCCTCTGGGACAGAGGTTCTGCATGTTATCATAAACACCAGCTACTGTTCATCTTCATCTCTCCTATTCTTTCCCTCCATCCCTCTTTTTCCCATCTCTATTCCCTCACTCCCTTCCCCCTAAGCTTATATTTTGTTAACCATAAAAGATGCTGATATTTTTGCCCCCTCAGGATTTGTGATGTGCATACATATGTGAGTGTGCGTGTCTCTCTTTCTCTCTCTCTCTCTGGCTCTCTGTGCTTGCCTGTGCTTAGCTCCATTCCGTTTCTTTCATCCTAAAAAAACCTCCCTAGTACTTGCTGATGACAAGCATACCCATAACACGATGCAGCCACCACCATGCTTGAAAATATGAAGAGTGGTACTCGGTGATGTGTTGTGTTGGCTTTTCCCCAAACTAATGTTTCATATTCAGGGCATAAATTTAACTTCTTTGCCATTTTTTGTTGCAATTTCATTTTAGTGCCTTATTGCAAACAGTTATTGCAAACATGCATCATGTTTTGAAATATATTTATTCTGTACAGGTTTCCTTCTTTTCACTCTGTCATTTGGGTTCATATTGTGCAGTAACTACAATGTTGTTGATCAATCCTCAGTTTTCTCCTATCACAGCCATTAAACTATAATTATTTTAAAGTCACCATTGGCCTCATGGTGAAATCCCTGAGTTGTTTCCTTCCTCTCCGGCAACTGAGTATCTTTGTAGTGACTGGGTGTATTGATACACCATCCAAAGTATAATTAATAACGTCACCATGCTCAAATGGATATTCAATGCCTGCTTTTTTTACCCATACACCAATAGGCGCCCTTCTTTGCGAGGCCTTGGAAAACCTCCCTTATCTTTGTGGTTCAGTCTGTGTTTGAAATTCACTGCTCGACTGAGGGACCTTACAAATAATTGTAAGTGTGGGGTACAGAGATGAGGTAGTCATTCAAAAATAATGTTAAACACTATTATTGCACACAGACTGAGTCCATTCAACTTATTATGCAACTTGGTAAGCACATTTTTACTCCTGAACTTACTTAGGCTTGCCATAACAAAATGGGTTGAATACTTATTGACTCGAAGACATTTTAGCTTTTAATTTTTTATTAATTTGTAAACATTTCTAGAAACATAATTCCACTTTGACACTATGGGGTACTGTGTGTACGTCACTGACACAAAATCATAATTGAATCAATTTCAAATTCAGGCTGTAACAACAATATGTGGAGAGGCACTTTAACAGAATGATATCTTCCTCACCTGCTTACGCACAAGAGGGAATGACTTCACACTGTGGAGACACAGGGCTGTGGAAAGAGCTGAGTCTCAGAATTATTGAGTACCTCTCCCCTCGTTCTACAGACTATTGATAGGCTGTATTATCTACGATTAGGACCAGGCGTTTTTCCTTAAAATGTGACCTGACCAGGAACAACTCTGGGCCCTTCTACAGGTTCTCCACAGAGTATGTAAAATAAGACCCCAGTACAGAAATGGACAGAAAAGTCCCTAAACATACAAAGCGTAACTACATTTCTTTATTCAAGTAAAATATGACTCTATATGAACTAAGTACTTAATGCACATTTATGTCATTAAAGCAGCCCAGTGATGTGCTTGCTCTTTGTGTACTGCCCTTTGACATAGATCAACAACAACAGGAAGTGACAGAGATCATCTGATAGCGTAGCTGTATGTTTTCAAGGCGGGCGCGTCTGTGTGTGTACTCAATGCGTGGGGCCACTGTAGCATGTGTTTCACATATGGGGTCTCAAGACTGTTCAGTGTATTTAAAAATAATTGTATTTACTTGCCTCGTGTTAAGAGACGTTACAGTACTATGTTAATAAACACACAAACACGTCAGGAGTCCAACACACAGGCTAATGTCAGATTGTTTGGGAATGTCGTCACATTGACGTCAAGTAACACATTGAACAATATTTTACGTGACACCAAACCCTCCATCTACGCTCGTCATTGCAGAACTCTCACTCCTACATCTCACAACCCCTGTTCTCAGAATTGGTCCAAGGAGTGCGACAACTCTTCAGCTTTTATTACCAGCTCAAATAATAACAGAGTGACCTACTGTGCCCGACTGAATGGAATATCAATGTGAGAATTTGAGAAACACACACTCATGCTTGCTCTGTCACACAGGCTTGCACGCACACACACATCGGCCTTGTATCAAACTTGGATGCCCCCTAGAAGTCTGTTCCCTATGGAGCACCAGTGAGGCTGACTGTACACAAAGCAGTAAGCCTGGTATAAATATTTAAACACTTCACCCACTCGCTCCACTCATAGTCTCTGCTTTATGATGCCATGGGCATTTAAACACCCCCTAAGGAACTCATATCTGCACACACACACACACACGCATATGGGTGTATACACACATTCAAAAAATGCTGGGTTATTTGGCTGACTCAACTGCTGGGTTGCAGGTGTTGAGTCACTTAGTCTGGTTGTGTTATTGGTGTTGGGTTATTGAGATATGACCCAGTCATTTAGCAGACAACTTACACAATACATTAGGGTTAAGTGCATTGCTCAAGGGCACATTGACAGATTGTTCACTTAGTCAGCTCAGTGATTTGAACCAGTGACCTTTTGGTTACTGGCCCAACACTCTTAACCGCTAGGCTACCTGACGTCCTGGAGGAGGAGTTTAGAAGGTGCGTGGCATTCAGCTAGTTCTCGTCTTTTTAGTCACCCATGAGTGTAAATGTAATTGCTGTTCATCTGTTGTGTTGCTTAGTTATCACATGTTAAAGTTGAACATTGACATTTTTGATGCTTTAAAAGATATTTACAGAAGAAGTATGTGACTTTACTAAAAGCCTATGTGAAACCTGTAGTTGAGATGCATTAAGGTGCTACACCTTACACCGATGTACAAAATATTACAACCATGTTCACATTGGCAGTTTGACGTGACTCAAATCCTGTTTATTTGCATATCCGATTCAAGTATGTCCTTTTTTCTGAAGTCTTTACAGCCAAAAAGCACATGGAATCAAATATTTCAAACCACATTTCAAATCACCTTCGTAGGTGGCTTGAAGTTGGATACAAATCTGATTCGTGGCCAAACTTGTGTCTGAACAGTCAAATCTGATTTATATGAACATGTGGTAGGTAGCAAACTAGCTTGCTAATTGTTATCAAACAATTTAGTGAATGTGCTAAAATAAATGTGCATGCTTATTTGCTTGTATTATCTTTTACCAGATCTAATGTGTTTCATTTTCCTAAATTCCTTTCAAATGATACCAAGAAAAAAAAAAAAAATATATATATATATATATATATATATAGTGCCTTGCGAAAGTATTCGGCCCCCTTGAACTTTGCGACCTTTTGCCGCATTTCAGGCTTCAAACATAAAGATATAAAACTGTATTTTTTTGTGAAGAATCAACAACAAGTGGGACACAATCATGAAGTGGAACGACATTTATTGGATATTTCAAACTTTTTTAACAAATCAAAAACTGAAAAATTGTCAGTGCAAAATTATTCAGCCCCTTTACTTTCAGTGCAGCAAACTCTCTCCAGAAGTTCAGTGAGGATCTCTGAATGATCCAATGTTGACCTAAATGACTAATGATGATAAATACAATCCACCTGTGTGTAATCAAGTCTCCGTATAAATGCACCTGCACTGTGATAGTCTCAGAGGTCCGTTAAAAGCGCAGAGAGCATCATGAAGAACAAGGAACACACCAGGCAGGTCCGAGATACTGTTGTGAAGAAGTTTAAAGCCGGATTTGGATACAAAAAGATTTCCCAAGCTTTAAACATCCCAAGGAGCACTGTATCAGACCACTGCAAATCTACCAAGACCTGGCCGTCCCTCTAAACTTTCAGCTCATACAAGGAGAAGACTGATCAGAGATGCAGCCAAGAGGCCCATGATCACTCTGGATGAACTGCAGAGATCTACAGCTGAGGTGGGAGACTCTGTCCATAGGACAACAATCAGTCGTATATTGCACAAATCTGGCCTTTATGGAAGAGTGGCAAGAAGAAAGCCATTTCTTAAAGATATCCATAAAAAGTGTTGTTTAAAGTTTGCCACAAGCCACCTGGGAGACACACCAAACATGTGGAAGAAGGTGCTCTGGTCAGATGAAACCAAAATTGAACTTTTTGGCAACAATGCAAAACGTTATGTTTGGCGTAAAAGCAACACAGCTGAACACACCATCCCCACTGTCAAACATGGTGGTGGCAGCATCATGGTTTGGGCCTGATTTTCTTCAGCAGGGACAGGGAAGATGGTTAAAATTGATGGGAAGATGGATGGAGCCAAATACAGGACCATTCTGGAAGAAAACCTGATGGAGTCTGCAAAAGACCTGAGACTGGGACGGAGATTTGTCTTCCAACAAGACAATGATCCAAAACATAAAGCAAAATCTACAATGGAATGGTTCAAAAATAAACATATCCAGGTGTTAGAATGGCCAAGTCAAAGTCCAGACCTGAATCCAATCGAGACTCTGTGGAAAGAACGGAAAACTGCTGTTCACAAATGCTCTCCATCCAACCTCACTGAGCTTGAGCTGTTTTGCAAGGAGGAATGGGAAAACATTTCAGTCTCTCGATGTGCAAAACTGATAGACATACCCCAAGCGACTTACAGCTGTAATCGCAGCAAAAGGTGGCGCTACAAAGTATTAACTTAAGGGGGCTGAATAATTTTGCACGCCCAATTTTTCAGTTTTTGATTTGTTAAAAAAGTTTGAAATATCCAATAAATGTCGTTCCACTTCATGATTGTGTCCCACTTGTTGTTGATTCTTCACAAAAAAATACAGTTTTATATCTTTATGTTTGAAGCCTGAAATGTGGCAAAAGGTCGCAAAGTTCAAGGGGGCCGAATACTTTCGCAAGGCACTGTGTGTATATATATATATATATATATATATTTGCTTCAGGTCCTGAGCTACAGGCAGATCTGGATTGGTGTTGGAACTGGTACTGGATCTGCAGAGGGGAGGAAGGACAACATGAGGAGCAAGCAGACACACAAGGGAGCCCTAGACCCGGAGGTCAATGGTGGCACTCCCCTGTGGTCCGCTCGCTCCGGAGGAAGGTTCGATATTTGTTCTAGAGGTCTTCACAGATCCACCTGTATCCGAATACCCGACCCAGTCTGGGACCCGAGCGGGTCCAGATCCAGAATTAAAAATAATGTCACAGGTCTGGATCGGATGTGATATGATTGTCACAGGCCTAAGGATATGTGTAATTTTAACTCACTTGTCCAGAAGAGCCTGTACAGATCTGAAAGTGACTGTGGCAGTAGTCAGAGAGAGAGAGACATTTTATAATTTATGCTACTGCTCTATTTTTTCACGAGAGTGGAGCGTTGTTTGTGTAGCTTGTTGTTGGATAATCATAAGTCATCAAAGCGGCAATAGGCTACAGTCATAGAGCCGTGTGTGGCAAAAGTTAGGAGATATCTAATCAATAGAAGATGGAATTAAAAGTTCAAGGAGAAGGATAGGCTACAACAACCAAGAGCTAATGTTAGCTAGCTTAACAAGCTTCTTCCGGTTTTAGGCAGTCAAGACAGGTATTACGTAATCATATTTGATAAGTAACCTCGCTATGGTAGCTATTAGTCTACTATCGCGTGAGTCGGCTTGGTTGGTTGGTTGGTTGCTGTCTCGTCTCTCCCTCCCTCACTGTGTCACACCTTCACAGTATAGCCCCTCCCCAGCCTGCTAGAGCGGCACCTCTCTTCCTCCTCTCGCGCTTTATCAGCACCGGTTAATAAAGTAGCTTAAAAAATGATTTTCTGCTGCTTCCCTCACTCGGATCGGGCCAGGTCTGGATCTGACCAGGTCTATATGGAATTGATCTAGTTGTCTTCAGGTTCATTCGGAATGGGTATCTATATTTAAACAATTTATTTATGCATATCGGATCCAGGTGGGAATACCCCAGGTCCATTTCGGAACAGGTCCAACTTTTTGGACCCATGAAGACCTCTATTTTGGTCTCTCCTCTGCCTCACTTCTGGTGTTCCTGTTCTGTGACTGGGTCTGGAACTGGGATTGAATCTGCAGAGGAGAGGAAGGACAACCTGGCGGAGTGAACCGACACACTTGGATGCCCAGGACCAGGAGGTCAGTGATGGTACTCCACTGTGGCCTACTCACTCTGGGTTTAGGTCTAGATCTTTGGTCCTTCCTCTGTGCGTGCCTCTTCTGGTGTGGGGATGAATGGTTCCTGGTTATGGTAGGGTTCTGTGAGAGGCATAGGTGTTGTGGGAGGAAGGGGGAAAGAGATGGAGAGGGGGAAGGGGGTGGTGAAGAATATGTTGATCTCCATGGGCTGGTGCTGAAGGAGGAATACTGCAAAGGCTGGATGCTGGAGGACAGAGGGAACAAACAGGGCCTGCCCTGGCCTCAGAGCACTCAACAGTTGATATGTGTGTTCAATGTGATTGCCTACGTGTGGAAAGTTATCTGTATGTACCTTGTGCCATCTATGGATGGATTCCCTAGTGTGTAGGCAACCGTGAACAGCTATCTGAGTAAAGTCCTTCTGTTCAGAGTGTGTTGTCAGGGTCATGATGATGGGTTATTGGAGGGGTCAAGGTCTGATCCTTTCATTGCACATTTGGATGAGGGCCTCTAGCAGGTAATTTGTGTTGTTGGGTGATTCTTGGCTGTTCACATGCCTCCCCACTGAATGCCTGGTGGCACCCTGTACTGACTTGGTGATAGACATGGTGATAGAATGGGGATGCTGGGATGAGTGAAGGCTGGCTGATTTGCTGCTATGTGGGATCAGGAGCAGGGAGGTCTAAGGGGTTGGATCTGGATTGTTAAGGAGCAGGGCGAGGAGTCAGTGGCAGTAGGGAGTATGGTAGGAAGATCAAGGGCAGTTGGTGGTGGGAGTGGGGGATCAGGGACCATAAGGTGCAGGGAGTAGCAATCAGAGGAAGCAATGGACTGGGGGGGGGGGGTATGGTGAGGGGTCTAGGAGGGGAGACGGTTTCTCGGAGGGGATAGGGGTCAAGCTTGCTGGTGTTGGTGTTTGGGTTCTCGGGTGGTCTTCTGGTCTGGTCTCTTGTGGGTCTGTTGTTTGTCTGTTTTTTTTCCCCTTTTTGTAATTTTGTCCAGTTTGGGTCGTCGTCTAAGAACTGGAGTTGCTCCCCTTTGACCTGGGGATTGGAGAGGGTGGAGGTGGCTAGGAAAGGATTTGTTTGGTGGGGGGGGGGGGGGTCAGATTTGGAGGGTCCGACAGGGGTGGGGGCTGTTTCTGGGACATCTTGGATGTTGGGTTGGGAGGTGCCTGTGTTAAGGTCTGGGCCTGGTTCTGGGTCTTCGTTGTTCTTGTCGTCTGGTGGAGGGGCGTTGGTGGCTTTGGGATTTGGGTTAGTGGGGTTGGTGGCATTGGCCAGTAGAAACTGAGGCAGGTTCTGAAGTAGTCCCCTTTCCTGCACAGGTTACAGGGGCGTATGGTGGTACAGTCTGAGGTGGGATGGTTGTCTTTACAGATCTTGCAGATGATGGCTGTGCAGGCTGTAATAGTGATGATGTCTGGGCATGCCGTAATAGTGGACGGAGCCCCTGTTGTTCCCCAGCGTGAACCAGTCATTTCCGTTCCCCTAGTTCCGACCTTGGCTTCATCCAGGACCCTCCTAACCACTGACTTGAGGGTGGCAAAACGTGGTAACCAGACTTCTATGTTGTGCTCTTAGATGCTTTCATTGTGAAATTGGACTGTTGTTCCCCAGCGTACTTTTGATTCTGTATCTGAGAGTGGAATTACAGGGAACTTGTTAAATGGGACCTTATCTTCACAATTTCTGTATTTTAACCAAAACTGTTCTAGTAGCTAGGGGTTCTTGAATCACCTTGGCTTCAAATGATTCCTTTAGCCCTGGGGGTTTTACCAGGCAGTTCAGGTCAGATGGCACAAAGCCCATACCTCTGTGGAGAACTGCCGTGCTGAATTCCAGACGGCTCATAATTTCTGGTTTGGCGGTTGTTGTTGCTGCTCCTGTTGCTCCCCGGCGATTGGCGGCTCCGCCCTTGGCACCCTCCTCGTTGGAGAATAGCGTCAGTCACACCACGTTGTAGCAGCGCATGGCTTCTGGGTTCATCCCGGTCATCTTGTTCAGGTGAGGGATGGTGGTTTTTGGGTCTGCTCCGGTCCTGCAGGAGGAGGAAGGACAAACCTCAGAGTGAGCAGACACACCTGGAAGCCTGTGACCCAGAGGTTAATGGTTGCACTCCCCTGTGGTCTGCTTGCTCCAGGTGAAGGTTGGCGTCTTTGGTTCTTCCTCCATGCCTCTGGTTCGGGTGGTGAAGGTGTCTGGTCTGGGCTCTCTTTCTGTTGGTCTGCTCCCGGTGGTTGGCGGTCAGCTGGTCCTGGTCTGGTCGTGGTGGCCTGAGGGCAGATGGGGAAAAACATAAAAGCAGGGGAGGAGGGCTGCAGGCCAAGGGTAGAGGGAGTAAAAGCCAATTAATGCTTGATACGAAAATGTGGTCGGAGGCTCCGTATGGAGGGTGTGACGCAATTTCAAAGCCCCCGGAGGCATGCAGAGGCCAAATTGAGCTCCTTACCGCTTCAACGTGCACCTCCCAAATTTTGGAACAATGCAGAGGGCTCCGTATTGACATGATTTGTTGACAGTAGGTGGGAGCTGGAGGTCCGGTATAAACACAAACTCACTTCCTTGACAACGTCCTTCACAACAGCTCTGCTCAACTGCACAGCTCCGCGAAGCACAAGAAGTATGAATGCCCTGAATTCTGCAGAGGCCGTACCACCGTAAATGCTGCACAGCCAATGCAGACGTTGGAATGACCATACTGTGCCTTTTAGGCTCGCCTCAACAGCACTCTAATCGGAGGGGGAGTCTGGGGTGGTCCGTGGACTGGTGAGTCAGGTCACGGTCAAGCCACTGTTACCTTTCCATTTCCCCCAGTCCTTCCAGCGTATCCGGTCTTGTCCGCTGGACCAGTGAGACAGCACCATCCACGGTCAAGCCACTGTTACCTTTGCTCCCTCCTGGTTGTCCAAAGAAAGGGATAGTGAGAGAGAGGGTAGAGAGAGTAGAGAAAGGGATACAACCCCAGACAAATCTCCACCACGGAGTGTGATGCGTAATGAAGACAACCCAGAGTTGTTTTATTATTAAAATATGTCATGTTATAGCAGAATGCAAAAAAAAGAAAGGAAAAAACACATTTGAAGTATGTAAACAATATGAAGAAAGCCATGCCCCTAATAAGCCACACCTCTTGAAAATAACCTAAGGATTACATTAAAGAAGACCCAGCAGCTGGGTCAACTAGGGATGAGAGTAAAACCAGCACTCAGTTACCAAATAACCCAAATTAAACAAATATTTTTGATTCAACTACTTATTATTAAGTAACTACTTCTACGGGCTTTTTTTTTTGTTTACTCAATTGTCAGCCTGAAAAGTTTTCTGAACTACAACAAAATTGTTGGCACAAACTGTTATGTTAAAAGCACTGTGTGGGTGTAACTATACTAAAAAATATATATATATGTGAAATCAACATGCAACAATTTCAAAGATTTTACTGAGTTATAGTTCATATAAGGAAATCAGTCAATTGAAATAAATTAATATAGGCTATGGATTTTTACATCGCTGGGCAAGGGAGCAGCCGTGGGTGGGCCTGGAAGGGCATAGAACCACCCACTGGGGAGCCAGGCCCAGCCAATCAGAATGAGTTTCTCCCCACAAAAGGGCTTTATTACAGACAGAAATACCCCTCGGCACAAGGTGCACCTGTGTAATGATCATGCTGTTTCATCATCTTCTTGATATGCCAAACCTGTCAGGAGGATGGATTATCTTGGCAAAGGAGAAACACTCACTAACAGGGATGTAAACAAATTTGCACACAAAATTTGAGAGACATAAGTTTTGTGTGCGTGTCTGGGGAAAAGAAACCTGGGACAACAACTTTACATGTTGTGTTTATATTTTTCTTCAGTTCTACCACCATGAAGGTACTGGACAGCTCTGCGTCATTCCCCTTTCATCAGCGGTAGGTTAACTCAGAGAAAAGAGAAGAGGTGTGTTTGTAGATCTTTCTTTTTATCCTGAACATTTTGTGTCACACTAATAGGGAAGAAATTGACTGGTGCTAACAAAATACCCCTGTATGCACAAACACATTTCTAAACACACACTGACACACATAGTCAGTCACACAAGCATCCATACTACAGTGATGACACACAGCATAAACATATAGGTAGAGATGAGCAGTGTTTAAAAAATGTTGTATTACAACATTTTAATTACACTGGGCTGAACTACACACCAATGGATTTTGTAACAATATGCTTTCGAAAGCTATCATTTGTATTTTCAAAATACAAAAAAAATAAATCATACCATTTCTTTATAGCGGTTCACAATTTTGTGGCCCCCTTTCACCCTACATTGGTATCAAAAGTCTGATGGCACTATGGTGTGATGCTGAATGAACAAAATGTAAATGCATATGTAAAAATGAACAATTGCAAAGCTTGCTGAGTATTACTCAAATTAACTCCTCCCCAAAACAAGGCCAATGTCAATACCCAATGTACTTTGCAGTTGTCCATTTTTACATATTCATTTACATTTTGGTCATTAGCAGACCCTCTTATCCAGAGTGTCAGTGTGTTCAACTAAGGTAGATAAGCAACAACACATCACAGTCATAGCAAGTAAAACGTTTCTGTTACCATTACTGAGAATTATGTTAGTGGTGAAATTGTATTTGTATTCATAAATACAAAATACATGTACTTTAATTAAATACAGTACTTTACAACAGTATCTTATATTTTCATACATTGGTCTTTAGGGTATTTGAAGTTGTATTTTGAATTCTTCATTTATACCAAATCCCTGCATATAGACTATATCCAACAATACAGCTCAAAGCCAAGTGCTATCAATGCTCATTCAATGGTTCACCAGGTGAGTCTTTTAAAATGGGCCAGTGCTTTTCTCTGAACTGCTCAATGATCGATTGGGTACACTCCATATGAGGTTGCACTGACTGACATAAGCCTGATGAAATCACCCTCCCTCTCTTTCAGCCTCTTACCTGTCTTCTCTCCTTGTCTTGTTCTGTTTTTTCCTTTTTCCATTGCCTATCCCATTCTCTCATTTTTCAAACTCTTGTTTTTCTTTCATTCTCACATCTCCTCGTTTCTTTATCTGTCTCTCTAACCGCCTTCCCCGCTCTCAGGTCAGGCTGACTGGGCAGGCCAGGCCAGTGGCAGAGGTAAACAGCCAGTATTGAGGTAAGTTGGCACATATTGACATGATGAGCTGATAGGGTCATCAAAGGACATTACAGTAGGTGGTAGTAAAGGCAGAGAGGAAGAGATGATGTGAGAGGGTTTACTCTGCACAAAATCTGTCCATGCAAAATAAGACCAGCAAGTAAGTAGTGATGGGAAATCGAGGCTTTCTGAAGTCTTCGGTGCTTTCACCAAATTGAGCCGAAAAACAGTTCATTACACAGAGCTTCACTAGCTGTTCAAAATGCACAACAGTGACATCTGCTGGTCAGCAATAAATAGCAACGTGTTTGGTAGACATCTTGGTTCAGATTTTGTCCGGTCTGGACCAGCCTTGGTTTAGTCCAAACATAGACTTCTATAAACTTACTTATTTTCTACTTCCATTGAAAACCAAAAATGAGCCACACCTGTCAAGTGGGTGGATTATCTTGGCAAAGAAGAAATGCTTACTAAAAGGGATGTAAACAAATGTGTGCACACAATTTGAGAGAAGTAATATTTTCAGCTCATGAAACATGGGACCAATACTTTACATGTTGCATTTATATTTTTGTTCGGTGTAATTTGTTCCATCCTAGCCAAATGTCCTCATGTGCTTGCATGCGCCTCCCCTATCAAGGTGTTTTTCTACTTCGTAGCAACAATTTTTGTACATAGCTAGCTAACACTGTCAGCTTTCCTCAACAACTCCTGCTCTCTGACAACAGTCAGCTATCTACCAAGCGACAATAGCTACTTCATAAAAAAATGACAGCCTATATTTAGCTGGCTTTGCTATTGAAGGACTGCTAAATGAATGACTGACTTACCTTTCCAATAAGTTGGTGTTGGTTCTCACTTCTCAATGAATTTGAAATACCTTCACCATAGAATTCAGGCAGTTGCTGACAACACCCCTCATCAAATAGTCAACACCCCTTATCTAATATCCAAAGAAAGTATTGAAATAAGGTCTCCACCATTCCCGAGTTTGTGGACAACAATACCCATTTTTAAGCCGGAGACAAGACCATCTCATCATTACATAGAGTATCTCTGGTAAAGGTCAGTGACAGGAAATGACACACAGGCAGTGTCAGTGATGCCATCCATTCCCAGACAATGTGACATTCCCACCAAAACTCATGGAGGGAAGATTGGAATTATGAGAAATGCTCAACTGCGCAATGCATTTTTTGTGTATAAAAATGTATCATACAGCATGAAATGTTTTATCCTGATTCGCAATGGAAACCATGTGTTTGATACCATTCCACTAACTCCACTCCAGCCATTACCACGAGCACATCCTCCTCAATTAAGGTGCCACCAACCTTCTGTGGAGTAGACCATTAGATCTACTTTAGTTGGTCCACACTGTAGGCCAGGGGCATTCATCTCAACTCTTGGAGGGCTGTCAATTTGTGTCAAATTAAGACCTATAGACAACCAGGTGAGGGGAATTCCTAACTAATCAATTACCTTAATTGATGAATCAAGAACAAAGGAGGAGTGAAAATGAAATCAAATCAAATTGTATTGGTCACATACACATGTTTAGCAGATGTTATTGCGGGTGTAGCGAAATGCTTGCAGACAATTGAGTTTATTATAAGGTAGAATATGTTAAAGGTAGACTCAGCTAAATGATGTTGCCACGAGCAACACCGCTGAGATGCAAAACTTCGCTCTCACACAGTCACCCACAGTATCTGCACCTGTGCATGGGTTTGCTTCATGCTGTAACAGCGTGGGAGCCACGGGACCAAAACAACGGAGGAGTTGAGCCTTGCACTTCAACGCTCATAGCTGTTGCAGAAATTGACCCACTATGATCTGTACTTTCTGTGTCTATGTCATATCGCTGAGTCGACCTTTAAGCCAAGAAATGTAAATGTACAAGTGAACAGTGTGTACATATAGTTGCTACAGTATGTCCTACGCCATGAGTCGGTTCTCAACAGGTCTCGGGTATGTGTGTGTGTGTGTGTGACAGACAGACAGACAGAGGGATACCCTCTCCTCAGAAAGCTTCATTTAGATACTAAATCCTTGATGTCCAGAGTTCTATTTCAGATTTCAGGCAGTTAACAGATTACAGGGTACTGTATGGGTGCACATGTGCACGTACGCAGACAATAGCTGAGGTGTCTCTAAGGCTTCTTATAAGTGAGATAGTCCAATGCTCTGGGCTAGAAGACTAATGGTTACTACGAATTAGTAATCCCATCGGTTGAGAGAGAAAGGGAGAGAGGAAGAGAGTGGGCACAAGAGAGAGGGATCAAAAGAGAGGTTGGAGAGAGTGGGACAGATGGAGGGAGATAAGGTCAACTTTAAGAGAATTTAGCCAATGAGCTCACTGTAACGGTGCGTTTGGACTTCTAACCCCTTTTAAACATTGTGTATTTGGGTTGTACCATTGGATTTGTCTATTTATTCGGCATCTGTAGATGCAGATTATTAGTCTGTGTGAGTTAACGGGAGCTGACCTACAAGAGCAGTGTTTGTGAGACAAGGGCGGATCCCGAAGGGGGCTGGGTGTTTTTACAAAAATGAGTTTATTTTGACATTACAAAGAAAAACTTGTATAAACAATGACAACACTGTTGCATTGAGCCTTACTTTTGGAAAACCACATCAGTGTCCGACTTTCAGCTGTGGCAGATGCACCTTCCCTGACTTAAGCCTACTCCTTGTCTGAAGTTGGTTGCTTCAGCCTTTTCTATGCATAGACTTCGCTGACACCTGACAGATCTTACAACGCCTGGATATGTATTTTAAGTATCAGCTATGTTATATGTTATAGTTGTCAGTTGATGACAGTCGATGACGTGAGAATGTGCTTAGCTTCCCGCAAACTTTAGACCATGCATATACACACAGTTTCTAGTGGTTGAAGTATTGCATTTCAAGCAAGCAAGTAACCTAAACTGTAACAAATTGCTGTGAATGTACAGCAAAACTTTTTCTGTTACATACTGTAATTTTATATTACAGTACTACTAAGAGCAATACATTAATGGGGCTCAAGGGCATTCTGTAGGTGCTGTAATTTTACAATACTATTTTACAGTAAAGTACTGTATTACCGGTTTCGCTGTATATTTTCAGCAGCAGACTGAAGTATGGTGCATCCGTCTTTCAGATGGGACGTTAAACGGGTGTCCTGACTCTCTGAGGTCATTAAAGATCCCATGGCACTTATCGTAAGAGTAGGGGTGTTAACCCCGGTGTCCCGGCTAAATTCCCAATCTGGCAATCAAACCATCACGGTCACCTAATAATCCCCAGTTTACAATTGGCTCATTCATCCCCCTCCTCTCCCCTGTAACTATTCCCCAGGTCGTTGCTGCAAATGAGAACATGTTCTCAGTCAACTTACCTGGTAAAATAACGGATAAATAAATACATTATGGTGAAATGTTGTGGGCAGCGAAATAATTGCTGGCTCATGAACATATTTTGTGGCATGCCTTGTAATAGGCTATTAGTAAGAATTCTGTACCCCACAGAATACGGTACCATACTGTATTTAAAAAAAAAATTATCCTGTAAATTTACAGTAACCTACTGGCTACTGTGCTGCCAGTAATTTACTGTAATTCAGTACCACCCCACAGAATACAGTACCACACCGTATTTTTGGAATCTAAAAACCTTTTCCTGTAAATATACAGTAATTTACTGGCTACTGTCCTGGCAGTAATTTACTGCAATTCAGTACCACTGCCACAGAACACAGTACCACAATGTCATTTTGGAGTGCCAAAATTATTTTGTTGGTGCATGGTATTGTTGTGGCTCATTAATACATTTTGAGGTGTGCCTTATAAGAGGCTATACTTGTTGCACCTGTTAGTGAGAGTGCTCTACCAATTTAAGTGATATGTGGTGGTAATCAAATCAAATTTTATTGGTCACATACATACACATGGTTAGCAGATGTTAATGTGAGTGTAATGAAATGCTTGTGCTTCTAGTTCCAACAGTGCAGTAATATCTAACAAGTAATCTAACCATTCCCCAACAACTACCTAATACACACAAATCTAAAGGGGTGAATGAGAATATGTACATATAAGTATATGGATAAGCAATGGCTGCGCGGCATAGGCAAGGTGCAGTAGATGTTATAAAATACAGTATATACATGTGACATGAATAATGTAAGATATGTAAACATGATTAAAATGTCATTATTTAAAGTGGAATTGCTTCAAGTGACTAGTGATCAATTTAAAGTGTCCAGTGATTGTATCTCAATACTGTATATACATGTGATATAAGTAATGTAAGATATGTAACATTATTAAAGTGTCCAGTGATTGGGTCTCAGTGTTGGCAGCAGCCTCACTGAGTTAGTGATGGCTACTTAACAGTCTGATGTCATTGAGATTGAAAAACAGCTTCTATCTCTCGGTCCCAGCTTTGATGCACCTGTACTGACCTTGCCTTCTGGATGATAGCAGTGTGAACAGACAGTGGCTTGGGTGGTTGTTGTCCTTGATAATCTTTTTGGCCTTCCCGTGAGATTGGGTGTTGTAGGTGTCATGGAGGGCAGGTAGTTTGCCCCCGGTGATGCGTTGTGCAGACCGCACCACCCTCTGGAGAGCCTTGTGGTTGAGGGCGGTGCAGTTACAGCAGATACAGCCCGACAGGATGCTCTCAATTGTGCAACTGCAAAATTTTGTCAGGATTTTGGTTGAAGTCCACGATCGTCTCCTTTGTTTTGTTGACATTGAGTAAGAGGTTGTTTTCCTGACACCACACTCCGAGTGCCTTCACCTCCTCCCTGTAGGCTATCTCGTCTTTGTTGGTGATCAAGCACACTACTGTAGTGTCGTCTGCAAACTTGATGATTGAGTTGGAGACGTGCATGGCCACACAGTCGTGGGTGAACAGAGAGTACAGGAGAGGGCTGAGAACACAACCTTGTGGGGCCCCAGTGTTGAGGGTCAGCGAAGTGGAGATGTTGTTTCCCACCTTCACCACCTGGGGGCGGCCCGTCATAAAGTCCAGGACCCAGTTGCACAGGAAGGGGTTGAGATCCAGGGCCTCCAGCTTGATGATGAGCTTGGAGGGTACTATGATGTTGAATACGGAGCTATAGTCAATGAACAGCATTCTTACATAGGTATTATTTTTGTCCAGATGGGATAGGGCAGAGTGCAGTGTGATGGCGATTGCGTCATCTGTGGACCTGTTGGGTGGTATGCAAACTGAAGTGGGTCTAGGGTGGCCGGTAAGGTGGCGGTGATATGATCCTTGACTAGCCTCTCAAAGCACTTCATGATGACAGAAGTGAGTGCTACGGGGCGGTAGTCATTTATTTAAATTATCTTTGCTTTCTTGGGTATAAGAAAAATGGTAGCCATCTTGAAGCATGTGGGGACAACAGACTGGGATAGGGAGCGATTAAATATGTCTGTAAACACACCAGCCAGCTGGTCTGCGCATGCTCTGAGGACACGGCTACGGATGCCGTGGGCCAGCAGCCTTGTAAGGGTTAACACATTTAAATATTTTACTCATGTCAGCCACTGAGAAGGAGAGGGGGGGGGGGGGGGGGGGGGGGGGGGGGTGCAGTCTTTGTTAGTGTCCCGCGACGGTGGCACTGTATTATCCTCAAAGCGGGCAAAGAAGGTGTTTAGTTTGTCTGGAAGCGTGATGTCGGTATCCGTGACATCAGTACCTCTTTCCAAGGTTAAATGCGATGGATCGTGCTTTCAGTTTTACGCGAATGCCGCCATTCATCCACGGTTTCTGGTTAGGGTAGGTTTTAATGGTCACAGTGGGCATGACGTCTCCAATGCACTTATTTATAAACGCGCTCACCGGGTCAGTGTATACTGTAGGTCAATATTGTCCTCTGAGGCGAATCGGAACATATTCCAGTCCGAATGATCAAAACAGGAGGCTCATGGTTCTCACCCCCTTCCATAGACTTACACAGTGATTATAGCAACTTCCGGAGGATGTCCTTCAATCTATCAGAGCTCTTGTGGCATAAAATGATATGTTGTCCAACAAATCAAAGGATCAGAGAATTCATCTAGTACTGAAAGCATAAGCTAATGCAGCTAGCTAGTTTAGCCTACTCAAACAGAGAGAGTTGCTATGTTAGCTAGCTGGCTACGGTTATACAACACTGGAACTCTTCCAGGTTAAGGTAACCTTTTTGTTTTATTATTTTATTGTCACCAGGACCCGCCTGTGTATCTTCTTTCTGACTGTACACTATACTGCATGATTGAACCAGGTTTACTAACGTGCTAGTTCTAGTAGCTCTAGTTGACTATCACATGACAAAGATCTAGGCTGTGTGTAGTGGTTAGCGGTCATGATATAAAGGTTGGGCTTAGAAAGGTTTTGTTGCCTGGTCATAGACAGCTGATGTGTTGTGCACTGAAGTCCACACGCGAAGGGAAAATGTGAGAGGAGGAGAGCACTTAGATGGTTGCGAGAAGGAAATGTGTATATATAACGTATATATAACGAGCAAAGTGATCATGCTGTTTTTATGTGGCTGCTATGAAAGTTAAATGTTTTTGCATGCGATCAGGGGTGCATTCATTCCACTGATTCTGTTGAAAAACTTTTTTAAATGGAAGCACACGGAATGAAATGTGAATAAACATACCTGAATTGTCCAATAGAAACTCTCATTTGCAACTGTTGGACTAATGTTTACCCCCTAGATCAGCAAGATCAGGTATTCCCAAACTGGGGTGCAATGCCGTCGGGGGTACGCCAAATAAAAATGTGATTCATATATATATATTTTTTAATATATATACTTTTTTTCTTCACATTTTCAAACTGTACATTTATATTTTCCAACGGGGCTATACATTTGGGTGACTTTTTTCCTCACTTGAGTAGCCTTGTTTCACTGCCAAAAATAAAATGAAACCATCTAGTGTTCAGCGAAATAACAACACAATGTAAAATACAGGTAGTCTAGTCAAATAATTATCATCCAATCACATTTACCGTTACTCTCTAGCGGGAAACCTTCACTCTTGCGCAGACATTTAGAAACGAAACATGACCATTTGAGAAATCAGCCACAGGAGTTTTTTGAGCGAGAATAAAGACGACTTTCGAGTAGTAAGACATGTGTAAAAGCAACAGATACCATTAATAAGAAGGGGCTAGAAGCATCTTATATGGTGATCTACAGAGTGGCTAGGACAGGCAAGCCCCATACTATTGTGGAGGATTTAATTCTTCCTGCTGCCATGGATATGGCTGGGACAATGCTGGGGGGCATGGCAATGAGTATCAGAGTATCCTGCCTTGGCATTTCTCGCTGTTAAGACCCTGATGCTCTTTGCAACCACGTACCTATGTGAGAGTGGATTCTTGGCCCTCACTAGCATGAAAACTAAATACAGGCACAGTCTGTGTGTGTAAAATGATTTAAGACTGAGACTCTCTCCAATACAACCCAACATTGCAGGTATGTGCATCCTTTCAAGCACACCCTTCTCATTAACATGTGGTGAGTTATTCACAATTTTTTATGACCAAATAAAGTTTTACACGTAAGATGGCTAAATAAAGAGCAAAATGATTGATTTATTGTTATATTATTATTTGTGCCCTGGTCCTATAAGAGCTCCATAACTCCAGCCCTTAAAACTGCATTGTTGGATAAGGGCTTGTAAGTAAGCATTTCACTGTATTGTTGTATTCGGTGCATGTGACAAATAAAATTGGATTGAAGTGGAATTAACAAGTGACATCAATAAGGGATCATAGTATAGTTTTCACCTGGATTCACCTTGTTAGTCTATATGATGGAAAGAGCAGGTGTTCCTAATGTTTTGTACACTCAGTGTATAGTCCTGCACAAAGCTACTAGACTACTTTTGCCTTCTTGCAATGCAATACTTCAACTACTAGGAACTGTTCCTACGCATGGTCTAGACTCTAGAGTTTGCCGGAGGATAAGCACAATCTCATGTCAAGTTCAGTTTTCATAAATGCCAACTGTTGCGTGAAAACTGGCACGCGCATGTTTTGGGGCATATTTTGTGACTACACAACATTTATAAATGAGGCCCCTGGTTCATCTAAGCCGGACCAAAAGACTGAAAATCTGCTTCTAGCTTCAGGCCATCAGTTGTAGTAAGAGACAAAGAAAGTCACTCACACAAAACACCAACGTGGTCTCAGAGCATTTAATATTATTCTGTATGTAAATCTGATACATTTGTATTGTACATATTAATCCATCATCCATTTTGTATGATCTTTTTTGAATTACAATTTGTATGATATGCTACGAATTACAATTTGTATGATATGCTACGAATTACAATTTGTATGATATGCTACGAATTACAATTTGTATGATATGCTACGAATTACAATTTGTATGATATGCTACGAATTACAATTTGTATGATATGCTACGAATTACAATTTGTATGATATGCTACGAATTACAATTTGTATGATATGCTACGAATTACAATTTGTATGATATGCTACGAATTACAATTTGTATGATATGCTACGAATTACAATTTGTATGATATGCTACGAATTACAATTTGTATGATATGCTACGAATTACAATTTGTATGATATGCTACGAATTACAATTTGTGGTGACTAACACTAACTTTAACTAGCTTTAGGGTACTAAGGTTAGGTTAAAGGGTTATGGTTATGGTTAGGCGAAGGGTTAACTAAAAGGGTTAGGGGAAGGGTTAGCTAAAAGGGTTAAGGTTAGGGGAAGGGTTAGCTAACATGCTAAGTAGTTGCATATTAAATTATACTTGTCACATGCGCCGAATACAACAGTGAAATGCTTTCTTACAAGCTCTTAACCATAGTTAAGCATAGTAGCTAAAAAGTGGTAATTAGCAGCAAAGGTGCTGCTTGTCCATGATGAGATTTGAACCTTTCATTTGCTAAACACTCAAATTATACGCCTGCCCATCTATCCATCCTGATTAACCCCCCTCCTTTTGTTTTTGCCTTAAGTAACCTTCTATCTTATGTAACTATACCAAACGTAACATATTGTATCAAACTAATTTGACTGTCCTGGATATACGTTTAGTATGTTGTGTCTAGTGTATGTGACCAGTCTGCAAAACACACACACACTTTATACACAGAGACTCCTGTACTCACAAATACACTTACACACGTCCCATGTACAGTCCATTCGGAAAGTATTCAGACCCCTTTACTTTTCCACATTTTGTTACGTTACAGCCTTATTCTAAAATTGATTAAATCATTTTTCCCCCTCCTTAATCTTCGCACAATACCCCATAATGCCAAAGCAAAAGCAGGTTATTCGACATTTATAAAATATGTATAAAAATGTGAAAAAAAAACTACATGTAAAAATGATATTACTATTCAGACCATTTACTCAGTACTTCGTTGGCAGCGATTAGAACCTCAAGTCTTCTTCGGTATGACGCAGCTATATTTGGGGAGTTCCTCCCATTCTCTGCAGCTCCTCTCAAGCTCTGTCAGGTTGGATGGGGAGTGTCTCTGCACAGCTATTTATAGGTCTCTCCAGAGATGTTCGATCGGGTTCAAGTCTGGGCTCTGGCTGGGCCACTCAAGGACATTCAGAGACTTGTCCCAAAGCCACTCCTGAGTTGTCTTGGCTGTGTGCTTAGGGCCGTTGTCCTGTTGGAAGGTGAACTTTTGCCCCAGTCTAAGGTCCTGAGCACTCTGGAGCAGGTTTTCATCAAGGATCCCTCTGTACTTTGCTCCGTTCATCTTTGCCTCGATCCTGAATAGTCTCCCAGTCCCGTCGCGGAAAAACATCCCCTCTGCATGATGCTGCCACCACCATGCTTCACCGTAGGAATGGTGCCAGGTTTCCTCCAGACGTGACGCTTGGCATTCAGGCCAAAGAGTTCAATCTTGGTTTCATCAGACCAGAGAATCTTGTTTCTCATGGTCTGAGAGTCCTTTAGGTGCCTTTTGGAAAACTCCAACCTTCCCCAGATCAGTGCCTTGACACAATCCTGTCTCTGGGATCTACGGACAATTTCTTCGACCTCGTGGCTTGGTTTTTGCTTTGACATGCGCTGTCGACTGTGGGACCTTATATAGACAGGTGTGTGCCTTTCTAATCATGTCCAATCAATTGAATTTACACCAGCTGGACAACAGTCAAATTGTATAAACATCTGAGCTCAATTTCGAGTCTCATAGCAAAGGGTTTGAATAGTTATGTAAATAAAGTTCAGAAAAAACGTTTTTTGCTTTGTCAATATGGTGATTTAAAAAAAAAAGAGAATCCATTTTAGAATAAGACTGTAATGTAACAAAATGTGGAAAAAGTCAAGGGGTCTGAATACTTTACGAATGCACTGTAGAGACAAACACTGGACCGTTTTTTTTATACTGTTTATACTGTTTTTTATACTGTTTTCACAGTGTATGTATACTGCATTATTCACAGAGCTCATTCTACTAAATTTACTACTGTATTGCATTTTGTTACACTGTTTATTTATGCACTGGTTGCTCAACATAGCTCGCTGTATATATATACTGCTGTACATAAAAATACACGAAAAATTATATATTTTTCGTGTATGTACGCATGGATGATAGTATTGGGTTATTCATTGGATTCGTACTGACATTAGTAATTTGTTGTTTTACATTTTTTATTATTATTTGTGTACTTGTTTGACATTTTTGCTGCACTGTTATTAACACAAGCTTTAACATCTGCTAAACTGTGTACCCGACCAATATATTTTGATGTGATACAATTGTCAGATGCTGGACAATTCAACTTTAGGCACACTTTTCAAGTAATGTTTTATTGAACGAACCATATAGCTGCACACAAATGTGTATTTATGTTACAATGAGCAGTAATCTAGTATTTATCGTGGTCTTGAATTGCAAACTGTTATACACTTTATTATCTAGCAAATAAAACATATTACGTCTAAGGACGCAAAACAAATCATTCAAAAGTGGGTTTAATAAATGATCAGCATATATCCGCCAACAATCGGGGTATTCGAAATATATAGAATAAAAGTTAGTGGGCCTAGTTCGCTTTGAAATACAGTAGATGCTAAATTATAAAACCATTCATCCGATGAAGAAGCAAAGCTAAAGTAACCTAAAGGTAAATGCGAAACAAATCTATTTCTCAACACGAAACTCAACAGATCACAAAATCACTACTTGGACCACCAGCAACAGACTAATTACATACAAGTACTTTTAGACAGCAAGATCAGGGTAGAGCTACCAGAAATGTTGCAATCGATATTTCAACAGTGCAGGGATCATCATAGCCGGAGTGCAATGGCTGAACCGCGCCCCGCCCTCTTAATAACCGTGTCTCCATTGTCCGGTATGGATGAGTCATACACATCAGTGGGAGTGGTAGTGACTCCAGTGCCAGCATTTTCTGCTGACAGGTTAGCTAACGTTACCACTTTGGCTCCCGGTAACGCATCATATCGACTAGGATTTAATGACGCTTAGGACAAAGTGTCGAAAAAGCGATTAATTTAATTTTACTACGTTATATCACCATCCGACTGTCTACCGTGTTGCATGATAGGAATAATCTATACATTGACTTTTTAATATCAAAATGCCTGTCAAAATGTTGAATTCACGTTCAAGCACACACAGCCAGACGAATTATTAACTATTAACTATTTCTGGTGTTCAGTAGCCTTCCAGGCATTGATGCATAGTCGTTTCCTTGTGCTTGTGTACTGTATTGACCACAGGGTGGCATATGACTGACTCCCAGATCGGACTCCCTACCACTTCTTCTACAACTAGACAGAGTAGGTTAGGCCAGGGGTTCCCAAAGAAGGGTCCGATGTACTGAATGTTTAGGAATATTGCTACGTAGCAACAACAGATGAAAGGAATTTTGGACAAGGGATCCATGGAATAATATTTACATGGTGCAATAAAATGTAAATATTAATCCACAATGTATGTTCTTAACCTTTTTAGCTGCGCAAGATGGGCCTGGGGGGGGGGGCACAGGGATATTGGTATCCACAGGGATATTGGTATAACTAAATTATTATTTTATTCCCCGAAAAATTTAGTTTGAATTTAAAATCATGGTAATTTAAGCCTGAAAAATGCTAAATGGTATCTCTGCCCTAAGGCAAAATGCTTAGAATTGCAGAACATTTGCTTTAAAATGTTATTTCTGACGCCAATAGGGGGTCCTTTAAAATGTTATTTCTGACGCCAATAGGGGGTCCTTTAAAATGTTATTTCTGACGCCAATAGGGGGTCCTTTAAAATGTTATTTCTGACGCCAATAGGGGGTCCTTTAAAATGTTATTTCCCAGGGCCTGACACTTGATTAGTCCGACCATGCACTGCATAAGTCATAGTAAAACTGCTTGTATGCAAAAAAAAATTAAACGTTGAACACCGTTCTATCTTAATGAACGCAACCCTGAATGATAATACTGCCCTTGGAAACGCACGCCAAGAGGGTGTAATGGAGCTGTGTTGTTTCTCGGGTTATTTGCTCCACAGATCAGATCTACGAACAGATAACACTGTCAAAGCGAATCTTACCTACTATTCCGGAGAAAGAATATCTGACCCTGTATCAGTGGTTAATGGGGCAATTTTGGCGGCTGCGCTGTGAATGTCCTCCAGCGGAGAGTCATGGTAGCGCAAGGTTTGCAGAAACCTCCTTTTCAGTTTACTGTGGTATGGCATTGGGCATAATGGAGACCAAACCAGTGATAACCTTTCTCAAAACCCTCCTCATCGTTTACTCCTTCGTATTTTGGGTAAGTTAACGTTACCCTAGGTTTATCCATTCCCCAATGTAAGCCTTGGGGAGATAGTTGTCGTTGTAGATGCAGACATGTGCGGTCTACCCGTATAGAAAATAAATGCATGCCCTCTATGACGAACGGGGTAGCCTACCTTTATTTTTCTATATGGATGATTCATTCGAGGGTGGACGTTCGTCTTTATAGGACTTCTTGCTACCGTACATGTAATGCTATAAATGTGTTTCAGCTGTGCCTTTTGTGACGATGACTTATCGGGTAATGTTTACAACCACACGCTTGGCGAAATGCGACATCCTCAGCTGTCCAACCCAGCTGTAGGCTTATTGCGCACATTATCACTGACTCCAGCTCGCGAAATGTTGCTCTCTATTTCGAAGTTGTCAGTATGACCGCAATACATATGCATGGCATATGTGTAGAATATAGAGCGCAGCAGCTTCTCTGTGGTGACAGAGATAGGCAGAGATTATCAGTCGAGGCTGTTGATGCAGGCAAATCAGCAGCCACTCGTGTAACGGTTTCTGTCTGGTCCATCATTTGGTGCGTAGCTAACATGGAAGTCACCCCGTCAATGCCAAGGCTACAGTATGCATATGCTCTCGTCATTGGTCATTATACCAGCATACAATGTTTTGCCATTGATTTAGACTAACCATACTGGATATGTGGCACTATATAGCCCCAACATGGATGTGCACCTGACTTTGTAAACACAGCCTACAGCCCATTTGAAATGATTTGTCTGCATCCTGTTAAGTTGTTTGTTTTGATCATAGCCCCTCTATTAATTTAATAGGATCTCTATGTCATAAACCTTCAAAGATCCAGAATGATGTGATAATGGCAGCCATTTTGGTCAGGGATAAATCCAAACCAGTCTAATTGGAAAGAATGGCCGTATAGGCATAGGTCAGGGGTATTCAACTCTTACCCATTGAGGTCCAGAGCATGCTGGTTTTCTTTTCTACCTGATAATTAATTGTGCCCACCTAGTGTCCCAGGTCTAAATCATTCCCTGATTAGAGGGGAATAAAAAATGCAGTGGAACTGGCATTGAGGTCCAGAGTTGAGGTAATGCATTTCTTGCTTTTACTTATGCTGGAAAATTAAAGTAATTCATGTGATATTAAAAAAATGTGTAATAGAAATACTGTCACTGCAAAATATTGTCATATAATAATAAATACAGTTTATACTGGTTTTATAAAACAGAAAATATGTATAAATAGCCTTTAAATATATGTAAACTTAATAGACCATAAATGTCTACATTTGTTGTTTTCTTCCAAAGCTGGTGTAACCGATGTGAAATGGCTAGCTAGTTAGAGGTGGTCCGGTCCGCGCTAATAGCGTTTCAATCGATGACGTCACTCGCTCTGAGGCCTTGAAGTAGTTGTTCACCTTGCTCTGCAAGGGCCGCGGCTTTTGTGGCGCGATGGGTAACGATGCTTCGAGGGTCATACCATAGCATGTATTTCTTGAGCCAACTCCTGTGTCTATTAGGCTACATGAGAAACAGTAGCCTACAGATGGGCATCACGTTGGATGGGTAACTGGGTAACACATAAGCAATCCCTCTACAGTCAAACCAAAAGTAAACAAACTCAGTGTGTATTTGCAGCTCTTATCCTGAGAGATATCTTTGTTAGACAAGGATAGAGTGATGCTCCGTCTACACCTTGGAATGGGCTGAAATGGGCTGAGGTCAAAGGGGTGGGTGTCTACACTTTGGAATGGGCTGAAATGGGCTGAGGTCAAAGGGCTGGGTGTCTACACCTTGGAATGGGCTGAAATGGGCTGAGGTCAAAAGGGTGGGTGGGCTGAGGTCAAAGGGCTGGGTGTCTACACCTTGGAATGGGCTGAGGTCAGAGGGGTGGGTGTCTACACCTTGGTATGGGCTAAGGTCAAAGGGCTGGGTGTCTACACCTTGGAATGGGCTGAAATGGGCTGAGGTCAAAGGGCTGGGTGTCTACACCTTGGACTGGGCTGAGGTCAGAGGGGTGGGTGTTGGTGGTGGTTTGAAATTCTTCAGATAGTTTGGTTCCTGAGTTTCACTGTCGTCAGCTTGTCATGACAGCTAATGTCTTCCGGCGAGTGCTTCAGACTCTAGTTCACACGCTATGGTCTCCAGTAGTGCAGTTGGCAGACTTGGGGTATGTGAGACACTGGCATGTTTTAATGTTAAAAATAGACCTCCCCCACTCCCCGAGGAGACTGGTGGGAGGAGCTATATGAGGACAGGCTCACTGTAATGGCTGGAATGGAATAAATGGAACGTAGTCAAACAGGTGGTTTGATACCATTCCATTCCAGCCATTACAATGAGCCTGTCCTCCTATAGCTCCTCCCACCAACCTCCTCTGATTTCAATGTCTAGTTTTGATTTACATTTGGTTGAGTGTTCAACTAATGTGAATTATGCGTGAAATCAACAAAAAATGTCACCATGTCATTGGAATGACATTAAAAGTTGAGAGAAAAAAGCTAAATTCCCTTAGGTTGATGAGTTTTTGCAAATCCAATCAGTTTTCCACGTTGATTCAAGGTCATCACATTTGATTTTTTGTTGTTTTTGAAATACCATGGAAACGTCGATTCAACCAGTTTTAACCAAGTGGGCCATATTTTTTCTTTTGGGGACTGGGGGGAAAGGGGTCATTCATGTTGTCATGGCTGTCATAATCTCCCAGATTGCATTGGACTTTATTAGTTAGATGTTGCCTCGTTACCTGTGATACAGGGTCCAAAGTTTTCTTCATAACCCTATTGGTTCAGATTGTTAGAGTCATCCGATCCTAGATCTAGGACTAAGGGCAACCTCTACAATGGTCGATTGCATCACAACAACAACATCATCACTTCCTCCAGCCCTAGCCTGGGTTCTGTTTTCAACATATGACATCAGCTGTATTGCATGCAGACAAACACACTGTCTAGTCTATCTTCTGGCCTGACTATCAATGTAATAGGGGCTCCTGAGTGGCGCAACAGTCTAAGGCACTGCGTCACAGTTCTAGAGGCGTCACTACAGACACCCTGGTTTGAATCTAGGCTGTATCGCAACCAGCTGTGATTGGGAGTCCCATAGGGCGGCACACAATTGGCCCAGCGTCGTCCAGGTTTGGCCGGTGTAGGCCGTCATTGTAAATAAGAATTTGTTCTTAACTGACTTGCCTAGTTAAAATAAAAAACATAGATGCAAGGATTTTTATAATACAAAGACAAGATAGATAGATTGATAGACATTGATCAATCAGTAGAGGGATAAGTATACTGGTATAACGACAAAGAAATCATAACAAAATGGCAATAACACACTCCTTAACTGTAACGGCGTTCGTCTGTAGGAGGAAGAGAAGCGGACCAAAGCGCAGCGTGGTGGTTATTCATGTTTTAATAAATCGCTACACATGAACAAACTAACAAAAAACAAGAAATGTGAACACGCAAAACAGTCCTATCCTGTGACACCAAACACAGTGACAGGAACAATCACCCACAAACAAACAGTGAAACCCAGGCTACCTAAGTATGATTCTCAATCAGAGACAACTAATGACACCTGCCTCTGATTGAGAACCATACTAGGCCGAAAACATAGAACTGACCCAAAACATAGAAAAACAAACATAGACTGCCCACCCAACTCACGCCCTGACCATACTAAATAAATACAAAAACAAAGGAAATAGAGGTCAGAACGTGACAGTACCCCCCCCCAAAGGTGCGGACTCCGGCCGCAAAACCTTGACCTATAGGGGAGGGTCTGGGTGGGCGTCTGTCCGCGGTGGCGGCTCTGGCGCGGGACGCGGACCCCACTTCGCCATTGTCTTAGTCCGCCGTATTGTCCACCTCCGTGGCTTACTCCCCATGCCCACCCCTCTCAATGACCCCACTGGACAGAGGGGCTGCTCGGGACAGAGGTGAAGCAGCAGCTCGGGACAGAGGGGCAGCTGCTCGGGACAGAGGGGCAGCTGCTCGGGACAGAGGGGCAGCTGCTCGGGACAGAGGGGCAGCTGCTCGGGACAGAGGGGCAGCTGCTCGGGACAGAGGGGCAGCTGCTCGGGACAGAGGGGCTCTAGCGGCCCCTGGCTGACTGGCGGCACTGGCGGCCCCTGGCTGACTGGCGGCCCCTGGCTGACTTGCGGCACTGGCGGCCCCTGGTTGACTGGCGGCGCTGGCGCTGGGCTGACTGGCGGCACTGGCGGCCCCTGGTTGACTGGCGGCACTGGCGGCCCCTGGCTGACTGGCGGCACTGGCGGCCCCTGGCTGACTGGCGGCACTGGCGGCCCCTGGCTGACTGGCGGCACTGGCGGCTCCTGGCAGACGGGCGGCGCTGGCGGCGCTGGGCAGACGGGCGGCGCTGGCGGCGCTGGGCAGACGGGCGGCGCTGGCGGCGCTGGGCAGACGGGCGGCGCTGGCGGCGTTGGGCAGACGGGCGGCGCTGGCGGAGGCGCCGGACAGGCGGGAGGCTCCGGCTGAGGCGCCGGACAGGCGGGAGGCTCCGGCAGAGGCGCCGGACAGGCGGGAGGCTCCGGCAGAGGCGCCGGACAGGCGGGAGGCTCCGGCAGAGGCGCCGGACAGGCGGGAGGCTCCGGCAGAGGCGCCGGACAGGCGGGAGGCTCCGGCAGAGGCGCCGGACAGGCGGGAGGCTCCGGCAGAGGCGCCGGACAGGCGGGAGGCTCCGGCAGAGGCGCCGGACAGGCGGGAGGCTCCGGCAGAGGCGCCGGACAGGCGGGAGGCTCCGGCAGAGGCGCCGGACAGGCGGGAGGCTCCGGCAGAGGCGCCGGACAGGCGGGAGGCTCCGGCAGAGGCGCCGGACAGGCGGGAGGCTCCGGCAGAGGCGCCGGACAGGCGGGAGGCTCCGGCAGCGGCGCCGGACAGGCGGGAGGCTCCGGCAGCGGCGCCGGACAGGCGGGAGGCTCCGGCAGAGGCGCCGGACAGGCGGGAGGCTCCGGCAGCGGCGCCGGACAGGCGGGAGGCTCCGGCAGCGGCGCCGGACAGGCGGGAGACTCCGGCAGAGGCGCCGGACAGGCGGGAGACTCCGGCAGCGCTGGAGAGGAGGAAGGCTCTGGTAGCGCCGGAGAGGCGGGAGACTCCGGCAGCGCTGGAGAGGAGGAAGGCTCTGGACGGATGGGCCGGAGAGACAGCCTGGTACGGGGAGCTGCCACCGGAGGGCTGGGGTGTGGAGGTGGTGACGGATAGACCGGGCCGTGCAGGCGCACTGGAGCTCTTGAGCACCGAGCCTGCCCAACCTTACCCGGTTGAATGGTCCCGGTCGCCCTGCCAGTGCGGCGAGGTGGAATAGCCCGCACTGGGCTATGCAGGCGAACCGGGGACACCGTGCGCAAGGCTGGTGCCATGTAAGCCGGCCCAAGGAGACGCACTGGAGACCAGATGCGTAGAGCCGGCTTCATGGCACTTGGCTCGATGCCCACTCTAGCCCGGGCCGATACGCGGAGCTGGAATGTACCGCACCGGGCTGTGCACCCGCACTGGGGACACCGTGCGCTCCACAGCATAACACGGTGCCTGCCCGGTCTCTCTAGCCCCCCGGTAACCACAGGAAGTTGGCTCAGGTCTCCTACCTGGCGTAGCCATACTCCCTGTTAGCCCCCCCCCAAGAAATTTTTGGGGCTGACTCCCGGGCTTCCATCCACGACGCCGCGCTGCCTCCTCATACCAGCGCCTCTCCGCTTTCGCCGCCTCCCGTTCTTCCTTGGGGCGGCGATACTCTCCTGGCTGAGCCCAAGGTCCTTTACCGTCTAGTTCGTCCTCCCATGTCCATACCTCCTCGCGCTGCTCCTGCTGCTGCTTTTTCCTTTGCCCATTACCACACCGCTTGGTCCTGTTGTGGTGGGTGATTCTGTAACGGCGTTCGTCTGTAGGAGGAAGAGAAGCGGACCAAAGCGCAGCGTGGTGGTTATTCATGTTTTAATAAATCGCTACACATGAACAAACTAACAAAAAACAAGAAATGTGAACACGCAAAACAGTCCTATCCTGTGACACCAAACACAGTGACAGGAACAATCACCCACAAACAAACAGTGAAACCCAGGCTACCTAAGTATGATTCTCAATCAGAGACAACTAATGACACCTGCCTCTGATTGAGAACCATACTAGGCCGAAAACATAGAACTGACCCAAAACATAGAAAAACAAACATAGACTGCCCACCCAACTCACGCCCTGACCATACTAAATAAATACAAAAACAAAGGAAATAGAGGTCAGAACGTGACATTAACACGCAGAACTCACCTCTCAGGGCCATTGGACAAGGGCATACACCTCACCGCAGAACAGCTGGCATGAACATGTGACTATTAGTGTGGGAAATTGGCTTGTGCACTTATCTTATGTGTGTGCACCCACTTATAACTTGTGATTAAGATATTATCATTTCTCACAAAGTCCCAAAAGATTCTGAAAAAAAATATACATTTTCTTGAATCCCTTGGTAAACGGTATTTACATGATAGTTAGCCTACCTGATAACTACTTTTTGTTTTATGTTTATAGAAATCTGCAAGCGATCCTTGTTAAATAAGATGAATATCAGCGATAATAGAACAGTAGAATAAACCATTATCAAGGCAGTATTCTTATAATGATGGCAGATAGTCCTGTCTATCCTGAATGGTCATTAAGTACAAGCTCACACAGGCCACGAGGTGGAGCATAATTGATTCTCTGCTAAGTTCGCTACGCACATTGAAACCGCAAGACTTTCAACAGTGATACATGTAGGAGGAGCATTGCCATTATACTGTGTACATTATGTAGTACCAGCTATACAGTACAGAGGGGGATCTGAGCTTGAATCATTAATGCCGTGTTTGTGTTTCCACTCATTACTAAAATGAGCCCTTTGGTCTGTGTTGGTGTCATTACTTATGAATGGTTGAGAAATAAACATATTCAGAGATAATAGGGACATTTTATTGATTTAGGTCTGTGGTGGTGCTTTGATAAAAAGTCAAGTTTTATCATTTTGTGGTTTTTAAGGGATTGTAGTGCCTCAGTCTTTTCATTTGTGAAGAACAGTCCAGGTTTCGAGGGCAGTTAGTACATTTAGACTTATGGACAGGGAGGGGGTTTGCCACCTGCTGTTCATACAAGGTTAGAATGACAAAGAGGAGGAGAGGGAGCTTTTTTGTATGTTTTGGCTGAGTTCTGCTTGGATACTGCAGCACCTCAGAGATGGATGTCTGTTACCATGGATACAGTTTAACTCTGGCCCTGCCAGCCAAACGGTCCCTGTCCTTGACACCTCTCCTAGTGTTCTTCCATCCCAAACGGGTGCACATGTTTGACCCAGCCCAGCACTAACAAACCTGATGCAACTAATCAAGGCCTTGATAACTAGTCCTATGATGTGCAGACATTTGCTACAGTCGAGCACTGCACCTCATTCAGGTAATGATAATACATTTAGACCACAATTGGGCCTGACACCTGCCAGTAAAACTATATGTCACATTGTTTGTGTGCCTGTGTGGTTCTGCTTATGTGGATGTGTGTGCAGGCCTGCTATGTGGCAGTATGACAGCCGGCAGGAGAGAGGGACCTCGTGGTGGGGGGTAGGGGGCTGATGATGAGTTGGCAACAGGCTTTGCTAGTTCGGTGGCATTAACAGATCGGCACCCCTTCGGTACCCCGTCCCAAAAAGCAGCTGCCCCCCAGCTGGGACACGGGCATTTAGCTGGCCCACACAACACACTCCTTTATGAGTGGCCTTCATTAGAAATGCCAAGAGCAGTGCCACAGGAGGAAGCGGCTCGCTCTGGATCAAAGGGGCCTTTTGATTCGCTCCCTCTTTGTGTGTGTGCGCGTGTGTGTATGTGTGTTCCACAGAAAAAACTATCAACATATCCCTTCAACCTCCCCCCCATTCCTTCCCTCTCTCTGTCTCTCTCTTTCTCTGCTCACCCCTCTCTGTTATGACACCTAGAAACAACTGCTATTTGCTCCTTGGTCAGAGAGGACAAGCTGAAAGGTTGATCTAGTTATCACTTATGTAAGGGATAAATAACAAGGGGCAGGCTATGCGTTCTGTGTAAAATAATGAACGACGTGTGGAAGGTATGTTCCACAACGCATTAGCGGAGTGAAACACACCTTCCACGAGTTGTATTATTTTCCAGAGAACGCATAGAGCCCCGAGTTGATTATCCCTTTTATACCATGGCTATAATTTAACACATTTGCAACTAGAAATGTGTTCATTTGCCAGTAGGAATGAAGTTTACTAAATAGCTACAGTAGTTGCCGTGGTAACCAAACAGACTTGCTAGTTTAGCTAACCGAACCATGAGTCCTAGCTTGCTATTATGAAAATGTAATTCAACAATACCCATACTGTTTTCAATTTGACTTTTGCTTTCAAAAGCAGCTCAAACAAAACATGTAAAAAAATAACCATAGCCATTGAATTCTACCGTGTTGTAGGGAAATAATGCACGCTTTAGAATGCCCTTCAAACCAATCAGAAAGGAGTATTCCATGGTATAATTAAGCAATAAGACCCTGGTATATGGATGGCCAACAAAGGGCTGTTCTTAGCACGATGCAACGCACCTTTAGCCGTGGTATATTGGCCATATACCACAAACCCCAGAGGTGCCTTATTGCTATTATAAACTGGTTAACGGAATTAGAGCAGTAAAAATACATGTTTTGTCATACACATGGTCTGATATACCACCACTGTCAGCCAATCAGCATTCAGGACTCAAACCAGACAGTTTATAACTACATTTAAACCTGCTATCAATTACACTCAAAAAATATTATCTTAGATCTGTGTCCAGGGGAAACTTCATTGTCCCATACTGTGGAGAGGCAGAGGGTGGGTGGCTATGCATTGTTGAGCCATGGGGGGTGTTCTCTAGTCTTTGGTCTAAGCACAATCAGTAGGACCATCAGTAGCAGCACTGCACTCTGCTGGCCGAATAGGGTACCTCTGGATGTCAACATCTGTCTGGCATCTTCTCCCCTTTCCTCCTCTGTCTCCTCCATCTGCTCTCTCACCTCTTTCCACCCATCGCCATCACCCTTCGCTCATATATTTCCCCTTAACTACCTACCCTCTCTCTGTCCTCTCCCCTTTCACTCATCTCCTTTCCCGCTCTGTTTCTCTCTTTCTTTCTGTTCTTCAGATCACAGGAGCGATCCTCTTGGCAGTGGGAGTATGGGGGAAGTTTATGCTGGGTCCTTATATCTCTCTGATAGCTGAGAACACCACCAATGCTCCATACGTCCTCATCGGCACTGGGACTGTCATCATCGTCTTTGGCCTGTTCGGATGCTTCGCCACCTGCAGGGGGAGCCCATGGATGCTCAAACTGGTGAGGGGAGAGGGAGGAGAGGGGCATGCAGACAGACACACACACACACACACACACTGGAGCTGGGAATCTGCAGCTGGGGTTGTGAAGCATTGTTTTGATACTGATTAACACAGAGCAGTTAGAGAAACACAATGATAATTATCTACACTACCATTCAAAAGTTAAGGGTCACTTAGATATGTCCTTGTTTTTGAAAGAAAATCACATTTTCTGTCCATTAAAATAACATCAATTTGTTCAGAAATACAGTGTAGACATTGTTAATGTTGTAAATTACTATTTTAGCTGGAAACGGCAGATTTTTTATGGAATATCTACATAGGCGTACAGAGGCTCATTATCAGCAACCATCCTGTGTTCCAATGGCATGTTGCGTTAGCTAATCCAAGTTTATCATTTTAAAAAGCTAATTGATCATTAGAAAACCCTTTTGCAATTGTTAGCACAGCTGAAAACTGTTGTTCTGATTAAAGAAGCAATAAAACTGGCCTTCTTTAGACTAGTTGAGTATCTGGAGTCCTCAATTGGTAGCTTCATTAACTACTACCCACAAAACACCAGTCTCAACGTCAACAGTGAAGAGGTGACTCCGGGATGCTGGCCTTCTAAGCAGAGTTCCTCTGTCCAGTGTCTGTGTTCTTTTGTCTTAATCTTTTCTTTTTATTGGCCAGTCTGAGAAATTGGTTGTTCTTTGCAAATCTGCCTAGAAGGCCAGCATCCCGGAGTCGCCTCTTCACTGTTGACGTTGAGACTGGTGTTTTGCGGGTACTATTTAATGCAACTGCCAGTTGAGAACTTGTTAGGCATCTGTTTCTCAAACTAGACACTCTAATGTACTTGTCCTCTTGCTCAGTTGTGCACCGGGGCCTCCCACTCCTCTTTCTATTCTGGTTAGAGCCAGTTTGTGCTGTTCTGTGAAGGGAGTAGTGCACAGCGTTGTACGAGATCTTCAGTTTCTTGGCAATTACTCGCATGGAATAGCCTTCATTTCTCAGAACAAGAATAGACTGACGAGTTTTCGAAGAAAGTTCTTTGTTTCTGGCCATTTTGAGTCTGTAATCGAACCCACAAATGCTGATGCTCCAGGTACTCAACTAGTCTAAAGAAGGCCAGTTTTATTGCTTCTTTAATCAGGATAACAGTTTTCAGCTGCGCTAACATAATTGCAAAAGGGTTTTCTAATGATCAATTAGCCTTTTAAAATTATAAACTTGGATTAGCTAACACAATGTGACATTGGAACACAGGAGTGATGGTTGTTGTTTCCAGCTACAATAGTAATTTACAACATTAACAATGTCTACACTGTATTTTAGATCAATTTGATGTTATTTTAATGGACAAAATGTTTGTGTGTGTGTGTGTGTGTGTGTGTGTGTGGATTCCCCACTCTCTACCCATCTCTCTTTATCTCTCTACAGTATGCAATGTTCTTGTCCCTGGTGTTCCTAGCTGAGTTGGTGGCTGGGATCTCTGGTTTTGTTTTTCGTCATGAGGTCAGTTTCTCTATTTGTAATACATTACCCACAATTCATCTGGCCCCATCTCAGCCGCTTACCTGCCAATAGAAATACGTCACATCACGTGTGTGTGTGTGTGTGTGCCCGCGTGTTTGTGCGTGTGTGTCCACAGATAAAGGGAACCTTCCTGAGGACGTATACTGACGCGGTGTTGAACTATGATGCTGAGGATGAGAAGAGCCTGGTTGTGGACAACGTCCAAAGCAGCGTGAGTCACAACAACAACAAAACTACTATTCTAACAACAACACACAATTCAATCACATCTGTCTGTGTGTCTCTCTCCAGCTGCGTTGCTGTGGGGTGTACAACTACACCAGCTGGTTGGGCAGTGTGTACTACCCTGCTAACGGCTTTCCCCTGAGCTGCTGCTCCAACTCCTCTGACTGCAGCCCACAGGACCTCCGCAACACCACCATAAACCACACCAAAATCAACCAGCAGGTGTGTGTGTGTCTGTGTCTGTGTGTCTGTAACCCATCCACTGTGTTACACACTAACCCGTCCCCTGTGTTTCAGGGCTGTTATGAACTGGTCACCTCCTTCCTCGAGATCAACATGGCCATCATTGCAGGAGTGACTTTTGGCATCGCCTTCTCACAGGTGAGATAGAGATAATGCACTTGTGTGTTGATATGAGTGCTGTTTTTAAGGTCTATTATAATCTAAAGCAGTGTTTCCCAACTCCAACCCTCCAGTACCCCAACAGTACACATTTTATTGTAGCCCCGGACAATACAAATGTGTACTGCTGGGGGTATGTTGAAAAACACTTATCTAAAGTTATCACTCTCTCTCCTTCTCAGTTGATTGGCATGTTGCTGGCATGTTGTCTGTCCAGGATCATTACAGCTAATCAGTATGAGATGGTGTAGCTGGGAGAGCAGGTTAGTGACTATTCTCTCACTTACACACACACGCACACACTATACACACACACTATAAACACATCTAAGAGCCTATGTGGTTGTTTTTTTTAGGGAGATGAAGAGGAGAGGGTGAACAGCATCTTGGTAGACTGGGACAGAAGATCCCCACAACACTAGCACATTGCATCACTAAACCCCCCCCCCCCCCCCCCCTCTCTCTCTCTCTCACTTTCTCTCCCCTCTCTCTCACTTTCTCTCCCCTCTCCCTCTCTCTCTCGCTCTCTCTCACTTTCTCTCCCCTCTCCCCCTCTCTCTCTCACTCCCCCCCCCCTCTCTCTCTCTCTCATTATTGTAACTTATTGTAAAGAAACACCATTCCTTAATGCTACTGTGCCATGAGCTTCTCTCAGTACCTTAAACTCCTCCACTGAATGACTCTGCTGGTAAAAGTTGCAAGTAAGCACTGATCTAGGATCAGCTTACCCTCCCCAACACAAGATTGACCTTGGACCAGCATCTAGAGGCAACGTCCTCCTACTCCATATGAGCTTAGCAGTCTCTGACACTGTGGAGAAGTTTCCCTGAGGCACAGGTCTAGGATCAGCTCACCCCACCCTTGATGCTAACTTTAACCATTAAGATAATGAATGAATATCTGACCCTGCATTAGTGTTAAGGGGCAACGTCATCCTTCTCCTTAGTAGTCTTTGACCCCTGTGTCTCCCTGTCCTCTCACAGTTCCCCCTTGTGGTCTGGCATGCTCCATATAGGCCCTAGCATCTCCAAAGCGATGCACATATTTGAATAGACATTACATTATTAACCCACATAAATATATACAGTAGCCGACATACACTGTATTTTCATGATGTTCCTAATCACTGTAAATACCTAAACTTCAGACATTTAGAGAAGATATGTTGATGAAACATTGAGAGAGCATTTAGAGCTAACTTTAGCCTTTCATTTGCATCTTTGCTTTTTTGCTGCTACATGGATGATATCTGACTATTGTGTCCATATCTATGGCATTAGATAACAACGAACTGTGCAATTGATTTGGTCTGTGGATGTGTAAATGTGGCTTACTCTGGCTGGTGGGAGAAGCTATAGGAGGACTGGCTCATTGTAATGGCTGGAGTGGAGTTAAACGTGGCTTACTCTGGCTGGTGGGAGGAGCTATAGGAGGACTGGCTCATTGTAATGGCTGGAGTAGAGTTAAATGTGGCTTACTCTGGCTGGTGGGAGGAGCTATAGGAGGACTGGCTCATTGTAATGGCTGGAGTGGAGTTAAACGTGGCTTACTCTGGCTGGTGGGAGGAGCTATAGGAGGACTGGCTCATTGTAATGGCTGGAGTGGAGTTAAACGTGGCTTACTCTGGCTGGTGGGAGGAGCTATAGGAGGACTGGCTCATTGTAATGGCTGGAGTGGAGTTAAACGTGCTTTCATATGTTTGATGTATTCCATTCCTATAGCTCCTCCCACTTACCTCCTCTGTCTTACGCGCTCCTAGGTTATTTATCATTTATTATAATAACACATCATGATGTGTGTGTGCCGACTTTGGTCTGGAACACTGTGCTGTTTGGATTTATTTGTATGTTCTTGTAATATTTGTGTGTTTTAGTTTTGTCTGATTCTGATAAATAGTATTATTTATTGATTTTATTGATGTTATGTGTTTTTGTGCCACATGTTGAGATATATAGACCTATGTTTACATTTTGCTTAATTTATGTATTGTTGACATTTCATTTTTTTGTATGTCTGCCTTACGATTGTGTATCTTTGTGCACGTTTGTGTGTGAGTGAGTGAGAAAGAGTAGAGGTGGAATCCCGACATGAGTGTTCAACCGGGAATAGGGTATCATTTGAGGTACAGTCAATGCTCACATAGATGTACGGCTCAGGTCAATGACATGATTTCAACGCTCCGACTGGGGCCTCTTATGGTGTTGTGTATGTATGTATGTATGTCCATGTCTTAGAGTCATGACAGAGGCAGCTGGGACCTCTGTGCTATAGACGGGTTCGCTGACAACGTCATGAAAACATTGCGCGTGCTTCAAAGGGGCAGAAGCTGTGTGTTGTTATGCTTCTGGATGGCCAGATAGCTAGCAAAACTGGAGTGTGGGGAATCGTAAGTGGCTCGTTTGCTCTTGTACTTGTCTTGTTTTGAGGTGTTTTGACTTATGCCATGTCACATCTATGCTATTATGGCAAAGATTTGCGAGCTAGCTAGCTAACCAACAACTGTAACAATGTATTTGAGTGCTCATTGTGCAATTTTATTTATGTTTTCAGTAAACATTGGAGACGAAATATAGTTTACCTGTTATCAACAATCCAAGCCAACCCCGTATGTTTTGCCCCATTAGTTGTACATGGTTTGGTTTTGTTGCTAAACAACCAACCCGTCTACACAAGGGATCTCAGCCCTGGTTCTGGGTCTCCCATGTATGCTGTTTTCACTAATGACTCAGATTTACAATACTGGGTTATTAAAATCTCAACTATTTTGCATGAACTCTTTTTATGGAAGGGATTACTGGTATGTACATAGAAATTGCATGGTAAAATGGTAAATATACAATAATACCTATGGATCATTTATTTGTTTCATTGATACTAAATTAGAGCACCATTCCATATACCAGGTAAACAACCGGTAGCTGAACCTTTAAATAAAATGCCACCAAGAACTCCCAGTGTATTGAAATTAAATTTCCTTCCCTAAAATGGATGGATTATGTGAAATCCCGTGAACAGGTTGGGTCCCCAGTTTCTCCACCTCCAGCAGAGTAGAAAGCCAGTTTACTGTTATTAAGTAGATCACTAAATCCTACCAAACTAACAAAACAAATGTGTAAAAGTGACCAGTCAATAAATATTGCAATTCAAAGTTGCAGCGTTAAGGAAAAGCTAAAACATTGTTTTGTTGCCAACCTTTTTAAACAACTCAGCACCAGCTATTATACATATCCTGTTTTAAAAAAGATGTATCCATTTTTTGGTCAAACATTTTGTTGTTGTTTGTTGTTGGCTTTACCTAGCCCAGATAAGTTCCCAACCTCATAACTAGCTACCAAGAAGTCGTTTCAGGCTATCAATCAAGTTAGAGTAGCTAGCTTGTCTAACTAACTTAGCTGGCATGCATGCTGAAAAGGCTGGTGGATTTTAGAAAAGCAAGCAATTACTAAATGTACTGAATAAGACTCACATTCCTTTCCATCTTTTACTCAGATTTTTGCAGAGATGCAGAGAAGAACATTTGTTATTTAAAACAAAAAGACACCAGTCATGATTATACAGACAGCTCAAGAGGTTTGCTTAGATATTTTGAAAAATACAAATATTTTTTGACATAATGATTATGGCTCTAGATTGCAGGAAAAAAAGCTGTTTTCAGGTGGTTGAAAAATGCAAAACGATCCATCTTCCCATCACTCCAGACCACCCCCCCCCCCCCCCCCCCCCCCCAGCCATCCTTATGTAATTTGTGCCCACTCTGATTTTTGGGGTGCATGACACCCCTGCATGCCAATACAGTGTGTTCAGTTGTTGATATTGTAACCATCAGTGAAAACTGTATTAATAAATGATCGTCATAACTTTACTGCTGAATCGCTGTGTCTCGTTCTTTTTGTGTTTGGAGTGAAGGGTGGTGTATTCTCTATACTCTTTCTCTCTCTTACTCCTTCTGTCCTCTTATTCTATCCGTGCCCTCTTACTTTTCACCTCCATTATCCCCCTGCAGCTCTCCCTCTTCCCACCTTTTCCCTCTCTTCTTCCCTATCTCTAACCTTCTTCCTACCTCTCTCTTTCTCTGTGTTAAAGAACTCTGCCATAAGTCAAACTTTATTTGTCACATGTGCCGAATACAACAAGTGTAGACCTTACCGTGAAATTCTTACTTAACCAACACCGCAGTTTAAGAAAATATTTACCAAATAAACTAAAGTAAAAAATAATAAAAGTAACACAATAAAATAACAATAATGAGGCTATATACAGGGGGTACCGGTACCGAGTCAGTGTGCGGGGGTACTGGCTAGTTGAGGTAATTTGTACATGTAGGTAGGGGTGGGGGGGGGGGTCAATGTAAATAGTCCGGTGGATTAATTGTTCAGCAGTCTTATGGTTTGGGCATAGAAGCTGTTAAGGAGCCTTTTGGTCTTAGACTTAGCACTCCAGTACCACTCGCTGTGCGATAGCAGAGAAAACAGTCTATGACTTGCGTGACTGGAGTCTCTGACAATTTTATGGGCTTTCCTCTGACAAAGCCTATTATATAGGTCCTGGAAGGCAGGAAGCTTGGCCCCATGACTGTATGTACTACCCTCTCTAGCGTGTTAGTATGAAGCAAAAGCAGGAGAATTTAATAGTTAACAAGACAGGACGTCATTGCTCACTAGGACGTCATTGTTCAGTGCCACAACAAACACACGGATGCATTTCACCTCCTTCCTTATGCCCTGGTTTTCTCACAGATCTGAATCCCTGGTTGGAGTTATTGCTACACAACAAAACAAGTCCTTTCTGGACTGCTAAGCCTATACAAGGGATGGCCAAAACTCCTCTTCAGTAAATCTATACAAGGGATGGGCAAAACTCCTCTTGAGTAAATCTATACAAGGGATGGCCAAAACTCCTCTTGAGTAAATCTATACAAGGGATGGGCAAAACTCCTCTTCAGTAAATCTATACAAGGGATGGGCAAAACTCCTCTTGAGTAAATCTATACAAGGGATGGCCAAAACTCCTCTTGAGTAAATCTATACAAGGGATGGGCAAAACTCCTCTTCAGTAAATCTATACAAGGGATGGCCAAAACTCCTCTCCAGTAAATCTATACAAGGGATGGCCAAAACTCCTCTTGAGTGAATCTATACAAGGGATGGGCAAAACTCCTCTTGAGTAAATCTATACAAGGGATGGCCAAAACTCCTCTTGAGTAAATCTATACAAGGGATGGCCAAAACTCCTCTTCAGTAAATCTATACAAGGGATGGCCAAAACTCCTCTTCAGTAAATCTATACAAGGGATGGGCAAAACTCCTCTTCAGTAAATCTATACAAGGGATGGCCAAAACTCCTCTTGAGAGCTACTCAGAATGTGAAAAAGTCTTCAATGTTCCAGATAGAAATGGAATGAATAGAGCTGACACAATTCTCTATTCTACATGTCTTACTTTTCATTTTCACAAAGTGGCTAGGAAGACCAAAGAGAGGCTACTGACAAGTAAAGTGAACAATAATGCTAGATGTCAAATTTCACTTCAATCCAGTTAAATGATTTGTCCCCAAGAATGCTTATATATTTTTATTACATTTTAAATATGTTTTCCATTGTTTTTCAAACTACAAAAATAGCATAAATCACATGAACTACATTACTTGACTCTTCAGACTGACCATTAAAAAATATTCAGTGTCACGTGCTTTGTGTGTGCAGGGCCGTCTCTAGCCTTTTAGGGGCCCTTAGTGAGATTTGGTTGGGGGGCCCCCCACCCTTGCAGCAAAACATTTTAGTGCCTCCCCCCTCTTGACAATGGAGAGAATTTTAAGTTTTAAAGTTAATTTCCTGCAATTTTACACATGTTGCCATGTGGCGTAGAGAAAATGTTAGCAGTTTTAAAGCAAGTTTTCTGCAATTCTACACATTTTGTCATGGGGCAGAGAGGGAACTTTGCAATTTCACAGCAAATCAACACTGACTGGCACTGGTCCAGTGCCTATACATGGGCCACACTTTTCATTGTTATATTAACACACTGCTTAGCGTAAAGCATTATTAGCATATTTCCCTTAGTGCCTTGCCTTTCGAGTGAATTGTAGAGTTACCACCCATGACTATATTTGTTAGTGACAGGGTTAGGGTTGTTGCATTCATACATTTTCAGTTCTGTGGTCTTCACCAAGTCAGATCATAAGTGAATATGTCATCATTAAAAATAAAAACATATAAACACATATCAAGTATTTATAAGGCCTTATTTTGAGGGCCTAGATGTACACTAATACAATGGCCTGAAATTCATGTTTTTTTAATTCTGCAAGGTTGTAGAGATAATTTTAGCAATTGTAAAGCTCATTTCCTGCAATTCTACACATTTTGTAATGACTTATGCTATGTTAATATGATATCGGAGTGAGAATGACTAACAAAATCAATGGGGGCTCCCTGGAGGTCATGGAACCAGTCCTGTGTGTGTATATTTGCGTGTGTATGTGTGCATCTGTGTGTGGGCTATATTCTTTCTCCGTTGTGTGTGTGTGTGCATGCCTCAGTGTGTGAGCTCTATTCTTTCCCCCAACTCAGCAGGAGTGTGTTTGCTGGTGGGGATCAGACAGAAAATGACTGTCATTACATACTCTCCTGTGGTTACCAAGCGCCCCGCTGCACTACAGTGGAGTGGTTACACACAGAGAGAGATGGGGGGGGGGGGGGGGTCAGACAAGATAAACACATTTTCATATTTGTGTCCACAATGAAGCAAATCTACTTTATTTGAAGTGAAGTATCTTTGAGCTCCTAGACCACAGAGGGTTCAGACTTTTGCACTTCGTTTTTTTTTTTCAACATCAAAAATGTAAGTCAAATCTATGAGGTGAGACTGCAAAAAAAGTCAAGGATTGTTTTGACTAACCACAGGATGGCGCTTAGGTATCAGTACAAACCTTAACAACTGATACCAAGGTGCTCTGTTGGTTGACTGAGCTGTGTTGATCTCCTGCTACTTGACATTAGGAAGTCTGCACTCTGATGGCTCTGGAATGACCCGGGCAACTGCTCTCTCTCTCTCTCTCTCTCTCTCTCTGTCTCTCTCTGTCTCTCTCTCTGTCTCTCTCTGTCTCTCTGTCTCTGTCTCTCTCTCTCTCAATTCAATTTAAGGGCTTTATTGGCATGGGAAACATAACATTGCCAAAGCAAATGAAGTAGATAATAAACAAAAGTGAATTAAACATAAAAAATGTACAGTAAACATTACACTCACAGAAGTTCCAAAAGAATAAAGACATTTCAAATGTCATATTATGTCTATATACAGTGTTGTAATGATGTGCTAATAGTTCAAGTACAAAAGGGAAAATACATAAACATAAATATGGGTTGAATTTACAATGGTGTTTGTTCTTCACTGGTTGCCCTTGTGGCAACAGGTCACAAATACTGCTGCTGTGATGGCACACTGGTATTTTACCTAGAAGATACTGTATGGGAGTTTATCAAAATTGGGTTTGTTTTCAAATTCTTTGTGGATCTGTGTACTCTGAGGGAAATATGTCTAAAATGGTCATACATTTGGCAGGAGGTTAGGAAGTGCAGCTCAGTTTCCACCTCATTTTGTGGGCAGTGTGCACATAGCCTGTCTTATCGAGAGCCAGGTCTGTCTACAGCGGCCTTTCTCAATAGCAAGGCTATGCTCACTGAGTCTGTACATAGTCAAAGCTTACCTTAAATTTGGGTCAGTCACAGTGGTCAGGTATTCTGCCACTGTGTACTCTCTGTTTAGGGCCAAATACCATTCTAGTTTGCTCTGTTTCTTTGTTAATTATTTCCAATGTGTCAAGTAATTATCTTTTTCTTTTCTCATGATTTTGTTGGGTCTAACTATGTTGCTGCCCTGGGGCTCTGTGGGGTCTGTTTGTGTTTGTGAACAGAGCCCCAGGACCAGCTTGCTTAGGGGACTCTTCTCCAGGTTCATCTCTCTGTAGGTGATTGCTTTGTTATGGAAGGTTTGGGAATTGCTTCCTTTTACAGTTGAAGTCAGAAGTTTACATACACCTTAGCCAAATACATTTAAACTCAGTTTTTCACAATGCCTGACATTTAACCCTAGTCAAAATTCTGTCTTAGGTCAGTTAGGATCACCACTTTATGTTAAGAATGTGAAATGTCAGAATAATAATAGAGAGAATGATTTATTTCAGCTTTTATTTCTTTCATCACATTCCCAGTGGGTCAGACATTTACATACACTCAGTTAGTATCAGCCTATTTTGGTGTAAATTAGTTAATAGACCAATAAGAAAGAGAGTTCCAAACCTCTCTGACAATAACAGCTAGTTTTCAGTTTCCCCCTCCCTACTCAGACCACTCCCAGATAGTTCTAGCAAAATTCTTGCTTGAGAAATGGCCCTTTGAGAAGAGAAGAGATAAAAACAGCTGCATTGGATCTTTAATCACGCCACATCAGACACAGTGTGTAGGCTATATGACAAGATCATGTGACAGGACTGCATAAACAACCTGTCAGATGTTCAGATATGTCACCTTCTGACCTTTATTTCCTTTGTTTTGTCGTTATTTAGTATGGTCAGGGCGTGAGTCGGGGTGGGCAGTCTATGTTTGTTTTTCTATGATTTTGGGGATTTCTATGTTTCGGCCTAGTATGGTTCTCAATCAGAGGCAGGTGTCGTTAGTTGTCACTGTTTGAGAATCATACTTAGGTAGCCTGGGTTTCACTGTTTGTTTGTGGGTGTTTGTTTCCGTGTCTGTGTTTGTCGCCACACGGTACTGTTTCGGTTTGTTCACGTTTATTGTTTTTGTATTCATAGTGTTCAGTTTATGTTTTTTAAATAAACAACCATGGACACTTACCATGCCACATCTTGGTCCGATCCTTGCTACACCTCTTCAGAGGAAGAGGAAGAAATCAGCCGTTACAAGATAGTGAGGCATGGCATCAGCAAATCCTTGTCAGATCAACGTAGCCTTTGTCTGAGATTCAACCAATGGCAGAGAGTGGATTTCCGAATGGCGCTTTCAGAAGCACGATTGATTCTAATCATAGTGACTGAATAGGCTACTCAACTGGTCTATTAAGATCATACTGTTTAGTCAAATGTATGCAGTAAGTATGTTCTGGACCTATCATAACCCAGTCCATCCTCCTACATCAAACACCATAATTGAAAACACCAATAAAACCATGTTTTTTTTTAAGGCTATATAGGCTTTGGGTCAACCGTATGGACGCAGCAGAACACTGTGAGGCTCTCCAGCCGTGACATCTGTGTGTCTGTCTGTGGTGCGGAGGTGCGGAGTTGGGGACGGGAAATGATGAGGGCGTGGGTGGCCGTTACCCAGGGAGACAGCTAAATGAGAAATTCTCATCTCGTTAGGCAAATTACCGGCATATCAGCATGTCAGTGCGTCCCCTAATAGAGGGCACGTGCCGTCATCTCCCGGCACCGTGCCAACCCCCTTCTCCTCCCCCGCTCTGCGTGACTTAATGGGATGGGGAGAATTACGTGTCCTGTGATTCGTGAACATGGAATGCACCATTACACATTGCACACACACACAGTTTAGCTGAGCATAAACTGTAAATGACCTGTTGATTACGATAGACTCATCCCTCTCTCTCCCATTTTCTCTCTTATGATGCTCCCTCCCTCCCTTTCGCTCTCTCTTGCTCTCTTGTTCTCTCCTATCTCTATGCTGTCCATCTATCTCTCTCCCCATCTCTCTCAGCCTGTGGGATGACGACACCAGCTGTAATCGGTGGGAGTCAAATCCCTCACATGCAATTGAGGAATGTCTCCTGTAATCTACATTCATGAGTTAAATTCACACATTGACACCCGTCATGTGTGCCAGCTAATACAAAGCTTTCCCAGAACATAAAGGAAGGGGACATTTTAATCTAGTTCCTGGTTGTGACTGTGAATGAACATTAGAAGAGAATGTTTTCCAGACATGAATAGGTTGAGTAAAGTAAACAAGTCTGTGTAACCAGTTACTTAATAATAATTTGTTGAGAGAGAGAGAGAGAGAGAGAGAGAGAGAGAGAGAGAGAGAGAGAGAGAGAGAGAGAGAGAGAGAGAGAGAGAGAGAGAGAGAGAGAGAGAGAGAGAGAGAGAGAGAGAGAGAGAGAGAGAGAGAGAGAGAGAGAGGTAGGGGGCCAGATGGTAAACAGAGCTGAGAGGAATTGAAAGAGAGAGAAAGTTTATTCTACTTTCCCCAATGCACAGGTGGTTATCTCCACCCTGCTACCATGACAATACTTCCACCCTACTACCTGTCGTGTCTTTGGCTATTCCGGATTAAGTGATAAGACATGCTATTCTATAAAATAATTTATTCGTAATTAATATTACCTGATTGAGCTAATCATGTAAATGTAATTAACTAGAGAGTCGGGGCACCACAAAATAATATTTATAGAGCTGTTATCTTCCGAATAAACTCTTAAAGACCTAGTAATATTTTACATCAATAGCAGTCAATATTAATCGTCACCTTAATTCAGTCTCATTTGAAAGTTGTAAATTCTTGGTTATCTTCACGAACCCTGGCTAACAAGTTGAATCAGCAATACAAAATTGGGTTTAATTATTTATTTACTAAATACCTAACTAATCACACAGAATTAAACATACACATAATTAATCATAACTTGATTACAAATTACATCATAAAGGAAAACGTCCCTAGCGGGCGGAACAGATATGACAGCTTGTTACACAAAAGAAAAGGGGCTGGGTTTGAGTGAAAGAGCGGGAAGACTGAGGAACAAAGGGCGAAACTGTGCTATCGTAAATACAGTATCTTATGCATTCTAAATTACCGGCCATTTGGAAAAGGAAAATGCAATAAATATTTACTCTGAGCTGCGCTTCAGTAGGTTGGTGGTAGATGGAAGGCCGTGTTGCCAAACCGAGTCCTTTGTTCTTTGAAGAATGTCTCTGGTGGTCAATTGGATACGTTGTAGTAATGTCGTTGTGTGATAGACGGGATACTCTGTCTGTTCCTTCCTAATCCTCGTTTGCAGCTGCTGTTGCTAACTCTACGGCTAGGAGGTATCACTTCTGTAGTGAATAAGAGTTCAAAGTTCATACCATTCGCAACCAAAATTCACGCTGATGTTGGCTTCGTTCTGTAGTTATTATCTGAACCATTCTGACATAGGACCGTCGTCCTCACATCCTCGCAACAGCAGGTTATATTGTCGTCAAGGCTTTATATAGGAAGGGAGAGGAGGGCGTGTTTGAAAAGTTTTATAGCCCATGTCCCTTCACAGGGGCGGGCCACTGATTGAGCAGAGTCCTAACCTTATGAAAACCCAAATCTCACATTTTAGAAGCTAAAATCACATTTCATCCCATCACGAATAATTTCATATTCAAACATTTAAATTGAACAACAATTCCATGTGAATCCGATAACTCTGATGTGTAGACATTCCACTGTAGAGTTTATGTCATCTTATTATTGATGAGAATGTCTCAGATGACAACCGAACTGACATCATATTCATTAAGTACCACCGCATATGTTCAATTGGTTGGATGACCAGAATATAGTTCATTTCCCCCCACCTTCTGATGTTCCCAGAATCTCTATGTTAACCAAGGGGTTTGCAAATGTAACATCAGTAGGGTTGAGAGAGGAAAAAGGGGGGAAGAGTTATTTATGACTGTCATAAACCTACCCCCAGGCCAACGTCATGACACACCATACAGCGGGTAAACACATGTATTTCCTGTGTCTGTGCCTCAAAACCAAATGTCTACCTGGTCCACCACTCCACCCTGGACTTGAACAGTCTTTATGACCAGGTCCACCTATACAAGGCAGCAGTGCCCAACTTCGCCCGGACCCTAAAGAACATCGCCCTCAACCGCAGCCCCAACACCTCACACAGGAGCAACAGATCAACAGACACCACACTCAGACCAGCGAGACACTCTCACAGACCAGCGGGACCCCCCTCCCAATTTGTATTTATTTAAATGCTAAGGACTGTTCTTGCAGGTTCTATTTCGATGGGAGCATTAGGTCGAGATTTTTGACCAGACAGCAGTTTTTCAGCATGTTTTCATTATTTCTGTATGACAAAAACTTGATAGGAATAGGAAAGAATGTTTGTTTTCCCCAACTTGTGGGCATGGTTGATTGAATCCCTTCTTTTTATTTATTTATTTATTTGTTATTTTTACCCCTTTTTCTCCCCAATTTTGTGGTATCCAATTGTTTTTAGTAGCTACTATCTTGTCTCATCGCTACAACTCCCGTACAGGCTCGGGAGAGACGAAGGTTGAAAGTCATACGTCCTCCGATACACAACCCAACTGCTTCTTAACACAGCGCGCATCCAACCCGGAAGCCAGCCGCACCAATGTGTCAGAGGAAACACCGTGCAGCTGGCAACCTTGGTTAGCGCACACTGCACCTGGCCCGCCACAGGAGTCGCTGGTGCACGATGAGACAAGTACATCCCTACCGGCCAAGCCCTCCCTAACCTGGACGACACTAGGCCAATTGTGCTTCACAGACCTCCCGGTCGCAGGCCGGTTACGACAGAGCCTGGGCGCGAACCCAGAGTCTCTGATATGCTGGTGGTTAACTGTAAGTGTTAACTTACAGTGCCCTTAACCACTGCGCCACCCGGGAGGCCCGATTGAATTCCTTCTTACACAACTCATAGTATGACCACAAACACTTCATTGACGATTCTCTACTGTTGACCAATCACCGGCAATTATTTAATTGAAGAATCCCTACTGTTGACCAATCACGAACGAAGGGGAGTAGTCTTCAGAACAGACATAAAAAACCTTGCCGAAGACCAAAAAGAACAAAAACGTCACAAAATGTTGCCATAATATATGCACAGACTGTTACGAACTGTTTCAGATGACGCCTTCTAAGAGGAGCAGAGGCAAAATTGAGAAGTATAATTATCGGAATGGAAGAAAGGGAGGGAGGGTGAGACCGAGAGAGATCGACTGACTAAGCAGGTTTTGTCATGTACTGTATGTTGACATTCCTCCCATTCTTGCTGAACAGTTCAGTGTTTAGAACACTGATTCAATCTGTATAGTTTCTCTCCAGACATTCCAGAACACTCTCTCTACACCCATTATCTCCTACCTGCATCTTTATGTGTGTGTGTGTGCATGTGCATTTGTGTAATTGTGACTGTATGTGTGTGACACACGAGTGCAAACTCATATTTCTATTTCTACTTTTATCAGGCCCAATCATTACTGCTAAATGTTACTACCTGGAATTAATAATTGCTTGATGTGACTGCTTGGGCAGTACTGACAGATTGTTATTCTTGATTGATTTCTTCTCCTAATTTATCTAAGTGTGAGGTGCAAAGTCCTCATACATACAGTGCCTTGCGAAAGTATTCGGCCCCCTTGAACTTTGCGACCTTTTGCCACATTTCAAGCTTCAAACATAAAGATATAAAACTGTATTTTTTTGTGAAGAATCAACAACAAGTGGGACACAATCATGAAGTGGAACGACATTTATTGGATATTTCAAACTTTTTTAACAAATCAAAAACTGAAAAATTGGGCGTGCAAAATTATTCAGCCCCTTTACTTTCAGTGCAGAAAACTCTCTCCAGAAGTTCAGTGAGGATCTCTGAATGATCCAATGTTGACCTAAATGACTAATGATGATAAATACAATCCACCTGTGTGTAATCAAGTCTCCGTATAAATGCACCTGCACTGTGATAGTCTCAGAGGTCCGTTAAAAGCGCAGAGAGCGTCATGAAGAACAAGGAACACACCAGGCAGGTCCGAGATACTGTTGTGAAGAAGTTTAAAGCCGGATTTGGATACAAAAAAGATTTCCCAAGCTTTAAACATCCCAAGGAGCACTGTGCAAGCGATAATATTGAAATGGAAGGAGTATCAGACCACTGCAAATCTACCAAGACCTGGCCGTCCCTCTAAACTTTCAGCTCATACAAGGAGAAGACTGATCAGAGATGCAGCCAAGAGGCCCATGATCACTCTGGATGAACTGCAGAGATCTACAGCTGAGGTGGGAGACTCTGTCCATAGGACAACAATCAGTCGTATATTGCACAAATCTGGCCTTTATGGAAGAGTGGCAAGAAGAAAGCCATTTCTTAAAGATATCTATAAAAAGTGTTGTTTAAAGTTTGCCACAAGCCACCTGGGAGACACACCAAACATGTGGAAGAAGGTGCTCTGGTAAGATGAAACCAAAATTGAACTTTTTGGCAACAATGCAAGACGTTATGTTTGGCGTAAAAGCAACACAGCTGAACACACCATCCCCACTGTCAAACATGGTGGTGTCAGCATCATGGTTTGGGCCTGCTTTTCTTCAGCAGGGACAGGGAAGATGGTTCAAATTGATGGGAAGATGGATGGAGCCAAATACAGGACCATTCTGGAAGACAACCTGATGGAGTCTGCAAAAGACCTGAGACTGGGACGGAGATTTGTCTTCCAACAAGACAATGATCCAAAACATAAAGCAAAATCTACAATGGAATGGTTCAAAAATAAACATATCCAGGTGTTAGAATGGCCAAGTCAAAGTCCAGACCTGAATCCAATCGAGAATCTGTGTAAAGAACTGAAAACTGCTGTTCACAAATGCTCTCCATCCAACCTCACTGAGCTCGAGCTGTTTTGCAAGGAGGAATGGGAAAAAATTTCAGTCTCTCGATGTGCAAAACTGATAGAGACATACCCCAAGCGACTTACAGCTGTAATCACAGCAAAAGGTGGCGCTACAAAGTATTAACTTAAGGGGGCTGAATAATTTTTCACGCCCAATTTTTCAGTTTTTGATTTGTTAAAAAAGTTTGAAATATCCAATAAATGTCGTTCCACTTCATGATTGTGTCCCACTTGTTGTTGATTCTTCACAAAAAAATACAGTTTTATATCTTTATGTTTGAAGCCTGAAATTTGGCAAAAGGTCGCAAAGTTCAAGGGGGCCGGATACTTTCGCAAGGCACTGTATAGCTATTTCGAGGATTGCCATAGGCCAAAGAAATCTATTTGGTGAGTGCTGTCCTACATCATGTAGATGGACCAGGCTGTAGTCACAATGATTCAGCACCCTGGTTGCAAGAGATAATAATTTTGTGGTGACTGAAAGCATGTTGTTTGCTATTTCTATCATGTGTTGATTGTGCTGGTGGTTACCTGTAAGTGTTAACTTGTGATTAGATTTCAGACTGGCTGGGCTGAATCATTTCCGCCCACTTGTTTTGCTTTACCATGTCAGTGAGTTCTCCCTATGTGGGGCAACCGGTCTCTGTTGATTTCCCCTGGTGATGGTAAACTATTGACCTTCAGGGGGGTGGTTGTAGTTTCAGCTGTTCTCGTCAAGTCTTTCATGGTAAGGGCAATAGGGGTATTAGTTTGTCTCTAACTGTAATAATTACTGTCAAAGGCAAAGCAGCTGATAGATACTGTATATGAATGGGATGATAACATTGCCCTGAATATAATATAATAGAATAACTTTATTTTTTCTATGGCACTGCTTCTCAGTAGGCTCATTGTAAATAAGATTTTTTTCTTAACCGACTTGCCTAGTTATGGATGAAGATGGATGAATAACTTTACTCTGACAACCTATTAGTGTTGACCTATGTCCTAACATTACAGACCTTGCGGACTCGTCTCCAACAAGAAAAAGGTCGAATGTATAGGGTTAATCCTCTGCTTTCCCCATTGGCAGGGATCCAGTGCTTCGCTTCCCTCCTTCACCCACCGATTGGTCAATAGAGAGCTAGTCCCGGCTCCGAGACAGACAGCCGAACATATTATTGGTTTCAATTGGAGGCACGGTTGTGGGCTGATGGCTTTCTCATGAATATTCATAACCTGGCGTTCTGCTAGGTCAGACCTCGCCCTGAATGGTTTATCCGGTGAGGTTGCTGGGTTTGATGTAGCGTCAGTCATGTTTGCATTGGAATACATGAGAGCAAAATATAGGCCAATGTGAATGAAGTTTGAAATCGATTGCAATGTAAACTATAATTATTTTTTTGTGTGCTTGGTGTGTGAATGTTTTGAGAAAGCTCACTTATAAACCATTGTGCTGTGTTTGAGTGGCTGATGCGCAACACAGGCTGACAATTGCGCGGACATAGAGCCTCTTATCATTTGGTTTGCAGAAGATGCATTCATTGCTTTCTTACTGGGCACTGGGCAAGGGCCGGATAGTAGGCATATCGCTACTGGGAGGCCAATCCCCTTCATGCAAACTATGCCAACATGTTTTTTCTGTCTGTGTACTAGCTCATTGGAGTCCGATTACTGTAGAGGTAGAATAATCCTGACAAACAGGTTCTGGGCACGCCCTTGGACACGAATCCACCTGCTCTATAAAGATCCGACCGGGGACCAGTAAGAGTCAGAACAGAAACGAAAAGAAGAAGGAATAGGCAAAAGAAGAAACGAGAACAACTGCCAAACTCTCTTCATAGCTCTGTTTAATAATTAAATACAAAAGGACAAGCCGCTTTCCAAAGCCGATTAGAAAGTAGAAGAAACGAACTATCCAGCTCTGGTTGACAGTTATACATTTAATTTATAAAATAAGTTCAAGAATCAACAACAGTCGCCAAGATGATGCAGATCTCAGAATCCCACCTGCAGAAGAACTCCCTGTTCAACTCCATGAACCGCTTCATCGGTGCCGTCAACAACATGGACCAGACGGTAATGGTGCCCAGCCTGCTGCGGGACGTCCCCCTTGAAGAGGAGAGGGAGATGGCCGCCCTGAAAAGCTCGGGAAACAGCGACATCGAGGACGGGGACATGTACAGCTACTACCAGCTGCTCAAGTCTATCCGTTGCGACATCGAGTGGGGAGTGATGCGGGCCGAGGAAGCCAAGAAGCGAAAGGAGAGCCGTGCTTCCATCTCGCGGATGGATTCAGCGGAGGAAGATTCTGAGGTGTCGTCCGAGGAAGACGAGGATAACCTGCAGAAGCAGTTCCAGTTCCACATGACGGGGCTCCACGGGGTGCTATCCAAGCTGACGCAACAGGCCAACACCCTGACCAACCGCTACAAGCAGGAGATCGGCATTGGATGCTACTAAAATGCAGCGCAACGATGATCCCGGATGATCGATTCTCATTCCCTGGTGATCGATTGTGTATTATTTAGCGGAAATGAGGTGACTGAACTGAATAGTCTATAACTGATGAAATTCCTTTGAATGGATGGAGATAGAAAGAAAATAAGAGAGACAGAAATAAACATTTCTGCTCTCTATATGTGGTATTATTTGACCTTTGTGGTATATTGTGTCGATCCATAGTAATGTTGTGGTTGACCTGCTATGTGGTATATCCGGGTTCCACAACACCTGTTTGCACTCTGATTTTTTTACCACCATGTCTATGTTTTATGCACGGTGTTCAATGGCGCCCCATGCCTTCAGCTCAAGTGACACAGATAATACATATGTATACATTTATTTAATATTGATGTATTTAACTTGTTACCTCGCACTGTATATTTCAAGATTGAAGAAGTGCATGACCTCAGAGACATTTGGCTATATTTTTTAACTTCCCAGTAAGGGGAAATGCTCATAGGATTTAGCATGTCTAATATTGCCAGTGTGTCAAATAGTCTGTACAGGTCTTGTATATTTTTCCTTATTGTTATGTTTCTTTATTATGTGCTTAGCTAAATGGAGGAGGCTTGAGAGATTCTTGCCTATGATCCCATTGCTGCCCTATATGACCAATGAACTGAAATCAACCGATGGTTCTACTGCATAGAGAATAATGAAGGATTCCAAGAGGTCATGTTAATATGTTGCTGTTGCCATGGTATTTATGGAGAGGTGAAACTCCATAAGCCATTGTTTTTGTATGTACTATATTATGTTTTTGTATTGAAGATTCTGTATTTGTACTGAGAATTAAACTTTTTTATAAAGGAAATTAATTTGTTATGCAAGTTCTTTGCCTATAGCAACACTTCACCTAGAGTGTTGTGGATCAGGATTAGAATTGCAACAGCTATCATCCTCCAACTGACCCCAATACATTTCAACCCGTGTGGATATCATTTGTTTGGATATGCTATTCAATTTTCCATAAGAAGATCTGTCACAACCTGCAGCTGGTAAATGTCCTGGATTAACTGGGAACAGTAATGACAGGGAAACACTTCAGGCTCACAAACACAAGACTTTCTAATACGTTTTTCTAATATAAAACCATTATAAAAGAAACGGTCCAGTGTTTGTCTCTACAGTCCATTCGGAAAGTATTCAGACCCCTTGACCCTTTTCCACCTTTTGTAATGTTACAGCCTTATTCTAAAATGGATTCAATCGTTTTTTCCCCTCATCAATCTACACACAATACCCCATAATGACAAAGAAAAAAACAACTGAAATATCACATTTACATTTGTATTCAGACCCTTTACTCAGTACTTTGTTGAAGCACCTTTGGCAGCGATTAGAGCCTCAAGTCTTCTTGGGTATGACGCTACAAGCTTGGCACAAATGTATTTGGGGAGTTTCTCCCATTCTTTTCTGCAGATCCTCTTAAGCTCTGTCAGGTTGGAGGGGAAGCGTCGCTGCACAGCTATTTTCAGGTCTCTCTAGAGATGTTTGACTGGGTTCAAGTCCGGGCTCCTTCCCTCAATCCTTAATCCTGACTAGTCTCCCAATCCCTGCCGCTGAAAAACATCTCCACAGCATGATGCTCACACCACCATGCTTCACCGCAGGGATGGTGCCAGGTTTCCTCCAGACATGACGCTTGGCCAAAGAGTTAAATATTGGTTTCATCAGACCAGAGAATAATGTTTCTCATGATCTGAGAGTCTTTAGGTGCTGGCTGTCATGTGCCTATTACTGAGGAGTGGCTTCCATCTGGACACTCTACAGAAAAGACCTGATTGGTGGAGTGCTGCAGAGATGGTTGTCCTTTTGGAAGGTTCTCCCATCTCCACAGAGGAACTCTAGAGTTCTGTCAGAGTGACCATCGGGTTCTTGGTCACCTCCCTGACCAAGGCCCTTCTCCCCCGATTGCTCAATTTGGCCGGGCGGCCAGCTCTAGGAAGAGTCTTGGTGGTTCCAAACTTCTTCCATTTAAGAATGATGGAGGCCACTGTGTTCTTGGGGACCTTCAATACATGTTTTGGTACCCTTCCCCAGATCTGTGCCTCGACACAATCCTGTCTCTGAGCTCTACAGACAATTCCTTCGATCTCATGGCTTGGTTTTTGTTTTGACATGCACTGTCAACTGTGGGACGTTATATAGACAGGTGTGTGCATTTCTAAATAATGTCCAAACAATTGAATTTACCCAAAATTTCTACAAACCTGTTTTCGCTTACACATTATGCGGTATTGTGTGTAGATTGATGAGGAATAAATGTAATTTAATCAATTTTAGAATAAGGCTGTAATGTAGCAAAATGTGGAAAAAGTCAAGGGGTCTGAATACTTTCCGAGCGTACTGATCAATTTGATCATTACGTTTATTGTCCCGCACCTAACATGCTTTTATTGCAAATTGCAAATACACTTCACGTTATAACGCAGCATTACAGTCATAGGATATTCAATATTATGTGCTACAAATGTGTTAGGGAGCAGGCGTCACTGAGTGAGAGGCAAGGAGGAATGTAGGTGTGTGTGCGTGGTGTCTGTGTAGTGTGTTTGTTTCTTCTGTGTTGTCCCATTGTAACCTCATCTCTAGGAAACTGAGACAGAGGCATGTCAGTGTTGCCTCATCGTTCCCAGGGTGTGACAGTCTCTGAAGCTCTGAAGCCACCATTGGTGATGGGTGCAGCTGGGGCTTAGTGGCAACAATGAGCCTCTCTACACACATTTCACACATTTCCCACATTTCCCACACACACACACACACACACACACACACACACACACAAAGACATACACACACACATACAAAAAAAAACACATACAAAGGGACACCTATTACAGACAAACACAGACCTTATTACACAAAAAACAAAACTAAATCAATCATAAACTGACAATATTACCTTGTACTTACATACAGTACATACAGTACATACTCACATACAAAAAAACACAAAAACACACAGGACTGCTGCATATCGAATGACTGAATCTTCATTACAGGTTTCAGAAAATGTCTTTGGCATGAGGTCAGCACCAACTCTGTTTCCGAGTCCCACCCCTACAGCAGATTCCATTGTGGTGAAGCACAATAGCAATGAACAGAACAGAACCAGTTTAAGTCTAGATACCGAGAGCAACACCTCTTACCCATTGGCAAATACCTGAAGACATGCTGTGCCTTTACAGCAGTCACACCCCCCACAGTATTCGTCCTCCTACTATCTATCTAATTAGTGTTGCAACATGTGGGTTTTGCTTTCCTCTGGATTCCTCATCATTTGGTCACTTCTCTGTCACCTATCCCTTTTCAGGCCAAAGGTATAGCTAAATGGCTCTGTTTGTGTTTGATAATAAAATGTATGTATTTCGTTTTGAAAACATCTTCAGTGATAATGATAACAACTTGTTATTATTGGCTAGCAGCTATCTCACCTCTTCTGTCAAATGTAGCAGTTGCTATAGCACTGGCAGGTCCTAAAAATGCATGGCCTACACTTTGAAGGGTGTTTTGCATTTCAAGGGACAAGGAAGGAATTCATTTGAAGGAAATCATTGCAAGGTTAATTACATGGTAATAACCAGTTAGGTGAATGTGAGGTTAGCCTGAAGTAGAATAGCATGGTACATTTAAGTAAAGTATATGGTTTTACTGTATTTTAAAATTAGAAAGTGTGGAGGAAGTTTGCATTCAAAAAACAGATAAGTTGGTTCAAGATTTACAACCTCAATATGTACAACATTGCCATATGCCTGGCTGGCCACCAGCCTTTATCTCTTGCACATACACAAAGATAGACATACATCTTACTGACAAGCATAATTTAATGTGAACGGGTTAGCTACAGTCTCCATAAGAAGAGAAAACCTCATCTTGAGGGTCAATACCAATAAAGTACAGTGTAAAAACCCTGGATTTCTGATGCTATGTATTGGTCATTGAGAGGCTTTGAAGCTACCTGTTAGTCATATTGGCACTCCTCAGTAGGAGTAGTCATCCATAGGAATGAATGGAATTCTACAGTATTTCAATGAAATGTTTCAAAGATAAAATTAACTGTATTTAAGTTCTTAGCATTCATTGCCATGGTTGCCATTAAGTTTGCTTGTGACACAACAGTGGTAGGCCTGATCACCGACAACGATGAGACAGCCTATGGGGAGGAGGACTTTAGAACTGGCAGTGTGGTGCCAGGATAACAACCTCTCCCTCAACATGAGCAAGACAAAGGAGCTGGTCGTGGACTACAGGAAAAGGCAGGCCGAACACACCTCCATTAACATTGACGGGTCTGTAGTGGAGCGGGTTGAGAGTTTCAAGCTCCTTGGTGTCCACATCACCAACAAACTATCATGGTCCAAACACACCAAGACAGTCATGAAGAGGGCACGACAAAACCTTTCTCTGCTATCGCACAGCGAGCGGTACCGGAGTGCTAAGTCTAGGACCAAAAGGCTCCTTAACAGCTTCTATCCCCAAGCCATAAGACTGCTGAACAATTAATAAAATGGCCACCAGACTATTTACATTGATCCCCCTCAATTTGTTTTGTACACTGCTGCTATTATCTATGCATAGCCACTTCACACCTACCTACATGTACAAGTTACCTCAAATAACCTGTACCCCTGCACACTGACTCGGTACTGGTGCCCCCTGTATATAGCCTCGTTATTGTTATTTTATTGTGTTACTTTTTATTATTTTTTACTTTAGTTTATTTGGTAAATATTTTCTTAACTCTTCTTGAACTGCACTGTTGGTTAATCAGTTAGGGTCAAGGTAGTGGAATGGGGTGGTGAATTTAAGTTTTTATAAAATAGTGGTATATAGGTGTAGGGGTAGTGGTACAATTGTTTCCTTTTCTCCCTTCCTTTTATTTTTGTATCACAAAAATGTCCAATTGTGACGTGTCGACCACACACTACCGCACAGTAGGTGGCGGCATGAACAAACAAAATGTTCGAACGACATAATACCAAAGAAGAAGATCACTTTGAGTTTGTAGCGTCCATTCTGTTTGTCCTTAGCCGTGCACTGTAGCTAGCTAGGAAGTTGATGTCATGAAATTTCACATGATGTGTAGTGACGTCCAAACATCAAAACATTGCTAGCAAATTGTAAAAAGAAATGGATAGTAACAATATAATTCCATTAAATAACGACAGTAGACGCTGTATTTTCTTTAATACAGATTCTGACGACTATCGATGTGTAAGTAGCTTCGTACAGTACCTAGCTAACAACAATATGCAATGGGCATGGGGAGATAACCACTTATCTAGCTCGCTAGCATGCTAACTGTTGCATTTTTGTTGACAGATCCATCGTTTATTCTAACCGTCTGTGTTTACCAATAATACACGTGACTAGTGCTGGCAGCTTTAAGCAATTAATTTGTTACTTCTCTGGAATGTCGGCTAGTTAGTGACCGACCGGTATTAAAATGGGTGCCATACTGTAGGTAGTTGGTTGGTTAGCTAATATCATGCTGGCTAACAACTTGTGTATGCTGGCCAAGTGTGGCATTGGTGTTGTCAGTTCCTTTGACTGACTGAGTTATGACAAGTGAGCAGCAAGCTTTGTTTTTTCTTTTGACAGCTGAAAATGTTGGGCAACCATAATTCCTTATCATAACATTATTATAGCTCACTTATATGTGATGGCTGGTGTTCACTGGTTTCGCCGTCCCTATGCTGTGTGAGTGCGTGTGTTTGTTTGGTATCTTACTAAGTACATTTACATGCACACTAATAATTTGATATTAAACTGATTGCTTATCTTAATCGGCATAAGGTCATAATCGAAGTAAGTATACGCCGAATTAAACACCTGGTTTTCTGAGCAATCTTTTGAATTATTTTATTCGGCGTTCCAGTGGTGTATTTGATCTGCGCATGTGCCAGCACCGGGTAACGTTAGCGCAAACTTCCCTCTTAAAGCCATTTTATGCTTGGTCCGAAAATGTCGGAGACGCCATAAGGATGGTGTGACGCAATTGCAGAGCTTCCGGAGTCATGCAGGGGCCAAAATGACCTCCGTAACTGCTCAAATTTTGTAACAATAAGGAGGGCTCCGTAAAGCTCCACATTGACATGACTGGTTGGCATAAGTTTCTGTATAAACACAAACTCACTTCCTTGACAACTTCCTTCACAACAGTTCTGCACTGCTCTATAAAGCGCAAGAAGTAGGAATACCCTGACTACTTTAGAGCCCACATTACCGTAAACGCTGCACGGCCAATGCAGACGACAGATTGACCATGCAACGCCTTTTACCCGCGAGTGAAGTATACATTTTATAATTCGTTTTCAAGTTTATCAAAGTCCCATCAGTAGCTTGATTTCAGATGTGTCCATGTAAACAGGATTATTAGGGAAATCCTTCTTGCAAACCATGTGAACTTTTTAAACTAACTATTATATTAACCTGACAATCCACAATAATTTCATTGTTGTGTGCGCATGTAACAGTGCTCACTGTCTCTCTTATAATGGTATTCTGATGGTACAGAATGACATCAGCAGTGGTCACCTTCCTCAGTATCAGAGCACTGATGCTATACACACACTCGGCACACTATTCTCAGGGCAATTGCAAGTGTGTATGGGCAGTGCTGGAAAGCATTGCAATTAGATCCAAAATTGTATGTGTGTCTTAATGTCTGTCTTTGTATGTAGGCTATTGAAACAGCATCTCACACAAAATACCTGGCTCAAAGTTGTCGTCGGGTGTATATAGACAGAAAAAGCAATCACCTAATTTATACATGAACAATAGAGTAATGGCTTTGCAATCTGATCCAATGTTTTATGATTTGTGCGTGTGTATCTATGGTATGTCTGTGAATCCATCTTCTTATTGTCTTTATCTAAACGGTATCTCATGTGAACCGCTCGGCTCCCAAGTTGTCATCAGGTGTAGACAGACCGACGGTGCAGTGGCCTACTTTACACAGGAATGCTGCAGTAATGTTGTCCAGCCAAGAGCCCAAATAAACCACTGTTTGGCAGACATGCAATCGCTCTCATCTGACACCGGAAGCTGTCTTCCTAATCAGCCAACCTTGTTAAAGATGCCCAGTTACCAAATAGGCCAATACCTAAATCTGTCACAGAATGAACAGCTCTTTTGTCAGATGAGAAGTAGGCCTAATCGACTAACCCATATATATATAGGGCATTTGATTTTTCAATTATTGAATTTGAATTTCAAATCACTTCCTGAATTTACTGAATCAAAATAGAATCAACCCCAACCCTAGTACACATTTTGCACAGATGCAAACATACAGTGGCTTGTGAAAGTATTCACCCCCTTGGCATTTTTCCTATTTTGTTGCCTTACAACCTGGAATTAAAATGGATTTTTGGGGGGTTTGTATCATTCGATGCAAAATATTTTTTCTTGTAAAACACAAGAAATATGAAAAAAAAAAAAAAAACTTGAGCGTGTATAACTATTCACCCCCCCCCCCCAAGTCAATACTTTGTAGAGCCACCTTTTGCAACAATTACAGCTGCAAGTCTCTTGGGGTATGTCTAGCCTCTGGGATTTTTGCCCATTCTTCAAGGCAAAACTGCTCCAGCTCCTTCAAGTGGGATGGGTTCTGCTGGTGTACAGCAATCTTTAAGTCATACCACAGATTTTCAATTGGATTGAGGTCTGGGCTTTGACTAGGCCATTCCAAGACATTTAAATGTTTCCCCTTGAACTACTCAAGTGTTGCTTTAGCAGTATGCTTAGGGTCATTGTCCTGCTGGGAGGTGAACCTCTGTCCCAGTCTCAAATCTCTGGAAGACTGAAACAGGAATTTCCCTGTATTTAGCGCCATCCATCATTCCTTCAATTCAGACCAGTTTCTCAGTCCCTACCGATGAAAGACAATCCCACAGCATGATCCTGCCACCACCATGCTTCACTGTGGGGATGTTGTTCTCGGGGTGATGCGAAGTGTTGGGGTTGCGCCAGACATAACGTTTTCCTTGATGGCCAAAAAGCTCAATTTTAGTCTCATCTGACCAGTACCTTCTTCCATATGTTTGGGGAGTCTCCCACATGCCTTTTGGTGAACACCAAACATGTTTGCTTATTTTTTTCTTTAAGCAATGGCTTTTTTCTGGCCACTCTTCCATAAAGCCCAGCTCTGTGGAGTATACTGCTTAAAGTGGTCCTATGGACAGATACTCCAATCACCGCTGTGGAGCTTTGCAGCTCCTTCAGGGTTATCTTTGGTCTCTTTGTTGCCTCTAATTAATGCCCTCCTTGCCTGGTCTATGAGTTTTGGTTTGCGGCCCTCTCTTGGCAGGTTTGTTGTGGTGCCATATTCTTTCCATTTTTGAATAATGGATTTAGTGGTGCTCCGTGGGAAGTTCAAAGTTTCCAATATTTTTGATAACCCAACCCTGATCTGTACTTCTCTACAACTTTGTCCCTGACCTGTTTGGCGAGCTCTTTGGTCTTCAGGGTGTTGCTTGCTTGGTGGTGCCCCTTGCTTTGTGGTGTTGCAGACTCTGGGGCCTTTCAGAACAGGTGTGTGTATATATACAGTTGAAGTCGGAAGTTCACATACACTTAGGTTGGAGTCATTAAAACAAATTTATCAACCACTCCACACATTTCTTGTTAACAAACTATAGTTTTGGCAAGTTGGTTAGAACATCTACTTTGTGCATGACACAAGTCATTTTTCCAACAATTGTTTACAGACATATTATTTCACTTATAATTCACTGTATCACAATTCCAGTGGGTCAGAAGTTTACATACACTAAGTTGACTTTGCCTTTATAAACAGCTTGGAAAATTCCAGAAAATGATATCATGGCTTTAGAAGCTTCTGATAGGCTAATTGACATAATTTGAGTCAATTGGGGGTGTACCTGTGGATCTATTTCAAGGCCCACCTTCAAACTCAGTGCCTCTTTGCTTGACATCATGGTAAAGTCTAAAGAAATCAGCCAAGACCTCAGAAAAACAATTGTAGACCTCCACAAGTCTGGTTCACCCTTTGGAGCAATTTCCAAATGCCTGAAGGTACCACGTTCATCTGTACAAACAATAGTACGCAAGTATAAACACTATGGGACCACACAGCCGTCATACCACTCAGGAAGGAGACGCGTTCTGTCTCCTAGAGATGAATGTACTTTGATGCGAAAAGTGCAAATTAATCCCAGAACAACAGCAAAGGACCCTGTGAAGATGCTGGAGGAAACGGGTACAAAAGTATCTATATCCACAGTAAAACGAGTCCTATATCGACATAACCTGATAGGCCGCTCAGCAAGGAAGAAGCCACTGCTCCAAAACCGCCATAAAAAGCCAGACTATGGTTTGCAACTGCACATGGGGACAAAGATTGTACTTCTTGGAGAAATGTCCACTGGCCTGATGAAGCAGAAATATAACTGTTTGGCCATAATGACCATCGTTATGTTTGTAGGAAAAAGGGGGATGCTTGCAAGCCGAAGAACACCATCCCAACCGTGAAGCACGGGGGTGGCAGCATCGTTGTGAAGGGTGCTTTGCTGCAGGAGGGACTGGTGCACTTCACAAAATAGATGTCTTCATGAGGATGGGAAAATATGTGGATATATTGAAGCAACATCTCAGTACATCAGTCAGGAAGTTAAAGCTTGGTCACAAATGGGTCTTCCAAATGGACAATGACCCCAAGCATACTTCCAAAGTTGTGGCAAAATGGCTTAAGGACAACAAAGTCAAGGTATTGGAGTGGCCATCACAAAGTCCTGACCTCAATCCCATAGAAAATTTGTGGGCAATACTGAAAAAGCGTGTGCGAGCAGGGACACAAGCCTGCAAATCTGCCTCAGTTACAGCAGCTCTGTCAGGAGGAATAGGCCAAAATTCACCCAACCTATTGTGGAAAGCTTGTGGAAGGCTACTGAAACGTTTGACCCAAGTCAAACAATTGAAAGGCAATGCTACCAAATACTAATTGAGTGTATGTAAACTTCTGACCCACTGGGAATGTGATGAAAGAAATAAAAGCTTCAATAAATCATTCTCTCTACTATTATTCTGACATTTCACATTCTTAAAATAAAGTGGTGATCATAACTGACCTAAAACAGGGAATTTGTACTAGGAAAAACTGAGTTTAAATGTATTTGGCTAAGGTGTATGTAATCTTCAGACATCAACTGTATACTGAGATCATGTGACACTTCGATTGCACACAGATGGACTTTATTTAATTATGTGTCATCTGAAGGTAATTGGTTGTTTAGGGGCTCATTTAGGGGAATCATAGCAAAGGAGGTGAATACATATCCACGCACCACTTTTCCCATTTTTTTTTTCTCCCTGAAGCAAGTTTTTTCATTTCATTTCACCAATTTGGACTATTTTGTGTCCATTACTTGAAATCCAAATAAATATCCATTTAAATTACGGGTTGTAATGCAACAAAATAGGAAAAATGTCAAGGGGGGATGAATACTTTTGCAAGGCACTGTATTATGTAAATATGGCCATTAGGTGCGCAAATTATTTGATCGCGTGTTAGTTTTTACAGTAGGCCCCATGGTCAAACTTGGTAGGATAATAAGTGTGTGTGTGTGGTTCCTCGTTTGTAAACAAAGACACAGTGTAAACATTGTAGTGGTGGGTGTGATTGAAATCTAGCGTCCCAGTTTCCTCATAGCGATGAAATTTAGGCTTACGAGTGTTTTAATGATGCATCGTTTCTAGAACTGCCGAATATGTAACATGCCTTTCCCAAAACACTAAGCTGGGAGAACATTTGCTAAGTGCGTCACGACGTGTCGATACTGATAGGATCGAAAGAAAAGCAACGCTGCTCTCAGATCAGCTTACTCCAATAAAATCTTACCTTAACATTCAAATTATTCCACAATACTGACGACGGAACAGCTTCTAGAGAGAGATCTCATATGGCTGCAAATATCGAGGCAGCTTATTCTAATAGTTATAAGCATTGCCCTATAATTAACCTATAAAAATGCACTCAGTCAAGATTTGGCACATCATTGTGCACTTGTTACACATCATGAAATATATTGAGGCAACATTTTCAGACAGTAGCCGACAATTACTAAAATATAATTACATTTAATTATAATGAAATTTATTCCAATGTGATTGAAATACTATATATACAATAGTATGTGGACACCCCTTCAAATTAGTGGATTCGGCTATTTCAGCCACACCGTTGCTGACAGGTGTATAAAATCGAGCACCAAGCCATGCAATCTCCATAGACAAACATTGACAGTAGAATGGCCATACTGAAGAGCTCAGTAACTTTCAATGTGGCACAGTCCTAGGATGCCACCTTTCCAACAAATAAGTTTGTCAAATATCTGCCCTGCTAGAGTTGCCCCAGTCAACTGTAAGTGCTGTTATTGTGAAGTGGAAACGTCTAGGAGGAACAACAGCTCTGCCGCAAAGTGGTAGGCCACACAAGCTCACCGAACGGGACCACCGAGGGCTTGGAGGGCGTATTGTGTAAAAATCGTCTGTCCTCGGTTGCAACACCCCCCCCCCCCCCCCGCCAAGTTCCAAACTGCCTCTGGAAGCCACGTTAGTACATGAACTGTTAGTCGGGAGTTAAATGAAATGGGTTTCCGGGGCCGAGCAGTCGCACACAAGCCTAAGATCCCCATGCACAATGCTAAGCATTGGCTAGAATGGTGTAAAGCTCGGTGACATTGGACTCTGGGGCAGGGGAAGTGAGGAATCACGCTTCACCATCTGTCAGTCCGACTGACGAAACTGGGTTTGGCGGATACCAGGAGTACGCTACCGTCCCCAATGCGTAGTGCCAACTGTAGAGTTTGTTGGAGGAGGAATAATGGTCTTGGGCAGTTTTTCATGGTTCAGGCTCCTTAGTTCCAATTGAAGGGAAATGTTAACGCTACAGCACACAATGACATTCTAGACGATTCTGTGCTTCCAACTTTGTGACAACAGTTTGTGGAAGACCCTGTTTCAGCATGACAATGACTGTGCACAAAACGAGGTCCATACAGACATTGTTTGTCAAGATCGATGTGGAAGAACTTGACTGGCCTGCACACAGCCCTGACCTCAACCCCGTCGAACACCTTTGGGATGAATTGGAACGAGGACTGCGAGCCAGGTCTAATCGCCTAACATCAGTGCTCGACCTCACTAATGCTCTTGTGGCTGAATGGAAGCAAATCCCAGCAGCAATGTTCCAACATCTAGTGGAAAGCCTTCCCAGAAGAATGGAGGCTGTTATGGCAGAAAAGGGGGGACCAACTCCATATAAATGCCCATAATTTTGGAATGAGATGTTTGATGAGCAGTTGTCCAGATACTTTAGGTCATGTAGTATTCATGTATAAAGGGATGTAGCCTATACTGTATTTTTATTTTAATGCAGTCATCTCAATTTTCATTTGAAGCATATTTTTATCCTGGGTTTGTAACAATTGCAAAGACATAGGTTACTTTGTATTTGAAGTTAACTTGGCTCTGGAGTTCTCGGCGGTCACAGGGAGACAGATCAACCTCTTGATTCTTTGTTTAGTGGAGATCTGTGTATAAAGTAACGCAAAAAGCATCTAACTTAGCTGTTCTACGATTGGTCTGAGGTAAATAACAAGGATCTTTAAGTGCAATCTTAGTAACGATTGTTTTTGGAGACAGCTCTGGGATATAACGGTGAACTTTTGGGAAACCAGGCCCTGGTCTTTATTATTAATCAGGTTGAGAGCTCCCTGTGCCTATCTCTCCCATGGGCAAGACTGTCACTGTGGAAGGTCACTCACAGCAGCCCTGTTCTGCCAACTGCAGTGCAGACGTGTGTGTGTGTCTTTGTCGTGTTTGTTCTATGATTCTCTCAGCCCCGAATGGAGGGCCCCTCAAGACACTCGAGGGTGCTATTTAGCTGTTATGCATGCTTCACATTCTCAACTCTCTCTTTGTATCTGTCTCTCTCTCTTTCCCGCTCTCTCTGTCTCTGTCCCCTTCTCTGTTTGTGTGCGTGTGTCTGTCTGTCTCTCTCTCTCCTTTCTCTCTCATGTTTGTAGTTTGGATGAAAGCCAAAGTACATAGTCCTACAAAGGCCCTAGGTTATAAAACCATGCATGCCGTTGAAAAAAGGGCTCCCACAGAGTGACAGGTACATGCATCCTAATGTAAAACAGGTTTCCTCTAGGTTGATCCTTATCTCTCTGTTGTTTGTGTGCATATGTCTACACTTTAGCCCTTAGCAATGCTTCTAATCCTAACCTTCTGGTAGAGATGGAAAGGCTTTCCCAAAAACCTTCTCAGTTAAATGTTAACTACAAAGTAGCCTATGCCTCATGATTGTTTGCGTCAATTCAGTAGCCATTTGTTTTGCAAACTGCAATCACATGAGCGCTACAGAAATATTGCTCACCAGTGGTCTCTGGCTGGTGCACACTTGAATTACTGTAAAGAATAACTACTCCCAAAAATAGACATTTATTAGATTATTCCCAGACCTCAAAGTGGTCTCCTGATGTGGTTTAAGCGTTGTTGTGGACTAAGAACATCCAGTTTTTTTGTGTGATTTTAGGAGCTCATATTGGACCTCCAGCTGTCCCATAGTAATGAATGTGTCGTATCGGGACGAGACAGACAGACAGGCAGGCAGCTATTCTCAGCCAGTCAAAATCATGAATCAGCTGGCATCATTTTTATGGATATACAGTGCATTTGGAAAGTATTCAGACCCTTTCCCCTTTTCCACATTTTGTTACATTGCAGACTTTTTTTTAAATTGATGAAATGGTATATTTAATCCATCTACACACACTACCCCTATATCACAAAGCAAAAACAGTTTTTTAAATACATTTTTGCAAATGACAAAAAACAGACCTTATTTACATAATTATTCAGACCCTTTGATATGAGTCTCAAATTGAGTTCAGGTGCATCCTGTTTCCATTGATCATACTTGAGATGTTTCTACAACTTGATTGGAGTCCACCTGTGGTAAATTCAATTGATTGGACATGATTTGGAAAGGCACACACCTGTCTATATAAGGTCTCACAGTTGACAGTGCATGTCAGAGAATTATCCGTAGAGCTCCGAGACCGGATTGTGTCGAGGCACAGATCTGGGGAAGGGAACCAAAACATTTATGCAGCATTGATGGTCCCCAAGAACACAGTGGACCCCATCATTCTTAAATTGAAGAAGTTTGGAACCACCAAGACTCTTCCTAGAGCTGGCCGCCTGCCCAAACTGAGCAATCAGGCGAGAAGGGTCTTGGTCAGGGAGGGTGACCAAGAACCCAATGGTCACTCTGACAGAGCTCCAGAGTTCCTCTGTGGAGATGGGAGAACCTCCCAGAAGGACAACCATCTTTACAGCACTCAATCACTCAGGATTCTATGGTAGAGTGGCCAGATGGAAGCCACTCCTCAGTAAAAGGCACATAACAGCCTGCTTGGAGTTTGCCAAAAGGCACCTAAAGGATGCTGCTGAAAAACATCCCCAAGCATGACGCTGCCACCACCATGCTTCACCGTAGGGATGGTGCCAGGTTTCCGCCAGACGTGGCATTTGGCATTCTGGCCCAAGAGCTCAATCTTTGGTTTCATCAGACCAGAGAATCTTGTGAATCCTGGGACCGCGAGACTAGTCAGGATCGAGGGAAAGATAAATGGAGCAACAGTACAGAGAGATCCTTGAGGAAAACCTGCTCCAGAGTGATCAGGACCTCAGACTGGGGCGAAGGTTGACATTCCAAAAGGGGAATGACCCTAAGCACACAGCCAATGAAACGCAGGAGTGGCTTCGGGGCAGGTCTCTGAATGTCCTTGAGTGGCCCAGCTAGAGCCCAGAATTTAACGCGATGAAACATCTCTGGAGAGACCTGAAAATAGCTGTTCAGCGACGCTCCCCATCCAACCTGACAGAGCTTGAGGGGATCTGCAGAAAAGAATGGGAGAAACTCCCCAAATACAGGTGTGCCAAGCTTGTAGTGTCATATCCAAGAAGACTTGAGGCTGTAATCACTGTCAAAGGTGCTTCAACAAAGTACTGAGTAAATTGTCTGAATACTTATGTAAATGCGATATTTCAGTTATTATTAATAAGAAAGGAAATTCACGTGAGCACCACAATGCCTATTCCACCAACACTCTACCAAGAATTTCCAGCACACAGCATTGACCTACTACAATAGCTATGTTGGTATTGTACTTCAAACTATGTGTAGAGGAGGTGCTTCCAAAATAATGTGATTTGTACAGTATACAAGGTACAGTGCCTTGCGAAAGTATTCGGCCCCCTTGAACTTTGCGACCTTTTGCCACATTTCAGGCTTCAAACATAAAGATATAAAACTGTATTATTTTGTGAAGAATCAACAACAAGTGGGACACAATCATGAAGTGGAACGACATTTATTGGATATTTCAAACTTTTTTAACAAATCAAAAACTGAAAAATTGGGCGTGCAAAATTATTCAGCCCCTTTACTTTCAGCGTAGCAAACTCTCTCCAGAAGTTCAGTGAGGATCTCTGAATGATCCAATGTTGACCTAAATGACTAATGATGATAAATAACAGTGAGTTATTCACAATTTTTTATGACCAAATAAAGTTTTACACGTAAGATGGTTAAATAAAGAGCAAAATTGTTGATTTATTGTTATATTATTATTTGTGCCCTGGTCCTATAAGAGCTCTTTGTCACTTCCCACGAGCCGGGTTGTGACGACAACTCACACTCATTCTTATGTTTAATAAATGCATTGTATAGTGTGTGTGTGGCAGGCTTACAATGATGTAAAAAAAACAACCATTTAGAGTGCGCTGACCCTGGTGCTTAGAGGGGGTACGCAGCTGGAGGTTGAATGTTTGAAGGGGTACGGGACTATAAAAAGTTTGGGAACCACTGCTCTACACTATACTTAATTGTTAGTCACATAAACTGAAATTTGGCAGACTATTTGAATTTTAGCAACCAGGAAAAGGCGGAGCGATGTATGCATAGTGTATCTTTTAAAGTTCTGTTTGTAATTGTACTTATTTTTGCACTAAAGATGGTGATGCGGCAATAATACACATTTACAATAGGCCTAAATCTAAAAATAATACAGCCACATGATATACATATTTTTAATAGCAGTCATTATCCCTGTTTGAAAAGGTTTTGAATGCTAAACAACCTGCCTACACATAGTTTGAAGTAAAATATATCAACATAGCTATTGTAGTAGGTCAAAGCTGTGTGCTGGAAATTCTTGGTAGAGAATTGGTGGAATAGACATTGTGGTGCTCATGTGAATTTGCTTTCTTTTTCAGCTTCAGACCAATGCCTACTTCTCACTTAAAACATTGTTTTTAGTTTTTAATTTCCATGGTTTTTACACCAGAATGTTATTTTCTGTTAGAGGAACTGCACCCACTGATTTGTCTTAGTTTTTGGACTTCCTATTAACACACAGGCTAATTGTAGTAAATACCAGGTTCAAAAAATCCCACCTGAAACAGGATGATAAAATAAAGCCATACCAAATGTTGTGTTCCCCTCCACAGGTGGTGATTCTCACAGTGAAGCGAGCCACAGGCACCTTCTCACTGATAGGATGGTGAGTATTAGTTCAACCACCTTTTACATGATTACCCAATTAATCAAAGAGATTTTAATTAAGATAATAAACCGATTGCCATCTCTTAGCTTTGTTTCAAAGTAGCGTTCTTCAATCCTGGGGGACCTACATTGTTTGTAGGCCTCAGTTCCATCCCAGTACTCACTAGGCTTGGGAGATATACCGTTTATACCATATACCAGGGTATTTCAAAATACCAATGGTGTGTTTTCAGTACCGGTGGGGTTGTGGGCACTCCCGCCTCGCAGAGGTGAGTGCTACGCCACTGCTTATAACTAACTTTAATTTAAGTACAACTATAACACATCTAAGAGGTGTCAAATATATTATATCCAGATCAGGGCTCCAGCTATGTATTTGGTTCGATATCTTGCTCGCTAGATGTCAAGATCAAGCTTCTTGCTTACAACAGAGACATTCAGTCCCCTCCTGGAACAAGATTCCTGTTGTGTGTTTAAAAAAATATATCATTTGAAATACTGCCTCTTGTGTGCACTTCCAGTAATACCGTATACCCCAGTATGGTACAGAAACGATATGAGGTATGAAAATCTGGATGCCGCCAAACCCTAGTACTCACACACCTGATTCAATTAAATCATTGTCATATCTTCAAGCCTTTGATTAGCGGAATTAGGTGTGTTAGTGCTGGGTTAAAGCAAAAGCCTGGACACCCTGTGGTTTTTCAGGACCAGGATTAAAGAACCCTTTGTTAAAAGATTTGTCTGGCCTTAATTCTGCTATTCACTTATGACGTGATGAAGCAGGGAAGAGTGGCATCTTTAGTTGGTGGCTAGGTTAGGGTCAGGGGTAGCGGATTATTGCACTGGAAAATAATCCATGTAGATCAAGGATATGTATAAACCTTGGATTGCGGATGCGATGGATTGCGGATGCCATGTATTGGGGATGCCATGTATTGCGGATGCCATGTATTGGCCATTGAGATGCTTTGAAGATACCTGTCAGCCATATTAGCTGGAGCAGTCCTCCATAGGAATGAATGGAATTCTACAGTATTTCAGTTAAATGTTTCAAGGATGAAATTACATGTATTTAATATTTTTTTTGTAGTGAGGACAGTAAGATTAGTATTGTCAACAACAAAAAAAGTACTTCAATAAGGAAAATGTATTTAATGTTTTTATTTTATTTGAAAGTTTAGCTCAGATAATATACTTTAAAAGTACGCATCATGATGTCTGTAATATAATAAATGTGTCAAACAAATGTAGCCATTAATAAATGCGTTCTATAGCTTCCAAAATCTTTTACAATGGACGAGGAGTACCAAAATGGCTTCGCAATGGCTTTAATATAGTGGCCCTGGTCAGGCATCCAGGGTTTATATACTGAACCAAAATATAAACGCAACATTCAAAGATTTTACTGAGTTACAGTTCATATAAGGATATCAGTCAATTGAAATAAAGTCATTAGGCCTTAATCTATGGATTTCACATGACTGGGAATACAGATCTGCATCTGTTGGTCACAGATAAAAGGTAGGGGCGTGGATCAGAAAACCAGTCTGTATCTGGTGGGACCACCATTTGCTTCGTGCAGCACGACACATTTCCTTCACATAGAGTTGATCAGGATGTTGATTGTGGCCTGTGGAATGTTGTCCCACTGGAACACGCTGTGGTGCGTGGAGATCAAGAGCATCCAGAACATGCTCAGTGGGTAACATGTCTGAGTGAGTATATAGGCCACGGAAGAACTGGGACATTTTCAGCTTCCAGGAATTGTGTACAGATCCTTGAGACATGGGGCCGTGGATTATCATGTTGAAACATGAGGTGATGGCGGCGGATAAATGGCACTACAATGGGCCTCAGGATCTCGTCACTGTATCAATAAAATGCAATTGTGGTCTTTGTCCGTACCTTATGCATGCCCATACCATAACCGCAAACCGCTCACCCACACAACACCATACACGCTGTCTGCCATCTGACCGGTACAGTTGAAATCGTAGATTCATCCATGAAGAGCACACTTCTCCAGTGTACCAGTGTCCATCGAAGCTGAGCATTTGCCCACTGAAGTCGGTTAGGACGCAGAACTGCAGTCAGGTCAAGCCCCTGGTGAGGACGACCAGCACATAGATGAGCGTCCCTGAGACAGTTTCTGACAGTTTGTGCAGAAAATCTTTGGTTGTGCAAACCCACAGTTTCATCAGCTGTCCGGGTGTTTGGTGTAAGGCGATCCCACAGGTGAAGAAGCCGGATGTGGAGGTCCTGGGCTGGCATGGTTAGACGTGGTCTGCGGTTGTGAGGCCGGTTGAGCGTACTGCCAAATTCTCAACAACAAAAAACGTTGGAGGCGGCTTATGGAAGAGAAATTATCTGGCAACAGCTTTGGTGGACATTCCTGCAGTCAGCATGCTAATTGCACGCTGCCTCAACTTGAGACATCTGTGGCGTTGTGTTGTGACAAAACTGCACATTTTAGAGTGGCCTTTTATTGTCCCCAGCACAAGGTGCACTTGTGTAATGATCATGCTGTTTAATGTGCTTCTTGATTAGCCACACCTGTCAGGTGGATTGATTATTTTAACAAAGGAGAAGTGCTCACTAACAGGGATGTTAACAAATTTGTGCACAAAATTTGAGCGCTATAAGCTTTTGTGCGTATGGAAACATTCTGGGATCTTTTTATTTCAGCTCATGAAACATGGGACCAACACTTTACATTTATATTTTTGTTCAGTATACATCATTGATGTAGATCGGCAGGAAGTGCACTGCTCTTTCATTTCAATATATATCATAGGTAAAGCTATACCCAGCCTTACTGAGTTATATAGGAAGGTAAGCCAAAACTAAACAGGAATATTGAAAGAATACAGAGCTATGCAGGAATGTGTCATATGAACAATTGTCTCATTACTCTCTCCTCAGCTTTTTCATGCTGTTTGTAATCTGGCTTCTCCGCCGGTATCACTCCTTGGCCCAGGTAATTTGTGTGTGTGTTTCTGTCTGTGTGTGCTTTGAAGTGCATCAGAATGCTTACTTCTGTGCCATAGCAAGTCTGTTTGATTAAGCTACTCATGACAAATTACAGCGTCATTGAAATGTACAAATGTATCAATTATTGCTCATGGTCTGTATCTGAAAGTGATTAAATGCTTGTGTTTTTCCCTGTCCAATTAAAGTGAAAAGTCGTTCTACACTTGTGAATCTGCACCTAATGGTTTTAAGGCTCCTACTGTACTCGTCCATCCAACTACAGCCAACTCAACTGTGTATGGGCGGTTGTTCTAAGAATCTTCCCGGTGTGTAGTCTCAGTTGTTTGTCGCTGGACATATTTACGCATAGTTGGTCACAATTCAACATGAAGAATGGGCCACGGCTAGTTAGTCTGAGTTATGAAGAAACAACTAAATTCATCGCTATTTAGGTGGCTGTAGTTGAGTAGATGTGTAGATGCCTTAAGGCCACATTTCAGCAATGTTTAAACTAACATTACCTTTCTCTCTTTCAATTTCAAGAGATAATGTTGTTTGTATGTGTGGGGGTCTTAGTGTGTGGGGGTCTTAGTGTATTTGTGCACGTGCGGGCATATGGTGCATTCGGAAAGTATTCAGACCCCTTGACTTTCCCACATTGTTGTTATGTATTCTAAAAGTACGTTATTCTAAAATTGATGAGGATATGGTTTATTTAATTCATCTACACACAATACCCCATAATCACAAAGCGAAAACAGGTTTTTAGAAATGTTTGCAAATGTATTAAAAACAGTTACCTTATTTAAATAATTATTCACACCCTTTGCCATGAGACTCGAATTGAGCTCAGGTGCATCCTGTTTCCATTGATCATACTTGAGATGTTTCTGCAACTTGATTGGAGTCCACCTGTGGTAATCAATTGATTGGACAGGATCTGGATAGGCACACACCTGTCTATATAAGGTCCCACAGTTGACAGTGCATACAACGCTCAAAAGCCATGCGTCCTCCAAAACACGACCCCGCCAAGCTACACTGCTTCTTGACACACAGCTCGCTTAACCCGGAAGCCAGCCACACCAATGTGTTGGAGGAAACACTGTACAGCTAGCTGGTGACTGAAGTCAGCGTGCATGCGCCCGGACGCAAGGAGTCGCTACAGCGCAATGGGACAAGGACATCCCTCAAACTGAGCAATCGGGTGAGAAGGGCCTTTGTCTGGGAGGTGACTAAGAACCCGATGGTCACTCTGACAGAGCTCTGGAGTTTCTCTGTGGAGATGAGAGAAACTTCCAGAAGGACAACCACCTCTGCAGCACTCCCCCAATCAGGCCTTTATTGTAGAGTGGCCAGACAGAAGCCACTCCTCAGTAAAAGGCACATGACATCTGCTTGGAGTTTTCCAAAAGGGACCTAAAGGACTCACAGATCATGAGAAACAACATTCTCTGGTTTGATGAAACCAAGATTGAACTCTTTGACCCAAATGCCAAGTGTCACGTCTGGATCCTGCTCATGAGCACTCAGGACCTCAGACTGGGGCAAAGGTTCACCTTCCAACAGGACAACGACCCTAAACACACTCGAGAAGACTCGAGGCTGTAATCGCTGCCAAAGGTGCTTCAACAAAGTACTGAGTAAAGGGTTTGAATACTTAGGTAAATGTGATATTTCCGGGGGGCTTTTTTTGTACATTGCAAAAAACCTCTAAAAACCTGTTTTTGCTTTGTCATTATGGGGTATTGTGTGTAGATTGATGTGTGTGTGTGTGTGTGTGTGTGTGTGTGTGTGTATTCATGTTTGTGATGACTGTGGAGCAGGTTTAGCTGCATTCTGTTCTGTTATCCTCTTAATCTGGTGTAAATGGCAGCTTTCACTATGACACTGACCGATTCTATTACCCTTGGACCTGTACCTTACCCCTCTACCCCCACTTCCTCTCTCTCTCTCTCACACCAGAACAGAAAGTTGTTTTTACACTTTGTCAAGTCTCTCAGAGTTTATTAAAGGAACCAGTCAGACCATGTGAGAGGCTATGAGCAGTGGGTGTAGGGCTGTGGCGGTCACAACATTTTCGTCAGCCGGTGATTGTCAAGCAAATAACTGTCGGTCTCATGGTAATTGACCGTTAATTAACATAAACACATTTGACATCTCCTGGCTTCCTACAAGCCAAGTCTAATAAGTCCATGTCATATAGTCTACACCATCACAATAAATCCATGATTTATTTTAGATAGGTCTAAAGCAGCATGATATGAAGGAAATGTAGTCCATTTCAGAAGAACAGAATAGCATACTGAGTTGTCCTTATGTTAGGTCCTGATCTGGCTATAACATATGGCTGTGGGCTACACTAGTTCATTTAGCAGACAAGATTTGCTTATAATTCCGTGGCATTATTTTGTATTATTTTATAGTATGAAGAATACAATTGAACAAAGCTGAATAAAATATAAATATTTTCTCCAAACGATTTGAGGGCGTGCATAACGTGTTGAGGGGTTAACAAAGAAACTGGTCCTCCTAGATGCTTCATTTAGAGTTATTAATGTAACTTTAGTTGTTCTACAAACATGGGCTATATGTTTTGATTTTTAATATATTGTAAGGCTGCAAAAAAGTCACTTGGAAGGCATGTACTCTGCTTTGTTTTATTGTGCAGGCTGTACACACTTCATCAGTCTCTCATTCACAATTTGACAAGCACTTGATAATGCCTTGAATTTCACGGGAGCATCCCCTTTGTGGCCGTAATGCGCCCTAAAACCATACATGCCTTTTGTGGCCCGAAGTGCTGCGTTGGACCATTATCATGCACCTGTAATGAAGCAGAGGCAACGGGAAAAAATACTATACACTTAAATAACAAATACGGGACGTGCTTAATATTAGGAAAGTTGAGAAATAAATGTAGTAGGCCTAGCCTATGGAAAGATGATCCTCTTTTTATTAGCGGCCATCACTCTGTTTTCTCATGCAACTACATAGCCTATAGAAATGTTGCTCAACATGAGCTCATGGGCTCTCAGGAAGTGTTTGGTTAGATTTTCGATTACATTTGCATTCATGTCAGAGTGATTAGAGTGACAATAGAGTGCTTAGTACCAGGCAGGCAAGTTTGTTAGGCTACTAATTGTCACGTGTGCTGCCTCTCCGGCCTCTAGGTCACCAGGCTGCTCATTTTGGTGCACACCTGTCACCATCGTTACGTGGACCTGTGCGTCATCAGTCTCACCTGGACTCCATCACTTCCCTGATTACCTTCCCTATACAGTTGAAGTCGGAAGTTTACGTACACTTAGGTTGGAGTCATTAAAACTCGTTTTTCAACCACTCCACAAATTTCTTGTTAACAAACTATAGTTTTGGCAAGTCTGTTGTGTCATGCACAAAGTAGATGTCCTAAGTAATTTTTCCAACTATTGTTTACAGACATATTATTTAACTTATTCACTGTATCACAATGTCAGTGGGTCAGAAGTTTACATTTACAAAGTTGACTGTGCCTTTAAACAGCTTGGAAAATTCCAGAAAATGATGTCATGGCTTTAGAAGCTTCTGATAGGCTAATTGGCATCATTTGAGTCAATTGGAGGTGTACCTGTGGATCTATTTCAAGGCCCACCTTCAAACTCAGTGCCACTTTGCTTGACATCATGGGAAATTCAAAAGAAATCAGCCAAGACCTCAAAAAAATAATTGTAGACCTCCACAAGTCTGGTTCCTCCTTTGGAGCAATTTCCAAACGCCTGATCGTACCACGTTCATCTGTACAAACAATAGTACGCAACTATAAACACCATGGGAACACACAGCCGTCATACTGCTCAGGAAGGAGACGCGTTCTGTCTCCTAGAGATGAACGTACTTTGGTGCGAAAAGTGCAAATCAATCCCAGAACAACAGCAAAGAACCTTATGAAGATGCTGGAGGAAACAAAAGTATCTATATCCACAGTAAAACGAGTCCTATATCAACATAACCTGAAAGGCTGCTTAGTAATGAAGAAGCCACTGCTCCAAAACATCCATTAAAAAGCCAGACTACCAACAAAAGCCAACTCACCCAACTTATTGTGGGAAGCTTGTGGAAGGCTACCTGAAACGTTTGACCCAAGTTAAACAATTTAAAGGCATTGCTACCAAATACTAATTGAGTGTATGTCAACTTCTGACCCACTGGGAATGTGATGAAGGAAATAAAAGCTGAAATAAATAATTCTATCTGCTATTATTCTGACATTTCACATTCTTAAAATAAAGTGGTGATCCTAACTGACCCAAGACAGGGCATTTTGACTAGGATTAAATGTCAGGAATTGTGAAAAACTGAGTTTAAATGCATTTGGATAAGGTGTATGTAAACCTCCGACTTCAACTGTACATGTCACTCTCTTTGATTCCTTCCCCAGGTGTTATTGTTTCACTTGTATGTTTGTGCATTGTTCGTGTTTCTTGTTTTGTATTATGTTGCGTTTATTTATTAAAACAACTACTTCCTGAACTTGCTTCCCGACTTTCAGCGCACATTTTTACACTACTGACCAGCAGCAGCATCAGTGCTTGGAGAAGCATAATTACCGTGACTAAGCTGTCATTTGGAAGTTGACTGCCTTCATGACTCGTAACGACCGGTGTGGCGGTAATACGGTCACCGCAACAGCCCTGTGTATGTGCCAGGGTTTCCGTTAACCAGTGGGCCAGCTTTTGGCCCATAAAAAATTGAAACGTTGATAAATAATATTTGCACCGGCCACTTGTTTGTGAGAAGTAGAAAAAACATCACTTTGCGAATAATGCTTTTTAGCCTATTCATTGATGGAAATACCTGTAGATGTAAATACATTTGACTGGTCATACTTATCGGTCTATAGATTCATTTGCATAATTGATTGGAATTAAATTAGCGCGTGTGTCACAGTATATTCGTTATGTGTCTTATTTATCACACGAATACAGTGTACCGATACAGAGCCTTTGAGCGGAAAATCTGTCAGACAGCGCGAGAGCTACTGTGTCAGCATCTCAAATGGCAACGGAAGGCAAGCTTCATCAGTTCGTGACACACCACCTTGCAGTCAGCTGGAGGCAGTAAACTATGCATTTTGAAAACATATACTTAATTGTTTGAAACCTGAACATTTTAATACATATTATGAGGCATGTCTTACGTTGCTTCAAAGTAGCCTGTTAGATCTCCTCTCATTCTACATTTCTAACGGATATTTTCATCTCTGTCACATGAAACAACTCGCATTTGCGGTGCTCTTTAGACAACAGTGTTTTCTAGCTAATTGCATTATGGAATGAACTGGATGCATGTAGAGTACTGCCTTGTGCGCATCGCTTATGATGTGAAGAAATAATACTTTATCAACATTTTAAGCAAAACATTCTGATCTATTGCGTTAGGCTCATTGCTTTTTATTGTCCCATAGTCTGTTTGAATAGGCTATTTCTTTCTCGACAAGCTGACCAATAGAATATGTAAACCTTTCTCCTCTGGGGATAGTAGATTGACAGGCTGGTGATGTTGCTGTTGGTTACTGGTCTTGTTGGCTGAGGAAAAGTAAATGTGGACAGTTATTCTTACGTCTTCAAAGTGCACATCTGAATTCAGTAAGAAGGACTGCATATCGTTGCATCCTCGACTTGCATGTTCTGTTAATATGAATTACTATAATCTAAATGTGATTTCTGCCATTCTGAGCACCATGGGTGGACGCCCTAATCAGGCTATGCACCTCATGCATATGGGTCAGATGTCTCAAATGTGGAGTAAATTCAAATGTTTTCTGTCAAATGTCCGACCACATTGACCTAACATAAACCCTGGTGTGTGTGTATAAATGTATGTGGTTGTGTCTGTGCGTGCGTGCAGGCCGTCCCATGAGATTAGCGTGGGACGGCCTGGACCTGGGGATCGATCCCCAAGTCAACCCCAGACCACAGGATAAGTGGACCATCTGGCCTCTCTCACTTTATCTCTCTCCATTTATCTCTATTTGTACTATCTCTGTCTCTCTACAGAAGATGATTTGCAGTCTGACAGTTGCGGCCTTCTTTGACAGTGTAGCGTATGTCATCGTGAGTCACTGTCACCACACACACACACACACACACACGTTCCCATAAGCACATGCACACCGAGAGCTACAGAGTGACCTCTCCCCTATTTTCTTGTCTCCTCTCTCTCCTTCCTCAGGGTGATACCCATCCAGAGGGGAGTCTGTGTAACTTCCAGGCCTGGTGGCTCACTTATTTTGGTAAGATTCCCCTTGATCCCTCACATACATTACCCCTCACCTGTCCATACATATCCCTTACAAACGCCTTCCCTACAGCTCACATCACCTTCTGACTCTTGATGTTGACTGACCTCCCAACAATACTGCTTCTTTACCATCAATTTCTGACTCTCTCAACCTGGTCCTAAATTACTAATCAAGTCTGACTTACTGATGACTTTCTAAGATACTGGAGCTGGTTTCACCATGTGGCTGTAAAAAAAGCTGGCCTTAAATGCTAGGTTGGGCGTAGCTACGCCCGACTTCTGGATCAGAATTTACACCTGGTCCAACCAACCAAAAACAAGACTAGTCGTAGCTAAGTCCGGCGTAAGCAATGCGCGTTCATGAGATTTGATGCTTCATAATGATGGTTGCTAGGAAGTGCCCGTTAGTAGGCTGTCACTGTTACCATCCTCGTGGCAGTTCTCAACTTTGCGAGGCATGTCACTTCGCCAAGCCCACCACTAAGCCTGCACATTTTCTTAACCACAACTGAATGGATCAATAAATAATTACTGTGGAAATATCACTGAATGACAAAATTATTGAAATTAAAGAGTAGGCTAATGCCATTAAATGCATTTATCAAATTGTTGCTTACTGAAACTCCCAAAGCAATCCAACCGTTTGAAATCATTTCAAGCAGTAGAGGTGTCTGGTCAGCTATAATTTCAGCACCTCGTTGCTTTGAGACAAGCATGGTGTATTGTCTTGATAAATCAATGTCAGATTTGATTTGTTCTTCACTGAATCTCCGTTTGGATATTTGGTTACAATTAGGCTGGGAAATGTTAACTATACTGAGGTGAGTGTTCATCATGATAATCTTTAGTCTAGCTAGTTTGCTCATCTATTAACACTGATCAGAACATGTTATGTAGCCCAGAATAACAAGTGGATTATCTTGCTCTTCACTCACATAGTAGCCTATATCCCAACCGAAAGCCTCAGGCTTGTCTGATAATCAGTCAATGTGATTTTGTTTCACTGAATCTCCGTCTCTTATATTTGGTTATTTGATCTCTGGCTGGGCAAATAAGTGGTGTTGATAGCTGATCTATTCGTTTTGCTAATCTATCACTGATCAGACACATTTAGTTAAATGATAATGCCCTCAAAACCGGTGTTTTCCCGGCAATATCACTTTTATACAACGGGTTACCAACATGTAAAAATGATTGACAAATGTTCATAAAAAATGTTGAACATTTGTCAATCATTTCATTCGTTCGTTCTATCGGTTCGGTTGCCATAGACGTGACCCAGTCATTCAGTCTTTTTGTTTGTTCTGTATCTATGGACGTGACCCAGTCGTTCAGTCTTTTTGTTTGTTCTGTATCTATGGACGTGACTCAGTCGTTTGTTTTAAATGTTCCATTGCCATACTGGCTGGCAACTTTCTTATCCCTTGCTTGCTAGCTAGCCAACTACGGCTAACTGACAGTCACGCCAAACAGTGCTGCCAGAATAACAACAAAGTAGCTGCATTTGCCTTTGTTTAAGCTGTTTGCTAGTTACATGTATTTGAATACATCCATGACAATGAGCTAATGATGTGTGATTCCACCTGGCATAGAAGATGTGCTCTCTCGTTAGGACACTGTTGTTCAGAGGAGCTAGCCAATAACACGGCTAACACAGTCACTTCAAACTGAAGCTGGAAAGACAACAAACTAACTGCACTTTGTCACGTTTGACCTGTTTTCTATTGATAGTGCTTTGTATTTATCCATGAAAATGATGCTGATTCATGATTCCGATTGGCTGAGAAAAGCTGCCAGACTGCCTGTCTGTCTCATCCTGACACGTTGTTTACTATGGGACAACTGTAGATCAAATTTGAATATTGAAAGAATGTTGCAAATGTCAGAGAGACAGACAGCAAGGTTTATACACATCTCTGCTGTTGAAAACTAAATGTTAGTCTAAAAGAAATGTGAGATAATGTCTAGATTATTTTTATAGTGGAGATCAAGTTTATAAATTGCCTGGCTGGGCTGATGAGACAGTGGATTGCACAGTCAGATGGAAGAGAGTAAATAGGCATTTTAATGTCATAGATTTACCCGGTGGTAACTTGTGGAATAGACACCGTCTGGAATGCGGTTTTAACCAATCAGCATTCAGGACTAGACCCACCCGTTGTATAACATGATATAATGTAGCCTAAATCAAGTGTGTTATTTTGCTATTGACTCGCGCGTAGGCAACTCAAAAAGCCCGCGGAGGTTGTGAAATATGAACACGAGACTCACATCCTTTTGAACATATAGATTGCTATTATTTTCTGTGCGTATCATGATGAAGATGGTCCCAATTTAAAAGCATACACCTGTTCTCTACATTTTAAAACCCTACGCCTGCCCTTTGCTACACAGCTATACAAGGGCTTACTCCCAGGGGGAGGTCCTTTTTAAACTAACAAAATATGTGAAGTAAGATCTATCTGCCTTTCCGATGACCTTCTAAGTCACTGAAAACCTTCTCCTGATTTAGGCTTAACCTCCCCCTACTCTGGACCTCAGGACTTATGTCACTCAGGTGTCACCTGTGAAACACAGCAGACTGTTCAGTGCACTAAACACTGGTCCTCTCTGGCCTATCAGCTACAGAGCCTGCAGGGCTGGGACACACACGCACACACGCACACGCACACACGTGTAAACACATGCACACACACACACACACACACACACACACACACACACACACACGTGTAAACACACGCACATACACACACACACACACACACACACACACACACATGTGTAAACACATGCACACACACACGTGCAAACACATGCACACACACACATGCACACACACACACACACGTGTAAACACATGCACACACACACACACACATGCACACACACACACACGTGTAAACACATGCACACACACACACACACGTGTAAACACATGCACACACACACACACACGTGTAAACACATGCACACACACACACACGTGTAAACACATGCACACACACACACACACACACACACACACACACACACGTGTAAACACATGCACACACACACACACGTGTAAACACATGCACACACACACGCACGTGTAAACGCATGCACACACACATACACACACATGTGTAAACACATGCACACACACACCCACACGTGTGTAAACACATGCACACACACACACACACACGTGTGTAAACACATGCACACACACACACACACGTGTAAACACATGCACACACACACACACGTGTAAACACATGCACACACACATACACACACGTGTGTAAACACATGCACACACACACCCACACGTGTGTAAACACATGCACACACACACACGTGTGTAAACACATGCACACACACACACACATGTAAACACATGCACACACACACACACACACACACACACACACACGTGTAAACACATGAGAACACACACACATGTGTAAACACATGCACACACATGTGTAAACACATGCACACACACATATGTAAACGCATGCACACACACGTGTAAACACACACGCAGCTTACAGGGCTGACTGGGAGAAGGGCAGTGAACTACAGCGGCGGGGTCAGTGGTTCTATGTCAGTTCTGTTCATTATGAAGGGAGAGAGAGGAAGGTAGGGAGAGGAGGGATGGGGGCCAGTGATAGAGAGGGAGAGAAGTGGAGGATATGGGGAGAGTGCAAAACGGCAAAAGAGAGTGAAGGTAACATGAAGTGAGCTATGCCAACAGTCAGTGGGAGAAGAGGAGACAGAGAAAAGAGTGAATGGGGCCAGAGAGGACATTAAAGTACAGAACTACCCCTGACGGAGAGAGTGTGTGTTCCCCCTCTCTCTCAGCAACAGCAGGTATTAATGCCCTCTATTCCTATAGAGAGTGATGCAACTGGGAGAGAGATTAATGATAGGAGAAAGGAAGTTTCTCCTTAATGACACACAGACATGGTATTGTTGATGTACAGGACGTGTGTGTGATTAAGCCAAGGTGTGTGTGATTATTTAAGGTGTACTGTACAGTGGGGCAAAAAAGTATTTAGTCAGCCACCAATTGTGCAAGTTCTCCCACGTAAAAAGATGAGAGAGGCCTATAATTTTCATCATAGGTACACTTCAACTATGACAGACAAAATGAGGAAAAATTATCCAGAAAATCACATTGTAGGATTTTTAATGAATTTATTTGCAATTTATGGTGGAAAGTTGAAGTGTACCTAAGATGAAAATGTTCAGGCCTCTCTCATCTTTTTAAGTGGGAGAACTTGCACAATTGGTGGCTGACTAAATACTTTTTTGCCCCACTGTATATGCTGCCTGAGCTGGAGTGTCTGTCTGCCTCTTTGTCTATCATCATAAATGGGAGAGATTACAAAACAGAAGCTTCTGCACACCATCACTCATCACTGAACACATACACACAAACACTCAACATGCATTTAGACAAAATTACAACAATCCAAGTGTGTGTGCGTGTGTGGGGGGGACTGAAACTGGGAATCCATAAATCTAACAGTTGTCCCAGCCTGTTCTGTCAAACTCTGTAATCACACACACACACACACACACACACACTCTCTCTCTCTCTCTCTCTCTCTCTCTCTCTCTCTCTCTCCCTCCCTCCCTCCCTCCCTCCCTCCCTCTCTCCCTCTCTCCCTCCCTACCTCTCTGTGTTATAGATTATACAATAGGACCTTGTTTCTTCTTCCCTCTCTCCATTCCTTCCTCCAGACTGGAGTGCCTTGGCCTGGGTGTGCCTGATCACAGTGAATCTCTACCTTAACCTGGTCAAAGAGATGAGCACCAGCCGCTACGAGCTGTGAGTAGACTACCAACATCCACCAGCTAAAGACAGTGTGTGTGTGTGTGTGTGTGTGTGCAAGAGAGATGGACAACCAACATCCACCAGCTAAAGACAGTGTGTGTGTGTGTGTGTGTGCAAGAGAGATGGACAACCAACATCCACCAGCTAAAGACAGTGTGTGTGTGTGCAAGAGAGATGGACAACCAACATCCACCAGCTAAAGACAGTGTGTGTGTGTGCAAGAGAGATGGACAACCAATATCCATGTGAAAAAGTTTGTTGACGTGTGTGTGGGGGGAGGGGGGGGGGGGGTTGTGTCTCCCTCTCTCCTCCAAGCACTAATTGAAAAAGGAGTCGTAAATCAATGCTGTGTGTTGTGATGATGCATGTGTGTGTGTTGGTGTTTGTGCATATTAATGTGTTTTCTCTTGTTTCTGTTACTCATACTCCCTTGAGGTTGAGTGCATCCGAAATGCATATGTGGGTGCTTGTCTGGGTGTATGCTCCTGTGAGTGCGTCTATGTGGGTGCTTGTCTAGGTGTATGCTCCTGTGAGTGCGTCTATGTGGGTGCTTGTCTGGGTGTATGCTCCTGTGAGTGCGTCTATGTGGGTGCTTGTCTGGGTGTATGCTCCTGTGAGTGCGTCTATGTGGGTGCTTGTCTAGGTGTATGCTCCTGTGAGTGCGTCTATGTGGGTGCTTGTCTGGGTGTATGCTCCTGTGAGTGCGTCTATGTGGGTGCTTGTCTGGGTGTGTGCTCCTGTGAGTGCGTCTATGTGGGTGCTTGTCTGGGTGTGTGCTCCTGTGAGTGCGTCTATGTGGGTGCTTGTCTGGGTGTATGCTCCTGTGAGTGCGTCTATGTGGGTGCTTGTCTGGGTGTATGCTCCTGTGAGTGCGTCTATGTTTGCAGTGTGTGTGTGGGGGAGGGGTTAGGAAAGCACGGAGGTGTTTCTCATATTGATCAACTGTAACCCTGGCCATATAATGATGGTTTAACTCAAGAGGGGACAGTTGAATGTGTGTGTGTGTGTGTGTGTGTGTGTGTGTGTGTGTGTGTGTGTGTGTGTGTTTTTTTTAGGAACAGTGAATTCACTCACCCATCACTTTAACATCCGGACTACCACCATACCCCTAATTGGTGTGTGTGTGTGAAGTTGAGAAAGGAAAAAATGAAATAGAGAATAGATAGATGAAAGTCTATGCTCGTAGTGGGAGAGATGGCTTAAACAAGAGGGCACTAAAAATAGAGGACAGAGAGAGACACCAAATGAGACAAAAGTGAGGCAGGGAAACGGAGAGAGTTGAAAAGAGATTGATCCTCCAGAGAATATGTGAGAGAGAGAGAGATGTTCAGTGTGTGATAAGTAAGCGTGTGTGTGCGTTTTAGCCGGAGCGTACCAGTCCTGCTGTGCGTCATTAAGTCCATGTTTGCTGCGGACCTAGTCACCTCCCTCTTCGAGCGCTGCGCGCGTGTGTGTGTGTGTGTGTGTGAATCGATTTTCTTTGACAGACCCCCCACACCTCCCCACATCCAGATACTGTGTTGAGTGGCAGAACTGATTTCACTATTTGTGTCTCTCTCTAGATCTACTCTATATATCCATTCTCTCCCTTTCACTATTTATCCTTCTTTACCTCTCTCTCTCTCTCTCTCTCTCGATGTCTCGCTTCTCTCCTTTCTTTCTCTCTTTCTCTCTTTCTTTCTCTCTCTCGCCCAGTGACCACCCACCAATCTGTCTCTGTTAAGCTTCCTCTACAACCTGTCATTCTCTCCCTCCCTCCCTTTTCTCGATCGCTCTTTATCTTCCTTCCTGTCTTTCTCTCACTCATACACTCTCTCTCTTTCACTTTTCATCTAAAGAGAGGGGAGGAGGTGATAGAGGGCTGTAAAATCAAATATGAGAGAGACAGAGAGAGAGAGAGAGATCACATATTCCCTGGGATTTCAGACGGCCATGTAACCTGAATGAGAGCTGTCACATTCAGTGGACCAGAGCAGTATTGACCGTGTATCGAGTGTTGCAGTAGGACTGACCGCTTATTGACCGTGTCATAGTAGTCCTGACGACATATCGACCGTGTAACTGTACGGTCCATAAAGTATCGACAACACTCACTCCTTCAGCCACTGTGTCTGGACCGCAATCTGCCAGGGAGGCTCACTGAGTCATGACCACCTGAGGACCACCAGCAGACCCTGTGAGCCTAGGAGACGGGCGGAGAGAGATGCTTTCCTCCCCTGTCCCGAGACACGCTGGTCTGTCTTCGTCAGTGTTCAGTGAAGCACATGGTAAAGAATGAGGGAGAATAAGAAGAAAGGTGGTTGTGGGTGTATGGGGTTGTGGGTGTGCGCGTGTGATCAGCAACTCTTGTATCCTCTCTCTCCACAGAGTGTTCTATCCCTTAATTTGTGGCACGGCATGGAGACCATCTGGGCTGTGTGTTTGTGGTCTTTCCCATTGGTATGTAATCACTGCTCTTTCTTCTCTCCCAGACTGTACCACCTGATGGCCTGGGGGGTGCCCTTGGTGATGGCCTCCCTGCCCCTGTTCAGTGGATACTACGGCCCAGCAGGAGCCTGGTGGTGACTTTCCCACTCAGTTTTGTCTATTTGTTGTCATGCTAACAATGCATTTTGAATGTAGATTTCTGTTAATATTTTTCATGTCCTTTCCATTGCCTTGCGTTTTGTTCTACATCCTCCCCTGTATTCATCTATAGTTTATAGTCATCTCTTCCTTTTTGACCTGAGGTTTCAGCAAAGATGTCCCAACTAGCCTTTGATTTCACTTATCCATTATTGTTAGATTGATTGTCTTGAAGGAACAGAGGTAAGAAGGATCGGGGACAGAACCAGAGTCTCCGAGCTCCTTTCTCTTTCTAGTCTGAGATTATTAATAGCAACAGCTATGCTCCTTTCCCCACCAAATTCACAGGATTCTCTGTCTTTTTCTCTCGTCCTCTCTCTCTCCCTTTGTAATCACCCTCACTCTCTCCCTGCCCCTCCCTCTCGCTCTCCCCCCTCTCTCGCTCTCTCTCTAGCTGGATCACAGGCAACCACGTAGCTTGGAGATTTGGGATGTAAGTGAAAACCTCTCAGCCATCAAAGCCAGTGCATAGAGGGAAGACTGGAGGGAGAGAGGGAGGGAGGGAGAGAGGAGGGGGGTGGTCCCTACAGAGAGAGGGGAAGGGGTTTGTATGTTCGGAGGCCAGAGGTTTTTCCTGTGTGTGTGTGTGTGTTCCTTCCTGTACATGTCTGTGTTTCTTCAGAATGTTATGAAGGATTACGTCTCCCCAAGCCTGGATATGACCTGCCAATCACTTAGCGTAGCCAGACATTCACTTATCAAGCCAGGCAATCATGCTAGCGCTCGCAGCATCAGTGAGGAATCAATCTCTCTAACCGCACGCACACATACACCACACACACACACCATACACACATACACACACACACTCTTCTCTATCAATGCAGACAGCAGTGCTAGCACTCCGTCTCTCTGTCTTTTATCAGCCCCCCTCCTCCCCCTCCTAGTTTCCATAGCGCCGTGGGTCGCCTGGGGGACGGGCTGCTTAGAGGATCTGGGAATCTTCATTAAGTCTAATTACATCAAACGAGACGAGAGATTAGAGGCCCGGACGAAGCACGTCAGACAAACACACACACACACACTATATACTGTACACACACACACACCACACATACGCACGCACGTCTGATGCTCAGAGCGAGAGAGTGTGGGTGAAGGGGGGTGGAGGAGAGAGAGAGGGATTAAGGGGTCAGGTAAAAAGGAGAGAACAGAAGGGAGGTTGAGAGGAAAGAGAGAGAGGTTTCATCTCCTGTTCCAAAACTCAGTAGTTAGTCTTCATCAGTGTTCAGTCAAGCGAATATGAAAGATTAAAGAAAGACGGAGAGAGAGAACGAGAGGTCCTCATTCTCCCCCTCTCTCTACCCCTGAGAATAGAGGCAGACAGAAAGGAATATCAAACTGTGGGGGGGGGGGGTGTATTTGATTGAACTCAAACATCAGCGCTTAAGAATTGCTTCATGTGCCTTTTACTCCAGTGTTTCAGACTGACAAACAATCCTCTGGACCCCTCTCCTGAGTTTGTGAAAGGGTGTCAGCCTGCTTATGTGTGTGTGAGAGAGATACTCTACCTATTTTATCCTTCCCCCCTGCCCTCCCTCCCTCTCTGCTCTCTGGCCCATCCCTCCCTTCATGATGTCTTCCTCCTCTGGCCTGAGATGGTAGCATGTTTGTAGCTGAGGTGTTGCCGGTGTGTCTTTCACAAGTGTCTAATTAATGGCGCTTTCATCAGTTGTCCTCTCACTTCAGAGCAGGGCTGGAGAGCTTCTCGAGCTGCAGGATGGCGTGTGGGTGTACATGTTTGTGAGTGCGCAAGCGCTGGCTTCAACTAGTGTTCTTTGTAGTTTCTCCCTCCTTCCTTTCTTTTTGTATCTTGCTTTTTTTCTGTCCATGTTGCTTGTCTTCCTGTGTTCTCCGTCCTTACCTCTCCTGGTCAGTCTCCTCCCCCCTTTCTCACCCCTCTCCCTCCCCTTTTCTCTTTCCATCCATCCATCCATCCCACCCACCCTCCATCCATCCTTCCTCTTTCCGTCTCTCTCCGGGTGGGTGATGTTCAGCTGTAGAGCTCCAGCAGACTCTAATGGCAGATCATTATCATGCTAATTAGAGCACTTTGTAGCTGCCGCTCATTACTCCTCCTCCCTCGTCTCCCCCCTCTCCCCCACCTCTCTAGTCTTCTCCCCCCTCCCTCGTTAAAAGGCCACTCTCCCTCCTCCCCCATCGTTAACGGGAGGCTCTGTGTAATTGGACGCCATTTATTCCGGAGAGCGGGTTATATTAAATCACACAGGGGTGAGGTGAGCACGTTTTCACTACATCCTGTCACTCTGTCACACACACACACACGCACTCGCAAACACACATACACTCATTCACGCACGCACGCGCACCACACACACACTCGCACGCGCAAACACACACACACACACGCGCAAACACACATACACTCACTCACACACACACATACGCACGCACGCGCACACACACGCGCACGCGCAAACACACATACACTCACTCACGCACGCACACGCACACACACACACACATAAACATACACGCGCACACACACATACACTCACACACACACGCACGCACACGCAAACACACATACACTCACACACACACACGCAAGCGCAAACACACATAGACTCACACACACACACACACGCGCACACACACATACACTCACACACACACGCACGCGCACACACACATACACACACGCGCGCACACACACATACACTCACACACACGCACGCACGCACGCGCACACACACATACACTCATTCACACACACACACACACACACATACACTCACACACATGCACACACACACACACACACATACACACACACACATACACTCATGCACACATACACTCCCACACATGCATGCACGCACGCACACACACACATACACTCACACACACACACACACACTCATGCACGCACAGACACATACATACACATGCACGCACGCAGACACATACATACATACATACATACATACATACATACATACACACTCACACACACAAACTCACACACACATACACACACACCCTCAGACAACATGTCCAGACAGCGCCACACTCCCACTTCCCCAGTATCCAGGCAGTACTTACTGAGGATAGTTATGCACTTAGTCTAAACTGCTCTGGATAAGAGCATCTAGTAAGTGATTGTAATGTGAATATAGTTGTTGCTAAATGAACAGAAGTGTAATGTTATTGTTACATAAGCCACTGTGAATGTCAGTTTCTATTTAGGGCAGATATCAAAGGACAATGAAAGAGCCCTGAGATGTTCCAGATCCTATGACTATGACACAGAGTATTTCCTGGTCAGGTCACGTGGTCAGGATGAACTCCTGGCGTAGCATGTGTCTGGCCTGGGGAATGAGGAGTTGGAGTGGATCTGAAAAACAGTGTGGACTCTCTCGCTCTGATGAAACTGAAAGACTGTTCAGGCTTCTACACCTGCATTGCTTGCTGTTTGGGGTTTTAGGCTGGGTTTCTGTACAGCACTTTGAGATATCAGCTGATGTACGAAGGGCTATATAAATAGATTTGATTTGATTTGATTTGTTGAAAGATTGCTAAATGTTGCATTGCTGAACACACATCCTGCTGTCTGCCTTTAGATGCCAGCCTTAGAATGGTCTGTCTATCTGCATGTACAGCAGCAGGGACAGCCTTAGAATGGTCTGTCTATCTACATGTACAGTAGCAGGGACAGCCTTAGAATGGTCTGTCTATCTACATGTACAGCAGCAGGGACAGCCTTAGAATGGTCTGTCTATCTACATGTACAGCAGCAGGGACAGCCTTAGAATGGTCTGTCTATCTGCATGTACAGCAGCAGGGACAGCCTTAGAATGGTCTGTCTATCTGCATGTACAGCAGCAGGGACTGCCTTGGAATGGTCTGTCTATCTGCATGTACAGCAACAGGGACAGCCTTAGAATGGTCTGTCTATCTGCATGTACAGCAGCAGGGACAGCCTTAGAATGGTATGTCTATCTACATGTACAGCAGCAGGGACATCCTTAGAATGGTCTGTCTATCTACATGTACAGCAGCAGGGACAGCCTTAGAATGGTCTGTCTATCTACATGTACAGCAGCAGGGACTGCCTTAGAATGGTCTGTCTATCTGCATGTACAGCAACAGGGACAGCCTTAGAATGGTCTGTCTATCTACATGTACAGCAGCAGGGACAGCCTTAGAATGGTCTGTCTATCTACATGTACAGCAGCAGGGACAGCCTTAGAATGGTCTGTCTATCTACATGTACAGCAGCAGGGACAGCCTTAGAATGGTCTGTCTATCTACATGTACAGCAGCAGGGACAGCCTAAGAATGGTCTGTCTATCTACATGTACAGCAGCAGGGACAGCCTTAGAATGGTCTGTCTATCTACATGTACAGCAACAGGGACAGCCTTAGAATGGTCTGTCTATCTACATGTACAGCAGCAGGGACAGCCTTAGAATGGTCTGTCTGTCTACATGTACAGCAACAGGGACAGCCTTAGAATGGTCTGTCTATCTGCATGTACAGCAGCAGGGACAGCCTTAGAATGGTCTGTCTATCTACATGTACAGTAGCAGGGACAGCCTTAGAATGGTCTGTCTATCTACATGTACAGCAGCAGGGACAGCCTTAGAATGGTCTGTCTATCTACATGTACAGCAGCAGGGACAGCCTTAGAATGGTCTGTCTATCTGCATGTACAGCAGCAGGGACAGCCTTAGAATGGTCTGTCTATCTGCATGTACAGCAGCAGGGACTGCCTTGGAATGGTCTGTCTATCTGCATGTACAGCAACAGGGACAGCCTTAGAATGGTCTGTCTATCTGCATGTACAGCAGCAGGGACAGCCTTAGAATGGTATGTCTATCTACATGTACAGCAGCAGGGACATCCTTAGAATGGTCTGTCTATCTACATGTACAGCAGCAGGGACAGCCTTAGAATGGTCTGTCTATCTACATGTACAGCAGCAGGGACTGCCTTAGAATGGTCTGTCTATCTGCATGTACAGCAACAGGGACAGCCTTAGAATGGTCTGTCTATCTACATGTACAGCAGCAGGGACAGCCTTAGAATGGTCTGTCTATCTACATGTACAGCAGCAGGGACAGCCTTAGAATGGTCTGTCTATCTACATGTACAGCAGCAGGGACAGCCTTAGAATGGTCTGTCTATCTACATGTACAGCAGCAGGGACAGCCTTAGAATGGTCTGTCTATCTACATGTACAGCAGCAGGGACAGCCTTAGAATGGTCTGTCTATCTACATGTACAGCAACAGGGACAGCCTTAGAATGGTCTGTCTATCTACATGTACAGCAGCAGGGACAGCCTTAGAATGGTCTGTCTGTCTAAATGTACAGCAACAGGGACAGCCTTAGAATGGTCTGTCTATCTGCATGTACAGCAGCAGGGACAGCCTTAGAATGGTCTGTCTATCTGCATGTACAGCAGCAGGGACTGCCTTAGAATGGTCTGTCTATCTGCATGTACAGCAACAGGGACAGCCTTAGAATGGTCTGTCTATCTGCATGTACAGCAGCAGGGACAGCCTTAGAATGGTCTGTCTATCTACATGTACAGCAGCAGGGACATCCTTAGAATGGTCTGTCTATCTACATGTACAGCAGCAGGGACAGCCTTAGAATGGTCTGTCTATCTACATGTACAGCAGCAGGGACTGCCTTAGAATGGTCTGTCTATCTGCATGTACAGCAACAGGGACAGCCTTAGAATGGTCTGTCTATCTACATGTACAGCAGCAGGGACAGCCTTAGAATGGTCTGTCTATCTACATGTACAGCAACAGGAACAGCCTTAGAATGGTCTGTCTATCTACATGTACAGCAACAGGGACAGCCTTAGAATGGTCTGTCTATCTGCATGTACAGCAACAGGGACAGCCTTAGAATGGTCTGTCTATCTACATGTACAGCAACAGGGACAGCCTTAGAATGGTCTGTCTATCTACATGTACAGCAACAGGGACAGCCTTAGAATGGTCTGTCTATCTACATGTACAGCAACAGGGACAGCCTTAGAATGGTCTGTCTATCTGCATGTACAGCAACAGGGACAGCCTTAGAATGGTCTGTCTATCTACATGTACAGCAACAGGGACAGCCTTAGAATGGTCTGTCTATCTACATGTACAGCAACAGGGACAGCCTTAGAATGGTCTGTCTATCTGCATGTACAGCAACAGGGACAATCTTAGAATGGTCTGTCTATCTACATGTACAGCAGCAGGGACTGCCTTAGAATGGTCTGTCTATCTACATGTACAGCAACAGGGACATCCTTAGAATGGTCTGTCTATCTACATGTACAGCAACAGGGACAGCCTTAGAATGGTCTGTCTATCTACATGTACAGCAACAGGGACAGCCTTAGAATGGTCTGTCTGTCTACATGTACAGCAGCAGGGACTGCCTTAGAATGGTCTGTCTATCTGCATGTACAGCAACAGGGACAGCCTTAGAATGGTCTGTCTATCTACATGTACAGCAGCAGGGACAGCCTTAGAATGGTCTGTCTATCTACATGTACAGCAGCAGGGACAGCCTTAGAATGGTCTGTCTGTCTACATGTACAGCAACAGGGACAGCCTTAGAATGGTCTGTCTATCTGCATGTACAGCAGCAGGGACAGCCTTAGAATGGTCTGTCTATCTGCATGTACAGCAACAGGGACAGCCTTAGAATGGTCTGTCTATCTGCATGTACAGCAGCAGGGACAGCCTTAGAATGGTCTGTCTATCTACATGTACAGCAGCAGGGACATCCTTAGAATGGTCTGTCTATCTACATGTACAGCAGCAGGGACAGCCTTAGAATGGTCTGTCTATCTACATGTACAGCAGCAGGGACTGCCTTAGAATGGTCTGTCTATCTGCATGTACAGCAACAGGGACAGCCTTAGAATGGTCTGTCTATCTACATGTACAGCAGCAGGGACAGCCTTAGAATGGTCTGTCTATCTACATGTACAGCAGCAGGGACAGCCTTAGAATGGTCTGTCTATCTACATGTACAGCAGCAGGGACAGCCTTAGAATGGTCTGTCTATCTACATGTACAGCAGCAGGGACAGCCTTAGAATGGTCTGTCTATCTACATGTACAGCAACAGGAACAGCCTTAGAATGGTCTGTCTATCTACATGTACAGCAACAGGGACAGCCTTAGAATGGTCTGTCTATCTGCATGTACAGCAACAGGGACAGCCTTAGAATGGTCTGTCTATCTACATGTACAGCAACAGGGACAGCCTTAGAATGGTCTGTCTATCTACATGTACAGCAACAGGGACAGCCTTAGAATGGTCTGTCTATCTACATGTACAGCAACAGGGACAGCCTTAGAATGGTCTGTCTATCTGCATGTACAGCAACAGGGACAGCCTTAGAATGGTCTGTCTATCTACATGTACAGCAGCAGGGACAGCCTTAGAATGGTCTGTCTATCTACATGTACAGCAACAGGGACAGCCTTATAATGGTCTGTCTATCTGCATGTACAGCAACAGGGACAGCCTTAGAATGGTCTGTCTATCTACATGTACAGCAACAGGGACAGCCTTAGAATGGTCTGTCTATCTACATGTACAGCAGCAGGGACAGCCTTAGAATGGTCTGTCTATCTACATGTACAGCAGCAGGGACAGCCTTAGAATGGTCTGTCTATCTACATGTACAGCAGCAGGGACAGCCTTAGAATGGTCTGTCTATCTACATGTACAGCAACAGGAACAGCCTTAGAATGGTCTGTCTATCTACATGTACAGCAACAGGGACAGCCTTAGAATGGTCTGTCTATCTGCATGTACAGCAACAGGGACAGCCTTAGAATGGTCTGTCTATCTACATGTACAGCAACAGGGACAGCCTTAGAATGGTCTGTCTATCTACATGTACAGCAACAGGGACAGCCTTAGAATGGTCTGTCTATCTACATGTACAGCAACAGGGACAGCCTTAGAATGGTCTGTCTATCTGCATGTACAGCAACAGGGACAGCCTTAGAATGGTCTGTCTATCTACATGTACAGCAACAGGGACAGCCTTAGAATGGTCTGTCTATCTACATGTACAGCAACAGGGACAGCCTTAGAATGGTCTGTCTATCTGCATGTACAGCAACAGGGACAGCCTTAGAATGGTCTGTCTATCTGCATGTACAGCAACAGGGACAGCCTTAGAATGGTCTGTCTATCTACATGTACAGCAACAGGGACAGCCTTAGAATGGTCTGTCTATCTACATGCAGCAACAGGGACAGCCTTAGAATGGTCTGTCTATCTGCATGTACAGCAACAGGGACAGCCTTAGAATGGTCTGTCTATCTACATGTACAGCAACAGGGACAGCCTGTGGTCTGTCTATCTACATGTACAGCAGCAGGGACAGCCTTAGAATGGTCTGTCTATCTACATGTACAGCAACAGGGACATGAATGGTCTGTCTATCTACATGTACAGCACAGGGACAGCCTTAGAATGGTCTGTCTATCTACATGTACAGCAGCAGGGACAGCCTTAGAATGGTCTGTCTATCTACATGTACAGCAGCAGGGACAGCCTTAGAATGGTCTGTCTGTCTACATGTACAGCAACAGGGACAGCCTTAGAATGGTCTGTCTATCTGCATGTACAGCAGCAGGGACAGCCTTAGAATGGTCTGTCTATCTGCATGTACAGCAGCAGGGACTGCCTTAGAATGGTCTGTCTATCTACATGTACAGCAGCAGGGACAGCCTTAGAATGGTCTGTCTATCTACATGTACAGCAGCAGGGACAGCCTTAGAATGGTCTGTCTATCTACATGTACAGCAGCAGGGACAGCCTTAGAATGGTCTGTCTATCTACATGTACAGCAGCAGGGACAGCCTTAGAATGGTCTGTCTATCTACATGTACAGCAGCAGGGACAGCCTTAGAATGGTCTGTCTATCTACATGTACAGCAACAGGAACAGCCTTAGAATGGTCTGTCTATCTACATGTACAGCAACAGGGACAGCCTTAGAATGGTCTGTCTATCTGCATGTACAGCAACAGGGACAGCCTTAGAATGGTCTGTCTATCTACATGTACAGCAACAGGGACAGCCTTAGAATGGTCTGTCTATCTACATGTACAGCAACAGGGACAGCCTTAGAATGGTCTGTCTATCTACATGTACAGCAACAGGGACAGCCTTAGAATGGTCTGTCTATCTGCATGTACAGCAACAGGGACAGCCTTAGAATGGTCTGTCTATCTACATGTACAGCAACAGGGACAGCCTTAGAATGGTCTGTCTATCTACATGTACAGCAACAGGGACAGCCTTAGAATGGTCTGTCTATCTGCATGTACAGCAACAGGGACAGCCTTAGAATGGTCTGTCTATCTACATGTACAGCAACAGGGACAGCCTTAGAATGGTCTGTCTATCTACATGTACAGCAGCAGGGACAGCCTTAGAATGGTCTGTCTATCTACATGTACAGCAACAGGGACATCCTTAGAATGGTCTGTCTATCTACATGTACAGCAACAGGGACAGCCTTAGAATGGTCTGTCTATCTACATGTACAGCAACAGGGACAGCCTTAGAATGGTCTGTCTATCTACATGTACAGCAACAGGGACAGCCTTAGAATGGTCTGTCTATCTACATGTACAGCAACAGGGACAGCCTTAGAATGGTCTGTCTATCTACATGTACAGCAACAGGGACAGCCTTAGAATGGTCTATCTATCTACATGTACAGCAGCAGGGACAGCCTTAGAATGGTCTGTCTGTCTACATGTACAGCAACAGGGACAGCCTTAGAATGGTCTGTCTATCTACATGTACAGCAACAGGGACAGCCTTAGAATGGTCTGTCTATCTACATGTACAGCAGCAGGGACAGCCTTAGAATGGTCTGTCTATCTACATGTACAGCAGCAGGGACAGCCTTAGAATGGTCTGTCTATCTACATGTACAGCAGCAGGGACAGCCTTAGAATGGTCTGTCTATCTACATGTACAGCAGCAGGGACAGCCTTAGAATGGTCTGTCTATCTACATGTACAGCAGCAGGGACAGCCTTAGAATGGTCTGTCTATCTACATGTACAGCAACAGGGACAGCCTTAGAATGGTCTGTCTATCTACATGTACAGCAACAGGGACAGCCTTAGAATGGTCTGTCTATCTACATGTACAGCAGCAGGGACAGCCTTAGAATGGTCTGTCTATCTACATGTACAGCAGCAGGGACAGCCTTAGAATGGTCTGTCTATCTACATGTACAGCAGCAGGGACAGCCTTAGAATGGTCTGTCTATCTACATGTACAGCAACAGGGACAGCCTTAGAATGGTCTGTCTATCTACATGTACAGCAGCAGGGACAGCCTTAGAATGGTCTGTCTATCTACATGTACAGCAGCAGGGACAGCCTTAGAATGGTCTGTCTATCTACATGTACAGCAGCAGGGACAGCCTTAGAATGGTCTGTCTATCTACATGTACAGCAGCAGGGACAGCCTTAGAATGGTCTGTTTATCTGCATGTACAGCAGCAGGGACAGCCTTAGAATGGTCTGTCTATTATGATGTGTTCCATTCTGATGAGCAGAAGTGCTTTGATGAGTTAAGGTACTGTTGAGGCCCTGAGAGTAGGGTAGTGGTTAGAGTCCTGGCATTCTGAGGCCTGTTGTCTGGTCATTTTCTAAGCGGGTGACACTCCTCTGAAGCTGTGAACCCGTTCTTTCTCTCTCTCGTTCTCTGTCACACATCGTAACAGAAATACCATGCATTTCTGAATTTGTGTCCCTTTGTCATCCTTTCTTGACCTCCTCCATCGCTCAAGAATGCCGTTCATTACCCGCTATTCTCTCACTTTCTCCGCCTCTCTCGTTCTCTCCTGTTTTGATAACTTCCTCTCACAGTGCCCTGGACAGAAACCCTAGTACTTACCTATTGCGCTATGGTTTTACTTCTCTACACAAGTGCTGAATCAGAGGTGGCTGAAGGATATCTAACCTAAACAAATACCTATACAAAATAAATGGAGTTAAATGTTTTAGATGATTGTCTTTTACTGGCTTTGCAGAGTTCACTGCAGAGTTCACTGCAGAGTTCACTGCACTCCTGGTGTTTTATGCTTATACCAGGGCCAGGAGTTTATCTTGACTACATGATTTGACCAGGGAAAACTCCTGGCCCTAGGCTCCCAGGCCTGAGAGGTCATTACCATTCCACCTGTCAGTCTTCCTCTTTAGTTAGTGTATGCTCTTGAAGTAACTCTTGTGTTCAAGTCAATGGGAGAATCACATTTAAATGTGTGTGGATTTCATGTAAAGACTTGGCCCTCTTGTGTGTAATGCATTTTCCTCTGTCCCCCCACCCTGCAGATGGTACGTCCCACTCTTCACCCTCATCTTCCTCATGATCTGCTGTTACGCCAGAATAATCTACGTAGCCAATGAGAGGGTGAGCCCACCTTCCCATATGTCATGTTCACACGGTCATAATGTAGTGTGGCCAATGGTTGTGCACTCAGTTTATCTTGAAGTGGATGTCTCTGTGAAATTCACCTCAGTGTGCAGTGTTTCCCGCTAACTCTGCCACTGCTGCTTAAAACAATCCCAGGGGAAAAATTTGTGTGTGTGTGTGTGCGCGAGAGAGAAAGTGTGTGTGTGTTTGCCTGTCAGAGAGCTCACAGAGAACCAGTGACTACAAGCCACCAGTGGGGGTGAAACTCAGTTTATCCCTCCCTCCCACTATCGCTCGCTCCCTCTATCCCTCTCCTGTTGGGAGTGTTTTTGTGTTGATGGGCAGCCTGGAGGCAACATACCAGCATGCTCCACATAGCTGCCATCCCCCTGATTCTGGCCTGAGTGACGACACAACACACGGACACAGCCTGGGGCAGCAGTAGTGTGCTGTCTGACCTGAGTGACAACACAACACACGGACACAGCCTGGGGCAGCAGTAGTGTGCTGTCTGACCTGAGTGACAACACAACACACGGACACAGTCTGTCTGACCTGAGTGACAACACAACACACGGACACAGTCTGGGGCAGCAGTAGTGTGCTGTTTGACCTGAGTGACAACACAACACACGGACACAGTCTGTCTGACCTGAGTGACAACACAACACACGGACACAGCCTGGGGCAGTAGTAGTGTGCTGTCTGACCTGAGTGACAACACAACACACGGACACAGTCTGTCTGACCTGAGTGACAACACAACACACGAACACAGTCTGTCTGACCTGAGTGACAACACAACACACGGACACAGCCTGGGGCAGCAGTAGTGTGCTGTTTGACCTGAATGACAACACAACACACGGACACAGCCTGGGGCAGCAGTAGTGTGCTGTCTGACCTGAGTGACAACACAACACACGGACACAGCCTCGGGCAGCAGTAGTGTGCTGTCTGACCTGAGTGACAACACAACACACGGACACAGTCTGGGGCAGCAGTAGTGTGCTGTTTGACCTGAGTGACAACACAACACACGGACACAGTCTGGGGCAGCAGTAGTGTGCTGTTTGACCTGAGTGACAACACAACACACGGACACAGTCTGGGGCAGCAGTAGTGTGCTGTCTGACCTGAGTGACAACACAACACACGGACAGAGCCTGTCTGACCTGAGTGACAACACAACACACGGACACAGCCTGGGGCAGCAGTAGTGTGCTGTTTGACCTGAGTGACAACACAACACACGGACACAGTCTGGGGCAGCAGTAGTGTGCTGTTTGACCTGAGTGACGACACAACACACGGACACAGCCTGTCTGACCTGAGTGACAACACAACACACGGACACAGCCTGGGGCAGCAGTAGTGTGCTGTCTGACCTGAGTGACAACACAACACACGGACACAGTCTGGGGCAGCAGTAGTGTGCTGTCTGACCTGAGTGACGACACAACACACGGACACAGTCTGTCTGACCTGAGTGACAACACAACACACGGACACAGCCTGTCTGACCTGAGTGACAACACAACACACGGACACAGCCTGGGGCAGCAGTAGTGTGCTGTTTGACCTGAGTGACAACACAACACACGGACACAGCCTGGGGCAGCAGTAGTGTGCTGTTTGACCTGAGTGACAACACAACACACGGACACAGTCTGGGGCAGCAGTAGTGTGCTGTTTGACCTGAGTGACGACACAACACACGGACACAGCCTGTCTGACCTGAGTGACAACACAACACACGGACACAGCCTGGGGCAGCAGTAGTGTGCTGTTTGACCTGAGTGACAACACAACACACGGACACAGTCTGTCTGACCTGAGTGACAACACAACACACGGACACAGTCTGTGGCAGCAGTAGTGTGCTGTCTGACCTGAGTGACAACACAACACACGGACACAGTCTGGGGCAGCAGTAGTGTGCTGTTTGACCTGAGTGACGACACAACACACGGACACAGTCTGTCTGACCTGAGTGACGACACAACACACGGACACAGTCTGGGGCAGCAGTAGTGTGTTGTCTGACCTGAGTGACAACACAACACACGGACACAGCCTGGGGCAGCAGTAGTGTGTTGTCTGACCTGAGTGACAACACAACACACGGACACAGCCTGTCTGACCTGAGTGACAACACAACACACGGACACAGTCTGGGGCAGCAGTAGTGTGTTGTCTGACCTGAGTGACAACACAACACACGGACACAGTCTGTCTGACCTGAGTGACAACACAACACACGGACACAGTCTGGGGCAGCAGTAGTGTGCTGTTTGACCTGAGTGACGACACAACACACGGA